>NC_142100.1:7179833-7785166 GCF_054644295.1 Miniopterus natalensis | reverse complement strand
TCGTCTGGCTGTGGGCTTTGTTCTCTTGGACTCGTCAACAGGCCCCAGGTTCTTCGTCTTTGTGCTCCGGTGAGTCCAGCCTGACCCCACTGTGCACACCAGGGCCAGTGGCCGGCCAATGGACTCCTCCAGTTAATCATAACGGACTCGCTTTTTCTTTTCCTTGAGAGAGGTCATGTAGAATTAGCTTTTGTAGTGAGAGAGGAAAATACAGCCATGCACCTCTTAATGACGGGATATACGTTCTGAGAAATGCATCATGAGGCAATTTCGTCATTGTGAGAACACCAGAGTGCACTTACACAGACCTACATGGTCTAGCCTACTGCACACCTAGGCCCTTTGGTATAGCCTATGGTTCCTAGGCTACAAACCTGTATGGCATGTTACTGTACTGAATACTGTAGGCAACTGTAACACAGTGGTAAGTATTTTTGTATCTAAACATAGAAAAGGTACAGTAAAGATAGGGTATAATATAGTTAAAAAAGCGCACCTGGATAGGGTGCTTACCATGACCGGAGCTTGCAGGCCTGGAAGTCACCCTGTGAGTCAGCGAGTGAGTTCTGAGCAAATGTGGAGGCCTAGGGCATTGCCGCACAACACCGTAGACTTTATAAACAAGGTACACTTAGGCTACATTAAATGTATAGAACAACATGGGATTAAATTAAGTACAAGAGAAAATGATGCTATTAAGAGACACGGCATACTGTTTTACAGCAAACTAATTTTTTAATCAGTAGACTCTATTGTTAGTATGCTCTAACAATAAAAAGTACAATATAGTAAAGACATAGGCCAGTAACGGGCACTTATATCAATATGCCGCATTATACAGTGTACATAATTATGTGTGCTACGCTTTTATGCACCTGCAACACAGAAGGCTTGTTTATACCAGCATCACCACAAACACAGAGTCATACTTTATTGTTAGGATATCAGGACGGCTACGAAGTCACTAGGTGATAGGACTTTTTCAGCTCCATTATCATCTTACGAGATGGTCTTATGCGGTTTCTAGTTTACCGAAATGTTACGCAGCGAGTGGATAATCCAACGAGAGGTGTTGGGTTTGGGAGTGTGGCCAAAGGGCTACAAGAGGAGGCCCAAGGGGAGGGGGCATGGCGGTGTCGCCTGTGGATGGAACTCTAATCACCGATGGAGATAAACTTCGAGGGAAGCTCAGGTGAGCGGCTGGAGGCGGGGCTCAGCCCGGAGGCGGGGTGCCTAGGGCCTGTGGAGAGCCCTGCAGCCAGCAGCTCCCCGAGCCAAGGACCCAGGGCCTACCCGGGCTGAACTGTGTGTGACCTTGCGATTGTTGCTCTTCCTGGTGCTCTGGCGCCCTTATCTGTAAATGGAGATGATATGAGTACCTGCCTGGTAGGTTCGCAGAGATAACACATGAAAAGCACTTGGAACACTGAGTGCCTGGCTCTTCTTATCGCCACCCCGAGTATGCGGGGCTGTGAATGCAGAGAGCAGTCGGGAGCATGCAGGCTGTGAGGAAGGGAAAACTTCCCTCTCCCAATAAGGTCACTTTTCCAGCCCCCCGGGTGACACCTCCCTGAGCCTCAGCCACTGAGGTCCTTTTTGTGAAGACCTGGCTCTTTCCTCCTGTATCCTGTTGGCTCTGGGCGCTCAAGCCCAGCTGGCAGAGAAACATGCCTCTGTCACTGGGTCACAGAGGCCTCCCCCTTGGCCAACAGACCTGTCCCTGAAGAAGGGAAGTGGGGCCAGTCGCCTCACCAGCTTTTTTCCACTCGAGGTCCAGCCCTTCTCGGGCTTTCATGTTGGAAATATGAAGTGTGACTTCCCTTGCACAGGGAGGCCCGAGCCAACCCACGTTTGGGCTTATCTCTTGACTCAACATAGTGTTTGTTTTAGGAAAATCAAAGCACATTCTGTTTCTGCTTTCTTCAAAAGGAGGAAGAGCCAGGCTGGCTGCTGCTTGGGAGCAGGGGATGCTGAATTCAGAGGGGTCAGATCCGAGCTCCTCTCTGAGCCGTTTCCCCTCTGGTCCCCAGAGCTGATATTTATGGCATTAGGTTGTATGAGAGTACCCATGCTCAGGGCTCTCACTGGAAGTCTCTCTGAATTGGGCTCTGGGAGTGGAGGATGCCTACGTTCACCCGCTCCTACAGACCCCCTCACTCCATCCAGGTCACAGCCCTTCACCACTTGCACAGCTGAGGCCCGGCTCCACTCCAGGCTCTGCCTTGCTGGGCCACCCTCTAGATTCTGTAGTTCCTGCAGCTCACCTGCAGGGCTAACTCGTAAGTTTGCAGCCCTAGAGGCCTTGGATCCATAAGAAAGTTACTTCCCTCTTCAAGTTCCTGCTTCTTTGGTTCCCTTCTTCCCACCCCAGACCCACCATCCCTAGGAGACCAGCACCACCTTCTCCTGCCTTCCCCCCAGCGAAGGTCAGAGCCCGTGTTCCCCTTGTTCACCTCCACTGAGGTGAGAGTTTCTTGCTGCAGGATCAAAACGAGTGAGACCAGCTCTCCAAGGCCCAGCAGCAGGGAACAAGCAGCTCATTGTTTGAGATGCTTCTAGGAGCACTGGGAGTCCCCTGGGTCAGGGGTGTCCTCAGCCAGGACTGGACCAGGCCTGTGTGTGAACTATGGAAGGCCACTTGGGCCTCCTGGGGCTGCTGAGTCCCAGCCCCAGTGACAAAAGTTCAAATCACCTTTCATAGCCAGAATCTTGCAGTATAAATTGCAATGCTCTTAGGTTAAAAAAAAGGGGAGTGGTGTGTATTTTTAAACACACAAAAGCAGAAAGAATAGAGCAATGAAAACCCAGGTACCTCATCACCAGATTCAAAAGGCCCTGACATTCTGCTGCTGTTCCTCAGCTTCCACTTCTCACCAACACTCTGCAATACTCTTCTCTTCAACTTGCAAACGATTGATGACTTTTTAGATAAATTTGGTCCATGCCCTTCTGCCACAGCAAACAGAAAACTAATGCTATTATCATGGCTTATTTTTTTGTTTTTTTTTACACTCAGGAAACATGGTCTGTTTTAACAGAGAGCTCAATCCAATTGCAAATTATTGTCAGAGAGAACAGCCCAGCCTAATGCCAAGTGGAAAATAGTTGTTTTAGGCAGGCATTTTTCTACACCCAATCAGACAACATTAAATAATGATGTGACTGGCCAACTTATGCAGCTGCTTGGGGCTGGGGGTTTGGCTGGGGGCTGGCTCGTTACTGAGAGCCCTGTCCAATCTCCCCAGAAGTGGGCCGGCCTGGGTCAGAGGCTCTCCTGCAATCTTGATGGTTCAGGGAGGGGGATGTTGCCTATGATGTTACTCACCAGTCTTTTTAAAGAAATGACTCCATAATTTCTGCAAAAGGCAGCTCCAGGAAAGGGTTTGTCTTTCCTGATATCTAGTATGATCTTTCTTTTCTGACCATGAGAACTAAGAAAGCTGTTGTGTTTTGCTTTTTGCCTTGGCTACCAGGAAGCTTGGCACTTAATTTATAGCCCAATTACAGTGACTGTTTCACCTATGGTCCAGTTAAGTTACCTCCCCCCATTTCCTCTATATGATTTCCAATTTCTCACTTTTATCTTTATATGCCTTGGATACAGGGGTTTGATTGTCCCCAACCTTCATTTCGTTTCTTTGAATTAGGAGTGGTGGAAATGAAAAAACAAAAGCAAACAGAATGCAACTGCGCCTTCCCTATCCACAGGGCCTTTGTGAGAAATCCAGAGGTTGAAGTACTGGCCAAGACTTCGCAATCAGTAAGGGCTGAGGGCGGGTAACCAGACCTACTTAAATACAGCACATTCACACTGTGTAGTTTATGGTTTTTACTTTTAAAAGGGCTTCCTCATATCTTGAGCAAATTGTCTCAATTTGTCCTTGATTTACTCTTTCAACAAATACTCTTTGCTCACTTTATCTCTATCATAGTAGGCATTACGGGTGGATACATACAGATAAAACAAACACTGTCCTTAGGAATTTACAGTTTAATAGGGAATATCAGACATGTTCATCTAATTATAACACAAGATAAAAATGGTGGGAGTGTTTTAGATAAAGTTTATTGGAGTCCTTTATTACTGATTACTTTCCTGGCTCTGTAGTCTGGTCTTTCTGAAATTAAGATAGCTACTCCCACTTTCTTTTTATTAGTGTTAGCATGATATATATGTTTCTTTATTCATTTACTTTTAATCTCTATGTGTATATTTAAAGTGGGCTTTTTTATAGACAATGTAAGTTGGGTTTTGTTTTTTGATCTACTGTGACAGTCTCTATCTTTGATATATTTAGATCATTGACATTTAAAGTGATTATTGATATAGTTGGATTAATATCTACCATATTTGTTACTGTTTTCTGTTTGTTACCCTTATCTTTGTTCTTACTTTTGTCTTCCATGTCTTTTCTCTCTTTTGTGGTTTTAACTAAGCATTTTATAATCCCATTTTCTCCCCTTAGCACATCAGTTATACTTATTTATTTAATTAATTCATTTATTTATTTACTGTTTTACTTCTTTTAGTGGTTGTCCTAGAATTTGCAATATTACCTTTACAACTAATCCAAGTCCACTTTCAGATAACACTATTCTGCTTCACAGGTTCTACAAACAAGTACCTTATCATAACAAAATAATCCTAATTCCTCCCCCTTGTCCTTTGTACAGTTGCTGCCATTCACTTCACTTATATACAAGTGTACATAAATATATATGTGTATGCACACAAGCATACATAATTGAATACATGGTTGCTCTAATACTTTGGACAAACTGTTATCTGTTAGATCAACCAAGAATAAGAAAATAAAAGTTTTTATTTTACCTTTCCCGGTGCTCTTCCTTTCTTTATGTAGAACCAAGTTCCTGAGCTATGTCATTTTCCCGCTCTCTGATGAACTTCTTCTAACATTTCTTTCAAGGCGGTCCTAGCAACAAATTCCTTAAATTTCTGTTTATCTAAAGAAGTTTTTATTTTTCTTTTGAAGGATAATTTCACAGGGTAAAGAATTCTAGTTTGGTGATTTTTTTTTTTCAACGCTTTAAATATTTCACTCCATCCTCTTCTTGTTTGCACGGTTTCTGAGCAGTAAGATAAAATTCTTATCTAAAGGTAAAGTATTTTTAAACCCTGGCTTCTCTCAACATTTAAAAAAATCTTTGATTTTCTGCAATTTGAATATGATATGCCTGTGTCCTGTTTATTTATTTTTTTTGCATTTATCCTGCTTGATGTTTTTGAGCTTTCTGGGTCTGTGATTAAATTTCATTAATTTGGGGGGAAATTCTCAGTCATTATTGCCTCGAATGTTCCTTTTGTTCACTTGTCTTTTTTTTCCCCTCCTGGTATCTCCATTACATATATGTTACATCTTTTGTAGTTTTCCCACGGTTCTTGGATATTCTGTTCTGTTTTCAGTCTTTTTTCTCTTTTCAGTTCTGGAAGTTTCTATTGAGATATCCTCCAGCTCAGAGACTTTTTTCCTAAGCCATGTCCAGTCAACTACTAAGCTCATCAAAGGCATTCTTCATTGCTGTTACAGTGTTTTTTATTTTTAGCATTACTTTTTGATTCTTTCTTGAAATTCCCATCTTGCTGCTTACATTGCCCATCTGTTCTTACATTAGAGCTCTTTGTGTATTAATCATAGTTGTCCTAAGTTCTTGGTGTGATAATTCCAATACCCTGCCATATCTGAGTCGGATTGTGATGTTTGCTCGTCTCTTCATACTCTGTTTTTGCCTTTTAGTATGCCTTATAATTTTTTTGGATAGCTGTACATGTAGATGTACTAGGTAAAAGGAGCTGTAGTAGATAGGCCTTTAGTGATGTGGTGGTAGAGTGTGGGAAAGAGAGGCTGTCTATAGTTCTGTGATTAGATCTGCCTCTCAGTGAGTGCATGCCTCCGAATGTGAGCTTCACACACGCTTCTTAGCCTTTGCAGCCCCTTAGGTGGTAGGATAGCTGGAAGCCCTGGGGTTGGGCATTCGGAAGGCTAGAGTGGGCTGACCTGGAATTTTCCTTCCTGCAGGTTGCTCCGGCTGGAGGAAGACCTCAATAGTTTAGGCTCTGGTTAGACAGTTTCCCTCGAGGGCAGGCCTCCTTAAGAACAATGCTCTGACGAATTTCAAAACGGTTCCTTCTCTCCTCCCCCCTGCTAGGAGCACAAGGGTTTTTCCCCTTTGGTATTCACTGTGATGTAAAACTGGAGGTAAAACTCGAAAGAGTCTCCCTGCAGTTGTTGACTCAGATTTGTCCACACCGAGCCTCTAGCAACTTGCTAGTTACAGTTTAGATTTTCCCGTCCCAAGGCTGGTTCCCACAGAGGCTTCTGCTCTGGTAAGTTGTGATCCTCTATACTTGTCTGTCTGGGCCTCCAATTTTGGGGATAACAGTTTGCCCTGTGACCTCACTTCTCTGGTGGATAAAAAAAGAATTGTTGATTTTCAGGCTTTTAAGATTTTCACTTGTTGTTAGGACAAAGTGACGACTACTTAGTTCCTTACATTCTGGCTCAGAAACCAAAAGTCGGGGTTGGCTTCTTTTCACTCAGTATAATTCTCTGGTCATTCATCCAGGCTGTTGTGTATACATAGGTTATTACTCTCCGTTTCTGAGCAGCATTCCATGGTGTGGATATGCCGCATTTGTTTCACCATTCATGCATTGGAGGGCATATGGCTGTTTCAAGTTTTTGGCTAAAATGAAAAAAGCTGCTATAAATATCTGTGTATAGTATTTGTGTGAAAATGTCTTAATTTCTCTGGAATAAATGACCAGGAGTGAAATTGCTGGGTAGTATGGTAGTCACATGGTCAGGTTTTTGTTTTTTTAAAGAAACAACAAAATTGTTTTTCAGAGTGACTGTACCATTTTATATTCCTACTCATGATGTGTGTGTGATCTTGTTTTTCCCCATCACTATTTTTCATTTTAGTCATTTTGATAATTGTGTAATGATATCTCATGTGGTTTTAATTTGTATTTCCATAATAGCTAATTGCTGAACATCTTTTCATGTGCTCGTTTGTCACCTTTTTACCCTCTTTGGAGATGTGTCTTCATGCCTTAGCCTGTTTTCTAATAGGATTGTTTATTTTCTTCTGAGTTTTGAGTGTTCTTTATATAACCTAGATATAGTCCTTTGTAAAATGTGTAGCTTGAAAATATTTTCTCCCAGTCTGTAAACCTCTTGATAGGGACTTCTGCAGAAAAAGTGTTTTTAATTTTGATGAAGTCCAGTTTGTCATTTTTCCTTTGGCGAATTGTGATTTTCATGTTAAGTCCAGGAAATCTTTGCCTAGCCCTAGGTCCCAAAGATTTTCTCCTATTTTTAAGAGTACTTTTATAGTTTTATCTTTTGTATTTAAGTCCACAATCCATTGTAAGTGAATTTTTAAAATAAGAGGTGAGGCTTGGATTGAGGGTCATTTCGTTGCCTCTGAGGGTCCTGTTATTCCACCACCATTTGTCAAAAAGGTGATCTTTTCCTCCAGATTGCTTTTGTATCTTTTCAGTTGATCAGTTAGGCATATTTTTGTGGATCTATTTCTGGGTTCTCTATTCTGTTCCATTGATCTGTGTTTTTCCTTTTGCCAGTACACAGCCTTTATTACTGTAGCTATATAATGGTTATATAATGCCTTTATATTGGATAATTTTATCTTACTTATTGTTCTTAAAAATTTTTGATCAATCCATAGTGCTTTTGAATGTAACTCTTTGTATAACTTTCTTAGTGGTTGCTCTAGTTATTACATTGTGTATACATAACTTATCAGAGACAACTGGCATGGCCATTTTACCATTTTGAGTGAATTGTAGAAACCTTACCTCCCTTTACATCCTCAACCTTAACCTGTTTATAATTTGTCTTAAATATTTTTATTAAATATTTAGGATCAGATCAGATAGTGTTACAGTATTGTCAAACATTATTTAGAAAACTCAACATGGAAAGGAAAATATGTGTGTTGACTCCTATTTTTACTAGTTACATTGGATATCCTTCCTCATGTTCTAACATTATTTATTTTCCCTTTTCTTTCTGTTTGGAGAACATCTTTTAGCCATTCTGTGAAAAGGGTTGTTGACAAATTCTCTTAGTGTTCCTTCGTCTGAGGATATCTTGACTTTTTCTTCATTTCAGGAGGAAATTTTTGCTAGATACAGAATTCTGGGTTGACAATTCTTTTCTTTCAGCACCTGAAAAATATTATGCCACTTTCTCATGGCACTCACTGTCTCTGGTGAGAAATCCACTGTCACGTGAAATTTTTTCCCCATGTAAGGTTTCATTTCTCTTGCAGAACCTTTTAGAGTTCAGAACTTTTTCTGTGAGGTCTTGGTGGGATTTCTTTCGGTTTATCCTATTAGGGATTTCTCAGGTTCTTGAGTCTGTATGTTTCTGCCTTTTGCTAAAATTGGGAAGTTTTCAGGAATAATTTCTTCAAGTACTCTTTCAGCTTTGCCTTCTTTCTCCTCTCGTTTTAGGACTCTGATGGCTTGAATGTTAGGTTTTTCTCTCTCTCTTTCTTGCAATCCCTGCATACCCCTAAAGCTTTGTTTATGTTTTTTTTTTTTTTTGTTTGTTTGTTTTTTCAGTCTATTTTCTCTCTGCTGTTAATATGGAATATTTTTCATTGCTTTATTTTTATTGTTCACTGATTTTCTGACTTTTTTTGTCTCTGTCCCTCTATTCTGCTGTTGCACTCACCAATTAAGTTTTAATTTGAGTTAGTGTATTTTTCAGTTCTAAAATTTTTTTTTTTTTTTTAATATCTTTTATTTCTTTACTGAGACATTGTATTTTTTATTTGTCTCAAGGATGCTTATAAATTACTCATAGAAGCATTTTTATGATGGCTGCTTTAAAATATTTGTCAGATAATTCTAAAATCTCTATTATATTGCTATTGGTGTTTATTGATTGTATTTTTTCACTCAAATTGTTTTCCTGGTTCTTGGCATATTGAGTGATTTTCAATTGAAACCTGGGCATTGTAGGTATTCATTTATTTTCTTTAAACACTGTTCTAGCAAGGAAAGGGCACCTTGCTATTGCCAGATGAGAGAAGAAATCTGAGTCCTTCACTTGATCTCCAGTGACACTGGAAGGGGCTTGTCATTACTGCTAGGCAGGGGTGGGATTTCTGGATCCTCACTAGACCTCCACTGAAACTTTATGACTGGCAAGGGTAGAAGGGCTTGTTCCTGCTCCCCACATGGCCTTTACTGACACTAAGGAAGGGGTGTGTGTGTTGGTTTTTTACTAATAGGTGACAGTAAGTCCTGATTTTCCGCTAGATCTCCTCTGACACAAACTTGCTGAGGAAAAGGACACCTCATTATTTCCATGTGGACTTGATAGCCAGGCTCCTTTGGTCTTCACCTATATCCCAAGGGAAAGTGGGGGTAAAGCTCCCAGCTCCTTTCTTGACCTCCTGTGACAGCACCATGCAGGAACGTTGGGGGGATCTCATTATAGCCTGGCTTAGGGTGGTGAGGAGTTACTCTCCACTCAGACTTCTCTGGGAGAGATCGGGTGGAACCACAGCCTTTTTTCTGTGGCATAGTAGAGCAGTGATTATCCACAAGTTTTCTGTCTTGCTAGGCTCCCCTTTCTTGGTTCTTTGGTCAAAGAGAGAAGCTTTTATTGGGAGTTTGTCTGCCTTCTGGTCTGTTTGCCACCTTCTTGTGGTTCAATTTTAGTATATATGAGGCAAAACACAAGCCCAGGGAATTTACCAAAGTGCTGTGAGTCCCAAAGTCCCTAGCCAGTCTCTACCTTTTGGTCTTATTATGTTTGCTTTATATATTCTGTCCAGGGCTTCTCATTGTACACGGCAAAAGGAATAGGGAAAAGTATGTCTATTCCATCTTCCTGGAAATGGAAATCTAGCACTGTTTTTGCACCCTCACAAAAGTTATCACAATGATCTCAATTGGAGACTGAGATCCTGGGGAAGGACAGCTTCTACAACTTTTTTAGTTTAATGTTTTATACATTATTATTAGTGAAAATATATTTAACATTTAATATTAAGATTTAATGACCAGGAACTGTGCAAACTGCTGTACAAATATCCTCTCATTTAACCTTCCCAATCTCCTCTGTGTGCACATTGTAACCACCCTGCCTTTACAGATCAGAAAACTGGAGCTTGGTCAGCAGTTTGCCGAGGGCTGCACAGGTCAGCGCAGGGCTGGGCCCTGAACCTGCACCTGATTTTAAAGATTCGACTGAGAGGAGAACTGCCGCATTCTTCTGTCTTGGAGGCCTGGCAGGCTGCTGGCTTGTTGATGGATTGTTGACTAAAAGAGTTATGTGGTTTGGCCAGAATCTTACTTGCTGTGGTTGTTGGTGCCTTTCAGGACTCCCACTGACCCAGGAGGTTACTCGGGGACAATTCTTAGAAAGTCAAGAGTTGAACCCAGGATCTCAGGGCCACCTTTCCTCTTTTCCAGTCTATGAACCAAAACAAGTTCTTTCCTCTACCAGAGGTCTGTCCTATCTGTACACCTCACAGGGAGCTGAATTTGTTGAAAAGTTTAACCACATTATTTGCTCTAGTACCTGACTTTGTTCCTATCCCTGTCTCTAAACTAGAAAAGAAACCTGCTGTCTAAGAAGCCCTCTCGCTGTGCCCGTGAATGCCTGTAAAAGGAGGTTCCCCCTAGCATAGCTTGTGAGGTTTTTAGCTCAGGAGGACTGGTTTAAAAACAAACATCTAACATTTGTCTTGGATCTTAACCAACTCCACCAATCTCACATTCTCTTTAAAGTGCAGTGTGATTCCAAAGTATGTGGTGAAGGAAAAAAGGGAACACCCTTCATGCTTCTCATGTCTGTCCCTGGCTGGAGCTGAGAGCCCACCTTTACCGCTGTCGCCTGTGTGGGGCCAGTTCTACTGGGGAAGCGGCTTGGGCTGTGGGGAAGGAGAGGCCGAGGAGCACAGAGTTCAGAACCTGTAGGTTCCTAAGATGTTTAACCATATGCAAACAAATGCATGGGGCATTCCCTGATTCTCTCCCCCTACTCCCCACAGTTTAGAACCGTGACAAACCCACAGGCAGAAAGAATACATTGAACTTGAGATGACTAAGGGCAAAGGCCTTGGAATCCCAGACATGCTAGTTCAGTCTCAGCTTTTCCACATGTGCTTGTTTGTCATCAGAAAGGTGCACTAACCTCTTTGAGCTTCAGCATCCTCAGTGGTGAAGTGAAGATGATAACACCTGGCTCTCAGGGTTGCTGTTCTGAGGATTACACTGGACGGTGCAGGGAAAATGCCTGGCACATAGTAAGCACCCTATAAACGTTGACAACTCATGACGTGACCAAATGCAAAAAGTATTTTTACGTATTTTATATTTATCATCTCTTTATTTTATTTGTTTACTTGAGGATATGCTTAGAGAGAGAGATTGAGAGAGATCAGTTGCCTTCTGTACGTGGCCCGCCCAGGGATCGAACTGGCAACCTTTTGGTGCACAGGATGACACCCAACCAACTGAGCCACTCCTGTCAAGCATGCCTTCCCTTTAAAATTATTCAGTGGGTGCAATCTTAGAGGGAAACTTCAGCAGGTACATCTTATCAACACGTTAAATCTAACAGTCTCAGTTCAGAAACTGCAATGTCTAAAGATAATAAAAATTCTGAACTTTCTGCGGCTCAGGTGAGCCTCAGGTGGCCTCCCTGTGAAGCCGGCAGTGGGAGGGAAGCGGGGGGGGGGGAAGGTGTGCTGGGGTCTCTGGTTTTCATCTCTCCTCACCTGCCTCTCCTGCTTCGTGGTTGGTTCCTGTTCCCTCCCTGTGTGGAAGGTGGAGGGGGGTGGTGAGATTGGGGGTTTGCTGGGAGGGCACAGGAAAGGTGTTTCTTTAGTGGGAATGTCCCAGAGCCACTCTGTACCGCGGTGTGTAGAGCACTCTTTACTTGTGGGTGCTTTGGTGGGCTCTTCAGTCACTCCCAACACACCCCCTTCTGCAGACCCCTGGACCCAGTGGCTGTATTTCTTTTTTTTTTTTTAATCCAGAGGCACCATAAAAAAGGAAACCTAGACAATATTATTTCCTTGTGTTTTTTGTTTTTTTTTGTTTTTTTAAAACCAACAACATTGAATTTTTCAGATTACTTCTTTGGGGTATGCTAAAAGTACAGATTTATTCAGTGAAAATCACCCCCACCCCCAGCACAGGGCCTTATAGTTGGGAAGCAACCCCAATTCCCAATTTCTCCCCGAAGAGTGAAGATTTTTTCCCGTATATCTAGCACCCCAACTATTAGAGCTGCCACCCGAGCGATGGGACCCCCAAATCACCTAGCTCTGAGAGCCAGTGGGGTTGGCCATCACAAGTCCCACAGGATTATTGTAAACAGAGACAGTTGCTAGCTGGGTGGGTGCACAAACACCTGCTGGGCTACTCCTTGGACTCAGAGCTCAGGGTCTCTCTGCGTGAGAGTCGGCTGCAGGCTGAGCTCTGAGCTGGCACAGGGAGAAGCCCTGCCCATGCTCCCCCCGTTTGGCTAGCTCACATGGAGCACACACCTAGTTCTCATGCTGGGGCTCAGGCCAAGAGGCCTCACCCCCCTGCAGCCTCCACGTGGCTCCTGCTGATGACTTATGGCTGCCCATTATCTCTGTTCAAATGGCTTAGCTCTCAGGAACATCTGCTCTGTGGTGGAGCAAGCTGTAATATTTGCAGTGACATATGGTCAGACACTTCTGGGGATAGATTAGGCTTATGAAGGGACAGAAGCCTGAACTTCTGCTGTCTGGGGAAAGTCAAGCTTCCTATTAGCTTATCAGAGAGCAAATAGGCCTTCTCCTTACCTTCAGCCATTGCCCCAAAGTGTGGCAGGGTCCTGGGGCTCTGCCTGGCCCTCTTCTGTACCCTCCTCTTCCGGCTCTGATGGGGGCAGAGATCATAAGTCTAGACCAATCTTCTTAAACTTGGTGGGCTTATAAAAACACAGCTTGCTGGGCCCATTCCTAGACTTTCTGATTCAGCAGGTCTGGGGCCAATAACTTGCATTTCTAACAGGTTCCCAGGTGATGCTGGTGCATTGGTGTGGGAGCTCCTCTTTGAGAACCAGTGGCTCTGACCTGGAATGAGGAGACTCCCTGGGAAGGTTAGAGGGGTACTGGAGCTGAAGGGGAGCATGGATCAGCTTGAAGCCAAGCCAGTGAAAGATAGATTTGGGTGAGAAAACTTTGAGACTCTGAATTCTAAGTAGAGATTGTGGGGACTCAGTATGCCAAGTGCCAGGTTGTTCTGGAGTGTAGATCTCTCGAGGTTCAGAGTGGGCCTGAGCCAAGTTGCACTTATTGATTTAATAGCAAAATCTGGGTAGAGAACCTGCTGCACTTGGCTTGTGGGCACACAGATGGCTCTCCTGATGTTGCTGCTGGGTGTCTGTTGATGAGTGTGGTTGGCCCAGCGAGCATCCTGGGAAGGGTCCACATTGCAGAGGTTGAACCATCTGATGGTAGCATGGTCTCCAGGGAGGCAGAGAGACCCCAACATTGACTCCCTGCCTCTACTCCTCGAGGACTCTGCCTTTGGACACCTTCTCCCATCTCCTGCTCACTCACTCCCAGAACGAACGAGGCACCACTGCTTCATTGCCATCCCAAGGCACCCACCTGGAATCTGATGTGAAGCTGGGGAGCAGACCTCAGAGCTTGATGAGGATGCTGAGTCCCTGCTGCATGTGTGTCCGTGCAGGTCACCAGCTCCTGGGAGGCCACGTGGTCTTTGTTCCTGTTTAGCAAAGTGCAGGGTTCAGTTCATGCTGAGGTGGAAGTGATGCAGTGACCGGAAGGGTCAGTGCCCATGTGGAGGGGGGGAGATGACATCTGAATAGACCGGGCCACCCCACCTCTCAGCAGAGCCGAAGGACTGGGGCAGGGAAGGCTGAGGGTGGTGGACAGTGAGCCGGCTCGCTAAAACCTGTAGTGAGAGTCTCACCACCCGACCTCATGAAAAGTGACGCTCTACTCCGAAATCTATCCCTGGAAAGAGCCCGAGTCAGGCAGCTTGGGGAAGGCCACGTGAGGCCACCTCTCTCCTTGCACATGCTCCCTCTGCCCTGCTCCTTCCTGGGTCTTTCTAATGCCCTTCTTTCCACCCGGCCCTTGCTTGTGCAGCTGTGGTAGTTCTTCCTTCCTTGGCTGCTGTCCTGGGATGTGGGATTTGTGGCCAGTGTGGAGAACTGTTGGGGTGGCGTGTCAGGAGCAGGGGGCAGCAATGCTCAGGCTGTGTTTGCTTTTTGGTGTAGTTCAGTACTGCAGAGGAAGAGAAGTGACGGAGGAGACATTGAGACTCAGGAAAGTTACCCACTTGCCCGAGGGAGCTATTGGTGGGCAGAGCTGGGATTTGGTTCCAGGAACCTGCGCTCCCTGAGCCTGGACTCCCCCGACCCTGGAGGCCCCTTCCTTTACCTCCTACCCTCCTTATCTGAGCTCCCCTTGGAGGCCCTCCTTAGAGTCACCACATGGGCGGGAATAACAGGAGGTCAGGGTGCCTTTGCACATAATTTGCCTACACCTGTCCAGATGTTTTAAAGTGTCTGCTCTCTACATATGTCAGTCAGGATTTAATCAGGGAAGCAGATCCCCCAAGAGTTATGGGAGAAGAGATTTCGTATAGAAATGGATTCTTATATGACAAGGGATGTACTGGGCAGAGGGAAGGCTTTGGTCAGCTTGAGAAGCTGAGATCCCTGAGTGGTCCCTTGAAGCGGGAGCAGGTGGGGAAGTTGACGGGAAGTCAAGTGTCTGGTGATGGCCTGGGGCTCCAGCTGGAGGGCAGGGCTGGTGAAGGGAAGAAAAGCTGCACAAGGCATGGAGGGTGAGCAGGGACTCACTGATACTTCTGTGGCAGCCTAGATGGAGTGGTGGCCTCTGTGACAGCCTGGCTGGGGTGGTGGCCTCTGTGGCAGCCTGGCTGGGGTGGTGGCCTCTGTGGCAGCCTGGCTGGGGTGGTGGCCTCTGTGGCAGCCTGGCTGGGGTGGTGGCCTCTGTGGCAGCCTGGCTGGGGTGGTGGCCTCTGTGGCAGCCTGGCTGGGGTGGTGGCCTCTGCCTCACTGCTGCCTCCAATGCTACTGCAAGTCCCATTTTGGGCCAGCTCTAACCCTGCACCATCCAGGGAAGGGAATTCTGGGAAATGACTCCGGTGTAACCAAGTTGTCGATATGCCAATTGCCACAATATATTTCTGAGTTTCTAGGTTACTAGCAGTCAGTGTCTTTAATTCCCTCCTGTTTGTTTTCACTGACTACTAAGACGAGAAAGATGAAACCCTCAGGGGCTCCAAAAATGTCTTCAGGAGAACTCTGCCTGAAACAGAAATCAGCTGATTTTCCTTGAAAGGCCAAGTCCTCATGGCTGTCCCTGAGTAGACTTTGCCCTGAGCCCTATAACTAGGGACTGCGTGCCCTAGTTTGCCCCAGTTCCAATTTACATCTGTTGTCCCAGCATAATTATGAACGACTCCTCCTTGCTTTCTCAGGTTTGGATGACCAATTTCAGAGTCACTTGGCTGTTAGCTCAACACTGAGTTTGCCCTTGCAGATGAGGGGGTGGGGGAGCGGAAGACAGAGGCGTGGGGCTGCTGGAGACCCCTGCCTCTCAGTCATGCTGGTCACCATGGGGGTGAGGTGACTGGGCTGTAGGATGAAGACCTGTAGCCAGAACAGGGGAGAAACGCTAGGCTATGCTTCCCCTGTCCCAGGGCCCCTGTTTCCCTGAAATTTCAGGAAAATATTTGCCATGCATCCTGTTCTTCCAATGCCTCCCTGTCCCCACACCTGGGTTTGGAGTTTGGGCACATGGCTCAGTGCCTGCCAGCAACCTCAGCTTTTCCTTGTGCTCACAGGCTGTGCCGCCCAAGGCCTGCTGCTGCACTTCTGACCTCACCTTCTCTTGGAGTGTGTCACCTTGGGGGAGGGGAATGCTCAGAGAGGGTGGGGATTCAGGGGGTGTGGTGTCTCCAGGAGCCCCCTAAAGTGCAGGCAATCTGGCTCCTTCCAGGAGGAGTCCCATGGCTGGCTGTGGTGCCCAGGCCGTTGGAGTGCAGATGGTTCTGAGAGGTCCCCTGAGGAGGCAGGGCATGGCCAGTGGCTTTTCTGGAGGGAAATGAGGTAACTGCTTGAGATGGTTTCTCTCTCTGGGCAGTTCCTTTTTTCCCTCCTTTGGCAGCGCAGGCGCACAGGCCTATGAAAACGACAGGCTCTGAATCCAGGGAGGTTCCAGTTTGCATCTGAGCTCCATCCTTCACTAGCTGTGTGATTGTAGACCAATTACCTTCTCTGAGCCAGAGGGACTCTTCATATAACAGGGGGAATAATAATTACCTGCAGGTTGGCATTTGGATGAAAGTAAGTGAAGGCCCTGCGCAGTGCCTCACACATGGAAGGTGCTCGGTTACCGTCTCCTCCTTGCAGCTCAAGGCTGTTTGCCTAAGTCAGTGTTAGGTCAGCGACCTGCGCTGAGCCAGGCATAGCTCCACCTGACAGCTTCTTGGAGAACCAGGGTTTGATGATGTCAGTGGTTCATTAAAATTCAAGACTTTTAATATCTATTTCCTTTAGGTCACTGGTTTACTACGTGATGGAATGAATGAGGAAATCATTAGCATTTTTATTATTCATTTTCAAATTAGTTTTTCAGTTTTATCACAATAATATATAGGCTTATATCAAAAAAGTGAAATCAATGCAAAACAGCTGTCCCTTTCTGTCCTGCTACCCAGGAGAAACAGCTTTCAAACTCCCGGTTTTCTCTTTTGCTATACACTGGCATTTCCTTTCTCTTTTTCTAGAATTGCAAACCATGATTTCTGGTTGTGTCTGCTGTCAGAGCTTTATTGCTATGACTGTATCAGTTGGGTTCCCGTTGGAAAGCGCCCGCCTGGCATAGCCTTGCTCACTGCTGTAGGGAGCAGCCGTAGCGTCTTCTCTTGTTAGGCGCCCTATTTCAAGTAAGCAACTTTTTGGATCACCTGGTCAGTGGGTCAAAGTGGCCCATGAACATTGATATCTAATATCTAAAGATGCCCATCAAACTTTTGACTCTTCCTTTGGAGAGGGGATGAAAGTTGCAGCAATTTGTTCTTTACTTTGGAACCAATATTCTGACAGTCCCCAGAGCACCAAACCCTTAGAAACTTCAGACTGCAGAGTTTTGAATTTCTTAGATATTTACCCACACCTGTCATGCCTGTGTCATCAGGACGTCTAGGGCTCCTGATCCTTCCAGCTCTCCAGGCCCTTTCAGCAAGCTGTCCATGGGGCTCAGAACAGGCCATCTCCAAATCTGCCACTTTGGCATGTTCAGTATTTTGCATTGAATTTAGTTGAGAAATAGCTGGTGCAGAAAGAACACTCTGATCCTTCTTTGCAGAAATCACTGGCTTTATTAAATCTGATATGTGCTGTGGGGAAACAATGAAGAGAGTTTTATTTAGTATTACATCTTTTTAAAAATTTTTATATCTATTGATTTCAGAGAGAGGAAGGGAGAGGGAGAGAGCTAGAAACATCAATGATGAGAGAGTCATTGATCAGCTGCCTCCTGCATGCCCCCCACTAGGGATCGAGCCTGCAGCCCGGGATGTGCCCTGACTGGGAATCAAACCTCGATCTCTTGGATCCTAGGTCGATGCTCAACTGCTGAGCCATGCTGGCTGGGCCTTAGTATCCTATCTGCCCTTACAAGCTTCCCAGATCGAGTCGGAGAAAATATTCCTCTAGCTATTGCAGATGCTATGAAGGTTGGGCCCAATAACATGGTGATCCAACAAGAGAAAACTCAGATTCTGTTTGGAGAAAGGAAGTAGGGATGGGGCCTTCGGCAAGTGACTTAAGCTCACCTTCCTCCTCTATAAATCTGGGACTACACTACCTTCTTCCCAGGATGACTAGAAATAGTGAGACATTATTTATATAAATCAGTCAGCAGGATGCCTGGCACTAAGTCATCACTCAGAGCCACTCTTGATGATGCTGGTGTTTTTTCCCATTCATACCCTGACTGCAGCTCTGCTGCTCCGCTCAGCATCCTCTAGGAACTTCCCGCTCATTTCCACTCCAGTCTTCTCTGGGTTACTTTCTGTGCCCTGCAATGCTTTCTGCCCCACTTTTCTTTTCTTCCTGCGTGAGTGCTTTAAGACCCCAGTGGAGTCCCATCTCTCCATGAA
Organism: Miniopterus natalensis; assembly: GCF_054644295.1. Classification (NCBI taxonomy): domain Eukaryota; kingdom Metazoa; phylum Chordata; class Mammalia; order Chiroptera; family Miniopteridae; genus Miniopterus; species Miniopterus natalensis. The sequence continues at coordinate 7,766,955 of NC_142100.1, read as the reverse complement.
GACTCCAGAGATCTCTGCATCTCCTCTGAGTGCCCTCCCTGCCTTGGCATTGATTACATGTGGCTTTGGGTTGACATGAGCCTTCCCAGAGCAGAGGTGGTCCTCTCTCTCCAGTGAGATGGTTAGAGCCTTGCAGACAGGAAGTCTTTCCTTTCGATCCCCTCCTAGTACAAGTGCTGCGTCATGAGAGCAGCAGTATCTAGTGACAGTTTACAGAGAGCCAGATGCATCTTCCCTTCTAGTACCAAGGTTTCTAGGAAGACAAACTTGAGAACAGCAGAGTGTTTACTCCACGGATTCCTCTGTTTCCCAACAATAGCCTCAAGATGCATGCGTCCTACCCTCGCCCTAATTTCTCAGCGTGGAGTTCCACGGTTGCAGAAACCCCAAAGATGTGGTGACCCTGGGGCAAGAGGAGGCTGCAGAATGCTGCATTTCAGCTCAGCAAGCAGCCTGCTGCTGGGAGTGTCGGCATCCTTCCCAGACAGTGTTGTCCCAAAGCAGAGACTGGTGGCCACCTTGGTCTTCTCCATTTAAGCCTGGTAACTAAAAGCGGCCCTTTCCCAGCTTGGGAGAGGCAGCGTTTGTGAGTGTGTCTGCTGCACAGGGGAGGCAGGAGGGGAGGGGAAAGGCGGGCTAAATCTGCTTCCAGGTCGAAGCCATATACTCGGGTCCTCTGTGGAAGTGGAGATCTGGGAACTGCAGAACATTATTTAGCCATGGCATTCTTCCTTCAGACTAAAGCTTGCTGGCATGGGTAGGACCTGACGTTTATCGTGCCCATTTGAATTTCACATTTTTCTATGAGGTTATGCAACCTAATGGTGGTGTTTTTGCTTACGGCCCCTGCTCTCCTTCCTGCTGCACCACAAGCAGGTTCTGCACACGCAGGACGTGACAGTGTTAAACGAGCTGTGCACCGAGGAGCGTTGTTTTCGTTTAGGGGTGGAGGCCGCAGGGTGCCCCGAGAGGGGCTCTGTGTGTAGCACAGTGTGTGAGGTGGGTGTCTGTGTGAGGCCTGGGTGGGGAGCAAGGCCTGAGGGTGGGGGGGGGGTGCGTCCTGCTGTGTGTGGTCCTCCCGACTTGTGGGCCGAGGCTCCGGTTTGAATGTCACTCTCAGCATCGTCGAAGGCGTTTGTGCTGATTCCAGCAGAGCTGGTGGGTGTAGAAGGCCCTGGATGACGGCTATGGGAATGGAACCAGTCCGCCCGGCCTCTGAGGTAGCTGGTTTCCTCTGTGCCCCTGGGAGCAGGCAGAGGTGTCTCAGGCTGTGTGGGAAAGAAGGGACACCCAAGGGTGGAGATCAGGACAGTGCTGAGTATAGCCTGGGAGGGGCCCGGGAAGAAAGCAGAAGTGGGAGCCTTGGGGGAATTAAGAGAAAAGGGCTTGAAAGCCCGGATAAGGCACTTTCCAGCACTTGGCTCTCTTTATCTCTTAAAATTAAAGCCAGGCCTCTGCTGGAACGTCTCACTTGAGATTCTGTTGGGAAATGAAAGCCTGGGCAGCAGTGGAATAGTGAGTTGGACTTTCCTGCCGCAGCTGATGGCACATATGCTGGGGTGGGCAACACAGTGATTTGGTTTCTATTTGTTCATCAATTGACTATTGAGTACCTACTATGTTCCAAACCCTGGCTTAAGGGACAGATAAAATAGAAGTCATGGTATCTGCTCTCAAAGGGCTCATAGTCCAGCGAAGACTGCAAACAAGTAAACAGATGATGATATGATATCATAGTATTCATCCTGGAAAATATCAATACTATGTGATCTATATTTATTGGTATACAATATACAAATATTAATATACTAATATACTAATTAGTATATTAGTATATAATATATAATATACTAATATTAATATACTAATAACATACACATTTTTAGTATACAATAATAATAATGTAATTTATATGTATAAATTATATATCTATACATAACAAATTAATAGTATATATACACCATATACATCTATATACTTATACATGCATATATACATATGTACTATATAGCATATCAGATAGTTTATATATATATATACACACACACATACATATACTATTCATATTCTGTATTTGGATATAGATGTATACACATATACAAGCACTTTGCCAATTCTCTCTGCCTCTGTTCACTCAGATAACCTCTGCAACAACTCTGTGCTAGTAAGTGCCCTTATTGGACTTGAACCCAGGCAGTCTTCCCTGGGTATACCTCTTAATTACCCCACCATCTAGCCTCTCCACAGAGGTGGACACAGGGTGCAAGAGGAAATAAAAAATAAGAATGTTTAGCTCTGCCCCAGGGAGTCAGAGAGGCTTCAAAGAACAAGCCGTGGAAAGACTGGTGTTCCAGAATTGGGTCTGTATCTGTGTTGGGGATGGAGAGGGAGGGTGGAAAATATTCCAAGTAAGGAATCAGAACTTCCCAGGGCATGAAAGCAGGGGGAGAGCAGGGCGCCTCATTTCAGGTCAGCCCAGGCCAAGTACAGGAAACCAGAGTACAGCCCAGGCTACCCAGCCTGAGCCCTCTGGTCCCACATCAGAGACGGCAGTGTCAAGGCCCCCCGACACGTGCAAGGTTCCTATCAGCTGAGTGCGGTCCAGGCTGCAGGCACTGCTGATGACAACGGTGCTGAATCCAGCCAGTGGGAAGGGAGGGCGGGGACGGTGGGGGAGGCCCGGAGCCCGTCTGTTTCCCAGCAGTGATGCCCATCCAGCTGTCAGCTTTTGCCAGAGGGGTCAGCACAGTGATGGTGAGGGGCCGTGTAAGGAGCTGTCCATGATATTGCTCAACCTCCGGCACGTGGAGTCCGATCGCCGGGGTCAGCTGGCCATCTGCATCTTGTTTAGTATCCCTACTCCTGTGAGCCCTGCTCTCTGGCCCATCTGTCCAGCTGAAGGGGAGGTTCGCAGGCAGAGGAGGCCGGCCTCCTTGTCCTTGCTGTGTTTCTCTAACTAAACAGATGCTCAGAACAAATAAACAGTCCAGGCAGCCTTGGAGAGGTTGTGTCAGGCTTAGTTGAGACGTGCTGTCCTTTTTGACGACTGTTGATGTGCTTGAAGGAATTAACAGCTTGGGCCAGATCATATCTGAGAGCATAGTAAGACCAGGATTCTCAGATTGCCCGTAATGACAATACCCAGTATTTGTTTAATGCTTCACAGTTTCCAAAGTCCCACAGTCACCAGCCAACAAAGAGTTAATGGGGCCTTGCATTCAACTTCTTGGGCTCCAAATTGTGAGCTCTTTTCTCTGCCTATGCGATTCTCAGCCTTGGTAGATTAGTCTAGAAAACATTACAAGTCCTCGCAGAAACTGCAAGCTGCGCTTTGACTGGTTGTATGTGTTTACGGATTACAGCTCCCTCGCTTCCTGTAGAACAGGCCGGAGGAACCTGTAGGACAAATCCTGTTCTGCAGTGGGGACTGTTCCTTAGCCAGACCTTTACCATCCTGGGGCAGAAAACGAGCTTATTGGGTTACCAGACAGAACTGGGCCTTTGGATTCTTGCCTCCATTTAGCAGGACCTTGGGTGAATTCCTTCACTTTCCTGAGCCTCAGTTTCCCCCTCAGTAAAGTGGGCATAACAGTGCCCTACTGGTGACTTCCCTCCCCATTTCCCCCCTCCCCCCCCCCGGCTTTTTCCTCAGATCTCATTGGCAGGAAAACCACACGCAATCTGTCTGTTTCTTCTCCCTTTACCTGGCTGCCTCCTTTTCAAGTGGCTCCTTACGCTTATCCAGCCCCCCCAGTCACCTATGAGCCTCAGCACTTAGTTACTGTGAGGCTGCCACCCACACGTGGCACTAAGGACTTGACAGGCTTGAATGAGGTAACCCTTATAGTGCTTAGCAGAGGGTGGCTTGCCAACCTGCTCAGTAAACGTTGGCTATGACTGTTATTGTTGTTAAGTGGGACTTATGAAGGAAAGCGTAATGATTCACAAGTCTTGGGGCTGGAGGGGACATTTGTGAATATTCCTGTTTTGACAGATCAGGCCTCAGCGGCAAGTAAGTTCAGATGTGGGAGTAGATCCCAGTACTAACTCATTCATTCATTTATTTATTCACTCATCCATTCGTTCAACCAACACTTATCGAACCATTACTATGTGCCAAGAACTGCATCAAGTATTGATATGAGAAGAGGAGTGTGAGTGTGTCATCTCCCAGAGGGAAGAGTGTTGAGCTGTATGTTAGGAGCAGAGTCTCATGTGGTGTGTGCAGCTAATGCAAATGGAATAACTTTCTCAGTTGCCTGCTCACTGCCCAGGGAGGACATGGTGAGCATCGCCTGAGAGAAGGGCTCTTGGCACTTCAGGGGTTAAATGGGCATCTCACAACCAGCAGAGAATTCTTCCTGACACGTTTCCTGTTATGATTCAGCATTAGTCAGGGTTCTTGGCCATAAAGAAAAGAAACCAACTTGATTAACTTAAGCAGCAACTAAATTTATTGGAAGGGTGTTTGAAATGTAAGGGAAGACTAATGGAGCAGTCTTGGGCATACACAACAGTAGACAACGCTCAGCCAAAGCCTTACCTAGGAGCAGTGGGCTCAGGGTGTTGCTTCTGATGTCACACTCTTGGACATTACTACCCTTGGAAACCTGTCATGACAGGAATGGCCCCACTTAGGTCACATGTCAGGGGAGAGGAGAGAAGAACTTTGTAGCCTCTTTGGCTTCCACAAGAAGGAAGCCTGTCTTCTGCCTCACTTGAGATTTCTTCCCCCAGCAGGAGAGTGTTTGGATGCTGGGTAGCTCCAAAGAACAAACATTTCCTATGTTCTTTGACCTTCCAGGCCCGGATCCCAAAGACATCTGCTCTCCTAAGCTGCTCTCCTCTGGTTTCACAGTGAGGCCTGAGGGACTAAGGAGCTTTTTTGATCACTCTTAGGAGCATCCATCTCTTGAATTCTTGACTGGTCTCTTCTAATTCCATCCCTGAAAATTGGGTACCATTTCACTTTGAGGGAAAAGAGATGCACCTGCGTAACTATAGACAGAGTTTCCCCTTTCCTGAGAGATTTAACCTGTCTTAGGCTGTGTTTATCAGCGGTGGGCAGGAGGGAAGGGGCCATGTGGTCGGTCTCTCCAACCTTTTCAGCTTTCATCTGCTCTGACAGATGACATAAGTCTTATTCTCATTCGTTAGACCCAAGTTAAAAAACTCAGCGCCTTCATCTCTCCCTTCCTCCCATCCTCCCCCTCTTTCTTTCTTGGTCCTTTGATGGATCTAATTTGGGTTGCTTCAGAACCCATCCTAGAATCAGAAGGAATAGCTGGGGAAACTGCATGGAGATGTAGACTTTGAGCCTCTTCGGAATTCCAGCTGTACTTGTGTTTGTTTACCACAATGAGAAAATTCGGGAAGACCATACGTACCATGTAGCATTTAGCCCAAGGCTTTGCAGCGCCCAGAGTTCAAAGCCCCATTACCACGTGCAATTTCAATGGCACGAGCAGATGGCACTATCGAGAGGTAATTATTCATGACCTTTAATTCTGTGTTTCCTTTTTCCCCTTTCCCTCTCCCTGTCCCTGGGGGACAGCGACCCAGAGCCACATTCCTTCATTATCACATTTCCTTCTGTAGACTGCACAGGCATTCCAGGACACCGTGCGAAAGCGCTCCAGGGCGGTGGGAACGGGGCTTCCAGAACATGACTGGTTTCAGAAGCTTATCTTCTTGGGCTTGCTCTTCCAAAAAAAGACTTAGGCAGCAGGACACAGGGGCGATCCAAGTGTGTGTGAAGCGGGGTGTTGTGTGCAGACTCTCAGCTCACACCAGGATTCAGAGTGAGAACAAGATGAGTGTTGCCTGAGCCCCTCTCTACAACACGTCCTGCTTTGGGTCCAATCAGCTGGGGCTCAGGTGGGGTTACCAGGAGGAAAAACCATCACTTCCAGCGACCCCCTAAACAGAAGCTGTGCACAGGGCAGTTTCACTGGAAGAGGGGGTGTGGGGCAACCTAGGGATCGCGGTGCTGTCTCTGTGAGATGTTAGAGTTTCAGTGAAGGGTGGAGGTAGCTGTACATGTGTGTAAATACACACGTGAGTAAATGTGAGAAAGAGTGTGCATTTGTTGGGTCCTCGTGTTTGATTCAGATGGATGCTTGGGTTTGAGGCCGGGGGGATGTGGAGGGAGGGGAGGTGCTGGGGGAGGGGGAGAGGGGTGGGAGCTGAGGGAGCAGAAAGCTGCAGCAGGGAAAAGGGTGGCATGCGAAACGTGGGTGGCATGAGAACTGATTTCACGGCTAAATAGAGTTTGAAAATTCTTTGTGTGGCTACATTAAAAGGATAAAACTTTTTGTATGCCGAAGAAATTATTTTTTCTCTCTTTTGTTTGGTTCTTTTAAAACAATTTGCCAAACTCACTAAAAAAAAAAAAAAGTCCCTCAAATGGGTTCAAGGCGCAGAAAGCCAGCTGAGCTCCGTGGGAAGGAGCTGCGTGTGGTTGAGCAGAGGGGGCTCAGCTGGTGTGGGGACAAATTCCCGGGCTGCTGGCCTCCTCCCCTGGCAGGAACCAGATCCCTGCCCACCCATTTGGCAAAGCTGCTCTTTATCTTTATCTTTTGTTTTGGATTTTATTGGCATTTTCTTTCTTCCCTTTTAACTGTGTCCAATCGAATTGGCACAGATGAGGTTCGGGAAGACCAGTTGGAGCCGCCCCATTATTCCTGCCTATCAAATTCTGGGGTTTCTGTTTCCTGTCCCCTCCTGCCCTCTGACCCCAGCTCACCCTGCCTCCCCGACATCGCGCTTTACCCGCCTCTTACTGTGTGTCTGTGCCTCTGCCCATATGCTTTGGTATTAAGGGGAGGGTGGTGACTCTGCGAGGGGCACAGCAAGGCCCCGAAGAGAAAGGGACATGCTTTCACCCCGTCATTAGCTGTCTGGATCTTCATCTGCTCCATACTTTCTCTGCTTAGTAGATCTAGAACACCGAGTGATGGAGAGGTAAAGTAAATGGCATGGTTGCTTTAATGAACTAGTGACAAGTGGGTTTTTTTTGATTCTTTGAATACTTATTTCCTTTTCTTGCCCAATTTTAGATAGTGAGGGGACAGGTGAGTCACAGGCGTTTAGAGTTGGAGGGATCCTTAAAGAACACTGGCGGGAGTTCACACCATGCTCTGGGAAGGCCCCTCGGGAGTCACCCACCCTGCCGCAGTCAGAACGGTTCCAGGTTTACTGATTTCATGTTTTGAGTTTCAGCAAGTTGGAAACTCCTAGGGTGTATCTGACACTCCTTCCCTCATGAATAGGTGAGTAAAAGGAGCCAGACAATTAAAGAGAAAAGAAAACATATGTCTTCAACCAAGAGCTCTACTTACTTGCATTCTTTCCATCACTTATGTAAAAAACAAAAAACCACGTGCACCCTGGCCAGTGTGGCTCAGTTGGATGGGCATGTTCCCATGTACCAAAAGGTTGCGGGCTCGGTCCCCAGTAGGGGGTGTGCAGGAGGCAGCCAATCGATGTTTCTCTCCCTCTCCCTTCCTCTCTCTCTAAAATCAAAATAAACATATTTAAAAACACACACATGCAAGTCAAAGCCCAAATATTTTAATCCAAACAAATGGAAATGCTTTACCTAATCCTAGGGGAGGGTCAGTTTTTTGTTAAAAACGCTTTTTTTGGGGCAGGGTGGGAGAAGATTGTTATCACTGTACCATGGCTTGGGCCAGTCTTCATTTTTATATCTTAAGAGCATTAATGGTGGTGACATAGTGATAGGAGATAGGGTCCAAATGTTGAGTACCAATGTTAGGGCTGTTGATTAAGCTTCTTGGTTGGGGACAAGTGATTTTCTTTGGATGTTGAAAGTGACAGAGTTTGGGATAACAAACTGGTGAAAGAAGACCATGTGGTGGTATATTTTCACCATCATTCCTCCCCTGCTTGAAATACTCTGCCTGTTGCAATCCTAAATTGAAAGATCTTGCTTGGCCTCCAGGGGGCTGGTGGCCACAATGAAAATAAAACAAAACAAAAATCAGAAAACCCAGTTTGAAGCTCACCTACGCAATTACTCAATGAAATCTGATTTTAACATATCCTAATATCTTGCCTTCCCTAACTATTCCTTTCTTGGGTTTGAAACAATAATTCAGAATCTTTTAAATGTTTAGTCCCTCAGACAGCAAAATCATCATTCCTTTCATCCATTTCACCTAAAATTATTGGAATATAGGACTCTTTTGATCATTAAATCTGGAGGAATCATATAGATCATCTAATCTAGTTCAATAGTTTCCAAGCTATTCTCCAGGGAGAGAGAGAGTGAGTTAAGAGTAAGTGGTGGCGTCAGCCAGAGAAGCTTCTATGTGGTTGACATCACAATTGCCTGGTAGAGCTTTAGAAACCGTACTCACTGATACATGTAGGTTTTACTTCGGTTAGATCATGGTTTTCAAGCTTTTTATCTAGCAATGAAATTATTTTTTTCCTACATACAATCTGATTATATATGCATATATAATATACATTTATTATGTTACCACATGTTATATGCAGTAAAATATGTGTATAAATAAGATAGATAAAACCAAGAATGAATCTGATTATAGAATACATGGAGGGCCCAGAGCCCTGCCAGCTTGGCTTCCTTGATCTTCGGAGATACTCTCGCCAACTTGAGGATTTCAGGGACTCAGAATGGAAACGGCTACTCAGGACCACAGGGTATGTGTCAGTGGAATCTTTGCAGATGACATAACATCTCATTTGCCTATGGGTGCCTTCGGTGCATTTAGCTGAGGCAGAATGACCATAAGCAGAAGACACGCAGGGAGAATTTTAGAGAGATGGCAACATCGCATGCTGATGAAGCAGTATGGCTGCAGCCACTTGAGAAGCAAAGTGGGCAGATGGGCCGGGTTGTTTCTGATCGTTAGATGGCTGGGAGTGGTCTGTGATGAAGCTCACTGTGGGAGGGAGTGAGGGCCCCGACTGAAAGAGAAGCCAAGTTGATATAGCTAGTGGGAGCTCCGGCAAATTCCCAAGGCAGGTTGTCTTGGTTTACATGTGGCTTGGGAGGGCTTCAGGTGACTGCCATACCATCAGAGGTTCATTTTCTAACACTATGTCCAATGGTTTGCTTGTCTTACTCCTGACTCCTGCTCTGGCTCCTTCAATTGCCCCTACACCCTGGAGGAGACAGTGGGGTCCTTCAATTCCATGAGTTGCTGGGGCTCCCGAGGTCAGCTGGCCGCCTTGTCCTTGCTCAGTCATTCTATTTCCAGGTGGAAATTGGGATTTCCTGAATGCCCTGGGGTGAAGCATCAGGAGGGGATTTATAAGACAGTGGTGGGTTGAAGAAAACATTTGGTTCTAGGTGGGGACTAGCTGGTAATGAGATTTAAAAATTTCAATCCAACTATAAGATTTTCTTAATGAAACCACCTGAGGAGACTTGATGTCTAATCTCATTTTTGCTTTTTGCCCGAGGGAAGTCTTTGAACACCTTGGGTTGTCACACCTCTAAGTAAGTTGCTGGAACCTTGCTAACCTTCAAGAGATACTATTTAAACTCACTCTCCATGATTTGGGTGGTTGGGTTGTTTGCCCCAAGGCATCTGCTTTATAGCAAGCCCATCTCATAACTCAGGTATGACTTATTCAGATGTTTGGTTGGGGTGAGGGTAAAGATTGTGGTTGAAGAATAAACTTTTTCTCTGTGGGAAACGAAGAGATTTGTGGTGTAATGATCCTGCCCTGGGGCCCCTTTAGCACAGTTAGTTAATTCTAACAACAAATATTTACTGTGTGTTGAACATACCAGGCAATGCTCTAGCTGACGGAGATGATCTGATATGGTAATGGAGAGTGGGTGTGGAAAGTCAGTGATTCTAAAATGTAGTTCCCAGCCTATGGTTCTGGAGGCACAGTGCCAGGCATTCTTCCTGCGTAAAACCCATTCTTGACCTGGGGGGGCACTTGTCCATGAAGTCCAGGTTCACTATTTTGTTTCCTTTCCCTGGTTGGGGAGGGGAGGCGGTTCCTGGCCCTGTTCCAGCTGTGTAATCCTCTCCGCAGGCTGCCATGTCTTCTGGGTGGGCCTGTGTCTTTTGTTACATATCCCCTCCCAAGCTCAGACCACTTCTGAACCCTCACCAGAGACTGCGCCCAGGAGCTGCTCAGTGCGGTGGGCAGGGGGGAGGCTGGTGGAAGTCCGAAGGCCTGATTTGTTCCGCTTCCCTTCAGCCCCTCAGCACTAATTTATTTGTTTGTATTTGGGAAAAAGAATTCTCATTATTGTCTATCCTCTATTTCCTGGAATTCGACATGAAAGTTGTCATTGTTTTAGTTATGGCTTCTAAAGGAATAAACCATTTGAGCAAAAACAACGGCAAAAATGGGCTTCAAACTGTTTGACTTTTAAGCCTGGGTGTCTTTTTCGTTGGAACTGAATGTGTACTGAATTTGGGGTGAATACAAGGGGGGCGTATTTATTTTTAAACGCCTTTTGGATGTAATGAAAACCAGCTGCCTCGCCAACAAGTGCATGACTTTCCCCATAGAAAGCCTAGTAGACGCGCTTCAGCTCCAGGGGTGTCCTGAGTTTTGACTTTTCCTAAGTCCAAACCTCCTCGTGTTTTACCCTGTATCTTTCAGTCCTTCGGCCTTTGATCACGATTGACTGATGCCTTCTCTCCTGGCTCCTCTGTCCTGGAGGCACCTATGGGCACTTTTAGTTTGTGGAGGAGCCACGTGGGACTTCTCAGTCACTCACTCACGGGGGCAGAAATGATAGGCCCCTCCTGAGAAGGGTGGCCCCCTTCGGTTTCAGCCTGGGGTGAGCCCCAGCTTCCCCACCTGTGGCATGCAGCTCCAGCGCCAGGTCCCAGCTGGGCATGCCCTTCTGGGTGCCAGGAGAACATTCCTTCATGGGCTGGTGCGTTAGGCATCTCCAGTCACGTTTCCTGCAGAGGGGTAGCACTGAATTAAAGTTCTTACTGAAGTTTAGAGGCTGATGAGAAGGGCTGGGGGAGCAGGAGTGCCCCAGGCGAGGGCAGGACGGCAGCTCGCGTGGGGCTGCCCACCTCTGCTGGGTGGGCCACGCGAGAAAGCGGGAGAATGATTTACTGGGTGCTGCCTCCATCTCCCGTGGCTGATGCAGCAGATGATGGAATGCATTTCTTTTTTTCTTTTCTTTTTTTTTCTGTAACAGAATGCTTTTGGCGGGACACTTCCCGGTTATTAAAAATGGGGCAATGAGGTGAACTATAAATGCAAACCTCCAGGTAGGAAAATCCGGAAGAAATAAGTAAGGAAAGGAGATGGAGTGGAGACTGCCTGGAAGAAAAAAAAATTAGAAGTGAAGACTAAAGAAATATTGTTGAGGCCGAGTAGGAGAGAGGGAGGGTTCCAAAAGGCTAGTAAAGCCTCAGTAATGGAGTCCAGGAAAGTACAAAGATGATTTTTCTCCCTGCCCCTCTGCTTCTCCCTGCCCCCCCCCCCCAGAAAGAGCAGGTTGGGGAAGGGGTTGACTGGAAGATTGAATTTACAGGTCAGTGGAAGAAACAGCAGGAATGAGACTAGGAAGCTCAGGGATTTTTAAGCCATTGGCCACCCCTGAAGCTGTGGGTAATGTGCATTTCAGAAAGATTTGGGCAGATTTCCGCAGAACCCATTCAGAGAGCATGATAGAGCCCGCCTTGCCTCCTTACGGAGGGACACACTCTGCAGGACCAGAGAAATACACGCAGCTGAGCCTTGTATCCAGTTTCCATGTGTTTCCTTTTTTCTGGTTCCCATAACACTTGTCTGTGTTCAAATACATTTAGCTCCTCTCGCTAGTCAGAATAGTGACTTGTTTCTATTATTTGCTCGGCTTGTTTCAGTAGATTTCCTCATTCCTTGCAAGACGAGGAGAGTCTTGGGGACAAAACGAGAGCTTTATTTTTCTCCTGTGTTACATGCAGCCTCGTAGAGGGGCAGGCCCATGGCAGACATAGACTGACAGTGAGGTAAATGGTGACCTCATAGGAGAAAACCAACCTGCCTCCCTCCCTTCTGATATTTATCAAAGCTTCCTACGTGCCGTGCGCTGTTCTGGGCCCCGGGCATGAACAGCAAATGCGCAGACCAGGTCGGATGAAGCTCTCATTCCAGGAGGGGACAGAGACTACACAAGGAACTGATCACACACACAACATGCCACGTGGTGGTCGGTGCTGCGGAGGGCAGTGGAGGGGGCAGAGGGTAAAGTGGCAGGAGCAGAAGGATGGGCAGGGCTCTGGTTTCTACATGGTGCAGGGAGTGCCCTTTTTTTATATTAGTGTCACTTGAGGAGAGAGAAGTGGGAGAAGGCTCGGAGGGAGGAGAGTTCCAGGCAGAGGGAACAGTAAAAGCCTGAGGAGTGGAGTCAGGTTTTGGGGGTGGGTCTGCAGATGAGGTCGGCGAGGGAGCCAGGGCTCAGACCACACGGGTTTTTACAGCTGGGGTAGGAGAGCATATTGGCTTCTATTCTGGGTGATTCGGGAGCTCTGTGTGGAGAAGAGACTGAGGAAGCTGTGAACCATCAGGGCTGTTGCAACAGTTGGGACATGAATGAATGGCGGTGGCTAGGACCAGGGTGCTAGTGGCTGAAATGAAAGAAGTGGTTGGATTCTGGATCTTTTTGGAAGGCACAGCTGCCGTTTGCTGATGGGATTGATGTGGAGAATGACAGAAGTTGAAGAGCTGGAGGTCACTGAAGGTTTTGGGCCTTGTCAGATGTGTGTGTGTGTAACTTGAGTTTAGTGACTTTGGACAGTCATTGGACAAAGGCAGTGTGAAATGAGCCTGGGCCTCAGTTCCCTCAGTGACTGGTCTGGAATGATGAATAAATGAACGGTGGTGGTGAAACTGTGCCTCCGGTCCAGGTGAAGGTGGCCTAAGTGAAGTTCAGGGTAAGTGATTCATTCATTTTACAAAGACTTACCTATTATTTTTTTAGAGCAGTTTTAAGTTCGCAGCAACATTGAACAGAAAGTACAGAGATTTTCCACATGTCCCCTGCCCTCACATACACAGTCCCCCTCCCATCAGCATCCTGCCCTAGACTGGTGCATCTGTTATAGCCAATGAACCTCCATTGACTTAGCAAAATCACCCAAAGCCCACAGTGCACACTGGGGTTCACTCTTGGTGTTGTACATTCTATGAGTTTTGACAAATGTATAAACACATGTATTCATCGCTACAGTATCACATGGCATAGTTTCACTGCCCTGAAAATCCTCTGAATGATTTTATTTCCACCTATTTATCCCTCCCTTCCCCCCATGTCCTGGCAACCACTGGTCGCCCTCGCCCTCCCTTTTCCAGATAGTTGGAATCATACTGTATGTAGCCTTTACAGTTCGACTTCTCTCACTTACTAACATGCATTTAAGGTTCCTCCATGTGTTTTCGTGACTTGATAGCTCATTTCTCTTTAGGGCTGAGTAATATTCTATTGTTTAGAGGTACCACAGTTTATCCATTCACTTACTGACGGACATTTCACTTGTTTCTAAGTCTTGGCAATGGTCAAAAAAGCTGCTTTGAACGCCCATGTTCAGGTTTTGGTGTGGACTTGTTTTCACCTTTTTGGGGTAAATACCAAGCAACGTGATTGCTGGATCATATGTATGGTAAGGAGATGCTTAATTTTGTAAGGAACTGCCAGGGATGGGAAGTGGTGGAATTGGATGAGGGGGGTCAGGGAAGGTACACGTTTCCAGTTGTAAGAGAAGTTCTGGGCATGAAATTACAACGCGATGACTATAGTGAACACTGCTGTATGGTGTACTTAAAAACTGCCAGCAGAGCGGAGCCTAAAAGTTCTCATCACAAGGAAAAAAATTTAAAAAACTTTTCTTTTATCTACATGAGATGATGGATATTAACAAAACTTATTGCGGTAATCATTTCATAATATATGTGCCTCAAGTCACTATGCTGTACACCTAAATTCATAGGGCTGTATGTCGTTGATATCTCAATAAAACTGCAAGAAAAAAATTACCAAACTGCCTTCTAAAGGGTCTGTCCCATTTTGGGAATGCAAAATGCATTCCCACCAGCAATGAATGAAAATTCCTATTGCTCCACATCCTTGAACAGCATTTGGTGCTGTCGGTGTTTTGGATTTTAGCAATATTCTGATAGGCGTGTAGTGGAGTCTCATTGTTTTAATTTGCAGTTCCCTAATCGCATATGATGTGGAGATCTCTTCCTATGCTTATTTGCTATCTGTATATCTTCTTTGGTGAGGTGTCTGTTCAGGTCTTTTGCCCATTTTTAATTGAGTTATTTACTAATTGTTAAGTTTTAAGAGTTTGTTGTATATTTTGGTAGCAGTCCTTTATCAGGTATATCTTTTGCAAATATCTTCTCCCAGTCTATGGTTTGTCTTGACAGTGTCTTTCACAAGCAGAAGTTTTTAACTGTAACGAAGTCCAGCTTATCAATTCTCTTTCATGGATTGTGTCTTTGATGCTGTATCTAAAAAGTCATTGCCAAACCCAAGGCCGTCTGGATATTCTCCTATGTTATCTCCTAGGAATGTTATGTTTTGCATTTGTTTGGTGCATTTGAAAAACTTTACATAGCTTCTGGAATTTTCCACTCACTTTCCCCAGTGTCCCCACCTTCTCACCTCTTCTTTAACATGCCATGTCGCTCAAGTAAAAAACACAGATTATATCACAACTCCCAACAGACTCGAATTCTATGCACAACAGATGTGAAGGGAGATTATTTAACTTCTAATTAGCCTCCTGGAAGAAGCTGGGAGGCCCAGGCCAATAGGCCAGTCCTTATTTTGCTGATTATTTTGTTCAGAGATGCATGTCTTCCCTTGGATTGCCTCAGCTTTTTTATGTTACTATGCCTGCCTTCCATTCCTGCCCCTCCTCTTCCAGTTTTACCCTTGGCTTTGCTCCCATTTAGACCAAGTCAAGAGTAAACTGAGAGAGAATTGGCTTTTGAACTTTTTTGGTCAAGGCATTTTTTGTTGACAAAGTTCTGGGAATGATGACTGTTGAGCTGACTGGTGTATTTTGTCCCAGTGAAAAGTTGTGATGATATCGAGAGCAGCAGTTCCATGGAAATCTTCAACCCACCTGCGCCTATGCTAAGGCTATGGGTTATGGCCAAGTGACCTCAGTGTCATTTCCATCCAGTTTGCATCTAGGACTGATCGCCAGTTCCTTTCAGAATCTGGTGCTGACTTTATAAACCCGAGAATATTTGCCTTTCATTCCCAGTCGCCTTTATTTTTGGCTTAGCTTTCCTATGTGCTGCCCATAAAACTCTTTATTTTTAAAAAATAATTAATTATTATTTTTTTAGGAATCTAGAGGTTATCTTTGGCTTGTGGGTAAGTTGCCTGTTTATGCACCATGACCCCGAGGAACCAGAAACCCAGATGTGCAGTCACGGAAAACCTCTGAAGAACTGGATATTCATCCCCCTGAAGGGAAGTTCAGGGCCGGCTCAGAGCGCTGGTACCTGCTGTGTCCTTCAGCCCAACTGGGGCCACGGCTGGGGAAGAAGCTAGTGCACGCTCAGCCGAATGATGGGGTTGAGGAGGAATTATGGTGTCAGCCAAGATGGGGGGAAGGCAGCACTTTGGGGGAACACTATCCTGCCAGCAAGCTTTATAGGGAAAGGGCTGTTAATAAAATTGTCAAGTATTATTAGAAAGGATTATTAAAAATAAGTGCACATGATCAGTTTGTAAGCAGATAGGGATGCGAGGAGAGACGGAGGACAGGGCATGGTGGAAGTTGCTCAACAATAACCTCAAGCAGGGAGAGGGAGGGAATGTGTGTCCAATGTCTCGGGCCAGCCTCCTGGGTCAGCCAGTGCACTGATCGCAATCACCTGGGAGCTTAAACATTTACCTCGTTAGTGGGCTTGAGTTAGGACCTAGGAGTCTGTTTTCAACAAACAACTTCCCCACCCTACTCCTTGGTGAGGCTGATTAACATTTAGGTCGGCAGTCTTTGGTTTAGACAAAGGGTCAGCAAACTATAGCCCCTGGTTCAAACCCAACCTGCTGGGTTTTAACCCCTTACCCCCGTTTTTTTTTTGTTTTTTTGTTTTTTGTTTTTTACAGCCTTGAGCTGAGAATGGTTTTTACCTTTTTAAAGCATTGTAAAACAAAACAAAACAAACCAAAAACCAACCCCCCCACCCCAAACCAAGAAAGAAAAAAAAGTAAAAAAGATCTAAGTGGCCTGCAGAACCTAAAATATTTACTACCAGGCCCTTTACAGAAAAGGTTTGCCTGCCCCCAGCTTAGTAAGATAGGAATAAATAGGATGCTAGCATGCAGTCCTCCGTTTCCACACTCTCCTTGCAGACAAGGGAACGTGTGCTCCGGGGTGGCTCTTATTGGGGTGGGATCCACTATCAGTTTCTAAACTTCTGCTCTGTGTCAGGTGCAGTCAGATGTTATATTTGCCCCAATGCACTAAGGTTCTGGGTAAGGCAGGGATCAAATGGGCTGCATGGTGAGAAGGGTACTTAACATTATTTCAATTCCTCCTTTGTTTAGCTGGGGGAGGAGAGAGCAGATGAGACCTTGGAAATTCAGGGGAAAAAATTCCCAGTTATACAAATGTAAGGCACTCAAACAGTGTGAACAGGGATGCACCCCCTAACCGAGTCACTCACACATGTTTGTGTCTTTCCACAACACCAGGCTTGCGGGGGGGAGGCCTCCCCAATGAGCCAGTAGAGCCACACGCAGGCTACACACAGAGAGGGGGAGCCTACCCGACAGAAGCCAGCAGAGAGAGTGTCCGGAGCGAAGTCTTGGTCACAGGAGGCGTCCGCGGATGCAGAGGTGGGCGTCGATCTCAAGCCAGGTGGCTGCAGTGGCCACGTGTGTCCAGTGGAGTGAAAATCCTGCAGAGCTCTGAGTGTGACCCACGGTACAGCCAAGCGTGAGCATCCAATGGCTGGAGCTCCGAGCTCTTACAGCCCACAACGGGCGGTGGTCCCACTCGTGGGTGTTCACATGGAGTCCTTACCCGAGTGCCCAGACTTGTGGTTTTGGGTGTCCTGGGTCCCTCCCAAGGTGTTCCTGTTACACCCAATTACCGCAGTCTTGACAGAGCACTTGATATCACTCGTAACTCATGGCTGACAGGGACTTCACATGGGGCTGTCAAGTGTTCAGCAGTCTGCTCTGCTCCTGCTCTGTACAAATAGGTGTGTGAATACACTTTTTGAAAAATGCCTTGCAGAGCTGTCTTCCTGGTACACTAACCTGGCGGAGAGGGAGAGGGGGAAAAGAGGAGAGGGGTGCGAAGAGAGTGGATCAGTTGGGGAAACAGCCTGATCCCAGAGATTATTGAAGAGGGAGGGCCCGGCCCCTATCCCCCAGTCACCCAAACTCAAGACAGGGCTTGAGGTGTGTGGCCCGGGGCTGTATTTGTGTGTGTCCTGCCCAGGGCTGCGAATTGGGGGGCGGTGGCTGAGGTTGGAGTGTGAGTGAAGACTTGTAAATCTGGTGCCCGAGTGGCGTTCTCCCGGTAACGATGACGGAAACCACCCTGGCCCCAGGGCAGGCACTGACTCCGTCGGCGAGGGTGAGTCATCGGGGCTGCCGCAGCCTGAGAAAGCTGTGAGCCACGTGGCTGAGGACAGGGTACCTTGGCACTGACTGAAGCCTGGGGTCCCTGGAAAAGCCACGGACGAAACAGCCTGGAGGGAGAGACACTAGGCTTTCTACCCACATGTCACGAGGCTTAAACAGTTTATTAAGAAACCCAAAGCAATACACAGACATGTGCCACGAAATGACGTTCAGTCAGCGATGGACCACGTGTAGGACAATGGGTACTGCACAGCCTCGGCTGCAGTGGGCCGTACCGTCCGGGTTTGTGTAAGTGCCCTCTGTGATGGTCACGCAAAGCCAAACACTCCATGTGACACATTCTCAGACTGTATTCCCATCATGGAGTGTTTGATTTTTACCCTGAGTATAGATTGGTTGCACACATTAATTCACTTATTCCTTTATGAATGTGGAAAGAGACTTAGAAAAGTGACATAACTGGCCCAAGGCATCCACTGAGTCAGGGGGTCAGAATCCAAACCCAGCCTTTTGTGATCGCAAAGCCTGCTCTTTTTCTGAGTGACCCTACTCTCTGGCCGAGTCATGGGTCATCAGGGAGGTCCTACAGATTGGGAACCACTTTCAAAGGAGAAAACTGAGGCACAGAGAAGTGAGGCAACTTGTTCAAGGTTAATCCACTAATTACTAGAATTTCTTTAGACCTGCTTTAGGAATAGGGAGATCTGAGTTGCCACGGACTTCCAAGGACTTCTTATCAAAGGAATGGAGAATGGCAGATGGAGTGTGTTTAAACCTATAGGAACAAAGGAGCATTGAGGGAAAAGGGAGTTTGCAGAATGAGCACATTTCACTTTTCTTAATGACCTGCCAGTTGATGTGTTCTTTGAAAGGGCTTTTACAAGGCAGGGAGGTCTGAGCCGCTTTCGGCAGTTTGGCTCCAAAGAGTATCTATCTACTTATTTATTTATTAGCTCTTTAAACATTCACTTGGCTAGCTTTAAGCAATCACCCCAAAGTTTCGAGTTCATGGACATAGGCCAGGTACAGGGAACGTCCCCTCCATTCAGCTCAGGACCCTGAGAGAGCAGAATCGAGGTTGATGTTGGTGCACCTGCGGCCTGGTGACCCTGACTTCTCAAATAGCTCAGGTACCATTTGCAATGGAAGATGTGTCCACGCAGGGGCCTGACTTTAACCAAGTCTACAAGTTCCTGTCCCAGCACTCCATCTGTGAAGCTGCCACTGCCCAGGAGAAGAGTCCACCGCCAAAGGTCTTCTCCAGGAATCAGTGAGTTTCAGAATTGCAAGTATAACCCAGGCTTTCTCGCCTGAACAGCTTCCTAATGTACATCACTGGGGGCCCATGTTACACTTTGGTGTCTACAGCTGGCATGATGCGGTTTTGGGCCTGAAAATGGTGCAGTGGCCGGAGATGTTGTCAAGTGCTCTTTGATGATGCACAGAATCGAGTCATTTCTCTGGGGTAATTTAGGTGAGGCCCCTCCTAGAGGTGGGGAAAGGACTGGGTGGCCTCATTAATCTCCTGTCTTTGGGAGTGCACAGTTCTGCCTATAAGAGCTGAGTGGGATGAAGAGTCGTGTAAATATGACAGGAAATGAATTAGGGGCAGCCAGCCCAGATGGGGGCAGTCAAGCTGGGACCTGGTCCTTGCATTATTCATAGTTAATTCTTTTCCAGCTTCACTTTCCCAGCTTTGTCAACATAAACCTGAGTAAGATGTGCACACAGCGTGGACAGTCGACCTTCCTTCCTGGCCCATTTCTGAAGACAGAAAGTATGACCAGCAGGGGCCTAACCTTCATCCACAAAGGGTTGGTCATTTCTCTGCAGGGCTGTTGGTGAAATACTCAGAGAAGCACAGAACTATGAAGAGGCCTTAAAGGATTTCTTGTTCCAAGCCCTGGTTTTCAGAGGAAGAAAATAAAGCTCAGAGAGAAGCGGTGAGTGACTAACTTGATGCCCACACAGAATGGTGGGACCAGCCTGCACGGGACCCCCGGTCTTCAGAATCTCAGGTCAGCAGGTATGTCTCCTGCTTCCTCTGAAATAGGGATATCATATTAAAATCCACAGCCCATAGCAAACGGAGGCTGGAGCCTCATTAATTAATTAATTAATTCATTCATTCATTCAAAACTGTTACTAAGCTGCCATCGGGTATAACAAACAAGGCTGTAGGTCCCCACCCTCATGGTGCTTATAGAACCAGATATTTGCAGAGAACATATGCGGACTTCATTCTCTTTCTCTTTCTCTCACTTTCTTGGTTGGTGAGAAACAGATATACGAAAAAGGTGCTTTCAGGGAGGTGAAAAGAGAGGGAGAGGGTGGAGATGAGAATGGAGTGTATGAGGAGGGAGGGAGGGAATATCTCCCAAAGCGTGTTCACAGAGAGGGAAACACTTGGCGGCTGCTGCTGCTGCTTTTAAAAAATTAATTGTGGTTAGCTGAACGGAATCAAGCTCCTTTAACTCTCTCAGAGGCAGACTTTTCTCCTTTCCGGTAAACTTGAGTTGCTATGGTGAGAGAGTGGCCTGGGACAAGTCAGATAGAAAACACTGGAAACACCAACCCAACCCAGCGCAACCCAGCGAGCAGTTAATTAGAACGACCTGCCATGTGTTTCCTATTTCTCGCAACAGATTCGATTACTTTATGATTTATCACCTGCTTCTCTAAGCAGAGCTGCAGCCCTCGTTCTCAGCTCTTCTTTCTTGAATGTGTTAAGAATGCTTGGGGCGCAGACGGCAGGGGAAGCAGACAGAGTGAGTGAACTCCTTGTTTCTCCAGAAAGCTCCTTTAGGCAGACCCCACAGGCCTGTTGTACCTGTCCCCTCCCGTCACTCCCCCTGTTTCCAGCACTCTCTGATCCACTCACTCTAGTGCCTCTCTTTTTATTTAGTTATTAGGCCTATCTTGGAAGAGTTGCTCTGAAGTCCTCTGTTTACAGGACCCCACCTCCTCAGCAAGCTGGGGCAGTAGGAAGAGCCAGGATCACCCCATTTTCTATTTACAAGAACGAGAATGGAGGCCCAGGGGGCGGCTAAGGGCTTGCCCACGGTCACTCACATAGAGTGGGCTCAAGCTCGAAGCTTCTGCAGCGAGTCCATGGTCCAGCAGCCCTGGCCCCAGTTGCGCCTCGGAGTCAGTGATTCATGGACTCAGAGGGCACAGGGCCGGGGCATCTGACCGTGAATGAGAAAAGAGGAGACCGCTGGTTCCTCCTCTTAGTTTTCTCAACAGTAAAGTAAAGGAGTTGAAAGAGGGTTAACCTCTTTGGTCCCCGCCGGTTCTAACGCTCCCCGTTAAGGGGTTTCACTGTAGGAAAACATTGGCTGAGGCCGAGTCCCCGAGAGGAATAGAGGATGGTTCTATCACATGAAATAGTTTATTTTATACCGTGATGGACTTATTAGAAAGTTATCGCTTGTTTCTGGGCGTACGTGATCATTTTTAACATCAGCATTGGTGCTAGTCCTTCTGAAGAAGAGCAATCTCCTTGGGCAGGAGAGCTGGACTTCGATGGGGCCACTCGAGATTCAGGCGCTTGGTTAACCTTCCAGATCTCAAATTTGATTTCAGTGGTTTACCCAGAGATATTCAAACAGGATGTTGGTGATAAGTCAGGATTTAACCAGACCGCCAATAACAAAAGTTGCTAGCATTTATGGGGCACAAAACAGAAAGCATTTTTCTGGATTATTCCATTTTAATCTCCCCCCGAATCCATGAGGTAGGTTATCTCCTTGTCAGTGAGGAACTGAGACCAAGAGATGCTAAATGATTTGCTCAGTGTCTTCCAGCTGGTAAAGGCCACACCCAGGATTCAAATCCAGGCAGCTTGTCTGCAGAACAGGCTCTTTTACTGATTGAATTTACTAACTTGTTTACAGTGGGTGAGGCTCTGTGAGAACACTCATCATTGCAAGGTCCTCCACCGAGGACACCAAGGGACAGATATGATTTTTTCTTGGGTATCTTGGGATGAGAGCAGAGGTTCCTGGCTGTCAAGGATGCTTCTCCTGCGCAGGACCGATAGACCCAGAGCCCTGGGCAGTGGTAGAGACTCCCTGAGAGGCTCACTGCTTACTTTCCATTTCCAGACTCCTGTGGACCCCCACCCACTGTTATGGCAACACAACATTACCTCAGATTCATCGCAGTTCCACTGAGTAGGTTCCCATACACCGCATTCCAGCGTGTGTTCCTGGGGAGGCACCCTGGAGTCGCTGATGGGACTTGGGGGAAACTCTTAGCACTTAATTGGATTTGTAAGGCGTCACGCTCTTCTTGACGGAAAATGGGGAGAAGCCCCGCTCCTATCAACAGCACATTTACAGCCATCTCCTGAGTGGTTTATTTCTGCAGATGGAGAATCTCAGTCATTTTTTGTTCTTATTGTTTTCAATTTACTGACCAGATTCTGGGACTGGACCCAATTTGAGGTTTGGAACCTCTCGTGTGTTATAATAGAGAGAGGTAGGGCACAATTAATGAATTTCTCCTTTTTGCCTATAACTCAGACTCTGGTTTTTAAGACTTAGGAGTTCCATATTTATGCATGTAGTTGTATGTAGCTGTATTATATATGCACAGGACATATTTATTCAGGAAAAGGCACAGGTGATCTTATATACTTATCTCTAGGGGATCCTCAGCCTGACCTCCTTTATAGAGCTTGCACACTGCGACAGACTCATCTCCTTCCTTTGCTTTTGACAGTTCTCCCATACCAAGTATTTTTAAAAAATATTTTTAATTGAATTTATTGGGGGTGACATTGGTTAATAAAATTATATAGGCTCTATATACATACGTCATTTGTATATTGTATTGTGTTCAGCACCCCAAGTCAAGACTCCTTTAATCACCATTTATCCCCCCTTTGCCCTCTCCTCCCCCCCCTTCCCCTCTGGGAATCACCGTACTGTTTTCTGTGTATGAGGTTTTTTTTTCTTTTCTTGCTTAATCCCTTCTCCTATTCACCCAGCCCCTCTCCCCCTTCCCTCTGGCAGCTGTCAGTCTGCTGTCTGTATCTATGAGTCTGTTTCTATTTTGTTTGTTAGTTTATTTTGTCCAGTAGATTCCACATATAAGTGAAATCATATGGTACTTGTCTTTTTCTGACTGGCTTATTTCAGTTAGCATCATGCTCTCCAGGAACACATCCATGCTGTTGCAAAAGATAAGATTTCCCTTTTTTTATTTTTTTATTTTTATGGCTGAGCAGTATTCCATTGTGTAAATGTACCACAGCTTCTTTTTTGTTGTTGTTAATCCTCACACAAGGATATTTTTTCCCCATTGCTTTTCAGAGAGAGAGTAGAAGGGAGTGAGGGGGAGAGGGGCAAAAAGAGAGAGACACAGAGAGAGAGAAACATTGATGTGAGAGAGACACATTGATTGGTTGCCTCCTGCGGGTGCCCCATCCCTACCCTGGCAGGGAGAACCTGTAACCCAGGTACATGCCCTTGACCGGGATTCGGACCTGCTACCTTTCAGCCCATGGCCCAATGCTCTAACCACTGAGCCAAACCAGCCAGGGCTGTCCCACAGCTTTTTTATCCGCTCATCTACTGATGGGCACTTGGGTTGCTTCCAACTCTTGGCTAGTGTAAATAACGCTGCAATGAACACAAGGGTGCATATATTCTTTCAAATTGGTCTTTCGGGATTCTTTGGATATATTCCCAGAAGTGGAATCGCTGGGTCATAAGGCAGTTCCATTTTTAATTTTTTGAATTAAGTCCATACTGCTTTCCACAGTTGGCTGCACCAGTCTGCATTCCCACCAACAGTGCATAAGGGTTCCCTTTCCTCCACATCCTTGCCAACACTTGTTGTTTGTTGATTTATTGATGATAGTCATTCTGACAGATGTGAGGTTTTATCTCATTGTGGTTTTAATTTGCATTTCTCTGATGATTAGTGATGCTGAGCATCTTTTCATATGTCTATTAGCCATCTGTATGTCCTCTTTGGAGAAGTGTCGTTCAGGTCCTTAGCCCATTTTTTAAATCCTCACCTGAGGACATGTTTTTATTGATTTTAGAGAGAGAGAGAGGTGGGGAGGGAGAGAGATCGATGTGAGAGAAACATCGATCTGTTGCCTTTTGTATGCATCCCCAGAATAATCCCACTTGATCATGGTGTAAAATATTTTTAATGTATTGATGAATTTGGTTTGCTAATATTTTGTTGAAGATTTTAGCATTCATATTCATCAGGTATATTGGCCTATAATTTTCTTTCTTTGTAGTGTCTTTATTTGGTTTTGGAATTAGGATAATGCTGGCCTCGTAAAATGAACTTTGGAGTTTTCCGTCCTCCTGAATTTTTTGGAGTAGTTTGAAAAATAATAGGTGTTAGTTCTTCTTTGAATGTTTGATAAATTTCTCCTGTGAAGCCATCCTGTCCAGGACTTTTGTTTGCTGGGAGATTTTTGATCACTGCTTTAATTTCATTAGCTGTAATTAGTCTATTCAGATTTTTTGATTCTTCCTGATTTAGTTTTGGAAGATTTATGTTTCTAAGGATTTATCCATTTATTCCATATTGTCCAATTTGTTGGCATATAGTTGTTCATAATATTTTCTTACAATATTTTGTATTTCTTCGGTGTCAGTTGTATTCTCTTTCATTTCTGATTTTATTTGGTTCCTCTCTCTTTGTTTCCTGGATGAGTCTGGTTAAAGCTTTGTTATCTTGTTTATCTTTTCAAAGAACCAGCTCTTGGTTTTACTGATTTTTTGTATTTTTTTTTTTTAGATTCTATATTGTTTATTTCTGATCTGATCTTCGTTGCTTTCTTTCTTCTGCTCACTTTGGACTTTGTTTGTTGTTTTCTTCTATTTCCTTTAAGTGTAAAGTTAGATTGAGATTTTCTTGTTTCTTGAGATAGGCTTGTAATGATATGAATTTCCCTCTTAGGTCTGCTTTTGCTGTGCCCCATCAATTTTGGGTTGTTGCGCTTCAAGGTATTTTTTGATTTCTTCCTTGATCTCATTGTCAACCCATTCATTGTTTAGTAACATGTTATTTAGCATGAGTCTGTGTTTTTCAGTTTTCTTCTTGTGATTGATTTCTAGTTTTATACCATTATGGTCAGAGAAGATGCTTGATAAGTTTTCAATCTTCTTAAATTTGTTGAGACTTGTTTTGTGTACTAACATGTGGTCTATTCTAGAAAATGATCCATGTGCACTTGAAAAGAATGTAGGACATTTCTTGGAGTTACCAGCCAGGGCCGCTCACTGTACTCAGCACCAGAGCTGGAAGCTCATGGCCACCACCAGACCAGCATCCAAGCAAGTGAAGATGTTAAAGGTATCTTTGCCAGAGCAAGAAATGGAAAATATAGACTTCTGAACATATCTATTGAAAATATTTCTGCATGACAATCCATTTCTAATGTTGGTGCTTCCATTTCTGGAATGGAAATCAGTAAACAGAGGAACCTGTGATTGGGTCACGTAGTCAGCCTTCAGGTTCCTGGGTTACGGATTATGATTCCTTTGCTTTACCCCTGTTGGAAGATGAACAACTGTGCTATATATTATTCAGGTTAGATTCTTAGAATGTCCAGGCATGTGAATGGATTATCACTGTGTGGTCCTCAGATCATTCTCATATTCATTAAAAAGTGTTGCATGTGGCAACAACTGCAACTTTGAAAAAGGAGTTGGGAGGTGACCGCGTTAAAGAGGAAGTAATTGGAACAGCAAAGGAAGATGGATTGTTATGTGGATATAAAAAACATTTGCTGACACAATCTTCTTCTGCCCCATTGACTGCAGCTGAGGAAGAATTATGACAAATTAGACTCAATAAGGTACAAACTGACCTGGATGTGTAAACTAAGCATCACACATTGCAAAGAGTAGCATTTCTGATTTCTCAAGAAGCTTTTCAGGCTTTGGAAAAACTAAACAGACAGCTCAACTATGTGCAATTGGAAATAGATATAAAAAATGAAATTACAATTTTGGCCAACACGACAAATACTGAACTAAAAGATTTGCCAAAGCAGGTTGTCAGGGATTCAGCATGTTACTGTTTCTTTCTATATAAGCACTCCCAGGAAGACTATTTGGAGTCCATCGTTTTTATTTATTCGATGCTCAGACACCCATGCAGTTTAAGAGAATGGATACTGTATTCTAGCTGCAGGAGCCCTCTGCTAGAAATTGTAGAAAGACAGCTACAAATAGATGCCATTAAAAAGATTGAGGAACAGTGGGGCTGCGTTGACTGCAGACTTCCTTTTCAAAGCAGTACACCCCAAGCCGCATGCACATAAGCAAAGTTTTGCAAAACCAAAAGGTCCTGCTGGAAAAAGGGGAATTCAAAGACTAATTAGGGGTCCAGCTGAAACTGAAGCCACTACTAATTAATATCATTAAATTAGTTTTTTAAAAGTCCAACTTTTAGTCCAGGAGAACGGAAGTCATTCCATGTTGATATGCAGTGGGGAAAAATATTACTCTGCTGCCATCTTCCCATTATCAAGTATTTTCATAACAGGAATTAGATTTAACATGATTTTTCTACCTAGTAATTAATTTAATTTAACACTACTTATACAACACATACAGTGTGCTGAGCACATACAAATATTAGCTGATGGATCCTATTTCTAACTCTTTGAAGTAGATCCCATATTATGATCCTTATTTTATGGGCCAGGAAATGGAGGCAAGTCTCTTTGTCTGCTGGGGAGCTGGGTTTGGGGGGGGGGGGGGGGCAGGAGGTGATGTACAATCCTGCTGTTTTGTTTGAGCGTCTTGTATTTTGTTTTCCATGCAAAAGAATGACAATAATCCGTGATATGATAGTTCTGGTAGTGATTAAAAAACACACACACACCAGCAAAAACAAACTAGCACAGAAAAGCCAGAATCATCAAAGGCTGGATTTAATTGATGATGTACTGGTTTTATGACTAAACACTTATAGCTTTTAAAAACACTTTTATTATTAAAATTCCTACAGGAAACATAACTCTCTTGTTGTGATACTTAAACTCTCTGGCTTCTAATTTCCCCTCCTTTTGAAACAATTATGTGCATAATGTGATTTTTAATAATTCATGGTTTCTTTGGAATGCAAATAGCATGTTCGAGCGTCACAGACTGTCCTTTGGTCTCCTTGCACACATGGTATCTGTTGTCTGGGATACTTGGTCTCCCTCCTCTCACAGGCAAGGCTCCAAGGAAGGATGGCTAGTGACAGGTGAGTCCTCCCCGAGTCACCAGGCTTCTGCTTGGATGAACCAGTCAGTCAAACCTGGGTTCTTATGATGTGTGGCTTTGCCCAGGACAGTGGTGGAGAGGAGCTGAGAGGCAGGTGGGATCGAGCTGTGCTTTGCGTACACGATGCTATGAGTAAAACACTTGGAAGTTGGTGACTGACTGTTAGGGAAGGAGGAAGAGAATTGCCTCCCATCTCCTTGAATTCGGGGACATCTGTATTTCTAAAGCCTACCAGAGTCCTTGGCACCCAGTAAACGACTGAAAAATATTTATTAAATGTGGATAAATGAGTGATCAGTGAAGAAAATGCCATCCAATGAGGTTCCGTGACTTGCCCAAGGTCACGTAACTATTTAAGGGCAGTATTAACCTTGGCATCTAGGGTACCTGAGAGTGGCAGAAACTTGGGCTTTATGCATTTTTTGTGGCACACTCACCTTCCTTCAGATTTTTAGCCCTTCGAAGGCAGGGACTATGTAAAAATCAATGTCACCAAAGCTGTTTGGCTGTGGAAAATGGAATCAAAGATGGATGTGCACTTGGTTCGGTGTGATGTCAACTTGAATTCTTCATTATCCTTGTATCAGTTCTTTCTTCTCCATCCCACCCTAGCAATGGCTTTACCTACCCATGGCCTGGGCTAATGCAACAGCCTCCTAACTTTCCGCCTCGTGCCTCATTATTTATGTGCTCTTGGCCACTTATTCCCAGGGGGTGTTGGCCAAGGCCTTTATTTTTTCAGAGCCTGAGTTTACTAATTTGTCAAAAGTAGATAATGACAAAAAATGCCCTATGAATACTGTGAAAATTTGTCAAAATATATGTGAGAACCAGGCCAGACCACAAGGGCTGGGCCAGGCTGGAGGGCTGGAGGCACCGGCCAGGCAGGCTTGGCTAAGGCAAGTGCCGTTTTGGCTCACTGTTGCCTCAGCTAGCAGGGAGCACAAGGAGCAGAGGCTGGGCAGTGGGCAGGCAGGGCTGCCTCCCCAGGGCACGCTCGAAGTTCAGTGATTTCGGCAACTTCTGGAGGCTTCGGCGAAGCGGTTGACAAGGCCTGCCTGTGGGTAACTCTGCTGTGTAGATTCCAATGGGCTCTCTTACTCCTAAGGCTATCATGACTTCTAGTGCCAGAATTTGCATTGTGTTAGTTTTGCATACTACATATTATTTAATCAGTGTGACAAAGATGAAAAATAGATGTAATTATCTCCATTTTATAGATGTGGTACCAATAGAATGGTTCAATAACTTGCCTAAGACCGCAAAGGATTATTTCATCCCCAAGCATATTACTTTCAAGTTACAGTTTTTATCAGACTCTATACTCCTTAAGGCAGGATTTATGTCATGTAACTGCTTATCCCCAGAGCGCCTTGCACCTAAGAGATTCTTGGCACATATTTTTTGATGAATGGATGAATAGATAACAACCTGTTTTATAGGATATGGTTGAAACTGAGAGAATCAGTAAGATTCTTGGAAAGCAGCTAAGGCTGAGGTGGGCCTAAATGAAACTTCAGAGTTGGCATCGGAAGTGAGGCGGATGTTTGGGAACACCCAGTGATGTCCACCTGCCGAAGCTCTATAAGGAGCAATGAGCACAGAGGCACCTGTGAGGGCTATGTGATGGCCGGTGAAAGCAGCATGAGTCAAAAGCCAAAAAGAAATCAGGATGATACTAAGCCGGTGTTTCCCAAAGTGTGTTCCAGGGAACCGTACATTCAAGAAACACTGTCTTACAAGATACTTCTAAAAAAAAAGTTATGGTTAATTACACTACATAGGATATGTTCTCGTGGTATATGTTAGCACATTAAAAGCTGAGAGTTCCTCCCTGGCCAGTGCGATTTAGTTGGTTGAATGTTGTCCCATGCACCAAAGTGTCATGAGTTTAATTCCTGGCCAGGGCACATGCCCAGGTTTCGGGCTTGATCTGTGGTCGGGGTTCATGTGGGAGGCAACCGATCGATGTTTCTCTTTCACATTGATGTTTCTCTCTCTCCTCCTCTCCTTTCCTCTCTCTCTCAAGTCAATTTTTAAAAAAATCAGAATTCCTATGATTTAAAAAAACCTAACAATAACAAAGCCATTTTTACTTTATTTAACCAATATTCCCAAACATGTCTAACAATATGTTCTCCCATCACCTCTCCACACTCCACCCATCTATTTATATGTACCAAGGAGCTAATGGTTATCAGAGCCAATGAAAAATGCTAGAAAGTTTGAATTTTTCTTCTCACGCCTTCTTCCTCAGTATTCAAATAACATAGACATTGTGACGTAGTTACTTGAACACATTCATTGTGGTACCTTGACAGTCAACCTGACAACCAAGGTAGCTATTAAGTGACGAATGGGTGGGTAGCGTCTACATGTGGACACTCCGGACAAAGGGATGATTCACATCCCAAGTGGGATGGAGCGAGATGGTCTGAGATTTCATCATGCTGCTCAGAACAGTGCACAGTTAAAACTTATGAATTGTTTATTTCTGGAATTTTCCATTTAGTATTTCCAGACCGCAGTTGACTGTGGGTAACTGAAGCAAAACTGCAGATAAGGGGGACTACTGTGTATATATAAAACGGGGGAGTGGTAAGCGCCTTAGCATGAGCATTACTGAAAGGTTCATCAAAATGCTGCTTCCAGAATGGAAGGCCAGTCTACCCCCTAGAATAGAGAGGTGCATTTTAACCCTCCAAATGACAGAAAAAAAATTTAAAATCTAGTCTCCACCAGCTATACAGTAGGCAATATGAACTTTATAAATCAAAGAGAATTTCTGTAACAAGTGATGTGAGTCCTGGGTTTTGCTTACATGTACAGAAACAGTAATAATCAGCTTGGTCAACCTGGAGATGAATATATATTGAATGAATGGTCTAAGAGATCCTCGGTAGAGAAATTGTGGGGTATTGTGATGACTGAGTCTCTCTAACTTGAAGGAGTTTTGAAGAGCAGCAGAGATTATGAATAATTCATATACATATATATATATTTCATGTTCATATATGTAATATAATATGTAATATTGGGACATAGACCTAATAGGAAAGACCTTCCTGATATGAGGGCCCTGTGAAGATAATTACTTTGGTAAGTGATTCCAATGAGCAGAATTGGGTTGGGACCAGGAAATTGAACAGGGAAAGAAGGAATGACAAGGATGTGGCACCGAGCTGGGGACTGCTGTAGGTGAGTGGGGGAGCCTCTGAGAGTGCACCTCAGACAGACTTCTGCCTTAAGTGCAGAAGGAGAGTAGTTTATCTATTGGCTTCTGTGCCCGTTGACCAAGGTTGTCTACTTCCAGGTTTGCTCAAATGTCAGATGACTAGTGAGTCCCTCTGTGTGGAGAGGAGCACCGGGGAGGAGCTACTGTCAGGTTAAGCCTGCGTTCCTCTCTAAACAATGCCATTTACTTAACATGTCACTTTCAGCTAAGGTTTTTATCTGGAGCAGCTACTCAGTTCAAGGGTCCATTGCTTATAAAGCTATGGGCTGCCTGGAGAAAGCACAACCAATGTGGAGAGGAAACAAAAATTAGAGCGAATGAGATGGCCTTTGCCAACAGCAGCTCCCCGCCTCCCCATTTTTTTCCTGACTGCCCTTGACTTAGTATTCTTTGTGTACCAGACACGGCATTAAACACTTCACCAGGGTGACCGCTCTTGTTTAATCCTCGTGAGGTGGACACTATTATTGCTCCCATCTGGGGGTTGGTTGGCAGAATCAGATGTAGCTCAGTGATCTCAACCCATCAGCGTGTGATAAACCTGAAGACAGCAAGTGACTGTTTTCACTAAGATTTGGAAAAGGCCTCGCCAGCCCCCAGCACTCTGTCCCATGGCTCTATTTTTCTTCTGAGTGTATTATTCATTGGTTTATCTATTTGCTTATTGCTGGCCTCCTGTGACTAGAACGTAAACGCCACTGGATTGGGATTTTCTATGTTTTGTTAAAATGATGCCTGGAACATGGTAAGTAGTCAATAAATATTTACTATTGGTTGAAAAAGGAAAAATGAGCTTTCATTGGTGTGGATGCAATGAAGTGTGTCTCATTTAAGAACTTTTCGATAAAGAGCGTTAGATACCGTTACAGGTAAGGGGAAAGTGGCAAAGTCACAGGGAGCAAGTATAGATCCCAGTTGGAAAATCATAGGCTATGGAGTCAGTGATGGGAAAATGCAAAGAAAAAAATAAGAAAAGATGGGGACTCATTCACTTATCAATATATGGGGACACAATGGGTATAACTATCATAAGAGGTACAAGAAAGAGCAAAGGAGGTTCAGAAATTTGCCAACCAAAGATTTTCACCACCAATGTAATGCCACCAGGAATCCCCAAATTTGGGGTGCTATGAAGAGGGGAGACATCATCAGGTGCAAACAGCTCAGCTGTGACATAGTTCAGGCATGAGACAGCTCAGCTGAAGCTGCTTGGGTAGAGCCTGAGAGGGTGGTGAGGGGACCCTTGTCTTTGATGGAAACTGACAGTGCACCGAGCAGAGAGAAGAGAGGCTGATTTATATGAGAAGAGCTGCCACCCCTGGTCCCTGATTGGTCCACTTCTATGGAAATAAGGACTCCAAATCCTCACAGTTTGATTGGTTTAAATAGCACCATCCTGATTGGTTGGAATGGAGCTGCTGATTGGTTGGTAAAGATGAAAATGAGGGTATAGCTGTGAAGCTACGATTGGGCAGGAAAAGTCGCGGTCCTACTGGTCAGATTTCAATCCTAGGAGCTCTCTTATAAGGGAGCTCAGCCAGCGGCACAGTGCACAGCCTTTCTCTGAAGTGCAGTGAGCCTGAGGCCTCTGCAAGAAATGGCTGCAAGCGACTCTGGATATGAATTTGGGCCCGATTAACCACAAGGAATCCTTCTTGGCAGGTATTTTCGTTCTCGGGATCAACTAACTGAAGAAAGAAGAAAAAGGCTTGGAGGAGGCTGGCTGTGAGATGTTTGTAAGAGCCTGGCCTCTCTGAGGCATGTGTGTGAGTGAGCTGCGGTATGTGTCAGGAAAAGGGATACAAGAAGTTTCACACTAGAGAGACCTGGAGAGAATTTGACCATGTTGCCAAGTTTTTAGAGTCAAAGAAGGCAAAACTAATTTTTTCACGAATGCAGGTCATCAAATGTCATCCAGAAATGGAGAGCAGCTTTGATTTAAGAAAAAAAAAACAACAAACAGAACAAACTACCAATTATGTAAAAATTAGCTCCCCGAGGGTGAATTTCTTGAAGTTGGCAAGGTTTAGAAAACCTGAGAGAGAAAATAAACAAAGCAAGTGATCTCGGGCTTGGGGGATGCCGATGGTGGAGCTGGGTGCTGTGTTTGGAGACAACAGTTGGACTGGAACTCTGTTTAGTGAATCACTGTTTCCTCGTTGGGATGAACTTGTCAGGCAGGTCTTCAAAGGACTCTATGAGCCTGAGGTCCCAGGAGCAGTGTCCCCACACTTCCTCCTTTACCCTGGGCAGGGCGTGGCCTGGGGCTGGCTGGAATAGAAGAGACATTCCTGATCCCAGGCCGCTGTTCCTTCCCCTTCCTCCTGCACTGAGGCGTCAGAACTCGGGCCTTCAAACCTCAGGCTGGCATTTCTGACCTTTCCTGAAACTGTGCTGTTCTAACAAATACTATCACTATTACGTAAGTGATAGAAGTCAAGCCAGGAACATGCCGCCCAGGGAAGAAGTACATTTTATGTTTTGATTTCATTTCTTTTGGCAAAAACTTGTTTTTCACATCCCTGCTAGGGCAGAAATAAAGTCCACTTGGTGTGGAGAGTGGGGGGGCCCATTCTGCTTGGCCGTGCGTTGGCCTGGTACTTGTTCTGGGTGCCGTGCTCCTTACAGGAGCCACCATGGGAAAGCACAGTGTGGGGAGGCCCCAGCTTGTAGAAATGAGGCGCCCCAACCCCCATGCCGGCTCCCACAGATTTCCCAGCAGGGCCAGATCTCCTCAGGGCAGTGACCTGGTTACAGATTTGATAAGACCTTGCTGGGTCACGCACTGCATATAGCCCTATCTAAGTCAGAGGCAAGTCTGGGTTAAGAAAATACATTTGCCTAGTAGAAGTCACGTGTGTTGTTGAACAGATTATGAGTTGGTGCCATTTGTGGGACCATCCGTTTCCCAGCCACCCAGGCTGGAAAAATCAGAGTTGTCGAAATTTTTCTTTCTTTCCTTTAAGCCCTAGATAGAAGCAGTCGCCAAATCTAACATTAAAATAATCCTGCCAGTGATTCCTTTCTTTTCAGCCTCTGTTGCCATGGTTCAGCCCAACATCTGGGGCAACTAAGAGACAGCTGAGCATGGGCTCTGGAGAAAGACGACCTGGAAGTGCACTTAGCCCTGTTGTGGGACTTAAACAACCTAACCTTTCTGTCCCTCAAGTTATTCTTATAAAATGGGACTGATAATGCTTCTTACTTTGCAGGGTTGTTCTAAGGGATAAATATAACAACATTTATAAATAGGAAGCTGGTTAAGCAGTGTGGTCCCATTGCAAAAGTGATCAGCAGAAAAAAGTCTAAGGATATGCACCAAAATGTTAAAGAGATTTTTATATTGGGGTGGGCTTTATCGGCTTTAAAAAAACTTGCATCTTCGTGATTTTCCATATTTTAACAATTTCTACAATGAACATGGATCACTTTTGTGTACCTAAAAACTATAAATAAAAATTCCACCAGAACTTTAAAAACCAGCTGAGACGATAGTTTATTAAAAATTTCCAGATCTTACCTTTGGCATAGATCCCTCTCTAAGCAAGTTACTAACTCACTCTGATTCCTATTTTGCTCACCTGTAAATGGGGGTTAATAAACTTTAAGTGAAAAAAAAAAACTATTATGCACATATAATATATCTTATATAGTATCTATATTGTTTATATCTATACCTATACGTGTATCTGTAGCTAACCTCTATCTCTACCCATATGCACAGTGTTGTATAAGTCATAGGAGACCGGGAGGAGTAAACAGTCCTGCTTTGGTAACAGGGTGGGGAGAGGAATTCCCCTCAGGTCAGGCGGTGGCATCACTGACATCCACCCGCTGTTGGTGGCATTGACTCAGAAGGACTTTCCCACGAGCAAGAGCCAAGCCACTTTCATAAAACTTCACAGACTTAAAGCAGAGGCGAAAGGGAATGGCGTGGGCCCATGGTAGCTGAGAGGGCTGCAAGTCTGGGAGTGCGTGACCACTTCCTAAGGAGCTCCGTGCCAGCTGCGGGACTTGAAATGAAAACTGGAGATTTCGACAGATTGAGCAGAAGTGGGCAGAGCCTGAGCAATGCTGGTTATTCTGTTGCTATGATTCTCTTTTTCCCTTGGCTGATCAGCCCAAGAAATAAGTCATATATATATGACATATATGTATATATGTGTGTGTGTATATATATGTGATCTATATATGGTGTTCATTGAGAGAAGAGAGAGTTTGAAAGAGAAAAAATGAAGAAATGCAGAAAGGATAGTAAGCCATTGAGAGAACAGATGTGCCAACTGAGACGCAAGAAAGAATGATGTTAAATCCTAAATTTTATTGCAGTCCTGGTTCCTTGTGGCTCAGGGAAGCATGGTGGAACAAAATCTGCGTTCCCAGCTACTCAGTGGGCTCCCAGGGGTTGGTGAGACCTCATGTAATGTCGCTGTTGTAGGACTGGGAGGAGGTGAGGCTTTGAATGTTCCTAACATTTCCTCCAACATCCTTTGCCAAGAATTGTGGATATTAATGCCTATCTATTATCTGGGATTTTTGTCTCAGGAAGTAAACAGTGTATGGGGCTGGTGTGTGTGTGTGTGTGTGTGTGCACACACATGCACATGTGTAGCATCTGTATGTAGGTAGATAACCAGCAAATAAAATATTTTTAAATACCTATTTTGCATATGAGAAAATGTTCACAATATAGTTGGTAAGATTAGACATAACGAAGATTTAACCTGTTATATATTTGACTAAGCTTCACACACAGACAATAAAATGTTTTTCAGCACTTTACAGATTTTATCACTGTTTAATATGTATCTTTCATCTGACTCTATGATAACCCTGTGAGGTAGGTGGAGTGTTATAATCCCATCTCACATGAGTAAATGGACTGGGAGGGGAAAAGTGGTTGTCCACAGGGAGTGGTAGGTGGGGACTTGAACCTAGCTCTTTAGACTCAAAATCTCGTGCTTTCATGCTACTGCACAAAGTGTAGTAATATTTTGTACCTTATATTTCATTTTATATATCTTATATACTATATACATTGCATACCTTAGATCTCACTGATCATTTTACCAAAAAATCTTGGTGTGACTTGCGGTCAAGATGGCAGAGTAGGCCTGTGCTGTGCTTGCTTCCTCGGACATGACCATATCAAAATTCCAACTAAGTTATATAACATGATAGCCACCTGGAGACTAGCTGAGCAGAACTCCTATAACTAAGGATATAAAGAAGAAACCACCGTCAGGGTGGTAGGGGGGTGGAGATGCAAAACAGGCTGTGAGTTCTGAGAGATTTTTAGGAAAGTCCACAGCAATGACCAAGGACAAAAGCTTGTGTGTAACAGTAGCTGAGAGAGATTAGGGCTGGTGCGCTAGTTGGGCAGGGCAGGGTCTCAGGGAATCGCCATGGTGGGGAGACAGTGTTAGCCACAGGGTGTTAACTGCCACACCCATCTGTGGCCGTTAGGGATCCAGAGGCATCTTGGCTGTGGAGGTTTCTCCTGAAGAGTGTGGGGTCCCAGGCCGACCCTGGCCTC
The DNA here is from genome assembly GCF_054644295.1 of Miniopterus natalensis. Classification (NCBI taxonomy): domain Eukaryota; kingdom Metazoa; phylum Chordata; class Mammalia; order Chiroptera; family Miniopteridae; genus Miniopterus; species Miniopterus natalensis. The sequence continues at coordinate 7,731,343 of NC_142100.1, read as the reverse complement.
CCCAGGCCAGAACCCCAGTGCCAGGAAGAGAAGTACCCACAAGGCCTGACTGAAAATCGGTGATGCTTCTGTCTGGGTAGGAGAGAGGCCTGCTAAACACACACCCCTTAAGGGGCCTGAACATAGACTCACCCTAAACTCACCCTGAACTCCAAAGAAGAGAAAACAGCCCCAAAGCACCAGAACATACAGGAAGGCGCTAAATGTCTGACTTCAGCACAAGGGTTGGAGGGGCAGCTAACTCCCCGAAAGAAGTGCTGGCAGGCTTCATTCATTGCTCATTTGTTAAGCCCTCCCTGCACCCAGCCTGCAGGTGCAGGAAGGTTTCCAATCTGAGTCTCCGTTATCCTGGCTTACCCCCTCGCCCACCATGGCGATTCCCTGAGACCCTGCCCTACCCAACTACTGCACCAGCCCTAATCTCTCTCAGCTACTGTTACACACAAGCTTTTGTCCCTGGTCATTGCTGTGGACTTTCCTTAAAATCTCTCAAAGGTCCACAGACTCCCCAGATGCAGTGGCTGGCCTCAGCATGCCCCATGTCTCTTGCTAAGTGGCCCGAAGCCCAGCACTAGGGGCAGCCAGCTTCAGTTTGCAGCACAGCCTCTCCCAGGCACCTTCAGGCTCAACTGCTGATTACTTTGTAGCTCTTAACTGGGTGAGAACCCTAAAGAGTCCCCCCCCCCAAAACCGATTAGAACTGATAAATTCAGTAAAGTAGCAGGATACAAATTAATATCCAAAAGTTGATTGCATTTTTATACACCAATAACAAACTGTCAGAAGGAGAAATTAAGAAAACAATCCCTCTTAAAATTGCATAAAAAATACCTAGGGATAAATGTAACCATGGAGGTAAAAGGCCTCAGAAAATTCTTAGACACTGAAGAAGGAAACTGAAGTAGATACAAATAAATGGAAGATTATACTGTACTCCTGGATAGGGAGAATTAACATTGTTAACATGTCTACACTACCCAAAGCAATCTATAGATTCAATACAATCCCTATCAAAATACCAATGGCATTTTTTTTTACAGAATTGGAATAAATAATTTGAAAATTAATATTGAACCAGAAATGACCCCAAATATTTAAGCAATCTTAAGAAAGAAGAACAAAGTTGGAGGTATATCACACTATCTGATATAAAACTATACTACAAAGCTATAGCAATCAAAACACATGGTTTTGACATAAAAACAGATACATAGATCAATGGAACAGAAGAGAAAGACCAGAAATAAACACACACCTATATGGTCAATTAGTCTATGACAAAGGAGGCAAGAGCATACAAGGGGGTAAAGACAGTCTCTTCAATAAATGGTGTTAGGAAAACTGGACAGACACATGCAGAAAAATGAAAGTAGACCACTTTCTTGCACCATATACAAGAAAAAAAAAATTGATTAAAGGCTTAAATATAAGACCCCAAACCATAAAACTTCTAGAAGAAAACGTAGGCAGTAAACTCTTTGACATTGCTCTCAGTAATATATTTTGGATATGTCTCCTCAGGCAAGGGAAACAAAAGAAAAAAATAAACAAATGGGACTACATCAAACTAAACTCTTTTTGCACAGGAAAGAAACCATCAACAAAACAAAAATACAACCTGCCTGAGTGGAAGAACATGTTCACCAATGATACACCCAATAAAGAGTTAATATCCAAAATATAAGAACTGATATAAAAAAACACCAAAAAAATTGGATTAAAAAATAGACACAGGACCTGAATAGACACTTCTCCAGAAAGGACATACAGATGGACAATAGACATACATAAAGGTGTTCAACATCACTGATCATCAGATATATATACGTTAAAGCCACAACAGAGATCACCTTACACCTATCAGAATGGCTATTGTTAATAAATCAACAAACAGAAAAGAAAAAATCAACAACTAGCCTGTTTCTCTCTTTCCGATTTCCAATAAAGCTTATGAACATAAATTTTCAAGACTGCTAATGGGAATACATTGAAAGTAATATCTTGTTATTTTAAACACCTTGTGTCTACTTTGATTTTTGTGTCCCACTGATGACACCCACCACATCCACACGTGCCTTTGACAACTGTCTCCACGCTGTGAGGTGGACGCACTTCAGAGGGGTGGTGAGGGAAACTGGCCGAAGCTTGGGAGGGTGTGGTGGTCGTGACGAGACACTGCCAAGGTCCCCTCCGAGGGAGGATTTGCTTCCCTGGGTGTTGGGAGTGTTGTCAGTAGACAGCAGTCAGGTCCTCAGGGAGCTGCCTCACCCGAGGTCACATCATCCTGGAGGAGGCCCACTTCCAACGACTGGTCAGGGCTGAGCGTAAAAGCCCAGCTATTTGGGCCCGTTCAGGACAACTCCGGGGTTCCCTGCGGACTCGGCCAAGCCTGCGGGACCTGCATTGCAGCCTGACTTCTCCCTGTGCTCACTCCTGCTTCCTTTCCCTTCCTTCAGAGGTGTGGCTCCCAGAGACCTTCCCTATGCACCATCCTGAGCCCTCAACTCTCAGAGTTTGCTTCTTGGAGACTTTGAGCTACAAGTTATATCTAGCTATGCTTTCTTTAGGAGCAGGGGTTGGTAAACTTTTCTGTAAAGGGCCAGATAGTAAATATTTTGGGCCTTGCAGTCCAATCTTCCTTGATGGTGTGAGAGCAGACATAGATAATACGTGGATGAATGAGCATGGCCGTGTTCCAATAAAACTTTATTTATAATGTAGGAGCTGGGCTGGATTTGGTTTAGTTTGCTAGAGAATTACTGATTATTGCCGAGAATGGCTGATTAATAATTTCAGAGAACTGGAGAATTCTGGAGAATTCTGATGAATTTCCTCATGTCCAATGTTGCATAAGTTATAGAGCAGCTTGTTATTGGGCACGGTGAGAGCCGAATGCTGGAGAAAGCCAGTTGACACACTCCTCGCAGAGCTCACAGCCCATAAATGCAGTTTCAACATAGCAGATTTACGATCTAATGATAGAAGGTCCTTTTAGAAGTTGTCTTCTGCTCTGGGCAGAGTTATTTCCATTCAGACTGGCTCACTAGCAGCCTTGGCCCCTTCCTAGGATCCATGGAGGTGGGGAAAGAGGGCTCCTGAAGGGAAGGCTGAAGGAAGGAAATGGCCGTGGCCTCTGCCAGGACCTTTGCATATGTTATTTCACTTCATTCTCACAGACCGTGGGTATTAGCATCCCCATTTACATAGGAAGCAATAATCCCACAGGAGGTGAGGAACATGGTTTGCAAAGCTCTTAACAGCAGAATTGATTTCAAACCCAGGTACGCTGGACTCGAAAGTCCATGCTTTTTCCACTACCCCAGGCTGACCTGCCAGCCTGGCCTGGGATTGGAGATAGTTCCCCTTAAGCCCTGGTCGGTTCTGCCAGAGAGGCCTTGGCACAGGAGCTGGACTGTGGCTCTGCTCCTCAGCTTCCCTGGAGGCTGACTTTTCCCATCCTCGCCATCAGCCAGTTCTGGGCTGTGGCATCGGGTGAGCTGAGGCTTCTGGATCCCGGGCTGGCCAAGGTGCTGGCTGGGGTGCAGTTTCCTTTCCCTCCTCGCAGGTATGAGCACGGTGGGGGTGGCACCGGACCCTGTCACCTTCCTCTGCCAGGTAGCGGTCATCTTCCCCACAGGCCTTTTCTTCACAGCCTGTCGTCAGGGGGCTGGCCAGCACCTTGGGAAGTGAGAGAGGAAACTGGGAGGCTGGGGGCTGGAGGGAGCCACGCTGCCACCGGGCTCTCTCATCCCGGGGCTGATGGAAATAACACCGCTCGGGCACCGGGGGACCTGGCTGCAGCCCAGGCCCAGCTGCGCACCGGCGGCCTGGCCCTGGGTGCATCCCGTCAAATCTTGGAGTTGCTCTTTCCACCCACGTGCAGAGGATAAATGTTCTAGCCCGCCTACCTTCTGCACGGTGCAGTCGTGTGGATCAGCTCGAGTGACGTGGGACAGCCCTGGAGGAGCAGGACAGTGCCGCGGTTCTCACGTCATGGCCATCAGAACCACCTGGAAGGCCGTCAGAGCAAGATCCTGGGGCTCCCCTAGGAGTGTCTAACTCAGTCGATCCGGGCTGGGGCCCGGGAGTTTGCATTTCGAACAAGTGCCTCACTCATCCTTCAAGGCCCTTTTCAAGTTTCTTTTCCATAAAGCCCTCTGACCTTCTAAACTGGGATGTCGCAGAGCCTGTGCTCCTGAGGACAGCAGCGGAGGCTGCCCGGAGTGCTCCCCTGGGCAGGCGAGGGGCCGCGTCCTGGCTCAGGGCAGGGTCGCCCTCACTCACATAGGCGCGGGCGGGGAGGTGGCGGAGTGCGTAACAGGTATTTGTCATCCCTGACTTACAGACTGTTGTATTTTCTGTGTGCTGGGCTTCTCTTTAAAGTTAAGTTATATACTTCTTGGTGACAGCTGCGATGTCTTTTACTGCTGTATCTTCTATTACACTTGGCTTTGTGCAAACGCCCTGAGCTCGGGGCTGCGTCATGTTCATTCTGAATTATTAGGATGAACACAGTGGGGCCAGGCGATGGCAGAGGCTGCAAATAGTAATTTTCAGGTGTTGGAAGAAGTCTATTTCCTGAAGTTTTTGTTCTGGTCACAATTTAACAAAGAGAGACATGACTCACTTTCAAATTTAATGTGCATTAACACTTTTCACTTCATTTTCTTAGGTCTAAGCAACGAACAAACCAGTAAACCAGGCCTTCATTTGCAGTGTTTGCCAGTTTTTTGTGGTAATATTACCACTCCACTCAGAGGCAGTGATGCCACTGAGGACAGGGCTGGGGAGGGAGGGCATGCATTACTACTCAGATCAATAGTAAAAAGTAACTTCAAGACACAAATCATTGCACGCTTATTAGGAAGGGATGGGTTTTGAGTATTTATTACTGTTTAAGAAAATAGAATTAATTTTATTGTAAGTGCTCTTAATTGAATTATTAATAATGGCTGTGTTTAACAGCCGTTCGACCAATTCCTGCAACTAGAACAACTGGCTCTCAAGAGCGCTCTCCAGCACACCACTGGAGAAGCTGCTATAGCTCTGCAAAAGTTAGGACTGTTTTGGTCGCAACTAATAAAAGCTTAACCTAAACCGGCCTAACCAAGGGGAGGGGCATTATTTTGTCTCACAAAATTGACATCATGTGGAAGGGTGGGGGAGTTCTAGCTTCAGGCCAGGCATCCCTAGGACCTGCTCTCTTCTCTCAGCTTTTCTGTCCTGTGTGAGTGTCCGGATGCCTGCCTACAGCTCAGGCCTCACCCTCCGAGGTCCCAGGCTTCCAGAGAAGGACCAGTGCTTGGTCTCTTTGGCTCTGCCTGGGTCCATATTGTTCCTGAGCCAGGCACCATGGCCTGACAAATGTGAGGCTCTCTGCTGTGGACTGGACCGTGCCCCCCACCCCAACTCGTAAGTTCAAGCCTTAACTCCCATGTGATGGTATTTCAAGATGGGGTTTTGGGGAAGGAGTTAAGCTTAGTGAGGTCATGAGAGTGGGGTCCTCATGATGAGATTAGTGCCTATGTAAGGAGAGACGAGAGAGCTTCCTTTTTCTCCCTTCCATATGAGGACACAGAGAGAAGGCAGCCACCTGCAAGCCAGGAGGAGAGCCCTCTCTGGGACTGAATTGGCTGCACCTTGATTTTGGATTTCCAAGCCTTCAGAACTATAAGAAAAGTTCTTATTGCTTAAGCTACCCAGTTTATAGTATTTTGTTATGGAACCCTCCTGACAGCTGGGGTGAAGTCAGCTTCACCCAGGCACCTGAACTGAGAGCGGTGAGTGCTCAGAGGAAATTGCGGGGAGAGTTACTAGAAGGGTCATTGGAAGCAAACAGCAAAGCAATCTGTCTGTCTGGACAGAAGGAATAGTTTCCTGGCTCAGAGGGTCCAGCTATCAGTGTAACCTTTCTGGGAACGTGACTGACTCACTCCTTTTGTGTACAAGGGAGGAAAAGCGAAGAGGAAAGGATGGGAAGCTTTTAGCCACAGTCCAAATTGCTCCATGATTTGGGGCCTTGCTGTCCCCCAGGGGAGTGTGGCAAGATGTTTCTGGCACAAAGGACTGCTGAGAATTTTGTTTACTGAGTCCCAGAGTTCAAAATTTAGTTACTCAGATGAGAGGCTTGTGCCCAGGAATGAGAGTTTTAAGTAGGAGTATCTTTACTGGGGAGTATCTTGCTCATACTAGGAATATCTTGCTGAAGTTCTCTGTCAGTTCTGGATTTACCAGCCATCACACCACTCCTTGCAAACTACCACTAGGCCAAGACAAAACCCTTCAATGTGGTGGGTGAAGGGTTATACCAGTATCCAGAAAGATGAAGTGTGAACTGGAGGGCCACAGGCCAATTGCTCCACCAGAAAATTGTGAAAGAAAAAGGGGCTGGGGTGAGCAGTGGGCAGGTATGGACATAGCATTGTATATGAACTTCTAAGGAGGTGAAAGGGAGAGAAACTTTGACTAGAACCAGATGGTGGTTTATCTGTTCCAGACTAATGACTGTTCCTTGGGGTCACCCAGGGCCATGGGGATAGGAGAGATTGCCAGGCGTCCTGGCCAGCAGCAGTTCCAGAGTTCTCCCTGTCCCCGGAGGTTGACAAAATGCTGACCTGGTACTTGTCCTGTACTTTGGGTGCTTGTGCATAGAGTGGAGCCAGAAAGAACCTGCCGTATGCATGTGGAATATACAATATGGTGAGGTTCTCTTTTATGTGCTGGGCACTGTGCCAGATGTCACACACACCACCTCACTTGATCTCCTCCATAGCTGTGTATTGTAGTCAGTTTTCCTCATTTACAGAAGAGGAAACTGAGGCTCAGAGCCCGCAGTTACATGGCTAGTAAGTGGCAGTGCTGGCCTGTAACCCAGATTTTTCTGATGTCAACGGCTGTGTTGATTTCTTCCATGTGAACATGAGTTGCAGGGGAGTAGCCATTGGTTGGGCAACATTTACAGGTGCTCTTCCTGAGAGCAGGGCTGTGTCTTGGTCACAACCACACCCCCAGTGCCTAGTTTTAAAAGTTGAAAAAAATGCAAGATTATACATACTTCTCTTAATAATCCTCAGAGAAAGCACTTTAAACTTTCTACATTAGAAATGAGGAAACTGAACCTCAGAGAATTTAGATACTTTTTCTGAGTTCTCATAGGTTGTTATTCAAACTCAGGTCTGCATGAATTCAAAGCTAATGACCTTTCTATTATTTGTTATATCACCCCTTAACCTCTTCTAGTGCTACTGAGTTCATTTTCCCACTGGGTAGAAAGTGAGCCAAATGTGGGTGGAGGAGGAGATGGGAGTGGTGAGATTTGCGTTCATCTGGAGTTGAGGAGGAAGCCAGGAGGTAGACCAGTAGGCTGGATCCAAGCCCCTTCCCTCTTTCAATTAGAATATCTGCTGTACTTATTGTAATTTCTTTCTTAAAATTTATTTTTTTTTCCCAAATGGGAGTGCCCCCCAACAGATTTCATATATAGAGAATATTATACCAAGTTTTCTTTGGTTTTGAAAAATTAACATTTGATTAATTAAAGTTACATATTCAAAAACCTAGTGTTACCTTAGAGTTCAACTTATAAATCTTATTATTCTATTTATAAGCTTAGCAAATTACATATAAGGAGGCCTTTGATTAATAATTTGGCTCATTTATAGTCCTGGCCAGTGTGGTTAAGTTGGTTGGAACATTGTCCTATACACCAAAGGGTGGCGGGTTCAATTCCCAGTTGGGGTTCATGCAGGAGGCAACCAGTTGATGTTTCTCTCTCACATCAATGTTGCTGTCTCTCTCTGTCTTTTCCTCTCTCTCTAAAAATAAATAAATAAATAAATAAATAAATAAATAAATAAATAAATAATAAATGAATAAATAAAGTAATTGGGCCCATTTATAGACTTAAGTGCCCCTCAGCTGTTTAAATTGCATTTATAAATAGAATATTTTAATCTTATTTTGAAGTCTTTCAATATCTTAACAAAATAAGACTTCTCAACTTCTTAAATAACTCATAAATTTAATAAAATAAACTTACATATATAGTGATCCTTAAGTACTCTTAAATCTCCCAATACTATATATAAACTTAGAAAGATTAAACTTAAATATACAAGTCTAAGTCAGTTAATCACACATTTAAAATTGAAATTTCTAGGGCTGCTTATGCTACCAAATAGGCACAGATTTCTTCTTAACACATAAATATTAATGCTGTAAATTTGGTTGTCTCAAACATTTCTATTCTTTTTATTGGTTTTTAGAGAAGGAGCAAGTGGGAGAAAGAGAGACAGAGAAACATCGATGTGAGAGAGAAATATTGATCTGTTGCCTCCTATATGTGCCCCAACCTGGGATGGAACCCACAACTTAGGTATGTGCCCTGACCAAAATCGAACCCACAACCTTTTGGTGTATGAGATGATGCTCCAACCAACTGAGCCACCTGGCCAGGACAGCATTTCTGTTCTTAATTCTAAATCTTCCGAGAGTTAAAAGAATCTTACCCTCTATGGAAATAATAATGTCATCCAAAGCAATTTTGGGGAGAATTCAGCAATTTTAGCCAGGGGTTTAGTCTGGATTCTCTCCAGCCCTCTCTGCAGTCCACGCAAGGAACTTCCTAACATTACGAGTGGTGGGTTTTGTACACGGGACTGTACAAACCTGTATAATCACATAGCTACTTACGACTGGCCTCTTCCCTGTTTGTAAGGACCTTCACTGTACAGGGTTTAAGGTTTAGGCTATTTTAGGGTCGCACCCCTTCTTACATTCATTTTATTCCACTTAGCCCCGTCCCAGGCTAGCCATGGAAGTCTGCGACCAACTTGGGCTGCTCTGTGGCCTGACTTGATTTGGCTTTCCTTTGTCTAGGATTCATTAATTTCTTTCCCATCTAGCTCCAATGACCTTCGACACTGATGGAGTTCTGTTTTCTTTCTATATTCTCTGTGACCAGCAGGACCACACAACTCCTACAGTCGTTACAATGATATCCGATTACGTCCTGCAGATCTCACAGGTTCTAAAGCAAAACACCTGACAAGTACACAAAGGGTTCTATTGTTTAAAAGGATGTTTTCAAACATAACGCTGGTGGAATCATCGTGGTTTCTAAGAAAGACCAAATATTTAGGGAGCACCTGCTATGAGCCAAGTACTTTATGCACATTATTTCCTTTTGTCTCCAACACCCCTTCAAAGTCTTTACTTTTATTCCCACATTCAAATGAGGACACTGAGGTTCATGGCAAAGGCCACATGGCAAGTAAAATGGTGGAGCTAGAAGCAGCTTTTAGGATTGTTTACATAATTCATGATCCTTCTTCTATGCTAGTTCCCAGGGCTTTGAAGGTTTTACTTCCAGGTTCTCACTTCTTTACTCTGACAACAAAAACTTTCTAGATAAACCTAGTTTTTCCAGACAACTGCAAGGCTCAAAAGCAATATCTGTCCCTTGTAGTTCTTAAGCCACCAAAACAACTGGTTAAGATTTCCAGAGATTTTCACGACAGCAGCAAATCGAGGGCAAGCCCTAAGACACCAGTTATAGCCACAGCCTTGGGTCAATGTCCAGGGCCCTGAGGGGATTGGGAAGCTCAAGCCCTGACCCTCGCTGAAGTCCTAACCCTCCTCCACAGGCACCTGATGTGGACACAGTGTTGGCTCACAGTGCACTGGAGTCACATCGGAAAGATCCTGGGACCTGGGACAAGTCCTCTTGATTCCTGCCTTGGCTCTTCCACTTGATCAGCTGTGTGATTTAGAGCTGAACTGTAAATTAAGGGATCCCCCCATTTATTTTATTTCATTAAAAATGCTGTTTTAGACTTATTTAGACATAGGCTTTTATTACTCTTGTACCTACACAGGAAAGACAATATGAGTGAACAATCTAATTAAAGTATACTTAAAACTTCCATACTTTTCTGAATTGCTTTTAGGCTTAGGCATTAAAAGCCACATTTTCCCAAAAAACTGCTAGGTGAGGTTGTGGTAGCATATTGATGGTATGGGCGCAAGGGAGGCACCCAGAAATGCCCAAATCCCCCTTCGCTAATCACCTTCCCAACAAGCCGCCGAAGATTTGTCTCCTTTATTTTTAATTTTTTTCAATTACAGTTTACATTCACCATTATTTTGTATTAGTTTCAGGTTTGCAGCACAGTGGTTGGACAATCACATACTTTACAAAGAGTTGCCCCTGGTATTTCCAGTCCCCACCCGGCACCACACACAGTCATTGCTCTGCCATTGCCTACGCTTCCCTGGGCTGCGCCCTAATCCCCATTTCCCTTCTCTAACTGCCAATCTGTACTTCTCAATCCCTTCACCTTTTCACCCAGCCCCCCAACCACCTCCCTCTGACAGTCTGTTCTCTGCGTCTGTGGGTCTGTTTCTGTAACATTTGTTCACTTATATTGTTCTTAAGATTCCACATCTAAGTGAAAGCACATGGATTTGTCTTTCTCTGATTGACCTACTTCACTTAGCATAATATACTCTAGGTCCATCCATGCTGCCCCATGGGTAAGATTTCGTTGTTCGTTTGTGTTTTGATCGAGTAATATTCCATTGTCTACATATACCACAGCTTTTTAAAAATTTTTATCTACTCATTTATTGATGGGCTCTCTGGTTGCTTCCAGATCTTGGCTATTGTAAATAATGCTGCAGTGAACATAGGGCTGCATATATTCTTTCAAATTAGTATTTTGGGTGTCTTTGGATATATACCCAGAAGTGGAATCTCTGGGTCATAAGGCAGTTAGTTCTGTTTTTGATTTTTTGAGGACCCTGCATAGGGTTTTCCATAGTGGCTGCACCAATCTGCATCCCCACCAAACAGTGCAGGAGGGCTCCCTTTTCTCACACCTTCTAAGATTCCTCAGGCACTATATGCCCGAGGAACAATGGTTGAAAGGTGTCACTTGGCTGTGGACAGTGATAGCTCTCATCACACTGAAACTCTGATTAGAGGTCCTTAGAGCCCACGTCACGGAGGCCTAAAAACTGAGACCTTCAGCTACAGCTCTAAATCTCAATTTGGGAACACCCTGGTCAGGTGAAAATTAATGTGGGACCCTTGGGGGCATCTAAAGGGTAGATCTGTCCATTTTGCACCAGGACATTTTTCCGGAAATCCTGGGTTTCTGTTTCTTTATCAAAGGTTAGCTCAGAGAACAGTAGCTGGCCACCGGCCGTGGGGCCCGATCCTTTCTCTGCAGTGGCTGGGTGCTGATGGCTGGGCCAGGACAGCAGCTTGGGTCTCAATTATGGGGCTGGATCCGGCAGCCAAGAGAGATGCCTGAAAGGGAGTCAGGATTCAGTGGCGCTCCATTGTCCCCGGGAGAGGAAGGCTGCTCCGCATTCATCGCCACATTCATCCTCCAGACAAAAGGACATTTGGTGAGATGACTGAGCTCTCCCTCCCAGCCACGCCCTCCCTTCTCACTTCCCAGGCTGCTGGAAAGACAGAGGTGTCTGAACCTGCTGGCTCGGGCCCAGTGCCTCATCCCACCCTCGGTCACCAATGCTCTCCTTTTCCAGGGCGGGGATCGGGCAGGGAAGTGGGATGATTCCTTCCCCCAAGTCGAGAGAAGAGTCAAACTTCATATTCCTAAGCAGCCTTGAGGGACCTTGGCTAAAGTTTCATGCTAAGTTCCTAGGAATAGTGGAGAAGCCACTTACGACAAGCTCAGGGTGATCGTGGCCGTTCTGTGCTTATCCAGGCAACTGAACTTGATTGGGACGCCCTGCGAGGCCAAACGACACGAGGGCGGCTGTGTTTCAAAGTGGTTAAACCATGGGTTTGAAGCCACCATGGCTTTGATGGCTGGCCCTGCCACTTATTCTGTAAGATTGGGCCCTTAGCGCTCCCTAAACCTTGGTTCCCGCCTCGGGGGGTGGATAGCAGTGTCTCCTGCCCCCAGAGGGTAAAATGAGAGATGTGTGCATTGCAGCTCTCAGCTTTGTGCCTGGCACTTCTTAAAAGTGAGTGAATGCTACCAGTTGTCATTGCCTGGAGAGGGAAAGTTGGGCAGGGGCAGATGACTCAGAGCAGAACTGGGCATTTAGCGTAGAAATTCCTCTTACACTCCCCACAGCACATTTTGCTGAAATCCTGGTCTATAAAACCTGGACACAGAGCAGTGTCTTGCTAAAATGATATGAAGAGACCACTAATGGGGTGTATGAGGTGTGCTGTGTGTGCCAACATGTGGGACCAAGTCAGGGAATGACAATCCGTTTACCAATTCTTTGGTAATTAGATTATTGTGTCCCACCAGCAGGTGAAGTTTATCATTGTGACAGTCCAGCTTCTGTTTTCTGGATAAAGATGTAAGTCTTTAATTTTTTAAGCTCCCTCAGCATATTCCCAGATCTAATTAAAACCAAAAGCTATAGAAATAATTATGTTTGTAGAAACACCGGCAGGAACCAATACTGACTTCTGTGTAAGAATCTCTCTGTAAAGGGGAATATTCTGGGACTTTAATCAGTTGTTGCCATTGGGATGCTGGGTGGCCGCAAGCATCCTCGAGGGTGAGGAATGCAGTGAGAGCTCTTTCAATGCCAAGTAGCCAGTCTTTCCTGGGGAAACCGGTGCTTCTGGGGAACAATTCATCCAGCTGGGAGAATCTGGAAATCTGTATGTGGCCATTCATTACCATTGAATTCCAATTTATTTCAGAGGTAGCTCAGGCAGGGAGAGACTAGGGACCTTATTGGAAAACACCCACTTCTATTGTTCAGTCCAAGAGCCAGACAAAAGGCTTTGAAAAGATCTAAGGAAAATCAAGACTCCAAGAACAGTTGGACTTTCTTTATCTGAAAATTACAATAAAATAAATCATAGGGAGATAATGCACAGCACAGGGAATATATTCAATAATATCGTAATAACTATGTACAGTGACAGATGGCTTTTAGGCTTATTGTGGTGACCACATTGTAAGGTGCTTGGTAAGGTTTTGATGTATATAAATGTTGAGTTACTATGTTCTATGCCTGAAGTGACTATAATATTGTATGTCAACTATAATTAAAGTTAAATTTTGCCTGGCTGGTGTGGCTCAGGGGTTGAGCATCGACCTAGGATCCAGGCGATGGTGGTTCAATTCCCAGTCAGGGCACATGCCTGGGTTGTGGGCTAGATCCCCAGGAGGGGGCAGCCAATTGATGACTTTCTCATCATTGATGTGTCTCTCTCTCTTCCTCTCCCTTCCTCTCTCTGAAATCAAAAAAGACATATTTAAAAATAAAATTTTAATTCCCCCCTCAAAAATAAAATAATAAAATAAAATAAAATTGCAGAATGCCAGTTCTGGGAGGAATCTCAGAGATGAGCTAGTATCCTGACTGAAAACACTCATTCATACAGATGAGAAAACTAAGATCCACACAGTTGGAGTGCTTAAGATCTTTGGAAACAAGAGCATAGATTTCCTGATTACTGGTCCAATGTTCTTCCCACCAGAAATCATCATTACCTATTTGAGGGTTGCCTGCTGGGTACAAAGGTATATAGGGTGTGAGACACGTCACTTTATCACATGGAGCTTACCATGTAGTCAGACAGACAAAACATGTGCACATGGAGTAATAACAGCTATGGGGCCTGTCTGACAGGTAACATCCATGTGATAGGCTTTGAGGCAGGAGAGGTCTCATTCTTGAGGGGCCAGGGAAGCTTTCAGAGATGGTGGGATTCCAGCAGGGCCATGGAGGATGTGTGTGATTTGGATGGAAGGAGAGGAAGGTCATTCTAAGTAGGAAAAATACATGTTCAGAAGAGCAAAGTTAGGCCAGTAAGAGGGATATTTATGAGTAGGCAATGATTTGGCAGAAGTGGTTAAGTCTACTGAGATCACAGAATGTTAGAACTGGGAGATATTTCAGAGATCACCAGGCTCATTCTCCCCAGTTTATTGTTGAGAACATTAGGTCCAGAAACTTAAGTGGCCTACCCAAGGTTTCATGGCTACAAAGAACAAGCTTGGGATTAAGCCCCTGTTCACGACCTCTTATCCAGTACATTTTTTACTGTACCCTACAGATCCTAGGGACGTGATAACAGAGAGACACAAAGACCACCGAGGACCTTGCATGAGATACAAGATGTTTGTACATCAAGCACTGGAAACCTCTGACCATTTTTGAACGTGAAAGTAATGCATGATCAGAGTGGTACTTCATAAAACTTGAGCAGGACAGATGGGAGAGATTGAAAGGAGAAGCGGAGAGACCAGTTAAAGAGGCCCCAGACCTAGACCAGCTATGGGATAATATGAGTTGAGGTCATCAGAAGGAAAACGAGGAGGAGAAGATGAGTGTGAGGGGGCCTTAAACCAGAGGCTAGGGGCGAGTCAGGAAATGGGCATCAAAGACGGTGCTGGAAATTCAGAGTTGACCAGTTGCCCGGGTCCGAAGCCACCTTATACCTTGCCCCAGCTTTCATCCTCCCTTCCCCTTAGCGCTTCCTCGTTTATTCTTTCTTTCAACAAACATTTTTGAGGCTGTGGAAGGTTCCACATCCACCACAGCAACCAAGTGAACACGATGCTTCTGTTGTTTTCTTGGGATCTGTCCCCCTTGAACTCTTCTTGGTCAGAGTCGTTGAAGAGATCCGAGGTGAACTAAGGAGAACAGCTCGGTTACTGAAAAGCAAAAACCCGATTGTCTGAGCGGGTGTTGAAAAGCCAGCAAGGCTTCCAATGGGGGGAGAGACAAAGCGTCTTGGGGAGGGAGGAGGTGGCCCTGTGCACACAGATGCTCTCGGGCCTCAGGGGAATAAAGGGTCCCAGTGTGATGGCAACAAAGGGACTCTTGTGCATTCACAACCAGGGGCCTGCAGGGGTAAGGAGCAGCCTTGGCCCTGGCACGGGCTGGGTGGCTCTAGGCTCAGGCTGCTGCTCCTCGGGAGAGTGGAAGTGTCCTGGTGCCAACCACCAGAATAGGGACATGTGCCGGGGACTCCTTATGTCTGAGGGAGACCTGGAGGCCACAGCTTTAGAAGACCGAGGGCTGCTGAAGGGCAGAGTCTGTGCTCTCCTTCCCATTCATTCCATCTCAGCGATTCCTGCCCCCTGCTCCCTTTGGATACCTTTAGTAATCATGGTCTCTCCTTCTCTTGGTCTGCGTGACTGTTTTTAATACCGAAGATTTAGTCTTACCAAGTGGAATTGAACAAGTTTGGCAAATAGGTCAAAACACACAGACTAACTCACACATTGGTTGTAGCCGTATTGAGAAGTATTCTCTCATGCATCTGGGCCAAGCAAAAGGATTCTAGGCACACAGGAAAATGTCAAAGTGGTTTAAATTATTATTATTATTTAAAAATATATTTTTAATTGATTTCAGAGAAAGGAAGGGAGAGGGAGAGAGAGAGTTGAAACATCAATGATGAGAGAGTCATTGATCGGCTGCCTTCTGCATGCCCCCGACTGGGGATCGAGCCTGAAACCTAAGGCATGTGCCCCGACCTGGAGTCGAACCGGGACCTCCTGGTTCATGGGTCAACACTCAACCACTGAGCAACACCGGCCTGGCTGGTTTAACTTATTTTTGTTTCTGTTTCCTGATAATACTGAGTAAAAGTAGGTTGCAGAGAGGTCCACAAAGTAGGTTAGGGAAACATGGTCAAAAATTCCAAGTCAAATAGTTTCCCATTCACCTTCCAAAATGTACAACTATTGTAAATGCCCTCTGGTTGCCTCTTACACCCTCCGAGGTCAGGGTAGTTTGGAGGTAAAGAGACGTGCTCCAAAATCCTTGCTCTGCTACTTCTAGTGTGTGACTTTGGGCAAATTACTGAGTTTCTTCGGACTCTGTTCTTCATCTGTAACCTAGGCACAATTTCTATTTTATACAAGTTTTGTAGGACAACTTAGCAAGTCTTTGGCAAAGAGTAGGTGTGACTTAGGGTTCATTCTGGGTGAGATCAATTCAGAGTTTAGGGCTTTGTATTTAGTTCATTCTGTTATATCATAGTTGTTTCTTAGGTAAGATTCTGGGATCAGGGAAAATTAATCTCAAAGAAATGTGATCATTAAGAAAGAGATGACTGTGTGTGGGGATTGCCATGCTCAAGTTCATCCTGGAGGTCAGCTCCTTCATGACATTGCCTTGTGCCGGGACACCATGGACGAATGCCATTTAGACTTTGTTATGGGAAGTCCAAGGGCTGAACAGTGTGTGGTTAGGGAAGTCATGTCTCAGCAGTAGAGTCAGTGACTGATGCAAATTTTGAGCTGAGCCAGAAATGCAACCCAGGCATCCTGACACCCCACCCCATGCCTAATGATAAAGCCATTCGTTCCTGCTCCCCGCATCCGGGAACAGACATCCCTGGAGCCAAGAGGGTGACATCAGGGCGTCCGGTGAGCTCACTCTGCTGCTCTGGTTTGGATATAGAGAAGTGGTATTAGAGCTCCAAGAGAGGGCTTTGCAGCCTGGCTTTCTCAGAGGCCAGTGGTGGGAACAGGTCCTTCCCTGGAGACCTGAAGGAGGCAGCGAGCTCCGAGAAGTCTCCACAGTCATGGGCAGGAAGAGCCAATGAGGCATTGAAGGGGAAGGGAGAGAATGATTTATGAGTAAACCCTAAAGAGCTGAACTTGCCGGCTTGACCCCAGCACCAACTGAGGGGCGTGGGAGAGCATTCTGCAAATATTTCAGAGGCACTGGTGCCAGAGAACTCAGTGTCTAAACCTGGAGGGAAGGAAGGGAGGGACCACAGAGCCATGTCCGTCAAGAAAAGCTTTCCCAGAGCCGTCAGAGTGCAGACCTCCAATTTCAGGGACCCCTGTCTGTTTGGGCATCTCCCCATGGCACAGGGTCTAAGGGCTGACAGATTCCAGCACACAGACCACGTGGGCCAGGTCACTTTTCCTGTGGAGCAGCTGGGCAGAAAGCATGAGGAAAGCTAGGCAGTGAAAATAGAGTGGATGGCATAGCCCTGTCCTTTCTTTTAATGTCCTGTTCTCATTGGTTTTCGGAGGATCTGAGCTCTCTGGCTTGTTCCACCTTCCCCTAGGCCCCCTCCCTGTACTAATTTCCTATTTTATCAAACCAAAGCCTCTACAGTCTTCAAAGCCCAGTTCAACCTGCACCTCCTTCAAAAGCCTGTCCCAACCTCAAATGGCACACATTGTCATTACATCCCCTTGAAAAGCCAGGATACACTTCTGCATATTAAAGGCTCTGAGATGTCCTGTGGTAAAGAAATATTTCGAACTTTGTTTATCCTAACATTTCCTTAATATGTTTGATCAGAAAATTCTACTTTAGATAAACATGTCATGTGCTGTCTTGAGGCTTTCTCACTTGGTGATTCATGCACGTATGTATGATTGGCACCCCCAATGACCTCCCAGGTGCCTCAGTGCGAAGACTACACGTCCTGCTTCCTTTGCAGCTCTCACAGCACCTGTCAAACCAGGTGCTCACAACATCTGTGTTTAATTAAAAGGCAAGAGGAATACTAGAAACAAAATGAAGTAGAAATACAAAACTTGAGGAAAATTGAAATATGCATGCAAAGGAATGTTATTTTGAACGTAGAAATTGTTGTAAATAAGAAAAACAATGAATACTGCAGTAGAGATAGGAAAATCATGGACAGTCAACTCACAAAAGAAGAAATGCACAAAACTTGTATACATTTGGTTAAGTCTTTAACCTCACAATAATAAAAATATGAAATAAAAAAAATGACGAACCATTTTATCTAGTAAACTGGCTAAAAAGAAAAACTGGGTTAGTGAGGATATAGGGAAACAAGCACTTTTATATTGTGGGCTTTAAAGTTAAGTCAGTATGTAGTTAGTTTTTTCAAGAGCGTGCTAAAAACAGGAACATTCCTATCATGAACCATTTATCAAAAATGTGTTATTACTAGATGTATAATATTCCATAATATGGAATATAAAAATTCATTTAGCTGTCATTTGACTGGGCATTTAGGTTGTTTCCAAGGTTTTGTCTGATCTTCAGTTATTCCCTTAGGATCCAAATTTAATTATAATAATGTGTTAGTTATATACTGCTGTGTAACAAATCACCCCCAAACTAACTAAATATTATATAGCTCAAAACAGCAGCCCTGGTTTCTGTGCATCAAGAATTTGGATAGGACACAGCAGGGAAACTTGTCTCCATTCCACGAGCCTAGAAGCCTGGGGCTGGAATCACCTGATGTCTCCCTTTCTCAATGTCTGGCATCGATGCTTAGCTGGGGCTGTCAGCTGAAACCCTTACATGAGCCTCCTCAAGTGGCCTGGACTTCCGCACAACATGGTGGTTGGGATCCAAGGGCAAGTGGGAAGGGTACTGTATTAGGGTCCTCTGGCTGCTGGAACAAATTGTCACAAATTTATTCCCTTACTGTCCTGGCAGTCAGAAGTCTGAAATGGATCTTACCAGGAGGTCATGGAGGTGATGGCAGTGATGTGTTTTTTTTGGAAGCTCCAGGGGAGAATTTGTCTCTTGGCCCTTTTCAGCTTCCAAAACTGCATTCCTTGCATCCCTTGGCTTGGAGACCCTCCCTTCATCTTCAAAGCCAGCAGGACACTGCCCTCTCCATCTGGGTACATCTCCCTCTGCCTCCCTCTTATATGTACGGTTGTGATTTCATTGGGGCCCATCCAGAAATCCAGGATAATCCCCCATCTCAAGGTCCTTAATTAATCATATCTGCAATGTCTCTTTTGCCATATAAGGTAGAATTAATTCACTGAATAGTGGTTGCCAGAGGCTGAGGGGATGGGAAGAGGTTAGTAAAATGGTACAAACTTTCAGTTATAAGATACAGAAGTTCTGGGGATCTAATGTATAGCATGGTGACTATAGTTAATACTGTAGCATTATATACTTGAAATTTGCTGAGAGAATAGAACTTAAGTGTTCTCACACAAAAAATGATAACTACGTGAGGTGATGGTGGTGTTGATTGTGGGGGTCATTTCACAATGCATGTGGCCAACACTCATGATGTTGTACACTTTAAATAATATTACAATTTTATAGAAAAAGGCAGCATTTACAGGTTCTAGGAATTAGGATCTGTATACATTTGTGGGCCCATTGTCAGCCTCTAACAATGACCACAGGCTTTTCCTTTCTTTAGCTCGATTTATGGGAGGCCATCCAGTCATGCAGTGAGAGCCGCAAGTGGAGCTGGAGCACTGGCTCAACTATGGTGGGTGACATGGAAGCCGGGTGCCCTGCTCATGAAGCCTCCTCATGCTCTCTGGTCCTGCTCAGAGAGCAGGGCATTCCACTGGGCATTTAGGTTGTTTCCAAGGTTTTGTCTGATCTTTGATCATTCCCTTAGGATACAATTTTAATAATAATGTGTTAGTTATATACTGCTATGTAACAAATCACCCCCAAACTACTGAGCGTGTGGCAGCTCTGAGTGCGTGGTCACTTGGTGTCCTGTCATCAGGCCTTCTGATATCATGGATCAGTGATATTCTGTAGGGTACCTGAGGCAGTCAGATCTCTTTGGATTATATTGTGACACAGGGCAGGAGAGTTAAATCTATAAAGGAATACTGTTTTCTGCCTCTCACAAATGCAAACCGTTTCGACTCTCTTTTTTAATTGTAATAGAAAGGAATGCATTTCCAAAATCAGTAATCATATATCCTGTGGCCTTGTTAATCTGCTCTAGCAATGACATCACTTTGGACACAGCAGCTGCAACCGGGCCTGCTGTGCGTTCAGGCCAGAAGTAGTAATAGTCTTTCTCCACGGCGTGTGGGTTTCTGCAGCGGCCAGATGAGTGAATTAGGTGGAGATACTGTAGGGGATATAGGCCCAGCATCTTGTAGGTCATTAATGGTGACACTCATTTTGCCATCCTCCCAGGGAAATGAAACGTTGGCAGGGGGTGGGGACGTAACAAATTAGAGGTTTCCAGTTAGCCTTTCCTACTATCCTAATTCTTTTTTCTCTTTTTTATTGACTTTATTAAGGTGACACTGGTTAACAAAATGATACCGGTTTCAGGTGTGCGATTCCACAGCACATCATCTGTTCACTGTGCTGCGTGTTCGCCACCCCAAGCCGAGTTACCATTGACTGATTTACCACCGACCATGACAGTGTGTGTTGCAAGTGTCACACGTGCTCTGTCGTGGACTCGTCAGTGCAGTGCTGTGAGGTTGGTGCCACATCGTCATTGCTCTGGATGCGCGAGTGATCTTCCCCAAATCTCCCAGCAAAATGAAAGGTTTGAACTTGGACCTCTCTGACTGCAAAATCTGTGCTTCTGTCCCTGTCATCGCAGCCTTTTAACTCAAATCTTGCCTCAAACCAGTGACATCTCTACTGTCCCAGAGGTCCTTAAAATCCCAAGGAAGTCAACAGAAACTGCTAACGGAGGAGAGTTTTGACTCTAGACGCCATCAGCCCCGAGGAGTAAATGGCACGGGGATGCTTTCCTTGGGCCTAACGTGGTGCTGGGAGGGAGCGCAGCTCGCTGCGTGCTGGTTGCTAAGCTGCCAAGAGGATGCAGCCTGTGACTCTGGTGTGTGCTGAGCAAGCACCAGTGGCAGTGGAAGGAAGGGAGTCGCTCCCACCAGATGCTCCTTTCCTCTCTTCCTGACAGTCACTGTGGCTTCAGGACACTCTGTGCTCCAGGGCAGGGCAGGGCAGGGGCGTCACCAGAGGAGGGGTGGTGAAAGATTTATTTTCTGGCTAACAAAAGGCCCAGGGAATCCCTTTTGGGAGCTTTGTTCGGGATCTCAGGCTGTTTATGCGGAGCCACGCAGGCAGAAACCCCGGACCACCCCGCCCTGGCAACGTGCCCCGCGCTGTGCTCCTCTCCGCCGGCCCGGCCGCTCTCGGCGGTGCCAGCGGCCGCCTTCCTCGCTCTGGCAGCGAACTTTCTAGCTCCATCTCTGAGGGATCTGTCCTCATTTCAGGGTTGGAGGCTCCTCACCTTCAAATTACACATCAGTTTCTTGAGAGCTGTGAGATAATAGATCTGAAAATACTGCACAGAAAAATGGAGAAGAATGAATTAAAGACCCAAAGCCTTGTCCCCCCCTCCCCCATTGCCCCATGCCCAGTGGGCATTTGGTAGAAGTAAAGGGAGCTGGATTGGCCAGAAAAAGTAGATGTGCTTGGGAGAAAAGTGGCAGGGAGGGAGATTCCTGATGTAGAAATGTCCCTTCCTCTAGGGACAGATTAACTAGGGGCCATGGGGAATCTGACCTAAGATCTCTGAGATCTGACAGCAACACCACACTGAGGGCCTTGGGACTCCCCAGCATGGACACTCAGGGATGGAAGGATGGGGAAGGTGAAAGGTTACCTAGATCAACCTTCCCCTGATCTCCACCTGATGCTTGGCTCTCTGACAACTCGCCCTGCCCTCTGCCCTCTGGCTGAACGCATCCATTATGGTAACTCACCATGTTCTGAGGCAGAGCTTTTCCTTCCTGGGCACATCTGTCAAAATGTCCCTCCTTGGATGGTTTTACCATTTAGACCCTCCTGATCCACTATGCTCCAAACTAAGAGGCAAAGAATTGTGAGTAGAGTTCAGAGGGAAATGCTGTAAATTCTTTCTTCCCTGTTTCCCAAACACTCATTCCTTTTCCTCCAAAGGCGGCAGAGGAGGGTGGGAGGCAATGGAGGAGGTGCCCAGAGCCCGCAATCAGTCGGATATGCCCCGAATCCCCTGGGCTGATGTGAGACGCACCCATCCCAGCTGCCCT
Source organism: Miniopterus natalensis (assembly GCF_054644295.1). Taxonomy (NCBI): domain Eukaryota; kingdom Metazoa; phylum Chordata; class Mammalia; order Chiroptera; family Miniopteridae; genus Miniopterus; species Miniopterus natalensis. The sequence continues at coordinate 7,709,609 of NC_142100.1, read as the reverse complement.
TTTAATAGACGGCACCCCTCCTCCCCCACCAGCAGGAGGTTGAATGTCCCCGTATGAGGGGTGACAAGGCCTTGCCTTGGCTCCAGACTGCAGTTATCTCCAGTGCTCAGAAAGTCAGAAAGTGATGGAGAAAAGGGAGACAAAAAAGGGGGCTAGTGGGGAGAGGTGGTGGGGGTAGAGGAGAGAAGGGAAAAGAGAGGGAAAGGGGGGGAGAGGGGAGGGGGGAGGAACACACGAAGGCATGAAGAGTCACAGAGAGTGAGCATCTCAAAGGGAGGGCGGTGCGCATGGAGAGGAGCGGGAGAAGTGCGGGGTTAAAGAGAGAGCAGAGGGCAAAGGAAAAGCAGGGAGGGGACTGGGGAAGTCTTAGTAATGGCTCCAGGTCCGGGGCTGGGAGTTCTATACTGTGTCTTCTCCTGGGCAACCTGACTCCTCCCAGAAAGTGGCCCCAGGCTGGGAAACTTGGGGGACAGGGCTGGGAAGTTTCTGATCTGTGCTGACATGATCCTCAGGTCCAAGGCTGGATGGGGTACCCTGACCACTCCAGGAAGAGGGGCTTGGGCGGAACCGCTGAGCACGGTTGTTTAGCCATGGCCCGGCCTTGGTGCCCGTCACCATCCTGGCCTCCCCTCGCTGTCAGGGAGGTTGCTGGGAGCCGAACGGTGGGCTCTCGCCTTCCCAGCTGGAGCCCCACAGCTGCCAGGCGTTCAGCTCTGAAGCCGGGCAGAGGGTTGGTCCCTCGGGGACCTGAGATGGAACAAATGGGAGGGGCGCAGGGTGCATATGTGCAGTCAGCCCCTAATGCTCACCACATCTGGATCCGCTTATGAGATAAGAGAAAAATTCCTTCCCTTCCTAGGCCTTGGGAAGATAGCCTACGGGTGGGGTGTTTGGGTTACAGACCGGGGTCCACGTTGGCAGGGAAGTGGGCAGTGGTTTTAGTTTGTTTTTAAATTTTCACCAATGAAACTTGTTTGTGAAAACTTTTTCTCAACTGTGAAACTATTCATTACTGCCCTTAATCTCACCACAAGCCGGTGAGGAACGTAGTCCCTATTTTAAAGAAGAGAAGACGAGTGCAGGAATGGCCCAAAGGGTGTGCAGAGACTCCAAACGCAGTGCTCTTTCCACTATGGCCTACAAGCAGTTGCTCTTGTGCAGGCTTAGGATGGTTAGTCCCGGGTCTTCGGGAGCCGGGGAGGGGGCAGGACTTGGGCTTTCACTCCCTTTGGAGGCCTGCCCACGTTACCTGCGGGTAAGCGTGGCGTGATGGAGGAAGGGCATTCACTCCTTGTTTTCCCCTCTCCAAAGTTAAGTCCCTGGCTGCGAAGCACATGTCCATGATAAGACATCTCAATTTTGCTGGGGCTCATAGACCCAGGAAAACAAATTTGGAGCCCATTGAAAAATCGGAGAGATGGTTTTCTTTTCACGAGAAACCCTGGAGCAAAGGGAGAAACCACTGGACACCAAGAGCATTCTGCAGGGTGCCATGGACAGGACCTTGGTCTCATCCAATAATCCTGGGCCCTCCCTTGCACAGCATGGTCAGGCCCAGTCAGAACCCAAGAAACCTGGGTTGGTAGGATCCAAATTTAACCTCGCCAGTCTTTATTTTGTGCAAGGGCTGCATAAAGTTTGCACAGGAGGCACAAATCTGAGCAAACTAGTTTAGTTTCAGTCTAATAGGTAGGAGAAACCTAACATGCACAGAAGCACAGTATTCAGAAGTGCGTGTGAGCAGTGGGAAAGGAATGGGTGAGGTGCTATGTGGGGTCAGAGGAGGGAAGTGGCACATTGGGCTGCAGAGTAAGAAATCAGGAGAGCTTCATGGAAGAGGTGGCTATCAGAGTGCCATTGTGGATATACATGGAACTTCATAGTTTATAAAACTTCCCCATATGTTTGTTTTGATACACAAGATTATGGCAGCAGATGTTGGCAAGGTGGAGAAACAAGCAATAGCCCACTGCTGGGGGTGAGAGGAAAAGTGGATGTACAGTACATTATTTGAGAAACTACTTGACACTCAGAATTCAAAAATCTAGGAACTTATGCTCTAAACACACTGACACATATGGGCAGATGTGCATCAACAAGAGACCCCCTGTAACAAGGCTAGCAGGAGCGGAAGACTGAAACCCACCAAGGGCTCATCACAGAGATCAGGTGATGAATTACAGGACATCCAAGCAACGGAACCTGGTGCAGCCATGGGAAAGAATGCGGTGCCTCTGTGCGTTGTTATTAAAACCATCTCTAAAATATAATGTTAATAAAGCATAAAGCAGGGCAAAGGATGGCATGTACAGGATACTCTCATTTGTGTAACAATTGAGTGCTTGTGAACAGAAAGTTTCCAGAAGGATACACAAAAAAATCTGTTAATTATGGTTACTTCTAGGGAAATAGATAGAGGGACTGGAGAGGGAGATGAACTGTTAAAACATTTTCAGTATTGTGAAATGTATCGTATAAGCTAGAGGAGTATATAAAACATATGTACTATCTGAAAAGTAATGACAATGCATGGCAGACTTAATGTATATTGTGTTACAAGTTCTTATGCTCTGATTTTTAAATTTTTTTTAAAAAATAAGTTTTTATTGATTTCAGAGAGAGAGGAAGGGAGAGGGAGAGAGAGAGAGATACATTGATGTGAGAGAGAAACATTGATCGGCTGCCTTCCACATGCACCCTGACTGGGGATCAAACCCACAACCTGGGCATGTGCCATGACCGGGAACTGGTCTGGTGACCCTTTGGTGCACAGGATGGCGCTCAACCAACTGAGCCACACCGGCCAGGGCTTGTGCTCTGAATTTTATACCATTTGCATGTATTCCTCTTTAAAATAATCTCTGTGAGGCAGACAAGAGTATTCCTTCCCATCCCATTTTCTAAGAGGACAATGGGCCTGGGGTGTGCCCATGGATGGCAAGGAGAGTGGGCGCGCTGAAGGCAGAAGAAAGGCCTAAGGAGCGGAAGCAGGAGAGGGAGGAAGGAAGCCAGGCCCATGCTGACTTCTCGGCTACATGCTCCGGGGAGTGACACGATCGAAGTCTTAGAAAGAGGAAGTAGAATAAAAGGCTCTGTGGTGGTCAGCAATCCACCAGCCAAGCAGGGTCCTGTGGACGGGTCACGATGGGGTAAGAACTTGTTGCGCCCTGGGCTGCGCTGGGCACTGCACCAACCACGTTGACCACCTCGCTTCTGTTAAGGCAGCTTTTCTATCCCCATTTTGCAGGTGAGGAGGCTGGCTCTTAGAGACAGCAGGTCACCTGCTAAAGGCCACATGGCTGTTGAGCAGCAAAGGTTGGTGTCGACTCCTCGTGGGCCTGACGACAAAGCCTGTGCATGACTCTGCGTGTCCCCCCTCTGGGCTCAGTTCGTCTCACAACTGCTAGCTGTCAGGCGAACATTCCTGCATCTCACTCGGAAAGTTGCTATTTCTCTCTTCCTCTTGTGATGGTCACCGTGCCACGAAGATAAATGTGGAGTGGATGCCAAGGTAAATAAGCATGGCATGGGTGGCCCCGGGCTTCTCTTGCTCCCTTCACCTGCCCTCCATCAATCTCAGAGGCCCTCTGTGCATGAGAAAAGTGTGGGGTGGTGCGGCAGGATTGAGAGTGGAGCCTTCCCCCAGCACAGCCCCTGCAGTGTGTGGGCTTGGGAATGAGAGCCCTGGGCCCTTGCTTTGCTTCTCTCTGCTACCGTGGTCCTCAGAAGGGCATCGGTGACCTCTGTGCTCATGGCCACGCTTTCCTGGCTATCTCCATACAGCATGCAGCTTCTGAGGAAAAGAGGGTGTTAATGGCCTGTTCCCAATCATGCCCCATGAATCACACCAATTTTATTTTTCAGCCTTGCACATTCCACCGACGAGTGCCATTTCCTGGTGTCTTACGCAGGCTCCATAGCAAGATTTGGCCAGGATCCTGCAAAAGAAGAGAAGTGACAGAGGCTGCAGGGTGGCCTGGGCTCTGGTCCATGACCCCTGGGCATGCCCCAACTTGTATGAAGGTTGAGGGATGCCAGCCACCCCCCAGAATCTTTGCAGAGGCGCTGAAGAGCATGGCCAGTTTTACGGCCTTGGTTTGGTCACATTCTGGCCGGGATGACGGCTGAGGTTGGTCAGAGGGCCTGATTCATCAAGGTGAAGCCACAGGCTGCAGCAGGGGCCTGCAGCGCTGCCTCCCTGTCTGGGAGTTTGGTGGGAAGCACCAGCCAACCCGCAAACACAGCTCCAGCCCCTGACAACAGTAATTCTCCCTTGGACAGTAACGTGTGGGAAATATGCCAGTTAGAGCCTGTACTGTACATTCCTTTCCTTGACAGGACAGAGCTCAATGAATATTTCACCTTCATAATCTTGGCCACAGTTGGGGGTTTGTGAAGCTGTCTAAATCCAGTTTATCAGCAGGAATAAATGCCCTCAGACTGAAAAAGTGGGAAGCAGAACTTGGCTCCTTTGGGCTGATGATTTATGAAGGAACAGCCAGCTGGGAATGGATGAGGCAGGAGGGAGAGGGAAGGAAGCAAGAGTCTGTGGGACTCCACTCACAACCTATAAAAGCAGCAACATGTACTCTATCGAGAGATCATATTCCAAGATACATTTCCTCCTGTGAAGAATACGGGGTCTGGCATCCATCACTTGGTAGGGACTGTGGAACTCTGTAGGGATGTGCAGGATGGGCCCTCATTGGGCCCAGGGATGGATCTGCTGAAGCCACGGCCTTGAGGTTGTGTGTCCTTTCCTTAAGCATCCTCAAGACCTGGATTCCCACTGCCCATTGGGCTTTGTCTTTCTACCATCTGGCAGCTCCTGAAACTCCATTTCCTCCATAAATCATCTCAGGCTGAAGTCCAGGTAGTGTCCTCTCCCTCCACAATTATTACTTCAGGACATTGCGTGGCCCAGGCAAATCAATAGTTTTCCTACTTGCATATTTGGCCTTTTGTTCTGTCTCTGCAAGGTTATCCCTCACTTTCCTGCAGGTGGAATCTCAAAGAATAAGCAGTGTGTTTGAGACCATGGGGTCAAAGTCAGACCACCTGGGCTGGTGTCTCAGCTCTGCCTCTTAAAAGGTGTGTGATTTGGGGGAGTTTTTCCTGTGCCTGGTTTCCTCATCTGTAATATGGGGATAATAATAGTGCAAGTAAAGCCATTACTTGGAGAATTAAGTGGGATGATCATTTTAGCTCAGTATCTTGCACATGGTTATTGTTCATTACATGGATGCTCATCAGCGTGGTGATGATGGTGATGATGGTGATGGTGACAACAGTGATGGTGATGATGGTGATGGTGACAACAGTGATGGTGATGATGGTGATGGTGACAACAGTGATGGTGATGATGGTGATGATGGTTATGATGATGGTGGTGATGGTGGTGATGGTGGTGATGGTGATGATGATGATGGTGATGATGATGGTGATGATGATGGTCATGGTGATGGTGATGATGATGATGGTGATGATGGTCATGGTGATGGTGATGATGCTGGGGATGGTGATGGTGGTGATGAAGGTGATGATGGTGATAACAGTGATGGTGATGATGATGATTATGACAATGATGGTGATGATGACGATGATGGTGAGGTGATGGTGATGACAGTGATGGTGATGGTGATGATGACAGTGATGGTGATGATAAGACAAGCCCAGCTTTATGGTCATTAAAAATACAGTGAACAAATCACTGTTCAAACTGAAACACTTTTTATAAGATTCTGCAACTTGGCCGTCTTTTGTTTTTTTGTATGGTTTCATGACAATGGGCATCAGAGCCTCCTTTCACTCCTCTCCGGGCACAGTGCAGTAAAAAGAGCATGAGCTTTGGGGTCACACAGGCCTGGAACTGAACTGTGATCATGAATAGATCACTAAGCCCCTTTGAGCATCAGTTTTCTTGTCTATGAAATGGGAATAATAACATCTACTTTACATGACTATGGGGAGAACACAATGAGGTTACTTGTATAGCTTGCTGAATGTAGTAGAAACGTAATGAGCTTTGCAGATACTGGTTTCCAGATACTCATTTCCAGATACTCATTTCCTCCCCCTCCCCTTGCCCCCTAAGGTTCTAGGCTTCATCTATCTAAATCTTTGCTCTTTCTCAAGATCTGTTTGAGACCTGTTTCCTCCATAAATTCTCCCCCATATGAGTGGACAAATTCCCTGTCCTTAACAGATTTATTGCTTTGGGTCCCTGAGTTGGAGATTCCAGGTCATCCTGCCCTGACAGGCTGGAATGCCATTGCTCTGGTTTTCATAATTCTAAAGTCAGTTCCCTTAGACTCGGAGAATTTGCCTGGGAGATGTAGATGTGATTTGCTTCCCAGCAACAATGAAGACTCTTCAAAGCTGGTTTTCTGTCTCACCCACATCTGTGGATCTAGCTCCTAGCACGAGACCTGATAAATAGTGGACCCAGAAGGGTTGAATGAATGAAAGAATGAATAATGCTCTAGAGAGGTGGAAGAGATCCTACAATTCCGAGAGCACTCCGAAGTGCAGGCAGCCTCTTGAAGTTCTAGGAGGAAGCTTTTGGTCAGAACCAACCCTGTAGTTATGTCAGATGAGGTTAGGCCTCCAAAGTGTGGCTCTGTAAACAAAGGGGAAGAAACCTTGCTCTGTTTGGATTGGCAGGAGGTTTCCAGTTGGAATTAGTGCCTCGGACATGAATGTCAGAGTCATTCCATATGAGAGGAAGGCTTGCTGGCTAAGCCTCCAACTTTGATGTGGAGCATGTGGGCCTGGGGGTGCGGCTTCAAGAGAGAAGGGAAGAAGGAAACAGGTCTGGCTGCTTTTGGAGCTTCCCCAGTCCTTCTCGGGTCATTCCTGTTGACCAGGCATTCTAATTTGCCCCCTAACTTGCTCTGTTACTAGCTAGCTGTGTGACCTTAGGCAAGTGACTTTACTTCTCTGGGATTCAGCTTCTCCATCTGTGAAATGACAGGATAGATTAGCTGCTTCCTAAGTTCCCCTCCCTGTTCTATGACATATCTTGTTAGTCTGCAGCTTCTCTTATATCCTGACCAGGAAGCCCTCACATTTTTGATGTATGTTGAGTAGTTAGGAAAGGAGGAGAGATATTGAGAAACAGGGATATAAAATGCATCCTGAAATGGAACCCAAGTCCCCTTCTCGGTCCTTTGCTCTAATAACTACCTCCTTGTTTTTGCCTGATTTGTACCCGCCCCCAGAGATGATCCCTGTGGGAGATGACCGCATGCTATAGTAGAAGCCCAGGACATCCTTACTCTGTCAGCTTGGTTTTCTCATGTGCATGGGGAAGCTGTGGCACCTCCCTAACTTGGAGGCGGCGAGGCCTGAGTGAATTGGAATATGTGCAGTGCCTTGGAAACTGTCAGACACCACAGAAACGTAAGGAATTGTGATTATGGCATAAAGCTGGCCCAATGGGAAAAACATTAGCAAACAGCACTTTATCCGGTGGCCCTTTCTTCGTTGGAGATGTTTCAGTGCAAGGGACCCTCCTACTGCTGTGCGTCCATGGCCCGCCCTGTTTGAAACAGACGCGCTGCCGTCTGGGTCTTCATTTCTTTGCATGCTTTCCCACTGGAGCAGAAAAAGCATTTTCCATATGATTTGGCTTATCCCGCTTAACATGTGCGGCAGCATCTCTCGGTCCTAGAATGGGAAGAATTTTCTCATTTTTCTCTCTAATCCCTGGAGCAGAGAGGTCCAGGAGGCTGGGCTGGGAGCAGATGCCAGAAAGTGGTGGTCGGGACCGTGCTTGCTTTAGTGACTGGGTCAGAGTTGGAGGCACCGAGGAAAGGAGTCTGGCTCTTGGGTTTTGGTTTCACCACATATTATTTGGGAGTTTGAAGGGACCTCAGATGACATGTAGTCCAGCCTTCTTCTCAGAGCTGAGCACTGGCTGGCGCCTCTCCTGAAGTTACCCAGCTAGTTTAGGAGGGGCAGGAACTAGAACCCAGTGTCCAGATCCGGCTCTCGTGCTCTGCCTAGCGTACCACATGGATGTTTTCATTTCTCCTTCCTCTCATTCCCCATTCCTCCCTTCACCTCTGTTCTTTTGCTTCTGTTTCCTGAGCCCATGTCACAGATGCAGCACTGAGGCCCTGATGCTCCCCCATCCGCCCACCCCCAAGCAACTGAATGATAAAGTTTTCTGAGTTTCTGAGGCCCTTTGATAGGATTGGGCGACTTCCTCATAGAAGCTTGAGTGTGTTCTAGGGATGTCAGATCACCAGGAGCACCCAGGGTACCAGCTCACTGCATCGGCCACCAGTCAGAGATCCCACCCATAAACTCAGGGTGGGTGGGACCCCAAAGGTGAACTGGGGTCCTGTGGTGGCAGGTGCCCACTGTCATTCGTCCTTCCTCATTGACAGGGGAGGAGGGTCACTGTATGTCGAATACCCACAAAAGAAGCGATATTCAAGATCTCCCTTCCTGCACCCAACCTTTCCCACCCCTGCTGTCTCATTTCCCCTTGGGCAACCCAAAGCCATGAGGATGGGCCACACAGCATCTACTTGGCAGCCACCTCCAGAATCTCCCAGATAGCGCCGGCCTGAGTTCCAGTGCCCACTGCAGCCCAACACCGTGTTGGCTTGTCTAGGGTAACTCACTGCGGGGAGATTTCACCCTCTGGCAACAGCTGACTCTATTTATTCAGATGAGAACAATTTTCTCTCCCTTGCACTTTCAACAAGTTCGACCTCAAGGTCCACCCCCCCTCCCCACCCTGCTCTGCTGCCAAAAGCAATAAAAGGCAGAAGGAAGAAGTGGAGGGTGGGGGAGACTATCCACTCTAATTGAGCTGTCAGCCCAGCCCTGGGTTTCCTGGATCTGGGGCGTCTCATAGCCCAAATCGGCCAGTTTGCAGCTAATAGGGAAGGGAGCTGTTTTACTTCCTAATCACTCCTAGAGATAACTGTGTCAGTGATGTGGGAGAGAGGCCTCTGCAGAAGACGCTTCTGACCAGCTGCCCCATTGCTGTTCTTCCTGGGCTGGGCCGGAGCTGGCTCAGTAGGAAACTGATCTGTCACTTGGGGGTGGGGTGAGTGGGGGAGCGTCAGGCCTCAGTGCTGCATCTGTGATGTGCCAAGATGAACAAGCCAGGGTCCAGCATCCAGGCACACCCCAAATCTGAGGCCCAGAGAGCAGCTCAGACCTCACCTGAGCATGAGTCCCAGTTGTTTTTTTAAGCTTCTCACTCTCATACAGTGACTGCCTTTGACTGGGATTATCGGACCCATAGTCCCCATGGAGGAAGTTCTGGGATGTCACTTCTTTGGCTTTCCATTATCTAGAAGTTTAGTGTGAAATGGCAAGTGTGTGTAGGGTGACGCTCTGAGTGGACCTGGCTACTCTTTGGTGTTGAGGCCACACTGAGCACAGGGCTGGAAAGGTGGGTTCATTCTGTCCAGGGACATGTATGACGTGTGGTCCTGTCAGGTGGGGGAGGCAGAAGGGAAGGGTAGTGAGCTGGTTCCTTCACACGAGGAGGTAGCATGGGGGCCAATATCACTATCATTTGGAAACAATGAATTCTTCCCAGCTTGGCGTTCAAGGCCCTCCAGTATTTGCTCTGCTTGTCTTCCCAACCTCACAGCATCCTCCCAGTCCTGCCCCCAATCTTATTCCAGGTTCATCACTCATGGGCACTTTAGGATGTCTCTGCTCTTGCTGCCCCTCTGCCTCCATGTCCTTTCCTCACGTTCAAGCCACACCCATAAACTGAGAGCTTGATTAGACCTTATTTCCCCCCCAATTCCTTTGCATAGCCCGCTGAGGCTGCTCCTGTTTCCTCTGGACCCTCTTTACCCTCCTTGTAAAACCAAGAACAGTCTGTCTGTGTCAGCTGCTTGGAGTCCCCAGGAGGACTGTGGTCTTGTCTATGGTCTTGTCTCTCTCCCTGGGTTGAGCTCCCTGAAAGAGGGATTTCTTGTTTTCTTGTCGGTGTCTCCCTATGGCCCAGCACAGGGCCATGAGCAGGTGTGAAACACTTGCCTATAGGGCTGAGCCACCCTGAGGCAGGTATTGACACACATTTGCATAGAGCATCTGGCACATTTTCATAGAACAGCATGAAGACACAGTTCCTGCCCTTGGTGGTCTTGAACACAGCGCTCCCCTGGGGGAAATAGAGGAATGAAAAGGCTCCGTGGGTCCATGTTACAGTTAGAAGCATCAAATTTCAGAGCTGGAAGAGGTGTTGTAGATAATCTTGTCCAATCTCTTATTTTACAGATGAAGAAACGCAGTTCCTTCAGCAAGAGGTGACTTGCTGAGAGCCGTGTAAGAAGTTAATGTAGAGTGAGACCTGCTCACTCTGGCCCGATGGTCCTCATTCCTACTTTGCAGTGGTTGGAGAAGGCTTTCTCCTAATGCTCCTGGGGTCTTCGGGGACAGTTCTGGATCTCCCCTGTTGCCCTGTCAGTCTCACCTGCCACACTCTAGTTTGAAAATCCTGGGAAGCCTGCTTTAGATCCTTCTGTGCTAAATATTGCAGGGGAACCAGCTCAAATTCAAAACACCACTTGCTATGGAACCCCACGTCTTCAGGAACCTTTCCCATGGCACTGCTGGATTCCCAGCTCTGCCTCCTGAGGGATGACCTTGCAATGAATTTCAGATCGTACCTGATGAGATAAAAAAGAAAATGGAGATGAAATAAAAAATAAATGAGAATAACATACAGAAGCATGCGGAGGGCAGATCTGGGAGCTGGGCCCTGGGTTCTAAAAAGAGAAAGATGTTCTTCCTTTGAGAAAACCACCTGCAGGTTTCAAAGGAGCCTCTCCTGAGGGACAGGGACTCCTGTATCCCCTGAATCCCTCCACTCTGACATGGGAAAGGTTCTGGACTGGAGCTTTCTCCAGATATGGGCTGAGAGAGCTGGGCTCAGGCTCAGGGCTGGTGAACTGAGGCATCTCAGCAACCGGGAGGTCTTCTCAGAACATCTTTCACAACTAGATTCGGAAACCATTGAAGTAAAGGGGAGAGATGCAAGTACACCTCTTTGTCCTAACTCCCCAGCCAGCGTCAGCCTCCCAAGCTCTGAAAAGAAGTGATTTCTAACTATCTCCTCCTTGTCTGGGGCTCTTAGAAGAGAACGAGCCAAACAGGGTCAGAAGGAGGGCGGCCCAGCCAGGTAGGTGTCCCAGCTGGGCTGTTCCAGCAGAGCCTGGGCACCGCTTGACAGGCACCTTCTGTCCAAGTTGGCCTGGGCTTGCCCATGTTTTCCACTCATCTGCCATAAGGTGATAGGGGAAGCAGGAGGCCTGGTGCTTTCAAAAGAACTGCCCTAGCTTCAGCTGTCCCCCTTTCTCTGAAAAAAGTTTATTTATTACTTGACCTGTGAGAATATCCTTTTAAGACTATAAAACCCAAAGAAAGTCCTTTATTTGCAAACCAGAGACCTTCTTTGAGCACCTCCTAGCAACAGAGATCAGAGCTGGCCAGAGGGCGGGCGTGCGGCCATGGGTCCAATGGCAATCTTCCTTGAGTCCCAGATGTGAGCTGTGGCTTCCAGTAGGGGCTGAGAGGTTTGGATTTGCCATGTCCCCACGTGGCTTTTGGCTGCAGAGCCCAGGGACTGTGCAGCCTGCAAATATACTGCCAGGAGGAACTCCCTTCCACAATCTGGCTGGCTCAGGGCCTGATGGCCCCTCCAAGAGACCGTGGCTCATGGATCACAGAATGGGCGAATGCTGTAGGGTGGGCACTGTTCAATCAGGGGCATGGCCAGCGCAAAGAGCTTTCAGAGTTTCTCTGCTGTGCAAGTCAACCTTGAGTCTTGTCTTGACCCTGGCCACATTTTCTCAGAATCACTAGCATTAACTTCCCATCTCTCTGTGCTCAGAAAAGAAACTCTCTTGGGCCCACTAGGTATTTAAGGCGAGACAGGATTTCTGGGATATCTGGAATTTAGAGGTCAGCAGAAGGAAAGGAAACGGAGGGCCTAAGCCTTTTGTTACGTTGCACAATCCAACAGACATCGAGGGCACGCGTGTGTCATTTGTGCTACGTCACACAAACTCTCTGCTTAATAACTTTTTTTTGAGTGTGTGTTTACTTCAAACCTTGGAGCTTTTGCCTGGATCTCTTTAGATTGTTCTGGAAACCAAAGCACAGGGAAAACAGTGCTATTATTTTTCAAAGCCTGCCATGGACAAGGGCGTGTTTTCTGACCTCAGGGACAGTTGAGAGGTCCTCACTGCTGCTTGGGTTCTCTCCTGTCACCCGAGGGGAATGAGACTGGCTGCCTCATAAGATCTCTACACGTCCAGGAAGAGAAACTAGCAGGCTGGATTCTGCAGGGCTTCTAAAGGCCACATTGGAAATAAGAGAACTTAGCTGGATCTGGAATTGGCACGGGTGACGGACTGTTAGGCATCCGTAGCATCGAGCGAGTTAGAGTCCCTCGAGATAGTCCTGAGGGTGTTGTGTCCCCAAATTCCATCTTTTGCCTCATCCTGGAGGATCCAGCTGGGTGGTCAAGAAGTTTTCTAGGTGAGAAATGTCCCCTTAGTTTCCCCTTCTCCCCTCAACTCTAAACCTTGCCTGTTCTCTGCGGACTTCTCTAGGTTTTCCATTTTAAAAACAAGAACCTATTAAGGATAAGAAAACAAAACCTCTGCTGGTTGTCATGTGTGCTTCCAGAAATAGTGCTCAGCTACTATTTATGACCTTGAAGTCAGAATTTCCAGGGAAGCATCTGGAGTGGGCTCTAGGGGGTGGGGTGACTTGGAGTGGCTTGGATGGCTGCTTTGCCCCAAACATGGGACCACATGTTCCTTGGGTAGTTGGACGGTCTCTGCTTCTGGGTCTTGTCTGGCTAGTTTGCAGCTGAGTGGCCCCTAGAGGATGCAGAAGAAGATTTGGCCCTCAGAGATCAGCCACCTCTGCTGACTTTCAAGAGATTTAGGAAGCTAGCGTAGCCCACAGTTAAGAGTAAATGCTGTAGAGCCATACCCAGCTCTACGCTCCCTAGCCATGTGACCTTGGGCCAGTCCATTAATGTCTCCAAGTCTCTAATCCTTAGAGATAACTGAGAGATAATAATATCTGCCTTATAAGGTTGCTGTAATAATTAAATAATATTGAAGACATGCTTAGCAAAGGCCTGGCCCATGTATGCTCTCAATACATGATAGCTATTAGCAAACAGAAATCTACCTGGAGCAACGCTCCTTTCTTGGTATGTACAAACTTCTATAAATACAACAGGCAATTGTTGACTTGCTTGTCTCTGTCACCTTCTAGGTTGTGAACTTCATGTTCTGTACAGTGCATGTGGAACCTAGGAGATTTTCTCTAAATGTTTGTTGAAGAAATAAATAAATGAATTGATTCAATAGATGGGGACAGAGGCAACTCATTGGGTGGGTGTCCATCTGCGTCTTTGGAGAAGACAGTATGGATGTGACCTGCTGAGGCTCTCAGGCAGCGCCGTGTTCAGTCACTTTGCTGAGGGAAGGTTTAGATTTTTCAGTAGCTTGACAAGTTGCTGAGACTGAGCATTCACCTGGGAATGGGGATATTGGGAAGCCTTCGATTTCTGTCCTGCCCTTAACCCAGGAGGGCTTTATCGCTCCAGGGAAGCCAGGCCCAGGCTGCTCATTGCACAGTAAAGTCAATGTGAATGGCCATATGCGGCAGCCCTGGACATTCCTAGGGTGGAAAATGACACTGGGATATACCTTCCAAAGGATGATTCCTTTTCAAATGAACTGAAAGAAATGAAGGAAGTAGGAAGACTAAGGGCAATTAAAACATCTCTTCTGGAGAAAGAACTGTGGGGTACAGTGAGATGGCAAGGGTCCCGGTGGTGCTGGCGCCAGGTCACTCTCGATCACAAGACCCCACTGAGCGCATCTCTTCCCAGCTGCGTGGTGAGAGTGTTAACACTCTGGGAAATGGCATATGCTACGAATCCAGGTTCCCCTCCTCCTCCCGAGAGAGGAGGTTGTTAGAAATTTACAGCACACCACTGACTTCAATTGAAGGCCAAATATGTATACAAGAAACAGGAGAGGATGGTGAGGAAGGGAATGAAATGCTGGGGATGTGTCTGGGGGCTGTGCAAACATTACTGGGAAAGTGGAGTTTTGCTTGCTGAATGCAGTTTGAAAGTGTTTACAGGGCCAAGCTGGGAGAATGGTTCTATTTTCAGTTTTGAGTGCTATAGCACAGGAATTTGGCAACAACTCTTTCTGGGGCCAGCCCTGCTTCAACAGAGAGGGGCTGCCTTGGACTGAGGCAACTGCAGTTTCCCAGGAAGCAAACTAGGTAGAGAAAGGGTGGGAGCCCCCTGTGCTCATGAGCCTTCAGCCCCTAGGTCACTCACATGCTGCACAGGGCCCACCCCTGCTTGTCTTGCGTTGTGCCACAGCCATCTACCTTTTACCCTAAGTGCTTGGAGCACATTTCAATAATATGTAAGACCCATATGAGAACCCTGAGGAAGAAAAAAAGATACCGACTAAGAAGGCTAACTGGGCTCAAACGTTAAAAAAGAGAGCCAAGCAGCCATTTCTGCACAGGAGCGTCTCGCACAAACTGCACTTCACAGAGAAGCTGGGCTGAGCTGCCTGCCTGCACTGTGTCCGAGCAGCTGAGCCGCCCTTATAAAGGAGTTCCTGGAACCCTATTTCAACCAATAGGACTGAGGCTTTCCCCATCCAATTGGAGCTGGGCAGCCCTGACCAATCAGAGTGGCTCTGTTCCGACCAATCAGGGCAGTATCTTTTGGGCCAATCAAACTGTGAGGATTTGGAGTCCTCATCTGCATGAGGACAGACCAATCAGGGACCAGAGGCAGGGACTCCGGTTCCTAGAAGCCAGCTCCCCTCAGGGCCGAGAGCTGGCTTTCCCTTTCCAGTGACAGAGTTGTCCCTGCCTGAGAAACGCTGAAGATGCCTTCCCAGAACAGGTGGGAACGGACAGCTCCCTGTGCAAAGTGGACGCGCACAGAGCAGCGCTGTCTAGCCGGAGAGGGTTTTACGGCTGTGTTGTTTCCACAGCCATGCTGTATCACAATTGAGCTGTTTTGCACTGAATAGTAAGTTTCTGTCTTCACTGCACCCCAAGTTGGGTGTCTTTTTTTTTTTTTGGTGTTGGCGCCAATGACCGTTGGTTAACACATAATTTTAATTGGACTCAGCAGTGCCTGGCACATAGTGAACACATTAAAAAGAAAGCACACCCCCTAATAGAAATTGAGGGTTGAAGTGAGCTCTGTGCAAATCACATGTATTATCTCCTTGAAGTCTAAGAACCTATGAGTTGAGGGCTACTCCTTTATTCCCACAGAGGCCCTGAGGCACAGACACGCCGCCTGGAGGAGACAGACCCATGATGCCAACACAGTCCCCATTTTTAACTGGTATCCCAAACGTTCGTTTGGGATTTGAACACTTATCGAGGAGAGAAAGGAGGGAGATGCAGTGTGATTTGTCTGAGCTGTACTTTCTCCGAATGGCCCTGGTTGTGAGGCTTTGTTTTATTTTGGGGGGCTTTGACACCCCTTGACCTGGCCGGGTCACACTATTATACCCCATTCTGCCCCTTTGAGTTTTAAAGAGATCTGATTCTGTGCTCTGGACCCCAGCCTTCCTCTCCCACCCCACCTCTCTCCTCTCCCTCTCCCCCGTTTCCCTCCCTCTCCGCGTGTGTGCGTGTGTGTAGAATAATACTGAGAAACCCAACTCCGAAGCCACATGTTTCACTTTGCTGCTTGTTAATTTTAACAAGGCAGCTGGTGGTTTGGGCTGAGAGCTTGCTTTTCTATTAACCACAGCTTTTCCTCCCCATAGATTTCCTGTTTGTAGTTTTGGAGGTAAAATCCTGGTGGAGGCCAGCCTGAGCCATTCCAACCCACAGGGAGCAGCGCTCAAGAACCTAGGCGAAGGGAGCCTCGCCCAGGCCAACCTTGGTCCTTCAAAACAAGGACTTTCTGTGGCACATTGGTTATGGGCCAGGGCTCTGCTTGTCATGGGCAACACGACTGAGACAAGGATGACCAGGACCCCGAAGGAGTGCCCAGGCTAGTAGCGGGGATTAGACATGCCCAAAGTGTTATAAAAATTGTGCTAAGACTCTAAGGGCGGCACAGGGCTGTGGCTGGAACCTGAAGGAAATGGTGGGTTCTGCATCTGCAGTTTTCACGGAGGAAGTCGGATTTGAATTGGCCTTTGAGGAGCAGGCAGGTGTTCTTATTTGTTGTTTTTATATATTTTTGTTTCTTACAAGCAGGGATGAGAGGAAGGGCATCCTAAGCAGGAATAACCCCGTGAGCAAAGGCCCGGAGGCGAGGAGTTGTG
Organism: Miniopterus natalensis; assembly: GCF_054644295.1. Taxonomy (NCBI): domain Eukaryota; kingdom Metazoa; phylum Chordata; class Mammalia; order Chiroptera; family Miniopteridae; genus Miniopterus; species Miniopterus natalensis. The sequence goes on along the minus strand of NC_142100.1, from coordinate 7,693,275 downwards.
AACACAGGGACTTTTCTGGTTAGACCAGACAAGAGCCCATGCGAGGGAGGAAGTAAGGTGACAGACCAAGGAGGGAAGGGGAGAAGATTTTTGGACAAGTGGAGTTCGAGGTGTAGGCGAATCACTGAAGTAAAAAGATCTAACGGCCAGCTATAGTGTAGGTCGGGTTAGAAACAGAGCTCAGGGCCAGGGGCTTGGATTTCTCGGGATGAAGGTGGAGCGGAAACTCTCAGAGGAAGACAATCTTAGAAGGCAACCGGAAAGGGTGGTTTGTGAGTGAGGAAGGGAATTAGGGAGATTAGGGCCCAAAGTCTGGGGCAGGAGAGCCAAGGGGATGGTCAGTGTGGTAGGAGGTGCAGACAGGTGAAGGAGGGTGAGAGGCGGGAGAGACAACTGGACTTTACCACGAGGAACACGCTGGTGCCACCCTGGGGAGAGACGGTGCGCTAGGGTGGCAGGCTCAGAAGTCACAGCAAGGCGGCCTTTGTGAGATTGTGCCTAGAATTTATTCACTTGTTAATTCATTCATCACGTATCCACCGAGCGCCTACCGTGCCACAGGCACGGAACTGAGGAAGCACTAGGGAAACAGCAACGAACAAATAAGACAGAGACCCTCTTTCTTTCACGGAGCTGGCAACTGAGTAGAGGAAATGAGCGTTACACCCATAACTACTTAGAGGTTGTGTAATTACATTATGACATCTTAGTCTGGGGATCAGGAAATGCCATTGAAATGGAGACTAAGTAGGAGTTAATCAGGTGAAAGATGGGCGGGGGAGTTTGGGGCATGGCAGGAGGGGGCAGAGGAGAAGGGCCTGAGGTGAAGGGAGGTTGGCAAGAGGGTGCGACTGGAAGGAGATCCCTGGGGCTTTCTGGATGGGAGGATGTGGCTTTCTTTGGGAAATTTGTCAGTGACGTCAAGGCAGAGACATGAGAGGCTTGAGGTAGCAAAGGTCTAAGCGAAGTTGTGGTTACGATAAGGGAGCTTCAGTGTGGCAGGCCCACTAGAGTGAGACTCTGATGCGGGTTTTAAGGAACAAACACAAACCGCCCGTGGAGAGGGCCTCGCGGCAGGGAACTGCTGGTGGCCTCCAGGACCCAAAGGCAGCCTCTGGATGGAAGCCCGTGGGAAGTGGAGCCCCTCAGTCTTAATGTCTGCAGGGAAGCAGACCCTGCCCTCAGGCTGCGCGAGCATGGGATGAGGTTCTTCCCCGGCCGAGCCTCCAGATGAGAACGCAGCTCGGTGACGCCTCGATTGCAGCCTCGGGAGACCCTGGGCTGTGTCCAAACCCCGGATGCACGGCGACTGTGAGATAATCAAGGTGTGCTGTTTTACAGCGGTAGATTTGTGGTAATCTGTTATACAGCAGGAGAAGACTAAGACGCTCAGGATATTTTTAAGCTGAAGTGTTGGAGGCCGTGAAGGTGGAGTAATGGAAGATGTGAGAGCTAAATGCTGAAAGTGTGAGGAAGGGCTGCCAGCTACATGGCCTGGGTAACTGACGACAAGGCCATGGGGAAGGAGGAGCGGAGGGAATCGAGGCAAGGGAATCTGGGGAGGAGGAGAAGAGTTACCTATTTTCAGAGATGCTCTTACACATTTCCTAGTTCCCTTCCACTGAAATTATCCTCTGCTCTGAGAGGTTCCTTTTGTCCCTCCGCCCTCTTAGGCCCCTTTCCACAGCTCGCTCACTCAATGCGAAATGCTGAGCTATCATTTAATCATTAATAATTTTTTTCTCATTTTTATTTCCTTTGAAAATATTATACCTACATAAAGGAAATTAAGTTAAGTTCATTTTAAAATATATATATATATTTTTTAAATTAAAGAACGTAATTTCCTTGGCTGGATTACTCAGTTGGTTAGAGCGTCATCTGGATATGCCAAGGTTGTGGGTTCGATCCCCAGTCAGGGCACATACAAGAATCACCCAATGAATGCATAAATGAGTGGAACAACAAATCGATGTCTCTCTGTCACCCCCCCTTCCCCTCTCTTTCTAAAATCAATAAATTAAAAACAACAACATGTAGTTCATCCAGAATTCTATGATATTAACATACATGGTGTTGTCATTTTTCGGTGATTCCTTCCAGCTTCTTGACCTGAAAATATACCTCTATATAACTGTAACTGTAGTTATTTATACAACTGTAATTACTATGTATACTTTGTGATTACAAAGTTTATACATGCTCCGTGTACGTGTACATATCATGCTGAATTTTCTTTTACTATAAACATTCTTCTATGTTGTTTCATAATTCTTGTTGTTATTTTATGGCTATCAAATTGAAATAATTTACTTTAGTATTTATAGGTGGCTACAACTGTTAAATTTTATAGATCTGTAAATAACTTCTTTTTCTTCTTTTGAGAAAAAAATTAGGCTAAATTCTTACCAGTGGGGTGAATCAAAGGTAATAAAGCTTTTTATGGCACTATATGTATATCTATATGTATATCTACCTATATGTATATGTATATGTATATCTATATCTACACATATATCTCCATGCCCATTAAAAAGTAAACACCTAAAAGTAATTAAAGTACTGCTCTTCTTTGTATCACAGAGTAAGCAGTTATTTGAAATAATTCCTTTAACTTTTCTGTCTCTGTGACCAGAAGGCTGGGTAGTGATTTAGGAAGGTGACCCTCTTAAGGCATAGACATAGAGGTATAATTCCCACAGGTCATCCTTCCATAATCCTATCCATTCCTCATATCTATGCATCCACTCATCCATCCACCCACCCAGCCACCTGTCTACCCATCCACCCGTCCATTTGTCCATCCATCCATCCATCCATCCATCCATCCATCCATCCATCCATCCATCCATCCATCCATCCTTTCTTCCATCCTTCCATCCAACCTTCCATCCATCCTTCCACCCACCCACCTGGCCACCTGTCTTCCCGCCCACCCACCCATTTGTCCATCCGTCCATCCCACGGATATACAATAAGCATCCCTTCTTAGCCAGGCACAGTGCTCCCACCACTGTGGAGGGGAGGTGGTTGGGGTGCCCCCTCCCTTTTCCGCGCACAGGGCTGCAGTGTTCCTGACTTCCTCCCCTTCCCTCTCCTGCCTCCGATGCTCACTGTGATCGGTCTTCCTGGGTTTAAAGCTCTGGCAGAAAGAAAACCGTGGCCCCTCTTACTTGCCGCCCTCCTGATCCTTACAAGGACGCCTCTGCTCATGCCCGGACAGGTGGTGAAGATGGAATAGCATTGTTTTCCGTCTAGAGAAAAACATCGCGCGTCCCCAGGAAGAGGGCATCAGCCCGTGCCGGCCACGCCCGCTTTCCCTGGTGCCAGCCCTGCCAGGACTAAGACGGGGTGACCTCGCTGGGCCGGGCATTGCCGTCCACGCTGCGGGGAAGGCGGCAGGGAGGCTGGTGGCGTGGTGGCCCTTGAGGTCCTGTGGTTCTTCTGCAGGTTTTACTCCGCCTGATCTGCTCTCCATAAATTTCCAAGGGGCACGTTGGGTTGTGTCTTTGCTGAGTGCCCGAGGGCAGAGCTTAGGGCAGGAAGCGAGGGGACAGAGGAGACACGGCCGCTGGACCCTGCAGCCACACTGAACGGAGGACCCCCTCTCCCTGCCCCCCCCCCCCCGGCTCCTTCCCTCCCTCCTTTTCCATGTTTCTGGACCAAGACTGAAACGATAAGGCCCGTTTCTTCGGAAGGTTTCACGCCCTTCTAGTGACCAAGCGGATCTTTTCTGGCAGGACCTGCTTTGGTTCTCATTAGTCTGCCACATGCAGAAAATGACTCTGTCTGCAGGAAATGCGTTTGTGTCTAGCACCGAGTGACCTGACACCGGGGACATTAACTGTTTCCATTCTTAACTAGACCCCGGCGTTCCCTTGAAACTGTTACGCGCCCTCTCCCAGCTTCCCTTTCCAGTTGGCCCTTGGGAGCCATGCTCTTTTATTTGGTTCTTTCCTCTTAGGTTCTTTCTCCCATTTTTTTTTTTAAATTTATTTTTTTACTTTGCAGTCTTAAGCACCCACCTTGTCCTAGTTTAGGTGAAGCCTCTTCTAAGATTTTTCTCCATTCACTTTTTTTTTCTTTGCAGTTTTTCTCTTTTAAGTAATCATGACTTTATTCAAAATAATTGATAAACATGTACTTTGCGTTTATGTGCAAGACATTGTGATGGGTGTCCACAAGGAGCTTGCAGAGTATTTGGGAGAGATGACACAGGTGTGTAGGAAAGATTCTCCCCAACCCTAAAACCAAACCAAACCAAAACCAGAGCCAAGACCCAACAACCCGATGGTTTGGTGCGTCTCCGTGAATATTTCTCTGAACAACCATGACTTCACTGGTCTGATTCCTTCACTACACTGTGAGTTCTCCTTGAAGGCAGGGAGTTTCATCTCTACAGGCTCTGCTTAGCTCTTACTATACTCACTCATTAATAGCATTTGGATAGATGGGCAGAGAGGGGCCCCAGAGGCTTTCCAGACATGAGAAATGCAACAAACAGGAGCACGGGTGCTGGGCTGTGTCAACACGGTCCTGGGGCTGAGTGAGGAGAACAGTGTGGCTAAATTGAAAGGCTTATTTTGTGTTGGGATGTCCTAGAGGATCAGATGGGGGAAGGATGCTTTTGTGTCAGAGAAACACCTTGGCTGCTCACCCACACTTGCCCCCGTTGCCCACCTTCCCACTGGCTTTTAGGCAGATTTTCTTTCTTCCTGGCTCCTTCCAGCATTTCTCCTCTGGAGGACTGGGGCTGGATCTCTGCAGGCATATCCGACTGCAAGTTATAATATAATGTTTGGATACTGTGCATTGCTGTGTTTTTTTAAAAAATTGTTTTCAATTACAGTTTATATTCAATACTATTTTGTATTAGTTTCAGGTGTACAGCATAGTGGCTAGACAATAATATGTTTTACAAAGTGTTCCTCCCAATATTTGCAGTCCCCACCTAACACCATGCCTAGTTATTACAATATTCTACGTTGCAGTATTCTTAATTAAAACATCTGGCTTACCTCTGCATAAACCTGTCTGCTCGTGTGTGAGTGCCCTGCACCTTCATATTTACAGAATGCACTTGGCTGCTTTATATATCTACAGCGCTCTGCGTTAGCTTAGATGAAAAGTCCAGTGATCCAGTATCTATCTCATAGCTAAAACCTAAAATCACATCATGTCAGGTATGAAAGGGTTTTTAAGGTCATTCATTCAACCCCTTCATTGCCCGGGTGATGAAACGGAGACCCAAGTCCACATTGCTGCCTTATTTACACGTCATGAATTTGCCCTTTTGTTCATTCAGTAAAACACGTAAGAAGCGCTGAAGCAAATGTGAGTAAAACCTGAGGCACAGACTTGAGGAACTCACATTTTCATGGGACAGACTTTGACACAGGAAATTACAACCCACTGTAAGTGCTATAATAGGGTTATGAGCAAAGTGGGGGGGAAGGGGTTAAATTTGTCCTGGGGAGCCAGGGAAGCCCTCACTGAAGCAATGTCTTTAGAAACTGAGTCTTTAAAGATGAAGGAGAGGTCACCGGGCAAAGATCAAGCAAGGACATCCCAGGCAGGGGGAGAAGAAAACCAGCCAAGCATCGCCGAAGGGGGTGGGAGGGCTTGGCAGTGATGGAGGGTGTCGTGGTTCGAGGGCCCTTGGCCAGGAGAGGTGGGAGTTATGGGCACAGAGGGAGGTGGGGTCAGATTGGGAAGGGCCGGGGTGCCCTGCTAAGGTAACACTGAGTTGGTGGAGGCCTTTACACAGGACATGACGTGATTTAATTTTTTTCTTTAGTGCAGTAATGCCTGTGATATTGGGACGGATGACATGGGGTATGAAAGACGATAGTAGAGACACCGGTAAGAGAATTCATACTTAAGATAAATCCTGATATAGTTGTAAGTTAACCTGATGGTAACGGATTTGCAGAAGGTGGACCTGATTAAGAAGATATGTCTGGGTCGGATGGACAGGAGTTGGTAACACGTGGACCTGGAGGATGACACAGAAAAGAGGAAGATCACAAAATTTAGCCTGACGGGCTGGTTATTACTAATGGAGGGATGCCAACCAGCACCCACTGATGGTAAAAACTCTCAGGCAAGTGGGAACAGAGGGAAGGCACCTCAGCGTAATGAAGGCCATTTACTCAATGGGCAGAAATTAAACGTGTTTCCCTTAAGAACAGACACAAGACAGGGAAGTCCCCTTTCACCACTATTATTCAACATGGTATTGAAAGTCCTAGCCACAGCAATCGGACCAGAAGAAGAAATAAAAGGCACCTAAATTGGAAAGGAGGAAGTAAAACTATTTGCAGATACATGACACTGTATATAGGGAACCCTAAAGAGTCCACCAAAAACCTACTAGAGCTGATGAATAAATTCAGTAAAGCAGTAGGATACAAAAGAAATATTCGGAAATTGGTTGCATTTTTATGCAGCAGTAATAAACTATCAGAAAAGAAAACTAAAAATACAAAATTCCACTTACAATTGCATCACAAAAATAAAATACCTAGAAATAAATGTAACCAAGAAGGTAAAAGACCTGTACTTGAAAAATTACAAGACACTGAAGAAAGAAACTGAAGATACAAATAAATAAGTGGAAGCATATACCATGTTTGTAGACAGGGAGACTCAACATCATTAAAATGTCCACACCACCCAAAGCAGTCTATAGATTCAATGTAATTCCTATCAAAATACCAGTGGTATATTTCACAGGAATAGAACAAATAACCCCCAAATCTATATGGAACCACAAAAGACCTCACATAGCCACAACAATCTTGAGAAAGAAGAACAGAGTCAGAGATATCACACTACCTGCTATCAAACTGTACTGCAAGGCCACAGTAATCAGAACAGCGTGGTACTGGCATAAACACAGACACATAAGTCAGTGGAACAAAATAGAGAGACCAGAGATAAATCCACACCTACATGGTTGATTAATCTATTACAAAAGAGGCAGGACCATGCGATGGGGTAAAGACAGTCTCTTCAATAAGCGATGTTGAAAAAATTGGACAAATAGATGCAAAAAATAAAATAAAACTAAACCACCTTCTTACACCATATACAGGAATAAACTCAAAATGAATTAAATACTTAAATGTAAGACTCGAAACTATAAAACCCTTAGAAGAAAACATGAACAGTTAAATCTCTGACATTTCTCACAGCAATATTTTTTCTCATATGTCTCCTCTGGCAAAAACAAAAACAAACAAAAAATAAACAAAGGGGACTACACCAAATTAAAAAGTTTTTGCAGAGCAGAAAAAACCCAACAACAAAACAAAAAGCCCACTGAATGGAAGAACATATTCACCAATGATACATATTAAGATCCAAAATCTATAATAACTAATACAACTGAACACCCCCAAGCCCCAAACAATCCAATTAAAAAATGGGCAGAGGACCTGGATAAACACTTCTCCAAAGAGAACACACAGACAGTAAATAGACATATGAAAAGATGCTCAATGTCACTAATCATCAGAGAGATGTAAATTGAAACCACCATGAGATATCACCTCACACCTGTCCGAATGGCTACCGTCAATAAATTCACAGGCAAGTGTTGGCAAAGATGTGGAGAAAAAGGAGTTCTTATGCACTGTTGATGGGAATGCAAGTTGGTGCAGCCACTATGGTAAACAGCCTGGAAGGTCCTCAAACAATTAAAACTAGAACTATATGATCCAGAAATCCCACTTCTGGGCATTTACTTGAAGATATTCCCAACACTAATCCGAAAGAATATATGCCCCCCTAGGTTCATTGGAGCACTATTTACACTAGCCAAGGTACAGAAGCAACCCAAGAGCCCATCAATGGATGAATGGATAAAAAAAGCAATGGTACATATAGACGATGAAATATTACTCAGGCATGAAAAGAATGAAATCTCACCATTTGCGACAGCATGAATGGACCTAGAGGGTATTATGCTAAGTAAAATAAGTCAGTCAGAGAAAGACAAATACAAACAAAATAAACAAAATTGAAACAGACTCATAGATACAGAGAACAGGCTGATGGTTGCCAGAGGGAAGGGGTTAGGGGACTGGGTTAAAAGGTGATTGGAGTAAGAACTACAGATTGGTAGTCACAAAATAGTCATGGGAAACAAAAGTACATGGGGAACGTGGTCAATAATACTGTAATAACTATGGTGCCAGGTGGGCGCTGGAAATATCGGGGGGATCACTGTGTAAAGTATATGATTGTCTAACCACTCGGCTGCACACCTGAAACTAATACAAAATAATACTGAATATAAACTGTAATTGAAAAATAGAATTTAAATACAAAAGTGATGGTGGAATGGCTTTAGGTTAAGGAATGAATGAGAATGAGTGGGTGTGGGTGGGAAGCGGAGGAGAGGCGGTGTTTGAGTTGAGAGGGCCGGATCTGGGTCTTGACATTTAGATCTGGGTGTTTTCACATTAGAAGCACATGTGTCAGGGCTGGAGCCCAGACTGATTCCAGTTCCACTCTCTGGTTGATATCAGTGCTGCTCTTGCCCCCCTTTCTCCATGTAGACCCCAGTTCTCTCTTGAATCGGACTGGGGTGCAGGGAATTCACTAAATGGCCTCTCTCACTCCAGTCAAGACCAAGGAGTTGTGTGTGTGTGTGTGTGTGTTTTCTCAAGTCATTTCCCAGGACCGATGGCACCCGAGGACTCCAGGGGAGGGCCTGTCAGATGAAGCTTATTTATTTAATGAAAAGAACTTAATAATTTGGTTTTGTTTTCCCTGGTTCTTTATTTTTCTTTCTACCTCCCTCTCCTTCCCTGGGCTTCGCAGGGTGGGAAATGGGTCAGCAGCTTGGCCCAAACTTTGTTGAGTATTTAATTCTTCAGCTGTTTTACAAGCCTGACTGGTTTATGTAGCTAATCTCTCTTCTGCTTGCCCCTAGAGGGTGTGTGTGTGTGTGTGTGTGTGTGTGTGTGTGTGTGTGTTGGGGGTGAGGGAGGGGAGGGATGGCCCTGGGCAGGGCCCTGTTGTGTGTGTGTGTGTGTGTTGGGGGTGAGGGAGGGGAGGGATGGCCCTGGGCAGGGCCCTGTTGTGTGTGTGTGTGTGTGTGTGTTGGGGGTGAGGGAGGGGAGGGATGGCCCTGGGCAGGGCCCTGTTGTGTGTGTGTGTGTGTGTGTGTGTGTGTGTGTGTGCTGGGGGTGAGGGAGGGGAGGGATGGCCCTGGGCAGGGCCCTGTTCCGTCGGGAGAGCTGGCAGCGTGAAGTCTGTTGTGTGCCCTGTGCTCTGGCTGTTTATTGCGCTGGCCTTTCTCTGGGCCTGCGTTTCTGTGCACCGGCTCCGCCTTCCTCCCTGCTCAGCCTGGGGAGCGAGCGAGGCGCTTGCCTCAAGGACTGCTGTGAGATTTGAAGACTCTGAGGCGTGGAAAGGCATGATTCCAGGGGCTGGCCCTCCGTGAGCATCCCTGTGTCCACAGGGGTCACATTTTATCCCAAGATGACAGTAAACGGCTGCATGCTTAGGAATGAAAGTCATTTCTAGGCCTCCTTCGAAAGACACTGACTGCTAAGGAATTTTCTGCTGACCTCCACTCCCTACTGCCCGTCTGGAAGGACTGGAGCCAACTCTCAAAGGCAGCATCCTTCTATATTCCTTAGTCTGACGGCATCCCTCCCTCCCGGCCTATCAAACTAAGAATTTCAATTGGAACTTTAAAAATTTGTTTTTATTGATTTGAGAGAGAGAAATGTGGATATTGTTTCACTCATTTATGCCTTCATTCTTTGATTGTCTCTTGTATGTGCCCTGACCAGGGATCGAGCCCACACCTTGGTGTATCGGGACAACACTGACCAACTGAGCTACACCTCCAGGCCTTAATTGGAATTTTTTAAAAGGGTTCTCAAAGGAGGAGTGGTGGAAGGGGTGCACCAGCTGGGGAATGGGTTTGGGATTAAGGAAGACACAGGTGATGGTAGTGTCTCTGCTAGAGCAGGTCTGTTTCTCTGTCAGAAAACAGGACAACTCCATGAGTCTGAAGTTTCCCAAATGTCCTCAATTTCGTCTTAGGAAAGTTGGGGAAAAGAAGAGTTTTCGAGCTTGGTATGTGCTAGGTCTCATGCGAAGGCTCATATACGTCATCTCACTAAACTTGACAGGTGCTTAGAAAAGAGGCATCAGGACCACTGCTGTTGTTTACACTGTGCAGGTGAAGGAGGGGGTCGGAGGGTTGCACGGCCAGAGGGAGCCTGGACCCCCCAGACCCCGTCCCGTCGCACGGCGTGACTGTACAGCATTTTCTCACACACTCACATTTCAGGTTCCCCACCGCAAAAATGCGGGGCCAGGCTAGGTATGATGATCCCCCTTTGACAAATGAGGAAACTGTGGCCAAGAAAGGTTAAGTGGCTTGGCCGGAGCCACAGACCTAATGAGACGTAGGAGCAGACGTGGATCTTGGTTTCCTGGTGCGCAGTCCAGGCTTTTCCCCACGACTCCGAGCAGCCTGCTCTCTCTCTTCGCTGCTGCGCGCACTCCTATTCCTGGGTCTTGTTTTTTGAAGGCTGGAAAATTCCCATTTTAATCTCCAATCTTAAAGCGTAACTTAAAGAGCCCCGGGGAGAACAAATCAACTGCGGTGCTTTCCGTCAAGGCTGCAAAATCCACCCCAGAACCAATAGGGCAGTTATTGTATATAAAATGCTAACCTGATTAAAAACATATTTATTGAGGATTAGCAAGTCTGTAATAGCTATAAATCTCCATCATGGTCATTAAAATTTAAAAATATGTTTCTAATAACAATGAGATTATTTACATAATAATCGCCTGAACAAAAAAGAATTAAATGCATATTTGGTGAGTATAGATTTCAATCTGTAACGCACAGAGAGCCTGGGATGGTGGGGGTGGGACAACAGGGACAATGAAGGTCTTTAAAAGAAGAGGGGGGGGCATGAGGAAGGCTCCCCCACCCACAGTGCCCAGATCCTTCTGGGTCTCATCGGTGTTTCACATGGTGCTCATGCCAAGTATTTTCACTGCATTTCCAGATGTACCTGAAGAATTTCCTGGGCAAGAGTCAAAGTGGAAGGAGTAGGGCAGTGGGGCCAGCAGATCAGGCTGCGGTGGCCAGCCCAGGTGGCTTGTCATCTTTTGCCTGGCCCCAGACAACTCTTTGAACTGCTGTTAAAATGATATAAGAGGAGTCATAAAATAGTATTTTTGTGGGAGCAAGGTTTAACACCCACCATAGAATTGTTGGAATTTCAGTGGCTGAGTTTTACTGTCACTGTGATCTTAAGGGACATTATTTACCATACTCTGAGATGGAATTGATGGCATAATAAGCTGTTTGACAAATGGTGCTTCCTACACCAGATGTGACCATGTGGTCTTACACACACACTCCCATCAGTCAGGCCTTATTTATCCATCTATTTATTTATTTATTTATTTAATTATTCACCCCTTTAAACAAATATTTATTGAGTGCTAATTAATTGTCAGCAACTGCATAGGCATTATAAATGAATAGATATGTTGGTGGTAAATTGTTTTTCTACCAGAAATTGGAAAACAATCTGGCATAGGCATTAAAATAAAATTATTTATAATCTTTTAAAGTAACAGGCAACCACAAATGTTGCTGAGAATGTGGAGAAACTGGAACCCTAATTTCTTTCTGGTGGAAATGTAAACTGATGCAGCCACTTTGGAAAACAGTTTGTTAGTTCTTCTAATTGCTACATTATCTGGTAACTCTACTAGTTACCAGATAATATAGCAATTCCCCTCCTAGGTGTGTAGCCTGAAAATTGAAAACAAAAGTGTACACGTGAATGTTTATACCAGCATTAATCACAAGAGACAAAAAGGGGAACAATCCAAATATTCAACAATTGACCAATGGATGAACAAAATGTGGTATATCCATATAATAAATTATTATTCAGTCATAAAAAGGAGTGAACATGTTACAAAATGGATAACTGAAAACGTGCTAAGTGGAAGAAGCCAGACACAAAATATCACATATTATATCATTCCCCGCTGTAGGTGGGGAAGGACACTCCTGAAACAGAAGGTCTTGCAGTTATTGGTGGTTATGTTCTGACCTTTTGATGGGCAAGCTCATGGGTTCAGTCCTGCCTCTAAACTGTGTAGTTGATAGGGTCAACCAGAAATCATTGTGGGGAGTGTTATGGGAATGCTCATAGTTAGCTAAGGATTGTACTCAGTCAACAATACACCGTATATATGTATGGCTTCATATACTTGTGTTATTAAAAAAGTATAAAATGCACAAACACATTTATAGCTATGAAAGAAGCTGTTAAATGTATTCATTTAACAAATAGAGCAATTACTTACATACCTTTAATAAATAATGTTATTAGAATAAAATATGGACTGGACCAATTGTTTGTTCTGCTGTGACAGTAAGTGTGGGTCTTTGGACATGTGGCCCTACCTCTCGGGCTCCCATGTCCTTGTCTGCAGTAAAGTTCAAAGTTTCACTTCTAGCCCTTAAGTCTGCCTTTTCCCATTTACTTTACAGAGGCAATAGGGGCAAGGAACATTAAAGTTAAAACATTTTAAAATAATTATTACCATATAAAATCAATATTAAATGAAGATAAAGTTCTATTAAATCAAGAGGCAATAATAATAATAATAGATTTTACTTTGCTGGGAACTAAGGCATGACAGTTCTCCCAAAGTGAAACCTTTAACTCAACCAGGGGAACAGATAAATCACCCCCCTGTGCAATCAAGTGTGTGTGCAGCATTGGTCTATGTGCCCTTTGTCACTCAAGTTCTAAAATAACGTGATAGTAGCTAACGTAATTTTAGTACTTCTTATATGTCAGGCAGTGTACTCAATAGTGTACTGGCATTATATTATTTAATTTTCACAATAGTCTTATAAGGTAGGAATAATTTTTCTTTTACAGATAAAGAAACTGAGGCACAGAAAAGTTAAGTATCTTGCTTAGGTTCAACAGTTTGCAAATTACAAAGACAGACTTCAAACCCAGCCATGTTACTCCAGACCCAGCGCTCTTTTAACTACTGCACTGCCTCTTGTTTTATGATTCTAAGACGTGAAATCATGAATTGAGCATAATGTGAGCAACCCTCCTCAAACTGTACAGTAAGGTGCAGGATTAGTGGCTTATTATCAAGGGAGAAATGACCAAATCTTAAACCATATCATGGTTTTTCAAGAGGGTTCTGATTGGCCTGGCCATTAGGATGGGTCATGCACAACCCAGGCACAGGGCCTAGACCCCATCCTCTGAATCCTTCTTAGTTGATGACAAGCTGCAGTGGAAGTCTTCAGAATCTTGGTTTTCTATGGTGGCCTGCTCCTTGGTTCTTGTTTGGTTGTTGGGCATAGAGAAAATAAACAGAGGAAGTAGGGGAAGAAGGGAGTCCTTTTAGATGTAGAGCTAACGCACGTTTCAGGGAGGCTACTAATCACTCTGTGATTCTGCAGCAAAAATGACCAACAAAAGCCCATGACATGAGACAGCAGGCTGCGGAAACTTTAGGTTGATCCCAGCTCTCAATGGTTAGGTTCCCAGGGTTTGGGTTATGAGCAATACATTCCTCCATGGGGTTGTCTTTTCATTTTATTGGAGAAAGTTGTCCCATAAAGTTCCTCTCCATATAATCAAAACTCCTTTAAACTCTTGGGAATTACATTCCATCTGCTCGCCTTGTAATTTCCTCTCCCCAATGTGTTTTCTTTTCTCTCCTGTTAGTAGCTCCATATCAACCTATCTCCGTCTCCATCCACTTCATCTCAACAAGTGATCCCAAGAAATTTTGTTTTCCTAGAGCCACCATTTTGAAAATGTTGCTACCTACTCTAGAAACTGCTTTATGGGTAAGACAGGACACCTCTCCGTTTATTCATAAGATGGGGGGAAAAATCTAGAGTTGTGTAGAACTTAGATCTCATTGAGTTAGACCTACCCCCTAACATAAGCGTTGTCTTTACAGTGTTTATGTCAAAAGGTCATCTAGTGACAACACCTCCAGTGACAGGGAACAGCCAGTTCAATTTTCAGGCAATTCTGTTTGAAACTGTTTTGTTATGGTAAAGTAATGTACTATCTACCCATTAGTCCCATTCTGTACTCATTTATGTCACAGTCTTTAAAATCTCTTTCATGGCTTTTGCCCCATTATACACATTTTTTAAAATTGAGGCTACATTATTTTATTTTATTTTATCAACAATTCCTATGTATTGTAAGCAATCAAGGTATATTCCAGGTATGGTCCAACTGCACTAAGGAAGACACAGAGGCACAGAGGATATGGCTTCTGTGTTCTGTGATCCATATTTTAAAAATACATTAGTTTTTTGTTTGGTAACTTCATCCTTATGTTAAAGTTTCAGGAAATTAAATCCTTAAGCTTTTCTAAGTATTGCTGCTATTCAGACATATTTCCTCTATGATCCAATAATAACACATCAGGTGGACCAAGCAGAGCTGTCCTGTTTAGTAGTGGGAGACAGTTTCTGAGCTTTGGCCACCTCCATTGTCTGTGCAGATAACTGGTTAGATGTGTGAAGGCTTATGGCTCTGTACTGTCATGAAGTTGGCTTAATTACTTGATGAAGGAACGTGAGTGGACCCTTGACCAAGGCAAAGGGACTAGGGTAACAGAAAAAAAAAAAAGGCTATTGCTTCACTAGACAGTTAGCGAGATGAGGCCTGGGTACTTGAATTGGGTATGAAAATCTGGATAGGATTTGTCAAAGAAGCCAGAGAAAGAGCATCCACAGTTAGCAATGAGTGGAATCCAGTGACTGCACTTTCATTTGTTGATGCGAGGGGAAGGAAGTTAGACCTGGTGTCTCTTCTCTGGGCTTATGTGAGTATTTAGTGACTAATTTATAGGCCTTGATAAATTCTTATCCCTGAACTGAAGGCATTAGTGTCGCAATCGGAAGAAATGTCTTGAGTAGTTTCAGCTGACAATCCAGCTCACTACGAGGAACTGTAGGGAAAAGAGCCACAGCATGTGTTCTTAAAGCCCCTTCTTGAAGTTTCCTCAAAGGTGGGGAGATCCTGATTCCTTCCCAGAATCCTCTAGTCATCCCATGGCCAGAGATTTAGTAGACTTGTTGGTCACAAACTCAAAACAGGGATGGACACCACCTCTTAACCCCAGGGGAGGAGGCACTCTGACACAAGTGAGGGTAACAGAACCCATGAGGCCACCTGGTTAGGCCACTGTGGTCAGGGGAAAAAGCATTGGTGAGAGGAGGGAAGGGTTGACACCTCCTCCTCACAGGACCCCACCTCATTCTGTGGCTTTTCTGGGCTCCTCTTTGCCCCTCCCACTATTGGAGTGAACAGGCTACAGGGCCCACACCAGCGTTTTCTCTAGACCTCGGCTTTAAGTAAGAGTGTTAAAAGGGCTTTGGAAGCTTGGTGTGTGGGCCAGTGCAGCTCACTAGGATGAAGTCTTAGACAACATTAAGGGAGCCAGCTGTCCTGAGAGCACCCCTGTCTAACTTGCCTTTCAGAAGCTTAGCGGTACCTGCAAAGAATCTTAGAGATCTCGCCATGTCTCTTCTGTCTTCATAAAGTCTGACTTCAGAACCAACCTGTGAGTCATCTAAGGACCTGCATCCTAGCACAGTGGCCGGTGCCTCCAAGGCACTAAATCCACATGGACTACTGTCATCACTAAAAATCAAGTCCGTTTTCTCAAAGAGGGTTAGCCATCCTTAAACATTTTGAATCTGGAGGACCCGAAAATATTTGGGGTTTCATGAGTCACCACCGAGAAACTATATCGAAACTGGCCCTGTGGCTCTTGTTCCTGACAGAGAGCTGAGCACAGGCGACTTCCCCAAGGCCCCCCAGAGCATGGGCAAAGGCCCTGGGAAGAGCGCTGGGGCCCTGCCGCATCCTTCGCTGTGTTAGGGAGCAGACCCCGTCGCCTTCGCCAGGAACAGCCACCGGCAGCGCTCCCTCTGCCAGGTCCCCGCTTTCCCGCTGAGCCAGGCGGGGCCGCGAACGCAGGAGTCGGCCCAGCGGGCTCCATTTGAGTCATATCCTGGTAAATGTGGATCAGAAGCAGGTGAAGGATGTTAAATTTCACACAGACTTACACCAGATGAAAGGCGAGCAGCAGAGCAACCCTCAGCGTTACCTCTGCCGCCCAGGCCCAGCTGTCACTCGGAGAAACACACCAGGAGGCCACGGAACGGGACACAGAGCAGTCCCCGGGCTAGGAGTTAGGCCACGCCGGGAGGGGGCAGCAGGCGTGCTCACACCCGGGTCCCGTTTGCACCAGTCATGGGGCTGTGAGGCTCAAAGAGGCGTTAATTGCACAACAACGTGAATGTGCTTAGTACCATTAAACTGTAGACTTAAAAATGGTTAAGATGGTAAATCTGATGTTAAAAAAGCAATTTAAAAAAGCAACTGACAGCATGGACAGCCAAGTACTAAACAACATCAATGACAAAGGTAACAGTTTGTCCTCAATTCTTATGTGAAAGCAGTAAAATGGGGAACAAAGCAGCTCGTTCGCCAGCTGAACCGAGGACCAAGGGCCACGTGGTGTTTGAAGCCCCCTCGGAAGGCCAGACCAGTGTGCGCTTCAATGAACACGCTCCCTCTGTGCCACCCGCGACGCTTGTCACTCACGGCCCCTGCTTAGGCGAACGTCTGTGCCCTCCGGTTCCTCAGCTGAGACTGCGTGATATTTTCAAAGGAACATTACTATAAATGAACAGGAATAAATCAGGGAAAAATGACAAATTGCCTGAGTAGAAAAACAGCTTTATTTTATGGAACACATGCTATATACTAGTCATACAACTAAGTGCTTGACGTGTCATTTTTAACTCTTGTAATAGTTCATGAGGAAATTGTTATTGTGCTTCTTAAAGATCAGTGACACTGCTGTTCAGAGATTGTAGGCACACAGCGAGCTTAAACCAGAATCAAGCCCTGGTCTCACTGGCTCCAAAGTCATTCTTTACTTTTCCCTCCGTCTTGCCCCTAGACTTCCCACTGAAAGGATTTTCACGGAGACAGCAGAGAGCTGCAGCAGATGCCACATGTCCCATGGTAACCGTGCTCTACCCCTGATTGAAGGTCCACTTTTAGGCCTCTGCCTGCCTCTCTCAGCTCCTGCGTCTTGCTCAGGAAGCTCATGGGGACTTTGCTTGTTCAGCACCTACCCCTATTGCCAAGAACAGAGCTTGGCTTAGAGTAGGTGCTCACAAATATTTATCTAATGAAAGAATGGATGGCTGATCTCTTAGCGACGTCACATTCTCCCCAGCTCTCAAGGGCTGTCCCTGCAACCTGTCCTGCTATCCAACTTTCATTTATAACTCATTTTCAGACCCCAGAGCCCTCTTTCTTAATACTACTTTCTAGATGACCCTATTAGCTCTCAATAAACTTACTGAGTTCCATCAATGAGCAAATTCTTCCATTGCCCACGTTAACTTCTTTAACTACCTCCAGAACCCTGCAGACTCAAATGTTTAACCATGTGCATGCATAGTGATGTGATTATGATCATAGCAGTGATAAATAGTTAACATGTATGAGCACTTAATATGTTCTAGGCATCATGCTAAGAACTTTACATGCATCCCATTTAATCTTCATAGCACCTTTGACATAGATCTTAGAATGATCCCCTTTCTCAGGTAAGAGAAACTGAGACTGAGCGGTTCAGTGAAATGGCCAACGTTGTATGTAGCTTTTTCTGCCTTTAAGACTTTAAATCACTTTGCAACCCTACATTTCCCCCCCCTCATCTTATAAAACACAGTCTTCAAAAAGCTCCACCCCTTACAGCAGGCCAGTGATATCACAATACCCTACAACAACAGTACCATCCACACCACTGGAGTTACTGACATCCTGCTACAGGGAGATTGGGAATATCCCACTCGGCTGATTAAACTGGCCCAGGCCCCCTCCTTCCAGGATTCTCCACCAGCACGGCATTTCCTAACCCCCTTCCTTCCTTTCAAAGAACCCCGCCCTTCCTTCCAGAAAGCCCTCAGGCTGTCTAAGTTTTGGATGGATCCCAATCAAGATCAGCGTTTTACACTTAATCTGCTTCTGGACACAGCAGTCAGGATCAAGAGGGTTTAGGAGAAGTGCTTTCCTGGAGCCTGACCTTTCTCTCATGTTTCATCATTTATTTATAGTGCAGTGTCTTCCATCAACTTCAGCCCCATGCTGGGCCTGGGCCTCTGGTCCAGTGATGCTATCAGATGCTTCCCACTGTGGAGAGGATGTTCTTGGCAATGAAAAGAAGAGGAGGGGGCTGGGGCAAAGGTGAAGGGCAGGGCCTCGATGAATCTGGCAGCTTAGGGGGTGACTTCTAAGGTTCCAAGAGAGTGTTGTAACCTGTCCTGCCCCCCACCTGCCTTGGTTCTCTGGGGTCAGGCTCCTCCTGGTCTCTGGGGCCCCGGCCCTGCCTTCCCTCGCACCTGGCTGGCTCACCTTTTGCACTGAGTTCAGCACTGGAGTTGGAGAGAGTGGGGAGGGAGGGAGAAGTTTCAGTCCTGTGTGAATTCAGTGACAAAATAAACATACAGGACTTAAGCAAATCTCCCTGTTGTCCCTGGAGTGGATTTTTGGCCTTTATAAAACCCAGGCAGCGTCAGCTGATTCCCATCTCCTCAAGTCAAACATGCCATGATTCTCGAGTGAGCAGGTCTGAGGTCCCAGGTTCATCCAGGACCCCTGTCACCTTCCTCACCTCGGCTGGAACCTGGATGGTCCCGACAAAGGGCTTCCTTTTCAGTCTGTCCCCAGCCTCCCGTCAGAGAGGTGGGGCTGCCCGGCTCCTTCCCGCCTGGTGTCACGTTGTCAAAGGAACTGATTCTTTTCTCAAGAGACAGTTTGCTTTTGGGTCATAATGTTCAATTTTTGTTTGTCTTCGTGTTTGTCTGCTGCAAGGAGAACTCTGAATTCTGATTAAAATTATGCCAGTTGGAAAGATAGCTTTCCAATCTTTCTGAAATTTTGCAGGATCGCTTGAAATGTTGGGAAATTTGGATTCCAGGAGTCCTAGATGCCTGGCTGATCATGAAGCACAGGCAGTAAGAAATCCCATCTTCAGAGCTCCCACAAGATCCCTGAGAGGCCCGAAGGACGGTCCTTGGGCACTTTCCCCTCTTTAAGTGCTTGTGTTTATTTTTTAGTAAACTATTTTGCACATACAAAAAATATGTCTGTAATATATGAAAGATAAAATAAATATTGCTGGACCTATTACCCAACTTAAAAACAGAATGTTGCCGAAATGGTGAAGCACAGTTGTACACTCCCTGATGGCCACCCTGTCCCCCGAATAGTTTATTGTCTTCTTTCTTTTCATTACAGTTTGAAAGCATATTTAGCAAAATGAATATATTTTATAATTTTGTATGCACTTGAACTTTATATGAATAGTAGAACACTGGGTAATTTTTATGCCTATGTTTTTCAAATTCATCTGAATTAATGCATTTAGCCATAGTTAATTTTTCTGCTGAAAGTGTCCCATGACTATGCCACCTTTCTACCACCCCCGGCTGGGGTGCATTTGGTTGTTTCCTTTAAGCTATTAAGAGTAACGCTGCTGTAAATGCGCTTGGCCATGTTTCCTGGGCACATGGGCAGGCTTTTCTCCTGGTCACAGTATTTCCTTTCACCACTCTCTCTACATTCTCAGCTTCTCTCTCTCTTCAGTGACCTCATTTCTGGTTGTCACCCTCAGAGACTGCGCTGCACACGCTGGTGGTATAGATGTAAACGGGCACAGTGCTGTTCCTTGGCCCGTTCCCAGTTCAGTGGGATAGTTAACTAATCACAGTCTTCATGTTGGTCACCCAGCTGAAGCCCTGGCAGCTGGCCTGCAGTGCCCAGTCCTCCCCTCTCTCCACCAGCCATCACGCCTCTTCCCTGCCTCAAAATCCCTCTTTATATACCCTTTCCTTCCCTCCACCCCCTTCCTGCGTCCCAGCCAGTCTCTGTTTCCCAAGTCAAATCTTTCACCTGTCCTCTTGATTCTATCCCATGATGAACCCCCCCAAACTCTTTTCCACATCTTTTTATTTCAGTCCATAGTTTCTGTGTAAGTCTGCCAAACATGGTGGGGTTCCCCATATCCTAAAATCCCTCAAATCTTTGACTTTATCTTAAACAACCATCTCACTTCTGCTTTCCCTTGAAACACTTCTTTGCTGCCTTAACCTCTGACACCCAACATCTCTCATCATTTGACTTCTGCTCCAGTCGCCATGGAAGAGGCCCTCTCAGAGCTCAGCAGAGACTTTCCAAAGGTCAGGTCTGAAGACTTTTGCTTTGTGCTCCTTCGCTCCATGCCCTCTCTGAACTCTTCCTTTGGCTTGCGTGGCGTGCTACTGGCCCGGTTGATTGGGTTGGAATGATCCCAACTTATGATTAAAATATTATATATACATGGGGAAAGAAATATAATATATATAAGAATATATATATAATATTTATATGTATTATATAAGTTATATATATTATATTCATTATATTTAGAATATATATAATATATATGGGGAAAGAAAAACTTGGGATGGTATCAAAAGGGAATGTTAACAGTGAGATTATGGACTTTTATTCCTTTCACCTTAACTTTGTTTTCAGGTTCTTTTTCACCGAATGCTTTTTCTTATTACAATAATCAAAAGCTATGAAAAGAAAATGACATATGTCCTTGTCCTGACTTTGCCATTTCTGTTCGTGGTAGAGCCACCCTTGAAGCCTGCAAAGCCTTCCAACCATCACTGATGGTTTCATCTCATCAGTCACAGAGTCCTGCTGGTTCTCCTTTCACAATATTTCTTGGGGTGCCCCGCCTCCCCCCTTTCTGTCTTCCTGCCACCACTCCAGCTCAGACTGTCACCTCACACCTGGGTGGAGCTTCCTGCTCCATCCTGACCCAGGCAGCCAGACAAGTTGTCCTGGGCGGTTCTTTGCTCACATTGCTCCCTGCCCAGGAATCCCAGTGGTTTTCCTCTGTGTCCTGAACAAAGGCAGCCATTAGCGAGCCTTCCATACCTGGGCCCATCCGGGTTGCCCTGCAAGTTTCATTCCTGAACTCTCTTCTCCAGCAAGCCTGCTCTAGCTTCACTTTCTCTTAACATATGTTGCATTTTTCTTGCTTCCGTGGCTTGCTGAGCTGCAGGCTGTTCTGGAATTTCCCTTTACTCTTACTTCTGCTCATTTGTCAGTGCCCCACTCAAGTGTCACCTCTTGTGTGGTGTCTCCCCCCATGGGCCCCAGTAGATGCAATGTCTCCATCTCTGAACAATGCAGCATTTTGTGCTACTCCCATTTACAGTGCTCTCTTCTTTCTTCAGCTGGGCAAACTTTCTTTCTCTGAGGTCCTATCATTCCACCACAGCATCTGAGCCTTCTTCTGTAGAATTCCTCATGCTTGGCTCACCCAACCTGCTCGCTCCCTTCCCAAGTCTATTTTGAGATCATAAGATTTAGACTTAATCTTCTTAATTTTCTTCCTTGAAATTGTCTAACTCTCAACCCACTAAACCATAGTTATCAAACCAATGCTATCAAAATTGACCTGGCAAAGGTCATCACCACCTTCATTTGCTAAAACCAGTAGACTCCAGCATGTGAGGGAGTGCAGTGGGAGAGGACTGACCCTTCGGCCTACAGTCTAGGGTTTGAATCTCAGCTTCCCCTTCTGCTCTGTCTTCCACATGTCACACAAGTTCTTCAAGGACCAGTTTCCTCTTCCATTAAGTGGAGAGAAATAATAGTACCTTCTTGCTAGGGTTGTTGTAAAGACGAAATGAGATGATGTTTATAGAGTGTTTGCGCAGTGTTGGACACCCTGAAGTGCTCTGTAAACATTAGCTACTGTTCTTATTGCACCATAAAGTCTCAGATCCCTGCACCCGGCTCTGCCTCCCCTTCCCCCTCCCTTCCTACGGCAGCCCCTCCCCCTGCCGGTCCAGTACACTTTGTGCTTCAATTATAGGGACTGCATATAGCTTTCCAAATGCACTCTGGCCCATCTCTGAGTTTTTGTGTTTGCTCTTTCTAGGACAAAGACTACCCTTTGCCTATTCCTTATTTACCTGGTTGGATGCCTGCCCATTGTTTGAAACTGAATTCATATGTCACCTCCTAGGGAAAGCCTACCCTCCTCTTCCTCAAGAGAGGAATTTACTTCCTCCTCTGTGCAACCTTGTACCTTGCATGAATTTCCCCTCTTGCTCTTACCACACTGTACCATATCTGATAGTTTACGTTGCCACCCCAACTATAAACTCTTTCACTCTGACTCTATTTCTTTATTCAGTCCCCACCACAGTGTGTGACACTTAATAGACACACAACAACATTTGCTGAATGAAAAAAATGGAAGGAGGCAGAGCTCAAAAATAGCAGAGCCAGGACTTAAAATCAGGACTTCTCACCCCTAATCCCACATTCTTTTACTGACATCTCCCAAAGTCACAAGCACGTTGAGTCAGTTTTGCAGGTTGTCATCTAGTGTCTCATGGCCTTGGACTGACCCTGAGAGTGAGATTTACTGCCTAGTGTTATAAAAGCTTTAGACTCTAGCTCATCTCAAAGGAGTTGTGCAAAAAGGAAACAAAAGACATCAGAAAACAGTGGAGATGTGGAAGGTTCTGAGGCTGAAGGCAGGAACCTCAAAAGCCCCCATCAAAACCAAAACCAAAAACAAAACTCTTTTTCAAAGCTCAGTAAAAAGAGAAAGACACTTTTAAAAAATTTGATATTAATGTGATCTCCAGGCTGTGTTTATTGAAACAATCTTAGGTCCATAATCAAAACAATGTTTTATCATTTCCCCTCCAGGCTGGTCACAAGCTACAAGCTGGATCATTTGACACATCTCTCGTGCGCTTGAAACTCAGATTGAAACCCTGCCATTTGAACGGTACAAAGAAAAATAACTTTTCAAAGCCCCACGTATATATATTTTTCTGATTCATCTTTTTGATATTTTACTTGGACCAAAACCCAAATTCACTTGTTTTTCTCCAAGCACATATTTGGGCTACTTCCATCATTGTTCTTGGAAATGATTTTTCCTTTTGACATATGGTACATTCAATATACAACCTGGTCAACACCATCACAGGCTGCGGCATTGAGTCCCTGTGGACTGCCAGGAGCATCTCTAAAACATGTCTTCACTTAGGTTGACCAGCTGTTCAGCATTGCAATGTTCAGGAAGACGTGTGTGTGTGAGTGTGTGAGTGTGTGTACATCTGCGTGAGTTTTGTGTCCGCTGGAGGAAATGCTAGGTTAGCATGTTTTTTCTCCGGAGGGTTTGGGGAATATCTGTGGCTTGTTTGCTGATATGAATAAATGTCAGAACATGTTTTGAGAAGATGTGTATATATGTTTTCATTTATCTGAGGGAGTATCCTAAGAAAGGGGACAGCATGGGGAGACATTTTATCTCCTGGGTGAGGTAGGCAGGGGATATTTGTCAGGCAAAAATAGAAAACTCATCAAAACTGGGCGAATGTTCATCTCATTGTCTGAGGGGGAGAAGAGCCAGCTAGTCCACTGCTGTGTGGTCTGGCCTGGCAGCTCCAGGACCTGGGGCAGCCCGTCTGGGGCCCGAGCAGAGAGCATGAACGAGCTCTGCCTTTGCCCCTGGTCAAGATGCTGACCTCTCTGTTCTTCCAGGCCATCCAGCGGGTCCTCTGTCTAACCCGTTCACAGCCTAAGCTCCACTGTGTGTCTCCATCACCCTGTCCCCTAGCTAGTCTTGGCCCCATTGTCTTTATTCTTGGGCCCTGTCTCCTCTCTCCCTCCTTTCCCAATCTTATCTCTCTGTGTTATTGTTCTTGGCCATTTTCTCCTCTGAGGCCTGGCCATGTTAACTCGCCCCACCCTGTTTTGTTTTTGCCCCATCTTTTCTATTGTTTCTTGCCCCTACTTGTTTTTAGGTTCCTTATGCCTGGCCGCTCATTTCTCTGCCATTCATGTCTTTTCCCAACCTCTGGGTCTACGCTTTCAAATGGGAACCCAGGAAAGTCACTGACAGATAAGGGAGATCACAACAGAAGACTGAAGACAAATAAGTGCCGTGACAGGCAGGAGCAACTAGAATTCCTTGGAAGAATTAAAATTCCTTTTACTTGGTCTGTTATTAATACACAACGGAAGGATCAGAGCCAATCAAGTAATGATGCTTGCTGCCTCTGGCTTATTGCAGCTCATTTTAAATAAATGTTACAGCTGGATACAGTGACCAGATGAACTTTAAGGTCCTCCCAATGTTGAGATTCTATGGTTGGTGGAATATTACAGCTGTGATATTTAAAACCACGTGTTATCGTCCATCAGAGATGCTATAGTTGTCTGTTCTAATTGTGGCCACAGGCCGTGCTTTTCTATCCAAGCTGGAAGGAAGACGGCCCGGCCATGTTGGAAGCTCTGCAGAGTTGTCTGACAGCATTGCTTTCCTTCCCTCTTGTGACTGCTGCAGCCAGAGCCAGGGAACTCTAGCACACCCAGAACTTTCAGAGAGGCCAGGGTTGCTGCTTTCCAATTCCTCCCACAGCTTAGGGAGGAGATGAGATATAAGTGCTTCATTCCAGTGTTGCTGTGGCTTCAAAACACCATAAAGCAAACTGAGGATGGCCCTGGCCAAGCCTAGTCCCGACTTGGTATTCTCCTGGTTTTGAAGAAGCCCCATCAGAACCCTCCAATTCCTCAACCAGTAGGTGGTGTGCACATGAATGTCAGAGTCTCCTCTAGATAGACCCTCTAAGAGGACATCTTTTCTAGGATCTTTCACTAGAACCCAAGTTGCTACAAGGTATGGACTGCACCTTGGTTTTATTGGCACCTGGCCAGGTGTGATGGTGAATTTTATGTGTCAAATTGGCTAGGCCACAGTATGCAGATATTTGGTTAAACACCAGTGTGGATGTTGCTGCGAAAGTTTTGCTTTCTTTTGTGTGTTTTTTTTGATGACATTAACATTTAAATCAGTAGACTTTGAGTAGAGCAGATTACCCTCCATAATGTGAGTGGGCCTCATGCAATCATTTGAAGGTCTTAAGAGAAATATAGATTGAGGTCCCCCCAAGGAAGAAGGATTTCTGCCTCTGAATGGCCTTTAGACTTGAGACTGCAACATAACTCTTCCTGCTGACCTACCCTGCAGATTTTGGACTTTTCAGTGTCTACAATCACGAGTCAATTCCATAAAACAAATCTCTCTCTCTCTTTATTACCAGTCTTTATCTCTATATCTTTATATTATCTATCTATCTATCTATCTATCTATCTATCTATCTATCTATCTATCTACCATCTATCAGTCTATCATCTATTATCTATCATCTATCTATTTATTATCTATCTATCTATCATCTATCTATCTATCTATCTATCTATCTATCTATCTATCTATCTATCATCTATCTATCCATCCATCTATATCATCTATTTATCTATCATCTATCTATCTATCTATCTATCTATCTATCTATCTATCTATCTATCTATCTATCTATCTATCTATCTATCTATCTATCATCTATCTATCTATCATCTATCTATCATCTATCTATCATCTATCTATCTATCTATCTATCTATCTATCTATCTATCTATCTATCTATCTATCTATCTATCTATCTATCATCTATCTATCTATCATCTATCTATCTATCATCTATCATCTATCTATCTATCTATCTATCTATCTATCTATCTATCTATCTATCTATCATCTATCTATCTACCTATCTATCATCTATCTATCATCTATCATCTCTATCTATACACCCTGTTGGGTTCTGGGTTTCTGCAGAATCTTGATGAATACAGCAAGCAAGGACTAAATGGGAAGGAGTGGAAGGCCCCCCTTCTATTCATTGGCTACTTACCCTGCAAGAAGGTCCTTACAGTAACTCACTGAGTGGCCAAGATTAAGTTTTATCTTAGATGGGTGACCTTGTTGGTATATGAGATACCCCAACTTTAGGCTGACAAATCAACCTTGTTTGTCTGGGACTGAGGGGTTCCCTGGGATGTGGAATGTTTGGGGCTAGAGCTGAGAAACCTAGGAATAAATTGGTCAACCTATCTGACTAACAATTTGGGCTAGTGTATTTTTCTACTCAAATACCCAACATTTTTCAGAAGATTACAGAGAATGCCTATGGTGAACTTATTGAGAAATTAGTGAGCCTAATATGTCCTTAGATCTTGGTTATTAATGCAACAGACATTCATCCTCTATCACAAACATGTCATTTTAAGGCTGTGGTATTGCATCCAAGAACCAGTCAGAGCCTTACATAAACATATTCTTCTAATGTCCCTAAAGGAATTTAATTATGAGTGTGCCTCCTGCCAGCAAGCTCATTTACACCCTGGCTGTAGAACAGTCTTGGGATTCTCAACACTGGTTGCCACAAGCCACAGCAGACCCTGCCCATGTCCAGTTCTGCAGGGAAAGTGCTTGGGAGAGCCACAGCGGCATATGCACGAGGACAGGTTCTGAGCCTTACTTCTCAAATACTGATGCTTTGTGACTTCCAATTTTCTGGCAAATTCACCTTTGACTGTCACGAACCCTCCAAGTGCCCCATACTAAAAATTTCACACCGTAGCCCCCTCTTATGACTGGTTCCTGAGTGGAAATATCTGTGCTCAAGGCCTTCAACAGAGTCTCTGTTAGATCCAGGCCCTCCCTCTGCCAAACTCCTTTCCCTTTGGGCATGGTTTCTTGGCCACCCATTCTGTATGACTGGATAATGGAGAAAGTTGGGGCTTGATGGGGTTAATGCCCCTTACCTGATCACCCTGTGCCCCTCCTTCCTGGGTCTGTGTGAGTCACAGCCTCTCAGAGAGACTGAGGTTTGGAGGGCCACCAAGCCTTCAGGCCCTCACAGCCCAGACAGTTTCATGTGGCATGTGGTTTTTGATGTGAGAAGCTGTATATTGGGGATTATTGTGTTGTTATTTGCCAGTCATAAGCTTCAGTGCTCAGAAAAGCCAAAGCTCTGTGCACTCCCACTCAATTATAGTTGCTGGCCATGAACACATTCACTCGCACAAACACAGATATCTGCAGGAAGACACTAAATCTCGCAGAGGCCTATGTGGCAGCTACCATGTAAGCATCCCACTCTGTGCAGCAGATAACATTGTCTCTGGTTTGCAGACGAGGAAATGGGCTCAGACAGGTTAAAGAGCAGCCCAATAAATAAGCAATGAAGCTAAGCTTTGATTCCATTTTTTTTCTCACTTCAAATGCCAGTTTCCTTCCTTTGATGCTTTACAGCTTAACAAAGCACAAATACCTGATATACTCCAATCTCAAGTTCAGCCTCTGTGAACTCGAAATTGGGGCTGTGTGATAGATTGTGCAGAATGGCCACACACTCCCCCATCCCTGTGTGCAAGGCTTGCAAATTTGCTGTTCTCATCATGAGGTGGAAGCTTGCTCTTCGCTCCTTGAATCCTGGCCGGGCCAGAGAACTTGCTTTGGTTAATGTGACATTAGCAACTGTGATGCAAGATGAGGCTTGTGCATTGGAGCTTGCCTCCTCTGGCTGCTGCAAACGCTTGCTGCACTGTGTAGCATGCTGAGATGTGTAACTCAGTCAACAGCTAGACCACCAGAAAGGGCAGTGATGCCATCTTGAACCAACTAGCTCCCAGCTGACCCTCCAACCCACGGTAGTTGCATGAATCTAGGAGAGGCAGGAGAACTGCTTCTATGACCCTAACGTAATTATGCATAGAGTTGTGAGCTAATAAATAATTGGGATTGCTTGTTCTACAGCAACAGATAACTGATATGGAGGCAACACTATCCCTTGGGCATATGAGCAGCAAATGCACCCTCACCTCCTCCCACAGGTCCACACAGTAAACAGTCACATACTGATTTAGCTCCTTTGTTATTTGGTCCTGGAGACGGCTCACTTCACTGCTAGGCCCTCAGGGAATGTCCCACCTGCACCGATGTGCCTTCATTTCTTATCTTTCTCCCCCTTCCTATTTCTTCCCAATATCTTCTCGTTTCAGGTTCTTAGTGTTGGGTGGGGGTGGAGAGCCCCACTTCCCCAGGACTTGTCATTCCACTGTAGACAATGAAGAACTGGTCCTCTGGTTCATTCTTGTGCCTTGCAAATTCTAGAGCTGCAAATGTTTCAAGAATTCACTGTTTGACTTCCATCTTTCTGTTTAGCTCGGCATTCAGTGACTCCTGGATTTTCTGGGTTTATGGTGGTGATGGTGGAGCAGGGTGAGGTTACTGGGAGTAGAAGGAAAGTATGTTCTGATTCCTTTATAAATAGACGTGGGGTTCACCAGAAAATGTTAAGTTTTACTCAAGGGTAGGGTTGGTTTGTGTATAAGGATTAATTTCCTTCCAAATACTATTTCTGCCCTCCCTCCTCTCATTTAGTTTATAAGAGAAATTTGTATTTTTTTATGAGCATGACATAGGCCTTATTGTTATGACCTAAAACCCCTATCTATTTAAGCTTTTTGTCCAATGAAAACACTAGCAAAGTATAAATGTCCCTTCTTCCCTAGATGGACTAGCTTTATTATTGCTATTATATTTAGTTATGTTTAGACACTCAAGGAGTGTATAATAATTTAAAATTATACTATAAACATTTCTCAGATTGTCAGTCAGCTTTTCATATTATGTCTTTTAAAAAAGAATGCCAGCAAGATTTGGTTTGATTTTTTTGTTGAAACCACCCAGCAACTATCTAGAACCAGGAACAGGAAACTTTCTGTAAAGGGCAAGACAGCAAATATTTTAGGCTTTGCTTTCATATGGTTTCCATCATAGCTACTCAACTCTGCTGTTGTAGCATAGAAACAGCTATAGATAGGAGTAAATAAATGGGCATGGCTGTGTTCCAATAAAGCTTTATTTAAAACAACTGGCTGGATATGACCTGGCAGGTTATTGTTTACCAGCCCCTCATGTAGAACATGGAGATTCTGAGTGGTGAGTCCCTAGGGCTATAAGTCAGCCTTCCCAAGATGAGTTTACGCTTGAGCACTAGGACGCTGGTGTTGGAAAGGACATTCCATAGTATCTAGTTTCACTCTCATTTTACAGATGAAGCAATAAGGGCCCAGAGAAGTTAAGGAAGGTCACCCAAAAATTAGGAAACAAAAACCATTCTATTGACTCTTAGCCAAGAGTACACTAGTTGCTACATATCTTTCTTTGAAAAGATCCAACAAATATCCAAGAGCCTTTAACAATAACAACATTTAACATCTGTATGTCTATTTATAATTTACAAAGGTAGGAAACAGTCTCCTAGCATATGCATGCACATATCAATACTCATCTACTTCAGTGACTTGGTCATGATTGAAAGGTTAGTAAGTGATAGACGCAGGAACAAACCTACGCCTTTAGACTCTAAGACTGGTGTTCTTTTTAGCTAATGAGCACTATTGCCCTGTAGGCACAACTTCTGCAGGTAATGCTCCACCTGCATACATCTGGCAAGATACAAAAACCAGTAAAAAAGGGAAAAGTTGGCATCTTTTAATTGGTAACTTTGGTCATGGTGCTCCTGGGTAGAGCAATGGAGGTGATTTTTTGGTTCCTGTCTTTGGAGGTTTGATCCTCAAAGCCTGGGCATGGTCTGGTATGAAATCTGAGTGTGATCCCAGCACTTGAATTCAGTGTCTCCAATGCTTCCTGACGCTGCCCGGTTAAATGCAAGAACCTGGCATCCACATAAGCTTTTTTGCATAGGTTTGCAAGGGATACAAAGTGCAAGGTGCTTGCTGAAGAGAGGTCGTTAAATACAGAATAACTTATGCTGAGAAGCTTAGCCCCAGAAATGCTCCCTGAGGCCTGTCTTTTTCTTTTTCTCCCCCTGGGGGGAGGAAGCGGGGAGTGTGCATTCTGGGATCAGGTGCACCTGGGCAGCACAGGGTGCCCAGACAGCAAAGCACTGCCTGGTATCTATCAGTCCCACCCCTCCTCGCCTTCCTCTGACAACCTACCCGGGGGGCGGGCCCTGGCAGCCTCTTTTACTCATTCCTGAGCACTGCTGAACCCGGCCCAGCTACGCTCAGCCTGCCAAGCAACCTGGTAAACAGAGGGTGGTGAACGGCCTGGAAGATTGCAGGCGCCGAGGCCAAGTCCTGCTCAGTTTTATGACCATTTGTGTGGTATATTTATTTAATTGTATTTGCAATTTCTTCTCCACTTTCCTTCTTTGCTTTTGGATTGCTCATTACTAGACTTTCGGGCATCACTATTTAAAAATTCTCCCTTCCCTCCTGATCAACTGGCAGATATTTTTCAACAAATTTGATGGAATTAAGACTAAATTGACCAGATGGCTTCTTAGCACCTTATTTAACACAGTGCACTGGGGCCAGATTTCTAGGGCACAGGGACCCATTATCCCCTCACTCCCCTGAGCTGCTCGATTCTGTTCTTCCTTTTATATTTATCAAATCTGGAAGTGGATTTAAAGAAATACACAGATGTCACTGAGCTAAGAGGAGACCCGAGGCTTTAGGGTTTGGGGGAGAAATACAGCCATGTGCTGGGAAGGGTCCCTGAGTGGTGTTAGGGGGTCATCTCTTCATCTTTCAGCTCTGCTCCATGAAGCACATCTAACAAGGGGGAGAACTGTAGGGTTGGACCTGAGTTTCATGTTATCTTTCTGTTATGTTCATTTTCTAAATTCATTAGAGGGCATGAGAATCTCCTGGTTAACACTTAGATTTGTCCATCCATCAACTATTTCCTAAGTTCCTCTGACAGGCCAGACACTGAAACAGAAGCTGGTGTTACCATTTTGAATAAGACAGCCTTTGTTCTATCAGAGCTTCTTATTGATTTAGGTGAAAATATTGAATAAATGTAGGTCAGGTGTTGTCAGAACCCCTTCTTTTTTCTTGAAAGGTTAATCTTCCATAACTTGCAAGGAAATGAGGAGATTTGGGGTTACTGTATTTTTCCTCCATAGGTTGAAATTATAGGTTGTTCCTTGAACCCTCGATCTCAAATAGGATTAAGTAGATGGACACAGATATTCACTGACTCTGCAGGTTCCAGCCCATGAGCGAGGCTGCAAGTGGACCCTGCACTGGCCAGTGAAACTTGCTGACTTGCTGGTTCCCTCTTTCACTATCATGTTAGCTAGGACACCACCCTAAGATTCACATGAACTGTGAACACCGAGCAACTGAGACAGTGATCATCAAAAGGGAGAAAACAAGTGAGAGGAGCCCCACAATTGTCCAGCTTACTATCTGATAAGCATTTTCAGATCACAATGCAGTTAAGAGGAACCCAGGCCGAGTCCAGGTGTTTTCCTGAATTGAAAAGATGGAGCTGCTAGTCCAGGGAATTATCAGAGAAGATCACCACAGAAGAGAGACCTGTAAAGAAAGAGAATTCCACAGAGTCCCCTTCGGAGTGGAAATCAATAAAATAAGAACCAGGAAATTGACAGAGAAAAATCAATGAAACCAAGAGTTGTTTTTTAGAAATGATTAATTAAATTGTTGAAACTCTAGTCAAACATTAGGGGAAAAAAGAAAGAATATGTAAATTACTAATATCTGGAATGAAAGAGATGACATCACACTAGATCTTACAGATATTAAACGAATAGTAGGGCAATATGATCAACAACTTTATGTTAACAAATTAGACAACTTAGACAAAATGCATATATTACTTGAAAAATATAAATTACCAAAGCTCACTCAAGAAAAACAACTAGAATAGGCTTGTGTTTTAAAATAAAATCTGTAGTTAGAAACCTTCCATAAAGAACACTACATGCTCAGGTGGCATTTTGGATGGCTTCTACCAATTATTTAAAGAAAAAATAATAGCAATTATAAGCAAACTTTTTTAGAAAATTGTAAAGGAGGGAACAGTTTGTAACTACTATTATGAGGTAAGTATTAGTCTCATACCAAAACTAAGTAAAGATCTTATAAGAAAAAATTATGGATCAATATACATCATAAACACAGAGAGAGAGAAAAAAGCTTAACAAATTTTAGCAAATTAAATCTAACAATATAAAAAAAGAATAATACCTCATGATCAAGTAGAGTTTGTCCTAGGAGTGAGAGTTTGGTTTAACATGTTAAAAAGGCAAAACATGAGTTTTTCCATAGATGCAGAAAAACATTTGACAAAACTTAACATACATCCATGATCTCACAAAGTAGGATTAAAAGATAATTTCCTCAGTCTGATAAAGGCAATCTGTAAACAAACTACCCCCAAACAAACAAACAAACAAAACCCTGCAGTTAATATTATATTTAGTAGTGAAAGGTGATGTTTCACTCAAGAGCAGGAACAAGGCAACGATGTCGATTCTAACCACTTCTATTCAACATTGTGTCTTAAGTTCTAGCCAATACAATTAGGCAAGAAAAAATATGTCACCCAGATTGGAAAGGAGAAAGCAAACTGTCTTTATTTACAGAAGACGTGATTGTCTATGCAAAAAACCCTATGCAATCCATGGAAAGTGACTAGGCCTAATAAGGGAATTTAGTAAGGTTGCACAACATAAGATCAATGTTTTAAAAAATCAATTATTTTCTATATGCTAGCAAAAGGCAATCAAAATAAAAACAGCAATTAAAATAGAATCACAAAATATGAAACACTTTGGGATAAATCCGACAGATGTGTGAGATGTGTACACTGAAATTACAAAGCAATGCTACAAGAAAATTGAAGAAGACTTAAATGGAAGACATATCTTCTTTATGAATTGAAAAGACTAAGCACTGTTGAAATGTCAGTTCTCCCCAATGATTTATATGTAATGTAATCCCAATCAAAATCCCAGGAGGTTTTTTTTTTTTTGTGTGTGTGTGTGTGTGGAAAATTTCAAGCTGATTTAAAAATTTATTTGGAGATGTATAGAACCTAAAATAGTAGAAATAACTTTGGACATTGGCAACAGTGTGGTGATTGCGGGGGTTGGGGGGATGGGTGGAAGTGAAAGAGGGCATAGAGGGGATAAAAGGTGATGGAAAAAATAAAATAAAATAAAATTTTAAAAATATTGCCATCAGGAAAGTGACATTAATAAAATCCACTGATCTTACCGAGAGTTCCCCAGGTTCACATGTACTCGCATGTGTGTATTTAGTCCTATTTAATTTGACCACACGTGTAGGCCTTGCGTCCACCATCAGACAGCAGTTCCATCCCTGCGAGGGCTCCCCTTTATATCCACATTACCTTCCCCCCACACCCCACTTGCCTCCCTGTCTCCAACCTGTGCTAAGCACGAATCTCCTCCCCATCTCTCTAATTTTGTCATTTCGAGAATGTTACATAAATGGAATCACCGTATGCAATGTTGGGGTCCTGGCTTTGTCACTCACCATAATTCTCTTGAAGATAAAGCCTTCTCTTGAAGGGTGTTGTATATACACGCAGTTCTTTTTTATTGCTGAGGAGCATTCCTCGGTGTGGGTGCCCCAAGGTCTGTTTTAAGGTCACCCACTGAAGGACACCCGGGCTGTTCCCAGTTGTGGGCTGTCCCCAATCCGGCTGCTGTGAACATTCAGGTGTGTGCGGGCTTCTGTGTGAACACGTGTTTATTGGGATCAGTGCTGAAGGCACAGTTGCTGGGCCACATGCTCAGTTTCATGGGAAATGGCCCCATTCTTCATACCCGCTGGCAACGTGTAAGTAATTCTGTTTCTCCTCCTGCTCGCACGTATGTGACATGGTCACTCTTTCTGTTCTGGCTCTTCTGTAAGGTGCCTGGCGATACCTCATTTAATTTACATCAGTGTGTGACTGTGAATCAAATCCAACTTCTGAAAGGAAAAGAGAGGAGTAGCTGATGCTCAGTAAGAAATCTCTTCACCACTGTGCCCCCCTGGGCTGGGGAAGGACCCCACAAAGCCCTCCGGGAGACTGAAAGAATGTTCCGTGGGGTACAGCATGAAGAATGCTTGCTTGCCGGGTAGTGTTTTAACAATATACTTGCAACGTATACAGGAAGCTTAAAGTGTAAAACCTGCTTGTGAAGCTCTCGAAAATGTATCCAAATAAGCACCTTTCTGCATCATAGCCATTTTCTAAATGAAAGAGAGCTGGAATTTTCCTATTTTGCAACCTCAGCTCGAAAATAGGCTTTGTGTAAAATGTGTTCTCCAGAACGCTTGTTCTAGGAGATGTTCATAGAAGTCATGAGGAAAAGGCGATGCCCAGGAAAACTGGATTTCTGAAGGGCTAGAGTGTGAACAAGCATGTGAAACCCTGAGAGGAGCATGTACTGTGCAGAAGGATGGACTCCCTCCCTTTTTAGGGATGTATTTTGGTGATGCTGAACTGGAGAAAAGCTATGTTCTGCAAATGCAATAAAAACTGAGACCAGAAATCAACCAGCTGCTGGGGAATAGTTAAGCAGGGTTCTCTCTTCAGGATAATAATGATAAAAGTGCTTACCTTTATATATTATTTCTTAGCTTTATTAAACAGCTCCAGGAGCAGGGGTCTGGGCTGGGCTGTGCCAGCAGCCGGGTCAGGCACGGGAACCCGCATGTGATCCGAGAGGGGGTGTCTTGAGGAGAAGCCAAGTGAGACAGCCGGGCGGGCTGCCCACGGGAAGGCCCTGGGCAGAGAGGAAGAAGCTGGGCATGTGCCAGTCGGAGGAAACTGCGTTGTTCAATAAGAATTTTCACAGACACGATCACCTTTCTACTATTTGATTTAGAAATTGCAATTGTTCTACGTCAGTCCTAGGGAAGGTGGGAGGAAGGCCCTGGAGGAATTCCCTTGGCCAAGGAGCATAGGGGTTGCATCTCTTCACATGGATGGGAGCCAGGGACAGAGGCAGAGAAGGAGCCATTAAAGGTGGCCCTGTAGGAACATGCTCGCCTCTTCTCCTTGAACCCTTTCCCTGGGTGGAAGAGGCTGTGTGTGTTCCTAGACTCACCCATACATAAGGCCCAGATTGGCCCTGAGACAGTTCTCAAGTGGGAAGCAGAGTCTTATGGCCATTGCTTGGGCTTCTGCTCTCTTGGTGGACCAGATGCTATGGCTTGATTGGATGCTGCAAGGTCCAGTGTTTCTTCCCCTGAAGACTCTAATACCCATCACACAAGGTCTAGGCTATCAGATAGACACGCCAAGGTCCAGGAACTCTACCTCATGGCTTCTCAGCAGGCAGATTTTAGATTTGGTTCAGAAGGTGTGCTGTGGTTGATGGCTGAGTTCTTCTCAAAGCAAAATTTTTAATTATCAGGTAGAGATATTATCCGCATGCCATCAGTCAGTGCGGGAAGCTGGTAGAGGTATTACCTAGACCAAATGGCTTTCTCTTGTGATTAGATGAATTGGGCACCTTTAGAGCCATTCCCCACTCACCACCTTTTTGAGACAAAGTTGTAGGTGCCTCCAAGGATGGATTAGATGAGATTCATCCTGCACAGAACTGGTTCAAGAGCTAAGAGACCGTATCATGAAGAGGTGGTAAGGAATGGCTGTGCTGAGGTCTGAATAAGCCTGGAGGGGGCAAACTTCCCTCCCTTTCTTCACTCATTTTTTCCAAGATTTCTTTGTGTTGTTGCATGTAAGTGCTACTTATTCTTTTTTACTACTTTGTAATCACCTTTTTGTGAATGTACCACCCTTTATCCAGTCTTTGCTGTCGAGCCTTTAGGTTGCATCTAGTATCATGTTATTATAAACAGTGGTGGTGAAATCATTTTTAATCTGTCTCCCGGTGCACACGTCCAAGAGTTTCTCTGGCGCACTTACGTAGGAGTAGAACTATTGGGTATACTTTATAAAAAATGCCAAAATATTTTCCAAAGCAGTTGTACCAATGCACAGTCCTGCCAGCAGAGCACGGCCTCCCTCAAATCTTTATCTTTTTCAACAGCTGACACCACCAGAGTTACTAATTTCTGCCAATCTTGTGGAATAAAAACTATCTCATGTGGCATTAATTGCATTTCCCTGATTGGTAAGGCAGTTAAATTTCATGTATTAATTTGTTTTATATATTTTTTCTCTTCTGTGAAGTATTTTTTCTTAGGTATTTTGCAGGTTATTTTATTGGGTCTTTTTCTCATTGTTTCATAAGAATATTTTATATGTCATCTCTTAGGCCAACTTTTCTTTTCCTGGCTGGGCGGTTTTATTTGGTCTTACGGCTCCGATATTTTTTCTATATGCTGATTACTCACAAATCTAAGTATTTAGCCCGGACACTTTCTTTGGAGCATCACACCCGTGAATCCAACCGCATGCTCAAAGTCTTCATTTGGATGCCCCATAGGGTCATGTGGCTCAACACGGCCAAAATTCAGCTCAGCACCTTCCCATGCTGGCAGAGTCTTCAATTTTGTTTCCTATCTCGGGGATACCACCATCAGTGACTCAGGTGTCCAAACCCCACACTTAAGTGTGTTTTATGACACTAGCTTCTCCCTTTTATGCTATGTCCAATCACTCAATTCAGATACTAATTCCCAAATATCCCGTGGACCCATTCCTGCCTCTGCGTCTTTTACTCAGCAGCCAGAGGACACCCTCGTCACCGCAGGGCCCTCCTAACTGGCTTCGGGCCTGCCGTCTTGCTTGTCTTCGCCCTGAAGCCGGTGACAGCTTTCTAAATCACATTACGTGCTACCAGAGGCTTCTGCCTCCCTGCCTAAGGTGGGTTGTTTGTGTTTGTTTGTTTTTTAACATCTTGGGCCAATTTTGGCGCTGTCTGCTCTGTGCATTATAAGATGTTTACGTGTCCTTGGCCTCCCCTACATGCGAATAGCACTCTTCCCGAAGTTGTGACAATCAAAGATGTTTTCAGTTATTGCCAATGTGCCCGGGGGACGAAATCACTCTGGTTGAGAATCACTACTCTACATTATAAATGCTCATTAAATGACTGAATAACCTTATTACTTGGACTGGTACAGAACCAAACAGCAAATAAGCAGCATATAAATTCAGAAAAGTACTCAGGTGCTATTTCAGACAATATCTTTATCCTGCAAAATACATTTCAGTGTATTTTTTATTTGGAGCAGTGCTACCAACCTAGAAAGTCACTTTTACAGCCCACAGGAGAATATTGCTAGCGATGATTTGTATATTTTCAATTCTTTTAACCTGCTACGTCTGTCCCTCCTTTATCCCTCTTTGCCATCTGCCCAAATCTTAGTTCTTCATAGTGGAAAAGATACACTCCACAGCCATCTGAGAGCTATCAATACATTTCCAAGTAAATTTTGAAATTTATGCTCCTGAAGTTTGTGTAGAAATGAATAAATGTAAAGAAGGAAGGGGTGGGTTAGAAGCACAGTTAGCTTAGCACCCAATCCTGTTCAACACTCTCCCCATGAAAACAAGTTCACCAAACTTCTAGGTGAGACTCGCTTTCCAAGCACACTTGGCACTGTCCCACTGTCTGTGGGACATTTACTCATTTGATTGACTCATATTTTTGAGCACCTAATATGTGCCAGACCCTGAATCCAGTGCTGGCCATTATCCCTATGTTATGTGATTTACCTAAAAATAAGTTTAGGCAATAGGGACACCAGCCCATCCTTGGGCTAAATGCTGGTCAGAATCCTCCGTGTTACCTAGTTTTGCCTCCCTTGATTTAAGGGAATGTTGGGAGGTGATTCAGGAGACGAAGAAATGGTTAAAAGATGGACGGTCTCGCTTGAGGTCATCTTCTGTGGGAGAATAATCACCCAGGTGGCAGGTCTCACCTTGAACAGGGATGTCTCAGCTCAGATGTCACGGAGACCTTCCTGACTGTCACGCTGTTGCCCAAGCAGGTGACCAGCGGCTCCACCCACACCCCTGAGACCTGGTGCCTCCCACTTGCTATATTTGTGTACTGGCACCTTGGCACCAGGGATTTTCCCTGTGAAACCCCTATCAGCAAACTCGGCTTGGGCCAAATGGGTTTACACGAACATTCCCAGGAAGAACCGCTGTGGCTGGGACTTCTTCCCCTTGCAGTGTTGGAAATAGCAGTTTTGATGACAGCCTCAGAAGGGCATGTTAGCTTCCTGCTAGCCTGCCGAGACTCTCAGGGAAATTCCTGCTGGCCTCTCTGCTCTGGTCCACCCTGGCTTCATTTGTCATCTCTCGAAGCTTCCAGGCACGCAAACACACACAGCATCACCATGGCGACTCTGGGACAGACCCATGCATATGAAAAGAGCACGAGGCAAAATCTCTCCTCTGGAGCTTTGTTTTGAGGGGAAGGAAGCCTTTAAAAGCCTTCAAAACCACCTTGTTTTATCCCCTGATTTTCACACAAGAGCAGCTACCGCAGTCATCACTGGAGTATCCTTCCCCTGTCTTTTGTTTTGCTCGTGGAAGTGAACTGTCACCCTTGGTTCTAGAAGGAGGGCCCACTCACTTGGTCAAGCCTGGAGTTCTCTGTCTGGCTCTCAGGACTCACCTCCACCTGGCCCAGACCAACTTTAACTCCCACTTCTCGACACACCCCTCCTGCTGTGTCAGGCCTATCACCTTTTCAGTCCTTGGGGGCAGCACCCACCTGCCTGCTGGCATGCCTTGAGTCCAAGGCCTCTCTTTCACTCTGCTTTCCAAAATTACTTGCTGCGAAGGCCAAGTTCAGGAACACTTCCCTCACAATCTGCCTGGACAACTGTTCTCAGGGATCTCTCCCTCCTCTGTCCTTTCCTCTTGTCCTCCCCGTGCAGGTTGGCACTTGAGTCTTCCCTCACAGTGTCCTGTGTTTGGGGCCTATCTTGTGGTAGATGGAGCTCTAGGCCAGAGATAGTGTCCTACCTTAACAGGCCCTGAGGACAGGGCCAGACTTGTGGGAATGCTTGGTTATCAGCTGCTGAGATTCTGTTTTCTTTCAAAAGTTTGCATTGTTGGTTTGGCATGCTCTTGGTTGCCTACCCAAGGTGCATCCCACTCTTTTGTCTTGGTCATAGAACCCACTGTGACTTCAGTGCTATGCCCAGGTAAAATGTCCCCTTTCCAGTCCACTATCTAGCTGAGGGTTGGCAATGGAAGACAAGGAAACATTGTTGGGCAGGACTTCTGGGCAAGTTTCCTAAGAGGAAGGCAAAGAGATGTGTTACAAATATTTTTCCCAGTTTGTGATTTGACTTTTTATTTTCTTAATATTATCTTTCAAAGGATAAACATTTTTAGTTTTGGTCAAATCCATTTTGTCTCTTTTTTCTTTTATACTGAATGTTTTTTGGGTCATATCTAAGAAGTCTTTGCCTAAACCGTGGTCACAAAGATTTTCTCCTAGTTTTCGCACTTACTTTTGGGCCTATGATCCATTTTGAGTTAATATTTATATAAGGTATGAGGTAAGGATCAAGGTTAATTTTTTCTTTTTTTACATAAGGATGTTCATTACCCTCAGCACCATGTATTGAAATAAACTCCATTTTAACCTAGCCTCAGAGACCTCTGTGGATGGGCCTTGGGGGGGGTGTCCTAAAACTACTTGAAGTTGTAGGTGACATTTGTGAGTCTGTGTACATATGACTTGGGAATGAGAGAGTGGAAGTAGAGATGATCCCCAGGTTTCACCAGATTGTGGAAGGGGCCTCTGACCCCCAAAGGGGGGGTCACCACTCTACTGTAACTAACCTTCCTCACCTCGCTAAACCAAGGCAGCCACGAAGCAGAAGAAAGCTGTGTCAGAGACGCATGTGAGCTGCTTTGGAGTTCCTGGGGAGAAACTGATAGGATCCGTTGGGAGTACGCCTGTACAAACACACACAAA
Source organism: Miniopterus natalensis (assembly GCF_054644295.1). Lineage (NCBI taxonomy): Eukaryota > Metazoa > Chordata > Mammalia > Chiroptera > Miniopteridae > Miniopterus > Miniopterus natalensis. The sequence goes on along the minus strand of NC_142100.1, from coordinate 7,653,470 downwards.
TTGTTCTTAATAACAGTATTAGAGCTGAGGCTGTAAAACTTTGCTGACTCTGATCCTGGGCATCTTGAACACCATACATAATTCAAAGCAACTGCGTGGTTGTTTCAAAGTTCAGTCTTCTGGGCCATGGTGTTTTAAATGGATGAACCTTGCTGAGCGAGAGTATTTAAAACCCAAGTTGACAATGAAACCGTAATTAAGGGGATTTTGTGAAAGCGAAGAAAATTATATTTGAAATTCGGAATTTTGTAATCCCCAAACGTCCCCTAGCGCCAAGCATCAGCGATCCCCCCTTGTCTCTCTGGAATGGTCACGGGCTCTGAAAGCAGGGGGCTGCTTAACTTCCAGAGCTGCAGGGTGTCTCCTGGGCTGGGCAGCAGCCACTGGCCCATGGGGAGGAGGAGATGAAATGCCTCCCTGACAGGAGAAAGAGCTGGACTCCCACTGGTTTTCACTCACTGTGGCAGCTTCTTGAGCCACATTTTCCAAGTTTCTTAGTTAGGCCACCCACTAGCTGACCTTTCCCTGTCTTCACTTCCTAAGCAGCACTCCACGGTGACTCAGACCAAGTCCACCGGGCTCCCTTGGTCCATGGTGGTCACAGGACCAGAGAGCTGGAAGGAATCTCCAACATTATTTGCTCTGACTCTTTCAATCGCAGTGGAGAAAGTCAGATCCCGGATAAGTGAAGTCACTTGCCCAAGGTCACACAGCTAGAGGTAGAACTGCAACTGGAAGCTGGGTATCCTGACTGCCAAGCCAGCGTTCTTTCCATTACTTACAGAATAGAAAAAATGGAAAAGCAAACAGACCAAGGAGTCAGCCAGACTTGGGTTTGGATTCTGATGTGTTGCTTATAATTTATGTAATTTTGGGAAAGTGAGTTAACCTTTCGAAGCATCGGTGTCCTCATCTGGAAACAGAGATAAGTATTCAGCAAATATTAAGTACCTTTCCCGACTGGCATGTGCTGTTTTTTGGTCCTGGGTACATAGTAGGAAATGACACAAGCCAAGTCCCTTGGTCCAAGACATAGAGCTTACATCCTAGATTGTATAAAGGGTAATACAAGTGCTTCTCTGAGAAGATTATTGCAAGCATCAAATAAGGTAATAAATGTAAATCTCTCAGCACAGATCTTGGCAGAGTAGACATTTAATAAATGGTAACAGCAGTTAAAATTATTACTATATAATCCACATATATTCACAGTCTCCCCAAAGAAGGCAAACTCCTGGGGCAGCAGGGCCCTGTCTTAGATTCCTACCTAGTACCACAGTATCTAGGGTCCTTCAGGCATCTCAGGCAGTCTTTTCAGTGACAGGAGTTACTGTCCTAACCTATCTTCAAACTCTCAAGTAGACTCCTCACTTCTGAATGTTTCTAACGGCCCTTTGATTAATCCACATGCTGCCCTTAGTTTCTTAGCTGGGACCTCTCCTGAAAACCCGCAGAGGCTGGTGACCCCCTGCCAGCTCCCTGCACCCTGCAGCTGATATTTCTCCAGTGGCCCACTCAGCTCCCTTGTGCTCCCCTGACTTCTGCGCTGCGGCCACCAGGCCCTGCTTTGGTTCTGGCTCTGGCCTACCATTTGGCTCCCTGGGCCCTCATGTGGGATCGGTTTGCTCTTTCCTGCCCAGCCCTGATGTCCTCCCTAGATCCTCTTGAGCTGTCATAGACACGATTTCTGCCAAAGTTCTAGCACAAGCCCTTAGAGCATGAAGTTTACTCCCTGCCTCAGGCTCACCCCATTTCCAGGCCCATAGTCTTTTCTGAAGTAATTGGACTTATGGGTGGGGAGGAAAGCTCTTGGCTTCAGAAGCTTATAAATTCTCTACTCTATCCACCCTCCTTTCACATACGGGGCAGGGTGAGCCATGACGTGAGTTGGTGGGTATAGAGACAGCTATTTGGAAAGGAGAAAAAATGGGAATTAGAATGGCCTATTTATACATAGCAAAGTGCTGTTGAAATCACATCTCTCCTTTCCCTGTCAAACCTCAATGGTCTTCTTGTGAAATTTTCCTGATATATTGGAGTCTACGATCCCAATTCAACAACAGGCTTTGCAAATCAGAGAAGATTAGGGTTGTAAAATGAGCAATTTTAAAAGAGTGTGTTTATGTATAACAAGCCAATCTTGGAATAGTCCATGTCTCTACATATTTTCTTTGGTGAAGATAATTGAAAAATAGGTAATAACAATATCCAAAAATTATGGAGTACTTGGAGATACTGGTCTAAGTAGTCTAAATATAGCAACTTATTTAAGCCTTAAAACAACCCTGTGAGGTAGGCACTACTATAATTCACTTTATTATAGGTAAAGAAGTTGAGGCACCAAAAGATTAAGTAATTGGTCCAAGAACGTGCAGCTGAGATACAACCCCTGGCAATTTAGCTTCTTAGTCACCATGCAATACCACCTATGATCCACTTATTACTCAGTAACTCACACAAGAGAAATGCCTTTTATCTTCTCCCAGGAAAGAGCAGTAATTTAACATGAGTGCACATTCCATACACATTTTGTTGTCAGAAACTGTTACTAGGGCAGCAGTTGGAATGGGAGGGGCAGCAATATGTGCCAGGCTGCGATTTTCCTCCCTGCGGCATCAAGGCAATAGGGCAGCTCCTTCCTCTCTCCCTCAGGAGATTCGGCTGAGGCCTACCATCTCTCCTCAGTGGCACACTTTGGTCCATCCAGCTGGGAAGGCCTCTTTTTTGTTCAGATTGTCTGTGCTCAAAAGAGCTTGTTCAAAAATCCCAGATTTGTCAATCAAATTGTACTTAAATGAGAAGTCATTATTCTGATTGGTAAACTTGGTGTTAGGAGATGCGCATGTGTAATTCAGTCTCTTCTTGTCTCCATGCTCTTTGCCTCTGCCAAAGCACTCCCATTATGCTCTGCTTTGGTAGAGATGTTTTAGAGGGTAGGCCCTTCTCCTGCAGATGTGGCATACCTGGTCAAGACTACCATAGCTAGGTAGTTAAGTCTGTTAAATTTCAAAGCTCAGTGTTAGGAAGCTCATTGTTGCTGCACATCTAAGCCATGTTTTCCAACAGCTATTTTAGTAGCAAAGCTGGTATTTTTATCTTATCTTTTCAGTTGGTTCCAAACATATACAGAGAACAGGGGAAAGAACCATTTCTATTCCTATCATTAGAGTTGGCCAAATAAATCATAAGATATTCTTAAAATACAAATAGGTATATATAAACAAATACACATACATAAAGAGCTGTGAATTAAGTATCACAAGCATTTCAAGCAAAAATGCAAGTAGTAATTTTACTTTCATTTTCTAGGCTAAATCTACCATGCTTGGGAGCTGGACTCCTAAGAGGTAGACCCCTAGAGCTGGACTCCTAGAAAGTCTGAGTGTCCTATAATAAATTATCTATTGTTTGTGGATCTGAGTTTTCCCTAATATGTCTTACTAAGTAGCTAGAAGTAGGAATGCAGAAATAGGCCAGAGGAGGGGCAACTTGAACATATCAGTGGTAGTGCCAAAGCAATGCTAAGCTGGGGTCAAAAACAAATATTAAAGTTTTTGTTAGCAGTTAACAGCTTAGTTAACTTTCCTCAGTACACAGGAAACAGTTAACTAGAAACATGAATAGGTATGTACAATTTAGAAGAAAATTGTTTATAGCCACAAATTACATACAATTAATGTCATATTCTGAGTGCTTATTATGTAACAGCATTTTCACATCTACTCTTTCAGTTATTTTTTTTTTCACCTTTTTCAGGAAGCTGGGCAGCAGAGAGGTTGATGTTAAAGAAATTTGTACAGGACCATGTAGCAAGAGGTGAGGTTTGAATTCAAGTTCATTGAAAACAGAGTACATTTTCTTTCCACTATAGGATGCTAAGAACACAGAATTTCATTAAGTATGAATATATGTTATATTCACTTTTAATAAGCTTACAGTTGAACTGCAAAGACAAAAATACACCCATAATAAAAAGATTAACTATCAATTATGCTCAAAGAGCTAAAGAGTTAAAGCATAAACAAAACATGAATGGAAATCAGAAAGCAATGTAAAAACAAATTAAGAATATATAAAAATGTATAAAAAAGAGAGAGATATTATGTTAAGGAGCCAAAGAGAAACTCAGGAGCTGAAAGATACCATAGCTGAAATGAACAATTCACTGGAGGGTTCAGTAGCAGATCTGAGCATGCAGAGAAAACAGTGAAGAAGACAGGATGATCAAAATGACTGAGTCTGAGGAGTAGAAAGAAAAAGGAATGCAGAAAAGTAGTCAGAACTTAAGGGATTGTGGCCACCATCAAGCAGACCAACATATGCATTATGGGAGTTCCAGAAGGAGAAGACAGAAAGGAGTAGAAAGATTATTTGAAGAAATAATGGCTAAAAAACTTCTCGAATTTGATAATAAAATACATAAATCTACAAACCCAAGAAGCTCAGTGAACTCAAAGTAGGATAAAACCAAAGAGACCTACACATAATAATCTAATTGTTAAAATTGTAAGACAAAGAGAGAATCTTGAAAGCAGCAAGAAATAAACAACTCATCATGTACAAAATGTTCTTAATAAGATTATTACCCAACATCTCATCCAAAACTTTGGAGACCAGAGGGATAATATTTAAAGTGCTGAAAGAAAAAAGTCAATTAAGAATTTTGAATCTAGTAAAACTACTCTCCAAAACTGATGGGGAAATTAAGACATTCTTAGCTAAATAAAAGCTGAGGGAGTTTATTATAACTAGGCCTACCCTAAAAAGAATGCTAAAGGGAATTCTTCAGGTTGAAATGAAATAACATTAGACAGAAATTTGAAACTGATGAAAAGCTCCTGTAAAGTTAAGTACTGGTACTATTGCAATTTTGGTTTGTAATTCCACTTTTTATTTGCTACCACATTTGAAAGATGTATGTATAAAAAAAATCTTAAAATTTATGTTATTGAGTAATGTATAAAGGTGTAATTTGTGGTGTTAATAACTTTAAGTGGGGTGCAGAGCTGTATACGATTAGAGTTTTAGTATGTGATTGAAGGTAAGCTGATATAAATTCAAATTAGGTTGTTACAACTTTAGGATGTAATCCCCATGGAGACAACAAAGGAAATATCTACAGACTATACACAAAAACAAATGAAAAAGGAATAAAAATGTGTCACTACAAAGAAATCAACTAAACACAATAGACAGCAATAATGGAGAAAAGGAGGAATGGAAAACAGATAGGAAAATGTCAGAAGTTCTTTCGTATTAGTAATTACTTTATTTATTTATTTTTATTTTTTAATAATTTTTATTTTTGTTTAAAGTATTACAGATGTGTAATTACTTTCAATGTAATTGAATTAAACTTCCCAATCAAAGGATAGATCAGCAGAATGGATTTTTAAAAAATGACCTAACTATATGCTGTCTAGAACACACTCACTTTAGATCTAAAGACACAAATAGATTCAAAGTGAAAGAATGAAAAAGAGATATCCCATGTTCAGAGTCACCAAAAAGAGAGCTGGGGTGACTATACTAATATCAGACTAAATAGAGTGTAAATCAAAAACTGTTGCAGGAGACAAAGAAAGACATTGTATATTAATAAAAGCATCAATTTATTAAGAAAAGGTAAGATTTAGAAACAAATATGCACCAAACGTCAGAGCCCTAAAAGATATGAAGCAAACATTGACAGAATTGAAGGAAGAAATAGATAGTTCTACAATAACAGTTGGAAACTTCAACACTTCACTCTCAATACTGGTTAGGATAACCAGACACAAGATCAGTAAGAAAATAGAGGATCTGAACAACACTATAAACTAATTAGACCTAATAGTCATATACAGAACACATAACCCAATAATTGCAGAATACATGGAACATTGTCCAGGATGGATCTAATGTTAGGTTATAAACAAGTCATAATAAATTGAAAAAATTAATTCATACAAAGTATTTTTATCACAGTAGAATGAAGCTGAAAATAAATAATAGCAGGGAAATTGGAAAATTTAGAAATATGTGGAAATTAAACAACATACCCTTAAACTACCAATGAGTCAAAGAAGAAATCACAAGGGAAACTGAGACACATGAAAAGGAAAACACAACACACCAAAACTTTTGGGATATTTTTAAAACAGTGTTAAGGGGGAAATTTATAGCTGTAAATGTATACATTCAAAGAATAAAAATCTCAAATCAATAACCTAACTTTTTAACTTAAAAAACTAGGGGGAAAAAAAGATCAAGCTAAATCTGAAGTGAGCAGCAAGAAGCAATTCATAAAGATTAGAATGGAGATAAATAAAATAGAGACTACAGAACAACAGACAAATTTAATAAAACTAATAATTTTACAGAGAATACTATGTATTTTAAGAGAATACTATGAACATTTGTACACTAACAAACTGAAAAATATAGATGAAATTGACAAGTTCCTAGAAACACATAATCTACCAAAAATGGTTCATGAGAAATACAAAATATAACTTCTAAGGAGACTACGGTTAAGGAGATTGAATCAGTGATCACGAACCTCCAAAAAAAAAAAAAAAAAAAAAAGCCCAGGACTAGATGGTTTCCCTGGTGAATTCTTTACCAAACATTTAAATAAGAATGACCACCAATCTTTCTCAAATTTTTTCCAAAAAACTGAAGAGGAGGGAACACGTCTTAATTCATTCCATGAAGCCAGCATTACGCTGATACAAAAGCCATAAAAAGCCAACACAGTAAAAGAAAACTACAGACCAATATCCCACATGAATATTGCTGGAAAAATCTTCAACAAAATACTGGCAGAGCAAATTCAGCAGCATACTAAAAAGAGCATGTGCAACATGACCAAGTGGATTTCATTCCTGCAATGCAAGGCCGTTTCAACCTATGGAAAGTAACCAATTTGTAAAACACCACATTAATAGAAGGCAGGAGAAACACACACACCACAGTCACCTGAATTGATGCAGAAGATTGACAATATTTAAGACTCTTTCAAGGTTAAAAAAAACCCACTCAGTAAGGTAAGAATAGAAAGAAACTTTCTCAAGATGATAAAGGCCATATATGAAAAACCCATCGGTAACGTCATACTCAATGGTGAAAAACTGATAACTCTCCCTTTAGATCAGGAAAGAGATGTGGATGTGTTTTCATCATTTCTATTCAACATAGTACTGGAAATTACAATTAGAGCAATAAGGCAGGAAAAAGAAACAAAGAGCATACAAATTGGAAATAAATAAAAGTATTTCTGTTTGTGGATGATACAATTTTGTAAATAAAAATTCTGCACATAAAAAACTGTTAGAGCTAATAAACAAATTCAAGAAACAGTATGATACAAAATCAACATACAAAAATCAGTTGCCTTCTATCCAACAGCAATGAACAATTGGAAAAGGAAATTAAGAAAACAGCACCAAATTAAGAAAATAGCACCAGCCCGGCCTGGTGTGGCTCAGTGGTTGAGCATTGACCTGGGATCCAGGCAACTGGGATTCGATTCCTGGTCAGGGCACATGCCCGGGTTGCGGGCTCGATCCCCAGTCGGGGGCGTGCAGGAGGCAGCTGATCAATGACTCTCATCATTGATGTTTCTATCTCTCTCCTTCTCCTTTCATCTCTCTGAAGTTAATAAAGATATATTTTAAAAAAAGAAAAGAAAATAGCACCAAACAATATAAAATACTTAGGAATAAATTTAATCACATAGGCAAAAGGCTTGTGAACATGGAAACTACAGGACATTGCTGAAAGAACATACAGAAGACATAAATAAGTGGAGGGACAATTGTGACCTTGGATTGAAAATTTTAATATTGTTCAGATGACAACATTATCCAAAGCAACCTACAGATGTATGGTAAACCCATCAAAATCCCAATGACGTATTTTGCAGAAATAGAAAAACCCATCCCAAAATTCATATGGACTCTCTCTCAACAAATCCTGAGTAGCCCAAACTATCTTGAAAAAGAACAAATTTAAATAAATCACATATCCTGATTTCAAAACTTACTACCAAGCTACAGTGAGCAAAACAGTGCGAAATTGGCATAAAGAGAGACAAAAAGATTAATGGAATAGAAGAGAGAATCCCTAAACTTGCATGTATATGGTCAGTTGAATTTTTAAAAGGGTGCTAAGAACATTTAATGGCAAAGGACAGTCTTTTCAACAACTAGTTCTGGGAAAACTGAATATCTACATGCAAAATAATAAATCTGGATCCGTACCTAACACCACATACAAAATTAATTCAAGATGATATAAGGACTTAAACATAAGGACTAAAAGTATAAAGCTATAAAACAGGGGAAAGCTTCAAGACATTGGGTTTAATGATGATTTCTTGGATAAGACAGTGAAAGCACAAACAAAATAGATAATTTGTATCAAAATTAATAACTTTTGGACATCAAGGGACACTATTAAAGAGAGTAAGAAAGCAACCTACAGGATGGAAAAAGTGATTTGCAAATTTTGCATCTTGTAAGAGGTTAATATCTAGCCTATATAAAGAGCTCCTAGAACTCAACAACAAAAAACCCAATTCAAAAATGGGCAAATAATTTGAATACATATTTCTCCAAAGGAGGTATATAAAAGGTCAATAAGCCCATGAAAATATGCAAGTCATAACTAGCCATTAAGAAAATATATGTGGAATATAAAACAAATAGCAACAAACAAACAAGTAAAACAAATCATAGATACAGACAACAGAATGGCCGTTACCAGAGGGAAAGGGGAGTGTGGGCTGAACAAAACAGGGAGTCAAATATATGGTGATGAAAGGAGACTAGACCTCAGGCGGTGAGCCCACAATAAAGGATACAGATGTTATATTATAAAGTTGTACACCTGAAATTTATATGATGTTATAACCAATGTAATTCCAAAAAATTTAATCAAAAAAGAAAATTCAAATCAACACTGTAATTAGATTCCGGTTCATACCTATTAGGATGTCTGTTATTAAAAAAGAGAAAAAAAAAAAAGAATGTGGGAAAATTTGAATCCTGTGTGTGGCTGGTGGGAATGTAAAATGTTGCAGCTGCTGTGGAAAACTATTTTGTGGTTCCTCAAAAAGGTAAACATAGGATTCTCATATGATCCACCAATTCCAGTTCTAGGTACCCCAAATTATTGAAAGCAGGGACTCAAGCAAATACTTGTACGCCAACGTTCATTAAAGCCCTATTCACAATAGCCGAAGGGTGGCAACAACCTGGACATCTATTAACCAATGAGTGCATGAACAAAATGTTACACGTACACAGTGGAAAATTATTCCTCCTTAAGAAGGAATGTAATTCTGATACATACGACAGCATGGTTGAGCCTTGAAAACATGCTAAGTGAAATGAGTTAGGCACAAAAGGACAAATATTGTATGATTCCACTTACATGAGTATCCAGAACAGGCAAATTTATGAAGACAGAATGTAGAGCAGTAGCAGTTCCTGTTTGGGGTGATGAGAAGATTCTGGAAACGGATCGTCATGACGGTTACACAGCCTGTGAATGGACTTGATGCCACTGCATTGTACTGGCTCTGGGGAGGTGGGCAAAGGGAGGGGAATGGATGGGGGACGTCTGCAATAGTGTCAAAAACAAAAAATTTAAATAAAAAAAATGTTAAAATGGTAAATTCTGTTATGTTTATTTTACCACAATAAGGGAATCTCAAAAAAAAAATACTACCACTTAAAAGACAGCTATAATGTTATATTAGGAGTAGACACATTTTAATGTGCATTTTCCAAGACACAATGGATTGTACTAAATCATAATCTTTTCTTGTTTGTCCTTTGTGATAAATGGTGCCTGAGTTCTTTGCAAGACGGCCAGCTGACCTGTGTGGGCCATGTGTGAGAGAGCGCTGTTATCCTCTCCACCCCCCACTTGTCACTTATATAAGTCTAACATATTAATATTCACCCAATTTTTATTGAGATGTAATTGACATGTAACATTATAATTACTTTCAGGTGCACAACATAATAATTTGATGCGTGTGTATATTGCAAAACGATAGCAAGTCTAGTTAACATCCATCACTACACATGGTTACAATTTTTTTTGTGATTCAAACTTTTAAGATTTATTCTCTTAGCAACTTTCAGTACACATACCAAACAGTATTATTAATTATAGTCACTTTAAAACATATGTGTACATTTAGGTTTTGGAAATTGGATGTGAACAAATAGTGCATATATTTATTGTAATAGTAATTCTTTTACTTTTCTCTCTGAAAAACTTAAGCTGATGATTTATTTTATAATTAATGGTGTATGCAAGTAGGGAAAATATGGGAGTAACCCTAAAATTTTAATGATGTGTGAAGATCATAAAGGAGTAATCAGCCAGGAGGGAATTAAGTAAGAAAACTTAAGTAAAGGAGACTTCTTGGAGTTAACTTCTGGGGCCGGCTAGAAAGGGGCAGCACAAATTAGAAGAAAGGAGGAAGGTTTACGTTTCAAGTAAAGAGAACAGGCTAAGCAGAAATAAATATGCCAGTCAGCATTCTAAGATCTTAGTACTTGTTCACCCACATCCCCTATGACAAGCCTATCAGATGAATATTATCATGAACCCCACATCACCAGGGAAGAAGCTCAGACACAGGATAAGTAATTCCTGCAAGGTGACACAGCCGGTAGGTGGCAGAGCTGTGGTTCAACCCAGTGGTCAGTCTAGCACCCACCTTCTAACCACTACTAGCTCTGCCTGCTCCTGCTCCTGGTAGGAGAAGAACCCTTAAAAAAAAAAAGAAAGAAAGAAAGAAAAGAAAAGAAGTATTTGCTGGACACTTAAAACTACCAGCAGATAAACTTATAATGGTTGACACCATTATATGGTTGAAAAAGCCAAGGAATGCATGAGAAAGGACCTCCCTGTGACCCGGGGTGGGGCTGGTTCTTACGGGTGCATTCTGATGACTGAATGGCACCCGCACCGTTGGGCTTCAGCTCTGCACTAGAGGAAGGTGCTACCCTGTGTGTGGGGAAGGGTCTTTCTAGACAGAGGGAATCACAGTGTGTTTTGGGTGTGGGGATTGAGAATGTCTTGGTAGGCAATGGTGGTTAGGTAGTTAGAAGTTAATTATGAGACACTTGCTTTTATGACTTCCATTTTCAATTAAAAAAACCGAGGCTTAGAGAGATAGAGTAACTCTCCCACAGCTGGGACCCCAACACAGGTCTGTCTGACCTGTGCTCTGAACTGAAGATTTAGGGAAGTCCGTGTCCTCAGCCAGACACATTTCTGGAGCTTTTCTCTAAAGAGTTTGGCAAGTTTTCTGTTGTGTTTTAGTAAGGGAGGCGTTCTCTTGTTCTTTCATGTGCCGACTAATGCTTTAGAGTCATTCCAAAGGGAAGCCTCCAGGGATATAGGACTTCCTGTGTTACCCGCAGCTTGATATATCTTTTATAGCTTCATTTAATTGCTTGATAAAAATGTTGAATAAGAGATGGCCAGAGCTGGGCAGCATTTCAAAATAATCTCAAAAGACTGGAGTTAGGAGCCAAAATCAATAAGATGAAATTCAACTAGGTAAAATGTCAAGTCCTGACTTGAGGTTAAAAAAGAAAAAAAAGAAATTATAAAAGTACGAGGTGGTAAAGAGCTGGCTGGAAAATGCTTGCAATTTGGTTGATTGCACTTAAAAATAAGGCCACATTGTGAAATGATGAATAAAACAGAGGTGGGTTCTTAGGTTGCATTCAAAGCAGGATTGGTGTTCAGAGCAGGGGAAATGGTACACCATGGCCCATGGTTCTGGTCATACCTCACCTAAAAAATCATTTAGGGCCCGAGGGACAGTGGCAACCAGAGGACTGTGGTCAAAGGGAGCAGGATGGTAAGTGCTGAGGAAATCATGACAAATAAGGAATAATTTAGGAAAACTGAAGTAGACAAGGGCTGGGTAAGAGAAGCCTTTAGTTGACAGGGACTCACTAGAAGTTCTGAATTTCACCCACCAGCGGGCATAGGTGAGGAGAATCCTGGAGTAAAAAGGGGGACAATTCTTCTAGAACCAATAAATTTGTTTCGCAAGAATCACTGCATATAAATGATTTCAATGGCATAATAACATCATATAAGTTTTATTTAAAAATTCGGGGATGCCTTTCATTTCTATATTTCTTATATTAACCCCCAACCAAAATCAAATGCTGGCAAACAGGATAAATATTTGAATATTTTAAGAAATGAGCTGTTTTGTATAGAATATATGCAAACTAAGAATCAAAAGAAGGTAAAAAACAACTGCTTTTCAGCTGGGAAAGTCTCTTGTGAACTTGGGTTGAGGCATGATGGTGCTGCATTGTTAAGAGGTCCCTGCCTTTCATCATCATTAAATCCACTTTTATATTTAGGGGGTTTACGTGGAGAAGTCAGGTTCGTCAAGGGGCTGAATTACCCAGCTCTCCCCATCAGGGCTGGGACATGGTCCTTGACACTTCCCTGCCCCCGTACCTGTCTTCATTTCCAGTCTTCCAGCCTTGGAGGACAAGGCAGCGATTTTTCAACCCTTTTTGTGTTCTTGGCATAACTTTAAGTTAAGAGGCTGAAAAAAGGTGTCATGCCAGCAAACAACTGTAGGGAAATGACATCAGACAAGCAAAGCTTCAGTGTCTAGAAAGGAATCCTGGGCGACACGGTCTTCGCTGTCCTCCTGCAGCACCAGGTTACCGTGGGAATGCGGGCGGCCCTGGCTGAACTCTCTTATGCAGCCTGGGCGGGCTCCAGTGATTTCCAGGACGCTTCGCCTGGACGCTATGCTCAGTCTCTCACTTCCTATTTACAGGAAGTTGTACAGAGCTCTCAATGTACAGATGCCACCTTTCCAAACCTCCCCACGCAGCATTATGCCTGGCAGCCACCAGCCATCGCAGCATAACCAACAGCGACACAGCTAAGCCTCACACACTGGCCAGCCCGGTGGCACACTGGTGGAGGGCGCAGAGGTGAGGCATCGCTCCCCTGGCACAGGCTGACCCATGGCCTGCGTTCTTGCCCCTTTCTCTCCTGACACCTTTGGGACTTTGTTCTCAATCATGTCTCTTGATGTCCTTTATTTTCAACCTCTCAACCCGATTTGACTTGAGACCCACCCCCACCTCCTCTTTCCTCCCCCAGCCCCACCTCCCAGCAAATCTCTCTTCCCCTTTTACTAACTTTTTGGAAAAGTGGTCTCCATTCACACTCTCATTCTGCATAATCCATCCACCTTTTAAACCCCTGTTGGAGCTTCATGGATTCTCATGCTTAACCGGCTTTTCTTCTTATTATGACACACCCTTGAGTGACTTTATCTACCTCCCAGGTTTTAATAATCACTTATATGCGGATGACTCTCAAGTCTAAATTTCCAGCCCAGACTTCTCTTCTAAGCTTCAAATTCAATGTCTGAAAAGGATCTCCCCTCCTCCCCTAAAATATACCTGGAATTCGCTCTCATTTGGTGGCAGAACCACAAAGTCACCCAAGAGAGAAATCTGACGTTATCTTTCACTCCCTCTGCCTCCAGTTAAGCCAGTCAGTCCTTGCTGTTTGTCTTTTCTCAGTAGTTGCTGAACAATTCTTTCTAGTTTATCCCTACAGCCAGCCATAGCTTTATTTCAGAGCCTCATCTCTTCTTCCCAGACAACAGAAACAGCCTCAAACTGATCCTGCTGTTTCCAGACGGCTCCCTGTCCAGCTCCCTCTCCACAGAGCCATCAGAGTGACCCCTTGAAACCTGGACCGCACCCAACAGCACCGCCCAGGGACTTCTCCTTTGACTACAGGCTCCAAACTGGCCTGGCACTCCTCCACCCGCGGCCTCTCCAGCCTCACTGCCCACCTCTTCCAGCCTAAACCCTTACCTTCCCGCAACCCCGAAAGGCCACACGTGTCCCCTCGTTCTGCCCCTGGACCCGACCTTTGATTCCTCTGCCACTCTCATCCCTGAGTTTGCTAGCTTTTCCTCCAGAGCCCTCCCTCCTAGGTACCACCAGTGCTCACTTGCATTCGGTGAAGTGGATGTTCCTAAGTCCTCCACGAATGTCATCGGGAGTCAGATGTCTCTCACCACACCGTCTTTGCAAATGTACTTTTCCTATAACATTGAATATTTTTGAGATGCAACATTTTGGGGAGCGAGGGTGTGTTCTTGTGGCCCTTGACCCACCTGTGGGCCTAGGTCGAAAGCCTTTGCTCAAAGGGTGCTTTGGCTCTGGTACATGCTCGTGCAGGTGAGTTTCCCTCCAAGTTCTGCCTGTGGGTGTTGAGATGGTACCACCACCATGTGGCACTAACAGGAAAAACAAAACCAAACGCTGAACTAAGACGGCAGAGGAGCGCTCCTTGCACATTTCTCAAAGCAGGCCCTTGGAAATCTCTCCCTGGCTGTTCCAACTTCAGGTGCATTCAGAATGACTCTGAAACAGGCACAAACCATATGTAAAAGCATCCACTAGCATTGCTACTTATGGGGAACCAGAGACTGTCCCTCCCCTGCGAGCCCTGGTGCCAATGAAGAAGTGAAGGAAGACTGGGGAGGAGGGATGAGATCATGGAGGGAATAGCGTCTGTGGGAGAAAATATTTTTATATGTTGTTGATTTCTGGTTTCTGCCTTGCCTGATGGTGCACATGTCTCCAGTCTGGAACGAGCCTGTGAGCTTCGAATCTAGAGAGAGGCCATCAGGCACTGGGCCTCTCCTCTGCTGCCCACATCCACTCCCACCTGCCCTCCTGCAGATGGGAGCCCTGGTGACGTGGGCCTGGAAAACATTCCTCAGGGGGCCTGGGCTGTCTAGCCTGGCACTCATCTCAGAAACATAGGTGTGTGCCCGTGAGTACATGTGCATTGCATGGGTTTCATTCCCGTTTAACCTCATTGGGACATCTGGATTGCAGGAGTTTCGGGGAGTTGTGGATGCACAGTAGGGCTTTCTGGGTCCCCCGGGAAGGTTACAGTGCATTTCCTCTCCCCCGACCAGCCCTTCTATTTGAGTGTGTTGTTACAGGCTTCATTGCTTTGGCACCTGTCCTGGGAACAGGCGCAGGGCTCTGTGCACAGGTTCCTGAGGATGTCTGGGGAGGCTCTGCCGGGAGGCAGGTTTGCAGAGCAGGGGATGGATCGCCAGAGGATGTGCAGAGAGCGTGTCTGTGCCGTTCCGGCCTGTGTCTGCGCTGCTTTGACTCGAGCCCCCTCTCTCATCCAGCCTCCAGCCTTGCTCGATCCCTGTCACCCACTGTGCTTTTGCCGGAGCAACCTTCCTCAATCATGAAAAAAGTTATTGTGGGGCTTACAGACCCCGAATGGCCCCTGAGATCTTGTTATAAATAATAATCATGATAACTTTGACTGTTACAGAGCTTTATTCTGTGCCAGGCACTTGGCAAGGCGTTTCATGCCATACTTTTGATAATTTCCAAGCGGCTTCAGTTCACCAGGTGAAGTGTACGGCTCCCCCACTTTACTGACACGAAGACTGAGGCTGAGAGTATTTGCTGACAGGGAGGCTGAGGCGGAGGGCACGTAACCAAGGCCACACGGCTGGTCGCACAAAGCTGTGCAGTGTACGTATATCCCGCACAGGGCACCGAACAGCAGGAGAATGAGGCCTTACCTGCAGCCAGTCTCCTGGGTGCCCAGCCACTTCCCTCCGCAGGAGGCCCCTTCTCTGCTTTCCTTGGCTTTCAGGGAGCAACTGCAGTCTTCAGGTTAACTCACCACCGCCTGCGAGGGCCGCTCTCAGGGCCAGTCCATCTGATGCAGGTGCTTATAGGGATCCAGAGACAATCGGGTAAGGCTCCCTGCCTCAGAAAGGCAGAGGTCCGGCCCTGGCTGGTGTTGCTCAGTGGTTAGAGTGTTGGCTCAAGCACCAAAGGGTCCCAGGTTCCTGTGTGTGTGTGTGTGTGTGTGTGTGTGTGTGAATTTTTTCTGTTATTTCAGTATAGGCCCTCAAGCTAGTTTTTCATAAAATACTTAGTGACCCATTTAAGAGTGACACACTAAAAAACTCATTGGGAGTTGTCGTGTGGGGACTCAGCTTGGTGGGTGAGAAATTTCACTGTAAAACTTCTGTAGTAGGGAAGGGGGAGGAACCCCAAGTCGTCAGTATTGTCGGTCTTTCCTTTTATCCAGAGAGGACACGCCAGTCTCCTCACGAGGAAGACACAAGCCTGGCTTCTAGGGTGCTGAGCGTGTCAGGGGCCTTGAGAGTGGGAGCCTCACTGTTCAGTCTGTGGACCTGCACTTCACCTCTCTGTGCTCGCTGAGCTCACTCACCCCTGCCCTCTGCCATGTGTGCTGTCCCCAAGTCCAGAAGCTCTCTGTTTCAATCCTTTCTGCTGGTGTTGGGAAGAGAAAGTCATGTGGATCTACAGGGTTGGGAAGCCACTGGAGTAGGGGCCTAACTCTTCCTAATTTTGAAAGTTGAGGAAGAAGCAAGACTTTTAACCAATCCTCTTACTTTTAACATTTAAAAACAATTTTTTTTTTAATTGATTTTAGAGAGAGGGGAAGGGAGAGGGAGAGATAGAAACAATTGGCTGCCTCCTACACGCCCCCTGCTGGGGATCGAGCCCACAACCTGGGCATGTGCCCTGGACTGGGAATTGATCTGATGACCTCCTGGTTCATGGGTTGATGCTCAACCACTGAGCCACGCTGGCAGGGCTCTCTTGCTTTTTTCTCAACTTTCAAATTACCAATTTCTGAGGCTTTTTGAGGTTCTGAGATCCAAGCTGGCTTGCTTTTGTCTCCCCCTGTGTAGTCACTCACTTTTTAAAATTTTACCTCTAGTAAGATAGTTCCCAGTCAACCACCCACTTTCTGTCTTTCAAAGTTTTGTAGATGTGTCTGGTCGTTTGCAGTCTTTTCTCTCATTCTCTTTGTCTCTTCACGAGTTCCTAACTTTTACCTTCATTTTAATAGCACTTTAGAAGAGAATATAGGTTTATGGTGGTATTCAAGTTGCCACATCCAACTGGAAGTTATTATATCCCTCCTTTCTTTTTCTGATCCTTAATCCATCTTTTAAAAATTATTTACAACAGTAGACACTGCATTTTGAGTACATTGTTACTGAAAAGTTTGTCTTTGTTGAACAGGCTGAAAACAGAAAGTTTTCAAATTCTCTAACTGGGAGTAAAGGACAATTGCCAGTGTGTTTTGATGTCTGAAATAAGTCCAAGGCAGGAAGAAGTCTCAGAGGAGGCAGTGTGGTCTCTTGAAGGACAGCACTGGATGGTGGTCAGGAGTCTCGAGCTCTTGTTTCAGTTTCAACTCTCCTGCTAGTTAGCTGTGCACCCCTGGGCAGATTAGCTCTCTTCTCTGGGACCCAAGCTTGCTCTCAGCTCTTTATTTCTGTGCCTATGTTTTTAAGTTTCGGAGATTTAGCACTCTCCAGAGGAATATCAGTTGTTGGTAAAAAATCATGTATGAAGGCAAATACTCACAAAAAGGGTCCATGTTCCAATGTAGTCCACAAGTTTTATTAATTTTCCTCCATATAAGCTCAAAGAATCTTTTATAATTTGGGAGAAAATACTGTACCCACTCTCTCTGAGTAATTCCTGGCTTTGTTTTGAAATTACAGTGATCTCCCCTTATCTGAAGGGGATACATTCCAAGTCCCCCAGTGGGTGCCTGAAACTGCAGAGCACTATACCCTATATATACTGTTTTTGTATAATACATACCTTTCACTTAAAGGACGCACTTAAAGGATGCATGTTGTCTGGCCCCCTGCTTGGGGCTGAGCCTTTTAATGCAAGCTTGCATAACACGAGCCTCAGAGCCTAATCATGTGTTGACCCCTCTCTTTGGAACACTCTTCCCCACCCTTTCTTCTCACTCCTGCTCATCCTTCAGTTCTCAGCTTATATTTGTTCAAGGTCTTCATACCTTCCAGAATGGCTACCATCAATAAATCAACAAACAAGTGCTGGCGAAGGTGTGGAGAAAAGAGAACCCTGGTACACTGCTGGTGGGAATGCAGGCTAGGGAAGCCACTACAGAAAGCAGTGTGGAGTTTCCTCAAAAAATTAAAAATGGAACTGTTCTTTGATCCAGTGATCTCACTTCTAGGAATATATCCTAAGAATCCTGAAACACTAATCAGAAATAAATTATGGACCTTTATTTTCACAGCAGTGCAATTTACAATAGCTAAGATCTGGAAACAGCCCAAGTGCCCATCTGTAGATGAGTGGATGAAAAAGCTCTGGGACATATACACCATGGAATACTATGCAGCTGTAAAGAAGAAGGATCTCTTACCTTTTGAGGCAGCATGGAGAGAACTGGAGAGTATTATGCTAAGTGAAATAAGCCAGGCAGAGAAAGACAAATATTCCTAGAAGTTTGTTGATAAGCAAGACAGAGAAGCAGAAATGTGTAGGTATGTTGAAGGACACCAGCCAGGCTGGAGTGGAAAGTGTGGGCCAGGGAATATTTTGAAGGCCCTTGACTGCTAAATTAAGGAGTTTGCACTTCATACTCTTGGTAGGAATAAGCCATTGAAAGATTATTACATGTGCCACAGAGACAAATAAGCAGTTCAAATAAGACCTGAAGTATGTAAATATTTGCTCCAGTTACTGAAAATGACACTAGAGACCCATATTACTAGCGCATTTACTATGAGTTACTTTGCAATAGTGAAATTGAATCAAGAGAACTCCTCCTCTTCCTGCTCTGGAGCTCTTTGCATATATTTGGCCCCTTGGCTGGTTGGACTTTGGGTATTATCTATGATTAGATGAGAGTCTGTGGGTCAGGTGACCTGACTGATACAGAAATCAGATCAAATTACTAGAATACATAGTGTTCTCAGGGCTGGAGGGAAGATAAATAATGGAGATCTGGTAGATGGTGTTAATGCTGGTGAGCAACCAGGAGCTCAGAGAGGGGAACAGGTGCCTCAAAGCTCAGGCTTCATAGGTTGCCACAGCTCACTGCCCAGACTGTTCATCCTTGCTCCATCAGGATCTCAACACCTAGGTCACACCAGAACTAAAACCTCAGGGAAAAGTAAAAATGTACTCAACCAATTAATCGTTTGGTCTACAGGATGCCAACTAATTTAAAGGAAAACTACTGTTTCATCTCAGTTGTTTGTTGCTGTGGCAGCAAATCGTCACAGTCCTAGCATCTCACACATCTGACACGTCACTCAGTTTAACAGCAACATCTGGCACCATGCAATTCTTGTGGGCAACCCCACAGTCACCACAGACTATATAGTCCCTGTAATTAAGTTGTCAACACTCCCCACTGGTGGCCAGAAATTTCTGGAGGTCCCGAAGGGTTTAGCTCAGGGTATGAGCCATGGTGTGGGAAGGTTTTCTTGCCTTGACTCTTGGAACCAAGCCTGGCACTTCTGGTGGGTGACTTGCTAGGATCAAGTCCTTTTCTTCTGCATGTCTCTGTGCTGTCAGTTCTGCAGAGTTCTGTTTAGAAGGACCTCATTGTTGGCTCTTTAGTTGGCCATTGTTGGCCAGTACTATGGTCCTACTACAGAGAGAACCCAAATGTAAAGCAAATGCAAGCTGATCAAACCCATTTAATGTATAAGTACGTAGATTTTGTATGTAACTAGCATGTTACTCACTGTATGTTAAAATGCACTGAGTTCTCTGCACCTGGGCTCCTTTCCCTAAGGTCTTCCACTCACTTGAGAATTGGATATCAACCCTGTTTTCTTTCTACAATGATCCCTGGCATTTATCACCCCCACATAGCATTGAGATAATGCATGTAAAACATATTGCTCGGTACTTGATATATTGCAAGCTCTAAATACATACCTATTGTATTTATTATTTATTGTTATTTTTTAATATATCTTTATTAATTTCATAGAGATGAAGGGAGAGGGAGAGAGAGAGAGAAACATCAATGATGAGAGAGTCACTGATAGGCTCCCTCCTGCATGCTCCCTACTGGGGATCTAGCTTGCAACCCAAGCATGTGCCCTGACTGGGAATCGAACCACGATCTCCTGGATCATAGGTCGATGCTCAACCGTTGAGCAGCACTGGCTGGCCATGCCTATTGTATCTAAAACAACAGCTATTACAATCACTCCCACAATATACCTATTATAGAATCAACATAGACTCCTCCAGTCTAGAAATCACCTTTTGTTTGGGTTTCTTATGAACAGTCATGCCCTAATGGTAACACTGACTGGAATTATCAGGGAAGGAAGAGGTGCTGGCTTCTCTGCTGTGGCTAGCAGTCATGGCATCATCTTTAAGTGTTGATCCAGGAAGTGAGTGTGGCCCTCCAGATATGACAAGGATTGATACTCTACAGTTGATTCCCTGTAAATTATTCTTCATTTCAGTTAGTATATCCTTCATTTCTTATTTTTTATGGTATCATGTCCATTCTATGCTGTTGAAATTCTCATTAAGTTCATCTACTCTTCTGCTAAGTTCACTGAGCATCCTTATAGCTAGTGTTTTGAACTCTGCATCTGGTAGATTGCTTGTTTCCATTTATTTTAGTTTGTTTTCTGGAGTTTTGTTCTGTTCTTTCATTTGGGACATGTTTCTTTGTCTCCTCATTTTGGCAGCCTCCCTGTGTTTGTTTCTATGTATTAAGTAGAGCTGCCATGTCTTCCAGGCTTGGTAGAGTGGCCTAATGTAGTGGGTGTCCTGTAGGGTCCAGTGGCACAGCCTCCCCTATCACCCAAGCTGGGCACTCCGGGTGTGTCCCTTTGTATGGGATATGTACTCCCTCCTATTGTAGTTGAGCCTTAATTACTGTTGGTACATCAACGGGAGGGATTTACCCCCAGGCCAGTCAGCTCTGAGGACTGGCTGCCATAACTATTGCGGAGGATCAGCTGTACGGGAACCCAGCCCATGGAGCAGGACTTACTTCAGTGGGGCTCTGGTGCCCCGCTGAGTCTGCCCTTTGAGTGTGTTGTTTGTGGAGATGGTTGGGTGATGCTTCAACACGGTCTGAAGCTGTCCACTGGGTGTGTTGGCTCTGGGGTCTCCTGGGAGGTGCAAGCCACGGTCAGCTGCTGCCTGGGGACACCAGCATGAGCTACAAAGTGATCTACAGAAGTCTACTACTTGTGCTGGGCTTGGAGGTGCCCAGGAGAGGCCAAGCTTTGAACCAAGGCTGGCTGCCTCTACCCAGCAATACTATCATTTAGATTCGAAAGAGTTGTAAAGAGCTTCTCAGACAAGAAAAAGCTAAAGGAGTTCATCATCACCAAACCAGTATTACATGAAATGTTAAAGGATCTCCTTTAAGAAGAAGATAAAAAAGATAAAAAATATGAACAATAAAATGGCAATAAATACATATCTATCAGCAATTGAATCTTAAAAATGTAAGAAACAAGCAAGCAGTACAGAAACAGCCTTACAGATACAGAGAACATTTTGATGGTTGCCAGATGGGAGGGGGGTTGAGGGGATGGGTGAAAAATGTGAAGGGATTAAGAAGTGCAGATTGGTAGCTACAGAATAGTCATGGGGATGTGAAGTATAGCATAGGGGATAGAGTCAATAAAATTCTCATAACTATGTATGGTGTCAGATAGGTATGAGATTTATTGGGATGATCACTTAGTAAGTTATATAATGTCTAATCACCTGAAACTAATATAGTACTGTATGTCAACTGTAATTGAAAAATAAAAAAATGATTTAGAAAAACAGTATGGGCATAAAGACAGATATATAGAGTTAAATAGAGAGCCCCCAAATAAACCCTTGCATATATGGTCAAATGATTTTAAATAGGAGTTCCAAGATCACTCAAAGAGGAAAGAACAGTTTTTTCAACAAATGATGCTGGAAAAACTGGATATCCACATGCAAAAGAATGAAGTTGGGGCCTTCCCTTATGCCATATACATAAATTAACTCAAAATGGATAAAAATCTAAATGTAGGAGTTAAAGCTATAAACTCTTAGAAAAAAAATTTAGGGAAAAGGCTTTATAGCTGGATTTGGCAATGATGTCTTGGATATTACACCAAAAATGTACATATAACAACAGAAAAAATAAATAAATTAGACTTCATAAAAATTTAAAACTTTTGTGCATCAAAGAACACTATCAACAGAATAAAGAGACAAGCCACAGAATAGGAGAAAACATTTGCAAAGCATCTGTCTGATAGGAGATTAATATCTAGAGCATAAAAAGAATCCCTACCACTCAACAACAATAAAAATACAACCCAATTAAAAAATCAGGAAAGGACTTAAATAGACGTTTCTCCAAAGAAGATCTACAGATAGCCAATAACCACATGAAAAGATGCTGAGCGTCACTACCCATTAGGGAAATGCAAACAAAACCACAACAACGTACCACTTTGCATCCCCTAGAATAGCTAGCACAAAGAAAAACAAACAAAAAACCAGATTATAACAAGAGCAGCAAGGTAGCGGAGAAATTGGAACCCTTGTGCGCTGCTGGAGGACATGTGAAATGGTTGAGCCACTATGCAAGACGCTATGACAGTTCCCTTGTACTTGTTTGAGTCTGAGGGTTGAATATGCCTGCTGGGGATGGTCTCAGCTAGTAAAGGGAGATGTTCTCTGTGTACAGGGCCTATTTTCAGATTTAACTGTATATGTGAATATGAAGAAACATGCACATGAATATGTATTTTAAAAAAGACTGCTGTCTGATATATATGCAAGCTGTTAAGAGAATTGATCGTGGTGGTCCCTGGCAGAGAACAGGGCAGGCTTTTGGCCAGGAGCCACAAGCTGGGAGGAGGGACCACTGCTGCTCTTTGGCCAGGTATGCGAGACAAACAGCAGGAGAAAGGAGGTGCGGAGTGGCCAGGATCCTGCTGCAGCCAGGCCCGGGTATGGGTGTCTGGGCGAGGGGAGGGGTAGTGGTGGGAAGAGGGGCCCTGGGGGATCTTTTCAGTCCGGCATGATCCCACCTCCTTGTCTTGGTCCCCAGTGGTTGTCTGGGTCTTCTGAGGTACAGGGGGAGATCGGCTCAGAACATGCCCATCTCCTCTGTTCACAATTTTTGCGTGTGGGCCTTTTAAAATGTGAGCGAGATGTGAATGTGGGATAGACTGAGGGTGTTTCTAGGGGACTGTCTCCACATGACTGTTTCGCATAGTGGTTGAGAGTTTGATTAGATACTAGTCCAGCTCTGATAATAATTTCTCAGTTCGCATCCCGAGCAGCACTGTGTGAGGCAAGTACCTCAGTGAACGAAGGCATCTGTTCTCATTGGCCACCTCCCCTCAAATTGTGTCACCCTGTTCCAACGAGCTCCTGTGCCAAAGGGTCCAGCCTAACACCTGGCATCGAGTAGATGCTCAGAATGGCACCTACTGTTTTCACTGCTCTTCACAGCTCTAGCTCGCCCACCGGAGCCATCCCTCATCACTGTCATTCTCATGTGTGCTGTTTGCGCACTAGCCGCCCCGCCCCCCTGGTATTTATAAAGCTAATCCCAGATCACCCGGAGTCACTGCCATGGCACAGGCATGAGCTCATCAGGCGTGAGGCAGGGCTGACATTGCCTAGCAACTGGGAAAATAGCTGTGACAGGCCCCACAGCGCTGGAGAAGCTCATCCCTTGGGCATGTGGGAACGGAAGAGCTTCAGCTGCAACAAAGACACAAACAAACTGAATTGGTCCCCAGACATCACTCTTCATGTGCCTGACGCTCAGGGGGACGATCTCATTCGCACCCTCCTGAGCTCCAACTTGTATCCAAAGGGGTAGAAGCATAGGAACCAGCAGTCAGGGCTGGGGCATCTCCAAGCCCGCGCCAGAGGATGCGCACAGATTCGCACGCCCGCACTCGGCAGTGCACACACGCACATGCACACACACACGCGGGCTCGTGGCTGGCTCCCTGGTCCTTCGGCCTGCGCTGAGCCAGGGCAGTTGTTTGCACCTCAGAGGCCACCAGCCGTCCTGTGCGTCTGGACCAGAATGAAGACAAAAGTGGCTCAGGTCAGAGATGTTGCGCAACAGTGTGATGGGCGCTGCTCCCCTTCCTCTCCTCCAGCGTGCCAACCGCACCCGGTGGGGAAGCTCAACGCCCAGTGGACAGTGTCCTGCTGTCAGCCACACCCAGAGGGAAGGGGTGCTGAGGACCCGAGCCGGGTCTGCGGCTGGTAGTCCCGGTTTGCTCGTGGAGGCGCTTGAGGCCTCGGTGCCCTCGCAGGGGTGGTCTGAGGGTGGTGAGAGCGTTTTGCTCAGCAGGACAGCCGTGCGGGAGAGCCTGCTGCCAGGCCCCTAGGTGAGAAGCAGACGGCAGAGGGAGCAAGGCAGTGGCTGACCCCGTGAGGGTTGCTTTGTCCCCAGAGCCCCCAGCCGTGGAAGGTTGAATCCAAGGTCTGGAGGGATGAAGTCTCACCTGTGGGTGACAATTCATCACAGGAGGAGAGTGAGGTTGGCCGGCTCACATAGTCAGGTGGCCTGGAGCTGAGTCCTGGCTCTACCTCACTGGCCGTGTGACCCAAGACAAGTCCTCGTATGTGGAATGAGACTGGTGGCACTGCTCGGGGGGGGGTGAGAATCACTGAGGCTGTATGCGTGGGGGTAAAACCCTTGCAGCCAGCAGTAGATGCTCTGGTTCTGCCCGTCTAATGTTTGTGGGAGTTGTTCAGGCCCTGGATTCACAGCCCTCTGACCTTGGGTGCTTTTATGTGATCTCATATCATCAGGTCTCCTGTTTCTCCATCTCAAGTCGTGACTGTTTTGCTCCTACACCACTTTCAGTCTTTGGGCAGGTCTTTTAAGTCACCATCTTTGCTCCCACCAGTCACCCCTTCATTTCCTCCACACCTCCTTGCTCCAGCTCTCTTGTCATCAAATAATGGCTATTGTTCTGATCCTGTGGTCAACATCCAGCTTATTAGAAAATGATCATTCCCCAAGTCTATAAATAACATTTATAGATATTAATATTTATAGGTATTAATATTAAAAGGTTTAAAAAATGTTAACCCAACTCATATAAGCTTAGACTTGGTTACTTCCTTAATCTTTCTGAGTCTTGGGGCTAGGCTTGGGGCTAGAGCCAGGGATTTTTGGTGCAAACCTTCTAACGTTTTCTTCCTATGGAATTGAGGTGAGATTAAGGCGACCCTGGACAGATTGTGAGCCTGAGCTAATCCAGGACAAATCTGAAATGAAAAAGGGCCTGTAGAAATGGTTCTCTCTATGTTCTTACCTACACTTCACTCTGTGTTTCACTCCAATTTGGCATCCACCCTCACCACTCTACTGAAACAGCTTTTGTAAAGTCAGTAATATATGCTCTACCCAGAGGGCATCATTCATTTTTGGAACTGCTTTATGTTTTAATATGAATTTTTATTCAAATTATAAAGTATATTTAATTATTCAAAGTCCCAGTGGCTGATGCTATCACAAGAACTAGAAAGAGAACATGTTCTTAGTAACAGTGAGTTTAGTCACAGTTTTGCATGGATTGTTTTACCTTCAGAAAATCCAGAATGCCTAGAAATTATTAAAATTATAAAAAGGTTAATTTTTATAAGCTTTTCCCCTTAACTTGGGCTAAAAGTACCTACATTAAAATACTGACATAGCCTTTGATCATGAAGCAGAAATATAAAATGGTAGATTTTTTTACTCAAGAATGATATTTAAGTGGAGCTCTCATTCAGTAAGATATACACAATATATATTAGAAAATAACATTCTAAATTTTATAGAACATTCTTGCATAATGTTAACCAGATTAAAAAATAAGGAGAGCCAATGCTATTATATATGTCTTTGAGCTGGAAAGTGTCTCAAGTAATAGAGTCACGTTCAGGAAATAATACTTAAAAATATAAAATCTTATACAATAATTTCTTTGTTAAGTCTCTTTCAAATTCTTCAGTTGATAGCAATACTTAAAAATCTTTAACTGTAAACTCTTAGCTTGTAATGGTTTGATTTTTCCTGAATCTTGAAAATTTTTAAGTGCCACTAAAATATTACCTTTTTTTATTAAATTTATTAGGGTGACATTGGTTAATAAGATTATATAGGTTTCAAGTGTACAATTCTATGATACACGACCTGTATATTGCATTGTGTGCTCACCACCCCAAGCCAAAGCATCTCAATCACCATATATTGGCCCCCTTTACCTGGTCTTCATACAGAGATGATTTTCATTGTTCTCAGCTGATTAAATCAACCCCTTTGGCTATTTGGCTCCCGGACAAGTGTTAACTGGAGGGTGTGGTCAGCCACCTTTTAGGAAATATTCTTCCCCACACCTGATTCTTCCCAACCCCCTTCTGAATCACATTTCAGGAGGGCTGCTGACTTACAGACTTACCGGCATCTGTAACTGACATATTTCTAGATGATGCTGACATACATAGTGTCATTGGAACTTCTGCTTTGGATAGACGTTTCTAGATCGGTGCATGGACTATCAGTTTATTGTAAAGAATACAACTTGGGAAACAGCCAAGTGAAATGGGAGAGATGTGGGGGGCCAGGGTGGCTCCCCCTCCCAGCACTTCCATGTATTCACAACCTGGGACTTTCCCACCACTCCTGTTCCCTCTTTTTTGTCCACCATGTGGCCTGCGCACTGTTCCCTCCTTGGAACTCTGTTGCCTCTGAGATGCCACATACTCCTGGTTGGCGTCCTGCTTCTAGGGCCATTTGTTTTCTCGGTTTCTTTTGATGAAGATTTCCTTCCATCCAACCTTCAGTTTTAGAGCTCCTCAGGTTTTGGTCCTAGCCTACCTTTTCTTCTCACTCTCTTCCCTCTGGGGGATCTCACCCACTTCCATGGCCTCAAATACCATCTCCCAAACTTAGGTTCTCTAAATGAGACTCTCTTCTGAGCTCTGCACTTGTACACGCAGCTCCGGCTGATTCTACCTATAACCCTGATTCCACCCACTTCTTGCTCTTCTCTGCCCCTCCTTTGTCCATTCTCACTGTCCCTCACTTGAACACCTGTGACAGCCTCTGAGAGGCCACTCACCTTCATCCTGACGTCTCCTGCCTTCAGCAGCTAAGGTGACCAGACTCTGTCATTCCCCTGTGTAAAACTCTTCAGAGGCTCATCAGTATTCCTAGGATCAAGCCCAATATCCTTAACACTGCCTGTTAGGTCTTGAATGATCTGACTCCAAGTTGCATCTTCAGCACTCTCGCTTTCTTTTAGGTCCTTGAATTTATGAGGTTTCTATCCACCGCAGAGCCTTCTCACATCTCGCTCCTTTGCCAGGTGTGCCCCTCTGACATACTTGTGTGGTGACATGGACTTTTCTTTTGTAGCGCTTATCACAATTGCCACCAAATGTTGAGGAAATTATTTGTTTACTGTCTATCTCTCCCACTGAAAGGCCCTTTAAAGTCAGGCATCATGTCCCTTTCGTTCAACAATTTATCCCTAATGCTGAGCAGTTTCATGTGATTCAACAAATGCTTCTTGAGGGGCTGGATAAACGAATGAGGGTGGAGGCCTGGGAAAATCCTGGTATGGGGCTTTTGCCTGAACCTCGAAAGTGGTTGCTAAGGTTGGTGCCTATGGATAGAAGTGAAGCCCAACTTGCCTCCAGATGTGGATTTTGACTCCCACAGAGGGTACTGTCTATGGCAAGGCCTTTGAGTGGCCCCCAGGACAGCACTGTGTGTGTAAATAAGCTTGATGACAACAAATCTGGGAGACTGCATGGTGTCCAGATTGACTCAGTTATGAGGAGGGAGACTGTGACATTGTCTTGCTTTGACAAGTAATGCATTGGTAGCATGTGCTGTAAAAGGAGCAGAGCTCAGGCTCAAGCAACCGTTACACTAGGGTTTGGGTCCCAGCTCAACAGCCTGTTTTCTTCTAAAATCAGGCAAGTTTTTAAATTTCTCTGCACCTCCATAGGTGCCTATCTCATTGGGTTGTGAGGATTAAATGATATAATCTACATTAAGTGCTTAGCTCAGTGTTTGGTACCTAGAAGGAGCTGACTAAATGTTGCTGTGGTTGTTCTTATTAGTGGTACCAATTCTCTAATAACAAACTATTTGACCTTGGCTGGGTTGCTTCTTCCAGCTGTAAGATCAATATCTTTTTTTTTTTTTTGACAAGGTGACCTCTATAGTGTCTCCAGCTGAAAGAGTCAATGATTCAGGGAACTTTGAGGTCTCATCTATTCTGGAACTCTTCAAAACATTTCTATGGGAGGGGTAAAAATCCTTTCTCTTTGCAGCCACCCTCATTTGGACTTGTTCTAGAAGATACGCAAGAATGACACACACAGGATGGGAACGTCCAGTCCAGTCTGGCTTGGTCCTACCCGGAACCTGGGACTTCTGGGTGGGACTAGAGGCAGATGTTTCATGACAGCCACATCATGCACATCTTTCTGGGAGTAGTGACAGGAGAGAAACCAGAGAAGCAGGATGACTTAAATTTCTTTTCTTGGAAAGAAGATTTTGTTGGCAAGGCTTACGCTTTGCCTCATAGATGGGCAGGGAGGCTAACTGGGCAGGAAGAACTAGGCTTGAACCACTGCCTCTCCGCTGGCCAGGCCCGAGAACATTGCCTCTAAGAGCATGGCCCTTGGCTCCAACTCATGCTTCCCTCCTTCAGAGGTCCCGGGCTGTCCTTCTTTCCCTTTGACGATCTGCCATGAATCTGATACATGTGCAATTTGAATCCATTTGGAGGAAATAGGTGGGAGAAAAAGAAGAGAATGCAAGAAGGGACAATGGCAGGTGGGGGCAAAGAGTAGAGGGGATTCTACTCTTGAGGTGCGACAGATAGGATTCTATCCAGCTGAGTGACAGAAAACCCAAATTAATTGTGGTTTAAGCAAGATTAAGGCTTATTTGTCTCACACATTAAATGCTAGGGAGGCAGACCAGGGTTGTTACTGTGGCTCCACAATTATAAGTGGCCAGACTCCTGCTATACCGTCCTCTGCCATCTTCCATATGAAGTTTCCATATTGTGGTTCGAGGTGGTGGCTCCAACTTTGGTCATCATATCTTCATTCGAGGCAGCTGGAAAGAAAAAGAGAGAAAAGCTAGGGGGAAGGGCACATGCCTTCCCTTTAAGGACATTTCCCAGAAATTGAACACATTGCTTCAACTCCTATCCCAATGGCCAGTATTTCATCACATGGCTACATGTAGCCACAGAGATACTGGGAAACGTGTTTTTATGCCATGTGGCCACAAGTCTATCTCACTTTTGTGGGGTTCTGTTACTGAGGAAAAAGTTGAGTACAGGTATCAGAGGGCAATCAGCAGTCTCTGCCATACCCCGAGAACAAGCATGGGCACTATAGAGTGATGTCATCAGAACAGCCACAGTCTGACTGAGGGGCTGGCTCTGGAGCCAGGCAGCCATCCACTAGGTGCTAGCTGTGCATGGTTCGGGAGATTTCTAAATCTCTCTGAGAGTCAGCCTTCTATCCTGGAACACTAACAATAACTGCTTCAGAGAATTACCAGAATTAAACCAGATGATGTTTGTAAACTGCAAAGTGTCCTTCCTGACAAACAGTTGGAAGCTTACAATCAGTCTTAATGATTACAATGTTTGTTTTGGATGCAGAATGTCATTTTCCTTTGGCCCAACTGGAAATGAGATTTCTAGCTGGCTGTCATCATTCTTGTGACCACTACCCACACCCTTTCAAAGGCCATCGCTGTCCCTTTACCTAGATTAATCTCTTGCTCAGATTGTGAACTCCTCTGCCAGCCAAGATCTCCTGGACAGAATGGGGCCCTAACATTTCTAAAGTAATAGCTTATAACAAGAAAATAACGGTGAATTCCCTCTTCAATGAGTGCTTAATTCTCTCAAACATGCATTTAATTTAGGCCTAATAAAGCAGTTGTTGTCCATTTATTAATAATTGCTTATTAAAAACATACTTGTTTTTGCCCATGGTGCAGTCATAGAACACAAAGAGCAGTTCTGGCCCCTACTTTCCCTTCCTCCACCTACTCCCTAGCGCCAGCCAATGTCTGTGCTTCTCCAAAAGGATTTTTTTAATTGCTAATCATTGCACGGAAGAAAGATGCCCAAGGCTGCTCCTTCCATCTCCATCCCAACGAAGAACATACCCCAGCTTGTGCCCCTAAAATACAAGTCATATGGTCAGCTTGGATATCTACTGGGAGCTTTCTTCTGTAGGCTGTGGATCCTGCCCATGTGTGTACCTGCTGCGGGACTGAGGTCAGGCCAGGCTCTGCGGGTGTCCTTTGCATGGTATCAGTGTCAAGTATGATTTCTGATAAAATGGAAAGATAACTAATGATACCTGACATTTAGGCAGAGCTTTAGAATTCATGAAGCATTTCTGTACATCAATAAAAATAACAGGGTTAACACCAACATTTATTGAATATATAAATAAGTATTTCATACACATCATCTCTAAATTTTACCACCTAGCTTGATGGGCATTATTGTATTCCAGTTTTACAGATTAGTAAATGAGGCTCAGAAAGTGCAGATGACTTACCCAAGGATAGAAGCTCAACAGTGGCAACTGTCAAAAGAGGTCAACTTGGGACTCGTGCATTTTCCTGATTCCACTATCATTTCTTGCTCCATAAAGGAGCCAAGTACTAAAAAAAAAGCACAGGCTTAGGCCATTCAAATGCCACCTGGAAGGAAACATTTTACAACCACAGCAGAACCTACAGGAAGATTCGACAGGTTCTAAAAGCCTATGAGCCACGTGTTCTCTTGTCTTCTCCTAAGCTCCTTCCTAGCTGCTTTCTTCCTTCTCGAGGTTACTGGCTAGGAAGCTGGAGAGAAAGGAGGCTGTCTTCAGACAGGACAGATTAAGGCTCAGCACCATTGCAGGCTGTGGAAATCCCGTTAGGGGAAAGCTGAGGGGACCCTTTATAATTATTAATAACAATAATATCAATTTTTCTTGTTTCATATTTAATGTTACAGTTTTCCTCAGCTTGGCCTCTTTCATTCTATAATTGTATCACTTACAAGGTTCTTAAACATCAATACATATGCATTTTCCTACAATTTCTATAAAACACTTTCAAACTGTATTATTGATATTACCAGCATCATAAAAACTACTGAGTAATATTTAATATTTCTTTTATCATTTTCATATGCTCTGCAGTTGGATTATTTTGTATTTTTATGTTCAATTTTAAGACTTGCTTTCTGCCTGGCCGGGCGTGGCTCAGCGGTTGAGCATCGACCTAGGATCCAGGCGATTGGGGTTCAATTCCCGGTCAGGGCACATGCCCAGGTTGTGGGCTCAATCAATGACTATCTCATCATTGATGTTTCTGTCTCTCTCTTTCCCTCTCTCTGAAATCAATAAAGATATATATATATTTTAAAAAGACTTGCTTTCTTCTCCTATTTGCTTTAACTATAATGTTTTTATACATAAAATATTCACTGAAGTGAAATACAAAACACTGAAAAAACATATGCTCAGAAGATTTCACTCTCACCAAAACTTTTCAAACTGACTTTCTTTAGGGAACCATTTTTACTAGTGTCTGAACTCTCCTTCTAATTTATTTTGCAAATATATGTGTGTATGTATATGAGCATGTTTTTGCACAGATACTCATATATTAAAAGAAAATATTCTTATTTTTCCTTTCCTTAAGGTAGCACAAAATGTTTAATTATTAAATCAAACCTTACATGGATTATAGATCTACCCTGTTCCAACTTGCATATCATTCGAAGGACACAGGCAAAAGCAAGATGCTGGCCAAGCATTCTTCCTGTGAGGAGGCTCAGGGCCACCTACAGCCCTCCCAGTGCCTTTTGTCCCTTGGAGCAGGACATATTCTGTTTCATGTTTAACATGCAAGAATTAAGCCATGAACATGGATTGTTGCTACTTGGGCTGAGAACTTCGCAGGGTTTCTGCATGGAGGGTAGCTGGTTTCCTCCATCGAGGGCAAAGGAGGGGCTGCCATGACTTGGGAGCAGCCAGATGGAAGGGGTGCAGAGGAGTGTGGGGAGGCCGGGAGCTCCCACGCTCTCTGCGCCCAGCACTCTCCTGACATCGCCGCGTGTTCACCAACCCAGAAATGCAGTAATGCCATTTGATCACAGCCCGTTCAGTGCCATGTGGAGAGCTACGTGCTTATGACTGAGTTAAGAGCTTTACAAACACTGTTTCTTTGAATTCTCAAAACACTCCTGCACAGTAGACCTTACTACCTGTTCTATAAATGAGGCTCTGACAGATTCATGCCCGAGGACACACAGCTGATAAGTGGTGGACCCACAATTTGCTCCAGTTAGTCAGGTTCCACCGAGACTTAACTACTGTACTAAATGCAAATAAAGTACTTATCAAAATGAAATGCCCAGTAAAAAGCTTAGGGCATGGCACATGGCAAGTACTCAGTAACTGGCACTTACTGTCTAATAACAGAAGTTTGAGCTCATTGTGGCAGGGATTGGTCCTTGTGTATATATCTTTCTATGTCTCCAGTGCACAGTGCGGGACAGGACCATAAACACTTAATCCCCTCTGACCGATGGTGACTTCGGAAGCAGAATATCCCTGGAGAAGAGCAGTGTAACTTGAGGGCAGCACTGGCCTAAGGCATGTGACGCAGACATGATCGGTGACGGTCAAGGGCCTCTCTCTCCCACAGGAGACAGGCCGGCTGTGCTGAGAGTCTCAGGCTCTCCTGGGGTCGACGGAGCCTGGGAAAAGCTGCGGCAAGGGACCAGAAGGTCATTGCCAGCTGTGGGAGTCCTAGGGCTTTTCCAAAGAAAAAGGAGAGGATATGGGTTAACTGAGTAGGCCTCAAAGTCACCAGGGGGACTTTCCTGATTCCAGCAACCGGTCACCGATGGCGGTGAGTCAACGAGGGAGAGGCTGGGACTCGACACCCGCGCATGATTCTGGCCTAACCTCAGTCTCTGTAGAAGACAACCAGGGGACTCACAGGACCAAAGTGCGTGTTTGCACCCAGAAACCTCTAGCATGGGGGGCAGACGGCCTCTCTTGTTACAAACCCGTCTTCTCTCTGCAGCGCTTCCCTCATCCCGGGAGGCACACCGTGGTCCAGCTCTGAGGCCTGTCCCCTGAGGCCCCATCATGTTTGGTCCACTCTTCAGAGGACAAGGCCCCCGAGGAGACATCACTAGACATCCCAGATTCTCACCAGGTCCAACTCCATGTTTGTCATTGAGCATGTGGACAACAAGTCAAGCCAGAAACGTGGGTGACCTTGAACCATTTGCCTGAGCAAAGGAAAAGCAAGAGCCCATCCCAGACAGGCTCAGGGACACAGGCGGTCCACCTGGAAAAGATCGATTCGCCTCTGTTAATGGGCCTCCTCCTGTCTTAAATGCTAACAGCTAGAGGGAGTTAAAAGGATTTCTGAAAGGTTTATTTTGGGGTAGGTTTGAAAGCTCCCCTCTCCTGCTCTGCTTTTCTTTTTAGACAGCTTTGCACAAGGGGCAAGGCTCCTGCCAAAAGGCCTCGTAATGCCCCTCTTCGGGGACCGAATTTATCCGCTCAGCTGTCCCTTGTAAATTTATTCCTGTGTGAGATTTTTCCCAAACCATTCATTCCTTCGCTTAGCTCAGGCAGCTGGAATGCAGAAAAAAAAACCACATTTTTTCTTTTTCTTTTCTTTTTTGCCCCCTCAAGAATGTGGCTTTTGTGCGTGGGGAGGGGCTGGGCTAAAGAGAAAAAAACCCCAAAGTGTCCGCAGATCCACATACACCTGGGGCAGTGAGGGCCCCCAGAGGCACGGGGCTGCCCTGGGTGGGCAAGGGTGGCACAGGGCTCCCGGGATGCCAGCTGACCAGGGTGTCTGCGGTGGGGGCCTCTGGTCCTCGGCCTGGGACTTGGCCAGAGAAACACCTCATTGGTTGTTTCCACGGCAACATCACAGTTTAGCTGGAATGGAAAGCCTCGTGGGTTAGAGCCAGGAGTGGCTTTCCAGCTGCACGTGTGCACAGAGCAGGTCCGTGGGGAGGAGGAGAGTGTTGGGAAATTTTACTTTATTTTTCCTTGAGTGGTTATGGTCTCTGAGGCAGGTGAGGACTGTGGAAGGGGTTGGAGGTGACATATGTGCTTAAAGAATTTGGGTTGCCTTAGGGACAGTGAGAATTTTCCTGTAAGGCATGATCGCTGGGGAGGCCTTGCATCTTGAGCAAACAGGGAAAGGTATGTTGGCATGAGCAGGCATGCGAATCGGCTGCCTGTCCATCCTCTGCACGCCTGTGATGTTTATCTTCCCAGGGTCCCCCAGCACAGGGACGGCTGAAAACAGCAGTGTCGGCAGAAGAGTCAGGACAGGAGCGTGCTCCGTTTCCCTGAAACGGCTCATGCCGTGGAGCAAAGAGGGTCTGCAGGAAGCTCAAAGGACAAGAGAGGAGAGGTCCAGGTGTCCTGCTGCGTAATATTCCAGCTGCAGTCAGAGCAGGCTGTGAGCACTGGCACCCCAGCTCTGGCTTCATGTCTATGCCCACAGCATTCTGAAGGTTTCTGTCGAGAACATTGTCCAGGAGCACAGAGGCCACCATCCAGCCAGGAATCTGTTCTCTCTCATGGGCTGGCAGACAACTTTTAGAACCAATGAGCCTGCACCATCTCTTTCTGCCTATAGAACAGACAGTTTTTTGATGCAGGTGTCATTTATATCCTCACGGCACAGTAAGGATCACCTGGTCATCTCATTAAGACTTTCATTCATTGAATGTGTGTGGGGCTGAGGCTCTGCTTTTCTAACAAGCTCCTAGGAAATGCCCATGCTGCAGATTCATTGGCTGCCCTTTAAGTAGCCAAGGCAGGAATATTCATTCTGTGGGGCCGGGAGGGATTTTTCAGCTATCAAGAATGGAGGAACATTCTCAATAGAATGCCCTGCCATGGTCCATCGGCAGGGTGGTAATTTCTCTTTTGCAGGCCTGTCTTTCCTGGTTTTGTCCTTCAGTAAACACTAAGCCATCAAACACAAGTTTTCAGTGTCAATGTGCCACCCCTTGGAATGAATGCATTTCAGGGCAACTATAATTTATTTCTGGAACTGTAGTATCACTTGATGGCCAAGAGTCCAGCACTTGACACAAGACAGACCTAGGTTTGAATCCTGGAGCTCAGTTAGATAGCTATGAACCTTGGAGAAGCTACCTATTCTCCATAAACTTAATTTCCTCAACTGTGAGGACTAAATGTAATAATGTGTGAAGCACCCGATTTATATTGCCTATTACCATTATTGGTTATGAAATAATTGATCTGTTAGAACTTGTGAGCTGGAGGTCCACGGGCTGAATCTGCCCTTCCCCCAGGTCCAGATGTTTGGCCCATACATGATTTTAAATAACATTGACTTAGTTGCCAACATCTTAAAATTGGGAAATTTCACATAAAAATTGGAATTTGAGGCTTATGTTGAAAAATCATTAGCTCTGACAAACCTGGCTCTGATTTCTTGCATGGTAACAGTCAGCTAGTGATGGGCTGAGCAGGGCTGGTGACTTTCCATGGGGTCCATGCCTCCAGTTCCCCACCAGCTCAGTCCTCTTGCTTGTGTCACCTCCTCCCTGTGGGCACATGCCCTTGGGTCCCCACACCTGTAGGGTCCCTCTGACTCTGGAATGCTAGTTATTCTGGCTCAGTGATATGTAGTAAGGGCTTCTGGAACCCAGAGTCAAGTTAAAGATCACCTGCCAGTAACAGTTCTGCTGAAATAAAAGAAATCTGGTAGACTCTTCTTTGCCATCCAACAGAGTAGCTGCCATTTTTGCTCTCAGCAATGCTCCTGTGGCCAGAACCTGCTGGTCTAAAAAGCCCCCCTCTTTTATCACTGACCCGTAGGTCATCGCTAGTGTGTCTTCTTTGCTCTCTCCCCAAAGCCTAAAACTCTCATGACTTTGGCCTTGCGGTTTGGGAAGGTGCTTCTCCTGCGGAAGCTGAAGTCTATGTGACATATGAGCATAATTACTCTTTGTTGATTCTTGATTTTTTTTTGAATCTCTAGAGCTGCCTGGGCCTAGTGCCCAAGAATCTTGCTCCTTGAGTGAATGGCAGTGCTAGACTGTGCTACTGGCTGTTGCCCAGAGGAACTCCAGGTGCTTGGGAAGGGCCATGATCGAAGGAGGCCTCTCTCTCTCTCTCTCTCTCTCTCTCTCTCTCCCTCTCTGTCTCTTCCTGCCCCTCTCTCTCATTCTCTGAGCTTTGTATTCTTTATGGGCTCAGGTAGAACCACAGGCTCTTCTGTGGACCCACAGCTTCATGGAAGTCCCATGAGAGCGACTTCTCCCTTCTGCCTCAGACAGATCCCCTGAGGTCGGTGAGCCCTGGGTCTGAGTATGAGGAGAGTTTTTAGGGGCTGAGGTCTGGGAGGGACCACTTGCCTGCTTCTGTGGGTGGATAGGCTTCTCTGACCCACAGGAATAGCCCTGCATGAGGTCTGCGCTCCCCCCCCCCCCCCAAGCAGGGCTTTTCAGTGTCACTGTGGTTGTTGGTAGCCTGGACAGTGGGCAGCTGCCACTGGGAATGTAATTCTAATGACTGTCAGATTCTCCAGCTTTGGGGACAAATGCTCCATGAATTTTAGTTTTGTAGGTTTGTGTGTGATGGTGGGTAAGGGACTTGGTAAAAGAGCTTTGACCTTCCTGCCATCATCTCCAGAAAGTGGGGCTAGAGCAACAGAGCATTCTTAGAAGACCCGAAGAAAATATCATTTTGTGCAGAATCGAGCTTGCTATTTCAGTTCCATCAGGAAATTCACAGGAGAGCAAGAGACAGCCAAAAATCACATCTCATGTTCTTGAATTTTGTTAGCTTGTGTGTTCACTGATCTAAAGACAAAGAACTCGCTCATACCAGAGGCTGGGTTTCCTCACCCTGTATGCCTGGACTTGAGTGGCCTTGTCCTGTCTAAGTGTCTTCAGCTGAGTGACAGAGCTGTTGAGCCCATTGGCCAGAGGCTGACCTGTGAAGGGGCTGCCGGGATCCCATGCACCTCCCAGGCCACAGGGAGCTTGTGAGGAAGGGGCTGAGCCCATCTAAGCCCGCGCCCCTGCAGATCACAGGCTCCTGCACACCAGGTCCCCCTGGATGTGGTGCTGTACCTGCACCAGCATCACCGAAAGCTCTGCAAGTTCAGATCCACCAAATCAGGGCACTGGACGTGAGCCCGAGTCTGTACGTTTAACAGGCACCCAAGTGACGCTGAGCTTCAGAACCACCAGTCTCACACGTGGACTTGAAAAACTCACTCAGAGCATGTTTTTCATTCCTTACTTTCAAACACTCTTTAATAGTTTCTCTGATTAGTGTGGAGAAGTTCCAGGAACCTAAATGCGAGGCCCTGGATGGGACGGGATATGGGCTCCATAATCATCTCGAGCTGCTCAGGGCCACGTTCAGGCCAGGGGACTAAAGGCCTCATTACCGGGGACACATGCTGCGAGGGCTCTTCATAACCAACTCGAGATGTCCCTCCAGTCGGGCTGGGATTGTTTTCGTTAAAGACTTGACCTGACACCTCTTGGTTCCAGGTGGAACGCATTTTCGCCTAAAACCATCCAATGTTGGCTCTGAAGGGAATTTAGAGATCTATTCCAGAGCTCCCTCTTATAAAAAATTCCTTTTATAAATGGGGAATTACAGGTTAGGGGTGGACCAAAAAAATTGCTACAATTATTAATTCCTGAATCTATATTCAGGGAGTGTCATGGAGAGAGGGACTGATGAGGACAGCAGTCAGTAGCAGCAGAATCATTATCCTGGAATGACTGGGGAGAGGTGACCGGGCAGAAGTGACCTCCCATTTCCTGAAAATCCTCTCAAGGGGAGATGCATGCCAAGCAGGGACCGGGACATTCCCATCTTCCCCAGGCTTCTGTCACTCGGAGGGGACAGCTTGCCCGGCCCCACCCTGCCCGGGCAGGCTCTTCCAGCCAGGACTGTGCTGTCCCAACTTGCACGTGGCGGGCGTGCTCCGTACACAGGGTGCCAGCTGTGTCACCAGCTCCGCTTTAGGCCTCAGCATTGTTAGCAGGAGAGAATGCGAGCCACTTTCACAGAGCTTACAATCGACTTCCAAACTTGTTAGATTCTGCTCCTGTGCTTTTAACTGTCCAGCTTCTGCCTTGAGAGGAAATTTGGATGCTTGGATTTTTGAAACAAAAAAAAAATTTCACTCCTTTATTTTCTCATTCCATAGCTATTCATAGGAAACCATCCTGTGTCAGGCATGGAAGAGAAGATTTGTTTTTTAAAAGGAGCTGTGTCTACTGTACACACCATGGTGTACAGTGCAGGTCACAGATAGATGCAGGGTAAGCAGTTGCAGATAAATGAGAGAAATGACAATCAGTGTGGCTGCTCTCTTTAGTCAATTTAATTTAAAAATGGAGATTAAGCCCGGCCGGGCGTGGCTCAGCGGTTGAGCGTCGACCTAGGATCCAGGCGATTGGGGTTCGATTCCCGGGCTGGGCACATGCCCGGGTTGCGGGCTAGCCAATCAGTGACTCTCATCATTGATGTTTCTATCTCTCTCTCTCCCTCTGCTTTCCTCTCTCTGAAATCAATAAAGATATATTTAAAAAAAAAAATTAAAAAAAAAAAGGAGATTAAATTGACACAGGATAATTAGCATAAAATGAAAAACACATATCTTAAGTGCTCTCTGTGTTGAGTTTCACTGTAGTTTTCTACGGTTATTTTAGTGCATTCTGGCTCTCTGTTTCAAGCTGTTTCTCCTCTCTGCCCATACCCAGACTGAAGTATGACCTCTCAAGTCCTGGGGGATGGGCTTCAACACAGGCCCAGGAACTGGAGCCGCTCATGGTGTGGAGCTATTGGGACCAGAGGGCATCGCCACCACAGCTGGGCTGCAGCGTCTCCAGTTCTTGCCTCGTGGCCATGGGACCAGGAATGAAGAGATGAAACCATAGGTGGTGCTGAACTAGCTACTAATTCAGTGTGGACTGAAGGGTTCTGGGAGAGAAAAGGGCTGAAGAGGGTCTCAAACTGTCTGGATGGAGAGAGATCTGGGCTGGCAGAGGAACCAGAGAGGTCCTGACCATGCTGGAGAAAAGTCACTTGGAACTTGGCAACGGGCAGAACGACGCCTGGGTGTTCTTTCGGAGCGGAGCTTGGCCAGCCCCGATGGCTGGCTCTCCGTTGACTTGGCTGTTGTACAGTTTCGACGGAGCCGGGGTCAGCTGATAGAGTGTTGTTTGGTAGAGATGCAAATAATTTCTGTCCTGTGGGGATGATGGTTTATGACCCTGTGAGGCATTAGCCAATTTAGATTTTAACCTAGTGATCCTCTCCTAACTTTTTAAATTAATTGCCTATAAAAATCAAACTTTTCAAATTGTCACTTGGGCAGTTTTAATGTCTTACTGTTTCCCTCCTTAATTGATGCATTGGATCAACTTTGTGGTATTCATTTTCTGTTTGAATAAAAGTCACTATGTTAGCTCTTTGAAAATGGCCCTCACCTGGGTATACCTTCTCCAGGGCCCAGGTAGCTCAGAGAGCTGGAGTCCCAGGGGGCTCCATGTGCCTTGTGGTCAAATCCCTGGGCAGGCCGGAGGGTGCGACAACTTGGGCATCTGTTCACTGTGTGTACAGGAGGTGTGTGTACAGGAGGTGTGTGTACAGGAGGTGTGTGGAGGGGGTGGTATTTAAAGCATGGCACTGGGGACACAAACATCCATCATGAACAATTCCTTTAGTTTTCCATTTGCCAAGTTGTTCCAGGGTCCAGGTTGCCAACTTCGGAGCCAGTGACTCACTGGATGGAAACACTCCTACAGTACAGCGGGGCTCCTTTCCACCCCGACTGCGCTGCAGTGACCCAGCCAACCTGGCACTTTCTTCACCCCTTTTCAATGCATCAATGGGAACCTGGAGTTTACCTCCTTAGGGCTTTCCTGAAACACGACCCGTTCAGACCTTGCAAAGTTGCAGGTGGGACAGAAGGAAAACAAAGGTGGCTCTTGAAGGCCCAGGAGCTGGTCTTAAATCCTGACACTCTGGGGTGTGAAAAGGTCTGAAGGGACAGCCAGGTTGAGGTGAAGTAGTAAAAGTGTACGCTGGTCAGGAAAGGAGCAAGAATCTAATTCTATATTAGCAGTTGACTGACCTTGGGCAGCCTGTGCCCCCGTAATTGCCTTGTAAATGGCAGAAAAGCGAGTCTGTGAAGGTGGCGATGGCTGGGAACAGAAGTCACGTCTGGCGGGGCCACGAGCAGCGTGAAGGCAGAGGGTGGTGTGGAAGGGGCGGGAGCTCCGTTCTTCTGGTTGGGGCAGGATCAGGCAGGTCTTAACGTCACCACCAGTGTCTGGGGCCCATCTGGTGCATTTTGCTTTGCCTCATTTCTCCATCAGGACAGTAATGGTAGCTCAGCCTTTGTCTGGATAAAGTACTAAGTGCTCCATATACACAGCTCACCTAATCTTCACAACCACCTTATCAGGTAGGTATTATTGTCATCACAGAAAAGAGCACTGAGCCTCAGAGAGGTCAAGCAACTTGCCCAAGGTCATGCAGCTGTCAGGGGAAAGAGATGGAATTCAAACCATGGTCTGCTCGGCTCCCAAGCACCTTATTGCCGTTACACTCGCCACTGCAGGTAAGACTGTGAACGCAGTTGTGGATGAATATTAATAACAGGAGGGGGAACTGCCAAGCTCTCCTGTCTGGCAGGACTGATTTTTCAGTGAGACTGTGAGCTTAATGAGAGCAAACGCTCAGGCCATACACTACTTTAGGTGCCCTCAGACCCCAGAAGTGCTAGGCATGCAGGGAGCGGACCCAGAGCGATATTACTGCTGTGAGCTTTCATTAGGATGTATAGAGTTCTGTTATGTGCTTGGAAAAAATCCATCATCTCAGGAGGCTATATAATGCTCAAAACAGCTTTGGAAATGCTCTTTGGAAATTGCTTTCTGAGCCTCAGGCACATAAATATATTTTTATATATATTCTCGGTCATGGCAGGCCTCGGTCCTTTGAGGCTGGCTTTGAATGTTATAGAAACCTGGAGGCAATTCAGAGCCAAGTTTGTGGAAGGAGGTGAATGATCAATTTCAAATTTTCAGTTTTGTTTAAAAACAAGCTGGTGTTAGAGCGAAGCAACGAGGCTGACAGTCTTGAGCGGCTCAGAAACCCACTGAAGACACTCCTGCGCTGGAGGATTGGAACAAGGTTTCTAGCAAAAGCCCCGCAGTTTTGGTTCCCGCCTCGCCAGCTGCTCCTCAGACTGCTTTTCCACTCACTCGATGTCCCTGTCACCCGACCCCTCTCAGTTCCTTAGGATGCTGCCCGTATTACCTATTTTCTCGGCCTCATGTTGCCCAGCTCATCTGTCGGGCCCAGGTTTGGGTGTTGTCCGCGCAGCGGGACCTCACCTGTCACTCTGTCTGTGCCCCCCCAGTCCTCCCCAATTGCAATGATCGATTCCAGGACCTTTGCACAGGTGGAACGAACACCTTGACTCCTCCGCCTCCCTGCAAGCTTCCCGAGACAGACACTGTCCTGTTTTGCCCACCACTGTGCCCTCAGCACTCAGCAAAATGTATGGCATGTTTGGGGCACTCAAGGAATATCTTTGAAAAAATAAACAGGAGCATCCAAGTCCTGGTTACCAGGCTGCTCCTCCACCCACCCCTGCAGCCTCTTCCTGTTCACTGTCTCCTCGAGTCTCTCCTGCGCACCCCGGGACCTTTCACTCTAGGGGACCCCTCCCAGGCCCTCCTTCCACTTCTTGCCTCAGCTCCTGGTTGTCACTGTATTTTCTTTTCATGCTGAGTTTTATCTTTGGTCCCCCTCTCTGTAGAGCTCCAGCCCAAAGTTTCCAGTAACCCATCGCTCATGTCTGCACACTTGCTCCCTGGCACCTGGCACCCGTCTCAGGGACCAGAGCTATGTCCCTTCCTGCTCTTCCTGTGCTCTGTTTCTGGAATGTTTCCAAATCTGTCCATTCTCCTAAAAACAAACTATAAGGTCACCCTCCCTCATCCTTCGCTTCTCTTTCTATTTCAACTCCTCACCAAGAGAAATGAATTCTGCTCCTGGAGTGACACATGCATCTTTAATTTCCTTTTCATTCTGATGAGAAAATTCGAGGGTGCGCCCTAACTATTCCTGTGCTGGACAATTAGAGCAGCCTCACAACTTCCCTCCCCCAGCCCCAGGCAGTGGTCCAGCTTTCCCTCCACCTTACAGTTCACCCTTCAAATGCCCAAGTGACCATGGCTGTTATCTATAGAATGAAGCCCACACCTTATCTATCCTTCACTGTTTTCACTCCAGTTGTCCCCAAAGTGTGGCCCCGGGAACAAGAGCATCGGCATCACCTGGGAGCTTGTTAGGAATGTGAATTCTTGGGCCCCACCCCAGGCCTGCTGAATGAGAACTCTTCATGGGGTGGGGGAGGCAGCAATCTGTGTTCCAACCAGCCCTCTGGGTCACCCTGGGTCACTCTGGGTCTGCTCTAGAGGGTTCAGATTTCTCATTTATGCCTGAAGGTCATAATTACTTTTGTGCCTCCATGACTTTGCTTGTGTTTTTTTACCCGAATGGAATGACTTGCCTTCTTCACACTCCATCCCCTAGTTCCCACACTCCATGCTCTCCCCACCTGTCAAATTCTCGCTCATTATGTCAGGTCCTCATCACTCCTTCACAAAGTGTTCCCTGGTCCTCCCAGGCAGAATGGACCACTTTCCCCTTTGAATTCTCACTGGTGCTGCCCCCCTGGACTATTGAGATGTGTCTGCTTCTGCCTTGTTAATTGTTTGTCTTCGCAGCCTCCCATATAATAGGCGTCTTCTGAACTGACTTGGGTCAATGTATTATTTAATACATTGGGCAGGAAAGGGCAAGGTTTGTCTTACATAGAGTCAGGCCAGAGACACAGCATTTACTCCTTCTGGAACTTGTCCCAGGGGAGGTGTCCTGTGTCTCCTCCCCTGCCCAAAGTTAGGTAGCTTAATTTTGGAGACATGCCTGGAATGGCTGGAAGCCTCAATTTCTCAAAAGTTAGAATATTTGGGGAGAACAGAACAGAGAACAGCTCAGAAAAGTGATAAGAAAGACTCAGGACTCCAAGCCCACATACCTAACCTAACAAAGTAAGCAGAGCCTGTCACCTCCCTCCACTCCATCCCACCCCGAAAAAGTCCTCAATAAAAAGATACAAAGGTCTGCAGCTTTCTGAACTGCTGGGTTGGCTAATGTGGTACTGATGTGGACATGACAAAGCATTTTGAGTTATGAGACCATTAACTCACATGTGACACTTGTTTTCTCTGCTTGTTATGGGCTGAATTGTGCCCCCTCAAAATCCATATGTTAAAACCCTAACCCCCAAATGACTGTATTTCGAGATAGGCCCACACACACATCCAGAATTACATGTCATTTTGGTGAATATTATGAGTCCATCCTTCCTGATATGATCTGGGCTTTCACTTAGTTCTAGTGTGACTGGAAACTAAATGACGAAAGAATTTAAATAAATTCAACCTTCCCTATCTCAAGTTAGGGGCATGTTTCTTGCTCTGTCCCATATCCTGACTTGCCCCAAGGACTTCAAGTCCAGGAACAGCCTCAGAAGGGAAACCCTTTGCAGTGCTGATAATTGACTATTGCCGTAATCTCTGGAGTAGTGCTGCTTGTTACACAAATGGAAAAAATATGGGGATACATGAATAAAAATAGAATTATTTTGGAATG
Source organism: Miniopterus natalensis (assembly GCF_054644295.1). Classification (NCBI taxonomy): domain Eukaryota; kingdom Metazoa; phylum Chordata; class Mammalia; order Chiroptera; family Miniopteridae; genus Miniopterus; species Miniopterus natalensis. Next base: position 7,609,770 of record NC_142100.1, on the reverse strand, counting down.
AAGAGGAGATACAATCTAAGTGCAATCCAACTTCCTTTTAGCCAATTTCTAATTTTATCCTGGTGTGTGCTGGGGCTAGAAATTACATGCTGGGCCACTAGAATAACTAGCAAAGGAACAATATTGGTGAAGACAATGACAATAATTTTTAAAGTTTTCACCTTACCTTATATAGTTTTATCATTTATAGATGATACTACGCAAGTCCTGAAGCATTAATATTATTGATTCAATTTTACAGATGAAGAAAAGGGAAGATCAGAGGAACCATGGGATTTCCCCCAGTGTCACAATAATCAGTGAAGGTAACCATCAGGATATGAGCATCCAAGTGTAACACATCTTCCACTGGTGTCTGTAAGGACTCTGACTTTAAATGTTTCTTCTTACCTATCCTTCACTCTTTGCCTTTGGGGGTGCCAGTTACACGTATGTTAGACCCTGTATTCTGCATGTCTGTCTATTCTTTCTTCTATCTACCCTTCAATAGGCTGTTTTTTCTATTCACATATCTCCAGGTTCACTAGCGTGACTCCCGCTTTGTTCTCTCTGATGTTAAACATATCCAGTGAGTTCTTACTTTCAGATATTGCAGTTCTAGAAGGTCCACTTGCTTCTAAAATCGATTTCAGTTCTTTGTTGAAATTCTTTACCTTTTTTTTAATCCTCACCTTAAGATATGTTTTTATTGATTTTTTAGAGAGAGAGGAAGGGGGGAGAGAGAGAAAGAAAGAGTGATGGAAGAGAGAAACATTGGTTAGTTGCCTCCTGTATGTGCCCCTCCCCTGGGATCGAACCCATAATCTTTTGGTGTATGGGATGACTCTCTAACCAACTGAGCCACCCAGCCGGGGCAAAAGTCTCTATCTTTTCATCCATCCTTCTTGTCCATTATTTCTTTATTTTGTTTTAAATATTTATAATAGCTAATTTCAAGGCTCTTCTCTGCTGATTCTAACCTCTGGGTATTTTGTGGATCTGCTTCCTTTTCTTGATTTCTTGAGTATTGGTCACATTGTTGTACCTCCCTGTGTCTCACCACTTACGGTTGTTTACCTCATGTTACCTATAAAAGAGCCAAAGAGACTGAAGTTAATATTATTTTCCCCTGCAAAGGATTTGTGCTTTCCTCAGCCGGACACACAGTGTAAGGGGCCGATCATCTCAATGCCGTGAGGAAGTAAACTGGGTCGTGGTTGGGTTGCAGTTGGATTTAGTTCCTCTGATTTCACATGTCTCTGGGGGGACTTCGCCTCCTATGAAATGTGAGATGGAGGGAGGTTTGACTGCCTTCCTGGCCCAGCCCTATTCTGGGCAATTTCCCCTGGGGTTTGGATTGAGATCTTGTGTCTCTGTCACCTCTACCCTGAAAACTTAGAGCTTTAGCCTTCACATAACACAGATTCACAGTCTGCTCAAGGTCTGTTAGGGGCCCCTGTTGGGTAAGGTTGTGAACCCCTCCCACTAGTCCATCTCCTAGAAACTCTGAGGCTCTGTGTGATTTCACTCTTCCTTGAGTCTCCTATGTCCCACCACGTGCAGTAACTGTCTGTGGGGAAAGCCAGCCATGCGCCTGGGACTCGTCTAGATTCCACTCTGTTGTGCCAGGCTGCAGGACCGTGACAGCTCCCCCCTGATTTCTCCTCCCCTCTGCACACGGTAAGCCCAGTCCTCACGTCCTTAGCAAATGCCCCGCAGGAAGAAAACTACAAGCAGTGTCAGCTCACTTTGCACCTGCTCTTTCCTTCTGGAATTTTATTCCCCTAGTCTTCTCTGCCTGTGTGGTTCTCCACACTGATAGTAAGAGTATGATTTTGGGACATGTCTTTATTTTCCCTAGCTGTTGCATTGGGAGGAAGGCCTTGTCTCTATCCACTAAATCCTACTCAAAAGCACAAGTCTAAAAAACGATTAATCTATTTTTTTCATCAGTGAAAGCACACTGAGTCATATTGTTTTGCCAACATTTTATTGTGAAGATTTTCAAAAATACCACAAAGTTGAAAGAAATTTACAATGAGCAACCCACACACCCAGTGGTGGGTTGGTAAGCTTGCTCTGCAGGGGGAGATAAAAAAGCTCTGGTTTGCATGGGTTGCTGATTTCTGTGGTGGAGGTGTTCCCTACCATGGCTAGTTTTAAGCTACCAGTGTGACTTGGGGAGGATTTGAGCCAAGTCAGCTCCTGTGAGCCAGCTCAGGCACGCCACTGCACAGAACCACCACCTGGAGTCTACCACCAACATTTTAACATGCTTGTGTTATCACACGTGTATCCACTCCTGTTTCCACCATCAACCCATCTTATTTTTTTGTACATTTTTGATATAAGTATAATTTCTTCTAGATACTTCAACATGCATGTTAAGTGGAGTTTAATATTTAGAGCTTTTTGATGTGAAACAAATTCTCAGCCTTAATTGTGTATTTGCTGAATTTTGACAAATTTATACAGCTGTGTAATCCAGCCCATATCAAGGTATAGAAAAGTACATTTACCATAGAAATTTCCCTCAAAGCTTGGCCAACTAAAACGTTCAGCTTTTCCTGACACGAAATGTCACTCAACCAAGACTCCTTCATTATATTTGATTAAATGATCATTTCGCCTAAATGTCTGTGTTTATATTGGTTCCACTTTACATTCACCAGGATAATCATAAGTTTGCTAATATATAACTTTGAAAAGAGATGCCCCATAAGAGCCCGAGAGCTTCAGTACCCAAAGTGTACACATCACTGAGTCATGCCAAAGAGAATCACAGATATCAAAACACTGACCAAGTCCAAGGTTCCCAGGACAAGCAAACAGCCACACATCCCATCCCTTCAGATCCCCTTCAAGCCCTTCTCCCACACTAAGTATCTGTGAATCATTCTGATGATAGTCCCATGACATTGTTGTCCCCCCAGAAACAGCCTTCCCCGTCTCCCGCTCTTGGCTGATCCTGGCCACACTTCACTTGGCAATATATTCATTTGGCTTTCACCTGTCACAACTCAAGGAAAAACATCAGTCAACAGCAAAAAACCAAAATCCAGGAAAACACTCAGCAAGAAAAGAGAGAAAATCATTTGCCTTCAATTATGAGGAAGGATGTTTCAGACTCAAGTAGTCAGAAATATTGGACAGTGATTCAAGTTCTAAACCACAAATCCATGTTCCAGATGAAGAAAGCAGGTCTGGAGAGGAGTAAGGAGAAATCTCTCACCGAAAGTGCCAAAAGAGAAAATATTTTCAAAAATAATTTTGTCTCTCTGTGAGATTAACCATGACAGTGATCAGGATGTGAAAGCTGCCTTTTATTATTTGAGAACCGTTAAGATTCTAATATCTTACATATGTGTCATGGTTTATAAAGATTTTGTTCTGGTCACCTTACTTTCCAGACCTGGAAAGAATGGACAGAAATTACAAGAACACTGATTTTTTTTTAAACCTTTAAGGTTGTGTAACAATGAAATAGGTTATTTCTAGACACTTCCAGATTTCATGACTTCGTGACCATGTGACCTCATGACTTTCCAGTGACCATATTTTCTAAACTGAATCTGGGTTATATTTTTGCCAAGTAAAAACACTGATAGGTCCCTTTTCAACCTGGACCTGCAGAATGGCTCCCACAAAGAAGGGTGGCGAGAAGAAGGACCCTTCCGTCATCAATGAGGTAGAGACGAGAGAACACACAGGCAACATTCACAAGAGCCTCCATGGAGTGGCTTTCAAAAGGTGTGCCCCTCGGACACTCAAAGAGATGGGGACATTTGCCATGGAGGAATGGGAACTCCAGATGCACACATTGACACCAGGCCCAACAAAGCTGTCTGGGCCAAGGGAATAAGGAATGTCCCGTCCTGTACCCAGATGTGGATGCCCAGAAATCCAACAAGCTCTATACACTGGTCACCTCCGTGCCTGTCACCACTTTCAAAGATCTACTAACAGTTCATGTAGATGGGAACTAACCGCTGATTGTCAAATAAAGTTATAAAACTGAAAACAAACTAACAAAACCGTGCTATTCAGAGATAATAGACTACCGGGAGATTGTTATTCAGTTCATTCAACGAACATATATCCGTATATTTCATTATAGTCTCTTTTTAGACATCTACCTGGTTATGCTTTCTAGGATAATTCATAAATAATAATGCACTTAAGTAACCATTACCCTACTGTTGCATGCTTATGGTGTTTATAATTTTTCCGTATGACAAATACTGTCAACATAAATAGCACAGCACAGGGAGCTTTCTCTGTATGTTGGGTAGTTACTTAAGCGTAAATTGAGAGGCGTGCACCTTCCTAATACCCTTGAGCAACATATTAAAATCTTCTCCGAAAAGGTGGTATCAGTTTTCAAGCCTATATAAAATGTCGGAGTGCCCCTTTCGCTGCATCCTTAGCAACGACGAGTGACAGGAACATATTGAACGCTGAAAATCTGTGTAATCCATGAAGTTCCAACCTGGACATTACCATAGCAGCTTCGGGAAGTGTTATAACACAGGCTCTGATTGGTAGGTTTAGCTGAATGAATTTTAAGGTCCTATCTAAACTTCTTCCTAAAAGTTTACAATCAATTTAGTTATGATATAGCTAGTTACAACATGATTGGTTTTATCATAAAGCAATTATTTTTCTCAAAACATTAGTAAAAATATACAGGGAAAGCCTAACTGGCATGACTAATGCATATGACAGATCTTGGTATAATCTTTTGTTTTTTAGGATTTTTGGAAACTAAAGTGGGCATGCTTGCTAATTAATTCACTAAAGATGCAAGTTATCTTTATTGTTTATATATTTGAATGTATGTATATACCTATACCTATATCTGTATCTGTAGTTATATCTATATATCTCTATCTCTATCATCTATATTTATATCTATATATCTCTGTACCTGTATCTGTATCTATATCTGTATCTATACCTATATCATCACCTATATCTGTATCTATATATGTATCTATATATCTAAATCTATATTTATATCTATATCTATCTATCCATATCTATCTCTCTATCATCTATCTATCTCTATCTATCTATCTATCTATCTATCTATCTATCTATCTATCTATCTATCATCTATCTATCATCTATCTATCTATCTATCTATCTATCTATCTATCTATCTATCTATCATCTATCTATATCATCTATCTCTATCTATCTATCTATCTATCTATCTATCTATCTATCTATCTATCTATCTATCTATCTATCTATCATCTATCTATCTCTATCTATCTATTATCTATCTATCTATCTATCTATCTATCTATCTATCTATCTATCTATCTATCTATCTATCTATCATCTATCTATCTATCTATCTATCTATCTATCTATCTATCTATCTATTATCTATCTATCTATCATCTATCTATCTATCTATCTATCTATCTATCTATCTATCTATCTATCTATCATCTATCTATCTATCATCTACCTATCATTTATCTATCGTCTGTCATCTATATCTCTATTTGTGTGTCAGTCAGCCTGGGCTGCCATAACAGAATATCAGACTGGGCCGCTTAAACAATAAACATTTTTCACAATTCTGGGGGCAAGAAGTCTGAGATCAGGGTGGCAACACAGTAGAATCCTGGTGAGAGCTCTCTTCCTGTGTTGCAGATGGTCTCCTTCTCCCTGAGTCCTCACATGGGGGAGGGGAGAGGGAGAAGGAGAGGAAGAGGGAGAGAGAGAGAGAGAGAGGGAGAGAGATTGAGATTGATTTCTTTCTCTTCTTTTAAGGTCACAGTTCTATTGGGTTATAATCTTATTTACTCTTAATTACCTTCTAAAGACCCTATCTCCAGATATATTTATATTGGGGGTTAGAGCTTCAACATATAAATTTGGGGGGGCATACTTTAAACCATAGCTACAAGTATATTTAATAAACATGTATTATTGGGATTTGAACAACACTAAGACATTTTTGAAGTATAAGCCATCAAATCGATTTTGTCTCAAGCTTTGGTCTCAAGAGTCTTTCTCTGACCCCTTGTGAAGTCTGTAGGTGGGATGGGATGCCACCTCTCCCAACAAGGAGATAAGCAGTTCTCTGAGGAGTTGACTGCAGACCTGTTCCCCTCAAACTAAGGATCAATGCTAAGACCCTGCTGTGGTTATTTATTGCTGTGTAACAAATCAACACAAAATCAAGTGGCTGAAAACAACAATACTAATTTTATTACCTGCCGTGGTTTCTGTGGGTCAGGAATTAGGGAAGGGCTTGACTGGGTGGTTCTGGCTCAGGGTCTCTCATATGGTTGCAATCAGATGGTGGTTGAAACTGGAGCAGAGGATGGGGAGTGACTGGAGCAGCTGGAGGCTGGCCAGGTATCTCTGCAGAGAGTCTCAAGGCTTCTCTATGTGGTCTTTCTGTATGGGCTAGTTGTACCTCCTCACAGCATGGTGGCCTCAGGGCAGCAGCTCACTTGCACAGTGGCTCAGCGCTTTAGCACAGTGTTCTAGTTCACAGGGTGAAAGCTGCATCCTTGTTTATGACTTAGCCTCTGGAGTCATGCAGTGTCACTTCCTCTACATTTTATTGCTCACAAGTGAGGTACAAGCCCACCCAGATTCAAGGGAAGGAGAATTAGACTCTACCATTTAGTGGGAGGGTGACAAAGTTCCAGAAGAACAAATGGGAAGAGTTACTGATGCAACCATCTTTGGAAAATATTGTCTTGCACAAGCTCTTTCACAGAGTGCCCAGACCTGAGGAATGAATATTTCCCATTAAAGTCTCTATGGAAAGTCCCAATCCTAAAATGTTGTATGCAGTTCTGAGCACCTATTTTAATCAGGATGTATGAGAGAATGTGAAAGCTCATCCCCTGAGGAATGATTATGGACCCTTGAGGAATGATCCCTTGAGGAACTAGCTTTCTTTTTTCTGGATAAGAGATATAAGAGGAGACGTGGTCACTATCTGAGCACATTTGAAGTACTGTCAGGTAGGAAAGGTAGCAGGCTCAGTCTGGGTTGCTCCAGAAGGGTGGATGACTACATGGTTTTTTGAGGACCCTGAGTAACCCAAAGAAGAAACTCAGGGGATTCCTTGGCCGGTTACCTCTGTTGTATATTCTATGTCCAGTTTTCTCTTAAAATGTGCCTTTTGATTAAAAATGAAAAAGTTTTCAAACCATTAGACTTGATCAAATTACATTCCCTGTACATACAATGTAGAAAAGTTTGATTGACATAGTTAAGGGCATAGACTGAAGAGCAGGGCTGCCTGGGTTCAAGTCCTGGCTCTGTTATTACTAGTTAACATAACCCTGGGCAAGTTAACTTTAAGTTTCCTCATCTGTGAAGTGGTCGTAATACCTACCTGATGGGGTGACTGTAAGGACAAACTGAGTGTATACTTATATAATCAAGTATAGTACTTAGAGTAGTGTCTGGCGTATAGTAAATACTACCTAAGTAGTCATTAAATTAATAAAAGTGTGAGAAGCATGCAGGAGCCTGCTTTGGAAGGTAACAAGCAGGCACTTAGTCGCTGCATGATCATGAGCAGAGTCTGGCAATCAGGCATTTTGTTAAAGGGGTTGCTTATGGAGTGGTTCACAGCTCACTCCTACAAAAGGAATTTTTAAAAACTAAGATGGAATCTGAGGCCACCCACTGGCTGTGGGGTGTTTGATGGTCTAGACCAGAGGTATGCAAACCTTTTCTGCAAAGGGCCAAATAGTAAATATTTTAGGATTTGTAGGTCATATGATCTTGGTCGCAACTATTCAACTCTGCCATTGTCGTATGAAGGTAGCCATGAACCATATACACATGAATTAAATGAATGTTGGGCTGAATTTGGCTCACGATCCATATCTATAGTTTGCTGACTCTAGTTTAGATCATGCTGGGCTTGAGAAAGCTGGAAATAAAGTGTTTTTTGATGAAGCTGAAGAGCAACAGGAGTTGGAGGGGAAGACAGGGCAGAACAGTGCCACTACAATGCCACCTCCCTTCCCAGGGTAAACTCACTGTGAGTTTGAACAGGTCCTCTGCGCGTGACTAGAACACGTGGCACCATGCATCCACAGACACAGAGGGGGGCCACATTGGGAACGAGAGTGCACAGGTTGTTCATTCTCACCACTCTGTGTTTTATTATTGTATTGCAAGGTCTTTGGAAAGAGAGCCAGGGCTTTTATTTTCCTTCAAACCAGCTCTAACCCCAGAACAATGCTGTCCATTCTGTGGCTGGTCAGGGATCCCTTGCTGACTGTCATTATTTCCTCACCTGCAATAAGATTTCTCCAGGCCCATATGGAAACCTGAAAGTGCATGAGGGACTAATTCAGTGAGACTCTTCCAATGGAAGTTCAGTCCCTGTGGGAGGTGATTGCACACTGATGGAATTTTTGCACACTGGAAGGAAAGATGATCTTTGCCTTTTGGCTGTGTCACAGTAATAAGTGGGAGACCGATTATTTCTAAGCTCGCAGTTCTTCCCGGCACTGATAAGAATGGAATGCAGGCTACCATGGAGATTCAGGTCACTAATTAGTCCCAGAAGCCTCTATGCCTTGAATCACTGTTATAATAATTATGCATTAAATTAGAATGTTTGCAAAGGCCCAGGGCCAACTGTGCTGCAGAGCCCAGTGACGGCATGGAGAGATCAAGGCGCGTCCTGCCCAGCACACTGCAGGGACCAGCAGTGAAACCAAAGGCCTGAGTGTGCAATGACCCTGCTTGGTCTCTGACCCAGCTGTTGGCAGCCTCCTGCCCGAGAGCTTGTTATTGGCCCTGAGTGGACAAAGGAGGGGGGAAGAAAATGATGGTTGCTCCTCAGCTCACCCCTCTGAACTCTGTTGCAGTCATGCTCAGCTGAGAAAAGACTCAAAACAATCATTTGGACACTTTGCTTCCACGGTAACAAATGCAAGATACTTCCAGGTGTTTGCTAACATGGAGATAACAGTCTGGGCTCTTGTCTGACTTTCAGTTTTTATCTCAAATTTTTAGACTCTGGTAGACCTGGCTGTAGCTTTGGTTCAACTATTTTATCTCCTCTCTCCTTCCTCCACCTCCTGCTCCCTCCCTTCTTGTGTTCTCCATGAGCATAAAACCAAAACATACTAGATACTCAGTTGTAAAATAAACAGATGATAAATAGCAGTCTCTGTGACTGTTGGGTTATGATTCCATCGAGGGCTTGGGTTGAAGTCATAAACCACAAGAAGTGAAGCGTGACCCATAAATAGCCTTCAAGATGGAATTACAGCCCCATAATTCAGCATGGACCTTTGAAAAAATAATCCTTAAACCTAGCTTTAATTTCGAGAAAGAGCCCTGACTGGGGTAACATCTTCTGATCAGTTCATCAGTAAACAAATAATTCCTCTGTATTAATGTGACATTTATTAATGCTGGGATGAGTGCCCTAACTGTTCTCTAGGAGGTTAATACTGAAACCAGGCGGCAGTGCCCCAAAGAGAACCAAAAAAAACCCAAACTGGAGCCCTACAGCCAGAAAGTTCACCACAGATGAACATAAATAAGCAGGAGGTAAGGAGATACCTTGGGCCGAGAGGAAGAAATGTTGATTCCTGAAAACATCTCTTGCCTTTGCTTTTCACACCTTTCATCTCCCCTCTTTTCGCTTGTCGTGGTATCATGTAGTGGCTGAGTTTGAGTTTTGTGGGAAGTAATGGACTGACATAGATTCCATCCCTGCTATAGACATGCTTGCTGTTTTCCCAGCCGATTCTTCCTGATCTCTCAGTTCATTAAAGCCAGTTGATCTCATACAACCCCAGAGCTATGACAGGCTTTTTCATGATGGTTTCTTGTGTGGTGAAAACAAATACACGTTACAGAGAAAATAAACCAAATCCAACTATTCTGCAGGAGTTGGATGTTTAAGTGGAAGCTTCTGGTGATCATAAATTAAGCCATCAAAATCCCTTAAGAATCCCCTGTAGCCTTGGTATTAAATAAAACAACATATATGCAAGGAGTAGCAGATGGTAAGGGCTTAATATATAATTTATTCATTGCCACGATTTGTACCACAGAATTCAGAAATATTTTATGAATGCTCTTGCATAGACACTTTCCTCAATGGACTGTTATTTATAACAAAAAATCTATAGTTATGAAAAAAAGCAACAGCAAAGAATAATTTCAGATAAGCTGTCAACCCAAAAGAGACAAAGAAGACGATAACGTTTTCTGACTTAATTGAGAAATAATTTTCATATAGGCTTTGTGTTTAATTTGCCCTTTCCTTTGTAGTTTCTTAAGGTGAAAACTTAGATCATTGATTTGAGACCTTTCTTTTTCAAATACAAGCACTTAAAGTTACAAATTTCACTCTGTTGTGTTGGCTGTATTCCACAGGTCATGATATATTATATTTTAATTTTTGTTTTGGATCAAACTGTTTTCTAATTTTTCCTGTGATTAAGTTTTCCCTCATGGGTTATTTATTTTCTAGATGTCTGGTGGGGATGGCATTAGCTCTGTGTATTGCTTTGGGTTACATGAATAAATATTTTTCTGTTTCTTTATGCCTTCTTCAATTTCTTTTAATAACGCCTTGCAGTTTTTAGTGTATAGTTCCTTTATATCCCCATCGAAAGCCCAAATGGCACTTTTTAAAGAAATAGAACAAAAAAATCATCAGATCTGTATGGAACCACAGAAGACCCCAAAGAGCCAAAGCGATCCTGAGAACAAAGAACAAAGCCCGAGGTCTCATACTCCATGACTTCAAATTATACTACCAAGCAACAATAACCAAAACAGCATGGTTTGGGTAGAAAAACAGACACGTAAACCAACGGCACAGAATTGAGAGCCCAGAAATAATCCCACATGTGTATGGGCAAATAATTAAAAAAATATATATACATCTTCATTGATTTCAGAGAAGGGAAAGGAGAGGTAGAGAGAGAGATAGAAACATCAGTGATGAGAGAGTCATTGTATGGGCAAATGATTTTTGACAAAGGAGCCAAAAACATGCAATGGAGAAAAGAAAGCCTCTTCAATAAATGGTGCTGGGGAAGTTGTAAGGCTACACGCAGAATAATGAACCAGACTGCTCTTTGTCACCATACACGCACACACATACGCGCACACACACACACACACACACACACACACACAACTCAAATTGGGTCAAAGGCCTAAATAAAAGACCTGAAACAATAAATTACACAGAAGAAAACATAGGTACTAAACTTACGGACCTCGGTCTTAGAGAAGATTTTATGAATTTGACCTCAAAGGCAAGGGAAGTAAAAGCAAAAATTAATGAATGGGACTGTATCACACTAAAAAGCTTTTCACAGCAAAAGAAACTCACAACAAAACAGAGGCAGCCAACCAGATGGGAGAAGATATTTGCAAACAACACCTTCGATAAAGGTTAATGTCCAAAATATACAAAGAACTCGAATGACTCAGCAACCAAATAACAAACAATCCAATTAAAAAAATGGGCAGGGGACTCAAACAGACACTTCTCTCAAGAAGACATACAAATGGCCATCAGATACATGGAAAGATGACCAACTTCACTGGCAATTAGGGAAATGCAAGTCAAAGCCACAGGAGGTGCCGCCTCACACCTGTTAGAGCAGCTGTTATCAGCAAGACAGGTAATCACTAGTGGCGGGGAGGCTGTGGAGAAAAGGGGGCCCTCAGCCAGTGCTGGTGGAAAACAGCATGGAGGTTCCTCAAAAAACTAAGAAAAGAGTTACCATATAACTCAGCAACCCCTCTTGGGGGATCCAAACACTTTGAAAGCATTTATTCGTAAAGACACGTGCACCCCTATGTTCAGTGCAGCACTACTCACGGTTGCCAAGACCTGGAAATCGCTGCGGGGTCCCTCGGTAGGCGCCTGTGTAAAGGAGCCCTGGTGCATCCACACGATGGATCACTGCTCAGCCACAGGAAGGGTGAAATCCTGCCACCCGGCAACTGCAGAGATGCCTCCTGAGAACATCATGCTAAGCAAAATCAGTCAGGTGGAAAAAGCCAAGAACCACGTGATTTCATTCACATGTGGGGTATAAAACTGAGAGCAATAAATGAACAAACAAGATAAACAAACAACAGTAGGGTGGCTCCCAGAGGGAGAGGGTGGTGTGGGGAGTGAGTAAAGGGGACAGGGGGGCGAATACATGCTGATGAAAGGGGATTTCACTTCGGGTGGTAAACACACAATGCAATGTACAGTGGATGTGCTATAGAGCTGTGCACTTGAAGCCTATATAATTTTATTAACCAGTGTCACCCTGAGAAATTTGATAACAATTTTAAAAATGTTTGGAGATTTTCTAGAAATTTTTCTGGTATTGATTTCTATTTTAATTCTTTTGTAATCAGAGAACATACATTGTACTATTTAAGTTCCTTTAAAGTTACTGAGACTTGTTTTATGATCCAGAATATGGCCTTTCTTTGTGAATGTTGTAAAGTGCATTTGAAAAAACTTTGTGTCCTGCTTTTGCTAAATGGAGTATTCTATAATGGTCAATTAGGTCAGTGGCCAAGAGTTTTATATGTTCAAGTGTTCTATATATTTACCTATTTTCTGTCTATTTGTATAATAATTACCAAGAAAAAGACTTAAAAATTGCTAACCGTCACTGTGAACTTGTCTCCTCCTTTTGGTCCTATCAGCTTTTGCTTCATTTATTTTGAAGTTGTTAGCAGGATACACTAGGGATAGCTTCTCATTGTGACCTAAGGGTTCCAAGTGTTCTCCCTTCCACCATGGCCACCTTAGTGCCCAAATCACCAGATATCTGAGGTAGGACTATGAAAAATGAGAGAAAAATCCCTTCTTAAGCCATTTGTCATTCATAATTACCTTGATTCAAAGTAGTTGGCCATGATTTTAAAACATATCAGTAAATTCTTCAACACTCTTACCATCAAAAGATGGAATCTAATTTCCCTTCCCTTGAATATAGGCCAGCCTTCGTTACTTGCTTCTAAGGACCTGCTTAGAATGGATGCTGGTGCTTTTTCTAACTAGGGCAGAGAAGGCAGCACAGCTTCTGCCCAGAGAGCTAGCACACCTCTCTCTCCCTCCCTCACCTCTCCCCACTACCATGCTGGAAAGACCATGTGGAGAGAGCCCATGGACATAGAGAAGCATGCTCAAGGGCTCCCAACTCTTCCATCCTTCAGCCGTCTGGGTTTCCAGGGTTCCGGGCTCCAGGCATGTGTGTGAGAAGCTTTCAGAGGATTCCAGCCTTCACGCTGCCCCAGGTCTGCCAAGGTGAACATATATGAGCTGTCCTTGCTGAGCCCTGCCCAAGTCGCAGATGCACAAACAAAATAAATGTTGTTGTTTTAAGCCGCTACATTTTGAAGTGGTTTGTTAAGTAGTAATAGATCAATGGATTATTTCCTATTGCTTAGGAAATGGGACATAAGTAAATAAAGTTTTAATTGTAAGCAAAAGGAGTACAGCAGAGAAAGTCCAGGATCACAATGCACTAAAGAAAAGGGATTCAGAAATGTGGAGATTGAATTACTTTTGCAGATATTATTTGTAGTAAATCTGTATGTTCATAGAAAGGTAGAAGCTTTAAATTGGAAGGAATCTTAGAGGTCATAAAAATCAACTCACTTTTTTTTTTAAAGGTAAAGCTCAAAGAGTTAACTGACTTGGGCATAATCTGGAGCCAGACTAGAGCCCAAGCTTACAAACTTCCATTGACTACAGAATTTCCTTTCTTAAGGCATATATAATCAACCTTACCAATTTAACAAAAAACAAAGACAAAAAATAAATAAAAATGCAACAATCGGCAGCAACAGCAAAGAGAGCGCATAACCTATTTGGCTATTTCTAAAATTAGTTGTCCTTGCTAAGCCTCCACCTGCCTGCTGTCGCCCCCGTGGAACAAGTATCCCTACACCCAGGTCCTTGACATTAAAAAGGTTGGGAAATGGCTGGAAAATTTGCAGTTCCAGTTCTTCAAGTGAGGAAGATAATGAGTCCCAGAAATTTTAATGTTATTATGCCATAAACATCAATATGTTTGTGAGGTGCTTACTATGTGCTAGTAAGTGTGCTAAGTAATTTATATACATCATTATTAAAGTATAATTTACACATATTAAAAATAAGCCATATGAAAGGGATAGTTCAATTAGTATTGACAAATGCATAGACCTGATTGATCATTACCATAATCAAGATGTAGAACATTTCTATCACCCTCACCCCCAGAAAGTTTCTGTTTGCTTCTTTGCAGATAATCCTCCTACCTTCATGCCCAGGCACCCCTGATATCCTTTCTCTCACTACAGATTTTTCTTGCTACTTCTTTATATAACTAGAGTCATACAGCATGTAGTCATAATGATTTTCAAATTCTCTATATAATTGTGTGTGCAAGAGTTTGTGAATTTTTATTGTTAAGTAATATTGCATTATATAGATATACCACAATTTGTTTTTCCATTCTCGGACTGAGGGATTTGGGGGTTGTTTCTAGTTTGGGCTCTTATGAATAAAACTGCTGTGAACATTTTTACAAAAGTCTTCTTATGGACATGTGCTTTTATTTCTCTTAGGCAAATAGCTAAGGGTGGGTTGTGTGGTAAATGTATGCTTAACTTTATAAGAAATTGTCAAACCATTTTCCAAAGTTGTATCAGTTCTACCAGAAATGTTCTGGTTGTTTCACAGAATTGGACTCTGGTGGGTGTGCAGTAGTATCTCATTGTAATATTAATAGTGTTGAGTAAATTTTCATGTTTCTACTTGCTGCTTATATAATTTATATGGAGCTTCTTTTCAAAATATGTGAGATTTATTTCAGTTTGCATAGTGCTTTAATTAATAGAATATTTTATAATACTGAAGAAATTACATGTCACAGTGTGCAACTGGAATTTGGCATTCAGTAATCATTTATATCATGGTTTCTTTTTGAGACAAAGGAGGTAGTTAAACAACAAATGGTTAACATCCCTGAGTTTCAGACTACATAGCACCATCGTATATTTTATGTGAATATAGAGATTTAAGGAATCTCAAAAAGAGACAAAAGAAATGTTAGGATGTTTTCATAATCATCTCAAAAGGTCTTTTTTATTATTAGAGTAAAGAAGCCATGAAAAAGCAAAATAAGCATAAAAACTTTTTTGGGGGCAGAAAATGTATAAAACTGTTGAGGAGTACTAAACAAGGTAAATAAAAAAACGCTGTGGATCTATGTTGAAGCAATCGATTTAAAGGCTTTATTCAGAGGCAGGAAGGACTCTGTTAGAGTAAGGAGTTTAAAAATCTTTGCAAAAAGACAAATATAAAACTAGAAAAATGATCAAAAACAACTGTTTCAGGGCTCTGCAGAGACAAACTAAAAACTGAGAAATATTTATCCATAAAAAACTGCTGGAACTTTGGATGAGAAAAGTGGGATTTTACCAAGAGTCTACAGTCTTCTTGCTTAGAATGATTCTTCCCTTGTACTCTCTCCAAAAACTTGATTAGTAAAGCAAGATTGTCCATGAAAACCAGCATCTTTTCTGCTAGAGGGGGCTGACTTGATATGGGCTGGAAGGCCAAAACCCATTCCTGGCAGCATTATCAGTAAAAATAGCATATGTGATAAGGAGTGAATGGGGAATTCCCATAGCTTTGGTAACTTGAGTTTGCAGTCCCAGTTATGGCAAGTGATAGACCAGACAAAAACTTAACAAGGAAATCCTGGAAATGAGAGAATCACAGGAGGACTAAATAAGCATAACCTGCCTCTCTGGCTGAATGGAAAACTATGCTCATGTTTACAGGAGATCCAAGAAGGTCCAGAGGAAAGTAGAAGCTTACATAGATTGGAAAACAACCTGAACATTAAATACTTCCCTCAATATACACACAGACCTATCAGCAGAGGGTGGAAGCCTTACAGGCTCAAGGTTTTTGAGCACAACTTATGAATCATTGACTGACCAGTAAGCTATGCTAAGACACAGGATGACCCATGGGAAGCTAGGCATAAAAATGAAATAAGAATTTTTAAAAACTGAGCAGAGACATCAGTGGCTACACATCTCATATGACATATTGTTCAAATTAAGTTCAAGTAAGTTACTAAAAACAATAACAACTACCTCATGGAAAAAATATAATTTAGAGGTGTTACAATATATGGTCTAAAATGTCATTTTTCAAGAAAACATCATGAGATATTGAAAGAAACAAGAAAATGTGACCAATAGGGAAAAAATCCATAGAAACTGACTCTGAGTGGCCCCAAATGTTATATTTAACAAACAAGGACTTCAAAGCAGCTCTTAAAATAAACTTTAAAAATTAAATGTAAGAATGATATCAATTGCCCTCAAATAGAAATTCTAAATAGAGAAAAAAGTACAACAAAAAAAAAGCCAATGGAAATTTAACCATTTAAAAGCATGATAACACATAAAAAATTAACTAAATGAGTAGGTTTAAGATGCAGAAGAAAGAATCAGTGAACTCAAAGGAAGATGAATAGAAAGTATCCAATCTGAAAAACAGAGAGAAAAATAAATTGAAGAAATATCAAGAGCTTCAGAGACCTATGAGACAATATTAAACACATTAATACATAATAAGAAGAAAAGAGAGAAATGACAGGGAAAATGTTTAAAGAAATGATAGCTGAAAATTTCACAAATTTGATGTAAACATTAATCTATACATCCACAAAGCTCAACAAATCCTAAGAAGATAAACATAAAAATCCCCATCTATACACATCATAGTAAAATTGCTGAAAATTAAACACAAAAATCTTGAAAGCAACAAGAGAAAAACAACTCATTCCAAACTGGGGAATTAAAGTGCAATTAATGGCTCTATTCTTATTTGAAACAATGGAGTCTAAGACAGTGGAATGACATAGTCTAAGTGATAAAAGAAAATAGTCAACCATGAATTCTAATTTCCAGCAAAACTATCCTTTAAAAATAAAAGTGAAATAAAGACATTCCCAGATAAACAAAAACTTGGAGAATTTATTGTTAGCAGACCAGCCTTATAAGAAAGTCTACAGGAAATGAAAGGAAATAACACCATAAGGCAAATCCACAGGAAAAAATGAAGAACAATAGAAATGCTACTTATGTGGGTAAATATAAAAGAATGTACAAATATATATTTTCTTTTTTTCCTCTAAAAATAATCCACCAGGTTGTATAAAGTAATAATTATAATACTGCCTTATTAGGTTTATAACATTAAGATAGCTATAATATATATATGACAATAATAACGCAAAGACAGGGCAGGAGATGGAGCTATATGGGAACAAAGGCACTATATCTGATTGAAATTAGGCCAGTATTAACATAAATTATAATGATAAATTAAGATTTATATTTTAATCCCTAGAGCAACCACTAAGAAAATAACTTTTAAAAAATCAGTATAGGAATTAAAGTAACATACCAAAAAATACCTGTTTAATCCCAAAGACAGAAGGAAGAACAGAGGAACAAAAAAGACCCTAGGCCCTAGGTTGTGTTAGTTTCTTCTTAATCATGGAATAGTTTTTCTAAATTAAAATTATTATAACCATTCTGTAAAAGTAGGGTGAACCCCACCCATAATTTGATGTAGAGATACACCAAAAGGGTATAAAATATGTGTAAATAAATAAATAGCCAACCCAAACATATTTGTTTCATACAAAAGATAGTAGTAAAGGAAAAACACAAGCCATACTGAGAACAAATAGCAAATGACAGACAAATTCAATCATATCAATAATCACATTAAATATTCCATTAAATATAGTAACTACTTCAATAAAAACACTGAGATTATCAGATTGGATACAAAAGAAAGACTCTGCTGACTACTAGAGATACATTTCAATTTAAATATACAGCTAAATTAAAAGTAAAGGAATAGAAAAGACATATCTATCATATAAACAGTAAATAAAAGAGAGCTGGAGTGGCTATACTAATATTGAAAACAATAGACTTAGAGAATTCATATTAGTAAAAATAAGCAGGGACATTTCACAACAAAATGTCAATAAATCAGGAAGATATAATGATTTTGTTTTATTTTATATATTTTTTATTTTTAAAATATATCTTTATTGATTTCAGAGAGAGGAAGGGAGAGGGAGAGATAAAAACATCAGTGATGAGAGAGTCATCATTGATTGGCTGCCTTCTGCATGCCCCCAACTGGAGATCGAGCTCACAACCTGAGCATGTGCCCTGACCCAGAATTGAACCGAGATCTGGATCCTAGGTTGATGTTTAATGGCTGAGCCATGCCCTCCTGGGCAAGATGTAATGACTTTAAATATGTATGCACCTAATAACAGGACCCTAAAAAAAAAATGCTTAAACTGAGAGAAATGAGGGGATGGAGGTGGATTGAGTGGAAGCTACACTGACACTCTCCCAAAACCAGACTGGAATTACCACTAAAATATAGAGAAACCATCCTATGTAGTCAACTGCAACTGAAGACTATGTCGAGAGCACCCTCATAACAAAAAACGTAAAGTGGAGAAGATGGCATAGAGACTGGCAGGAAGTGGAGAGGCATGAGAGGGCTGGCTGGGCTCCCACGGGCAGCTGCTGAAGGCCTGAAGGGATATCTCAGCTGTAGGGGATTCCTACTGAGGACTCTGGGGCCTAAACCCCAGGCTGGGCTTCCCAGTCAAGAGCACCAGAACTGAGGAAATTTCCCACATAACATCTGGCTGTGAAAAGCAGCCAGGTTTCTGTCTGCCAGGGAGAGAGGGCTGGAAATGCAGACACCCTCTTAAAGGGCCAATGCACAAAGTTTTGTGTGTAGCCACTCACCTTGGGCTCCAGCAGAGGGAGGGCAGAGTGGACTAGAGCTGTGTGAGGAGAGTCCAGCAATGCTGTCAGGGGTATAGAGCTCAGAGGGCAACCATCTGGACCTCTATACTGAGTCATTCCCCCATATGGCAGAGGACATCTTTCTCAGGTAGACAATTACCTTCCAAGCAGCTTTTGCCTGTGAGGGAAGCAACTGCCTCACCCTGCTGGAAAATCTCTCAGCTACTCTGTGGAATTTCTACAACCTGAAGCTCCTTAAGAGACTGAATCACAGCCTATGGGTGCTTTGAGTCTTTGCCTGATTTGCTCCTGAACGCAGGGCTTGGAAAAGTAGACCTTGGTGCACATCTTGGTCCTGTCCAAACACACCCAGGCCCAGCAGAGGGAACCACAAACTATGGAGTGTGTGGAAAACTTCAAAGAGGGTACTCAAGGCCAGTCACAAATAGCATTTGACATTGGCCTGCACCAGAGACCATCCAAAAGACTGGGAGTCTGAGCAGATTTACCTAATACATAAAAACAAATCCAAACAGGCAGCCAAAATGGGGAGACAACAAAACAAGTCCCAAATGAAAGCAAAATAATTCTCCAGAAGAAGAGCCAAGTGAAATGGAGATAAACAATCTATTAGATATAGAGTTCATAATGGGATGTTCAACAGCATGAGAAAAGATATGGAAACTACGAAGGAAATGAAGAAAGACATAGTAGAAATAAAAAACAAACAAACAGATGACACTGGAAGGAATAAACAGCAGATTAGAGGAAGCTGAGGATTAGATTAGCAAATTAGAAGACAGGGAGAGAAAAAATCAATCAGAGAACCAAAAAGAAAAAACAGTTAAAAAACCAGAGGACAGTTTAATGGAGCTGTGGGACAACATGAAACATAACAATATTTGCATCATAGCAGTGCCAGAAAATCGAGGAAGTAAGCAAGGGTTAGAGAACCTGTTTGAAGAAGTAATGGCAGAAAACTTCCCTAACCTGGTAAAGGAAAAAGTTACACAAGTTCAGGAGGCACAGAAAGTCCCAAACAAGAAGAACCCAAAGAGGCCCACACCCAGACACATCATAATTAAAATGCCAAAACTTCAAGACAAAGAGAGAATCTTAAAGGCAGCAAGAGAAAAGCAACCTGTTACCTACAAAGAAGCTCCCATAAGGCTGTCAGCTGATTTCTCATCAGAAACTCTAAAGGCCAGAAGGGAATGGCATGAAGCATTCAAGGTAAATGCAAAACAAGGATCTGAAACCAAGACTACTCTATCCAGCAAGGCTATCATTCAAGATAGATGGCGAAATAAAGAGCTTCCCAGACAAAAAAAAAAGGCTAAAGGAGCTTATCACCACCAAACCAGCATTGCAAGAAATGTTAAAGGGACTGCTGTAATAAGAAGTTGAAATAAAGACAATGAGAAACATAGGCATAAAGAAATAAAATGATAATAGATAAGTACCTATGAATAATATCCTTAAATATAAATGGATTAAATGCTCTAATCAAAGGACATAGGGTAGCTGAAGGGATAACAAAACAATACTCAAATATATGTTGACTATAAGAGACCGACCTCAGAACCAAAGACTCACACAGGCTGGAGGACTTGAAAGAAGAGATGAACAGCAATACAGTCTTAGTAGAGACTTTAACACCTCACTGACTTTACTGGATAGATCTTCCAGACCAAAAAATCAACAAAGAAAGAGTGATTCTAAATGACACACTAGATCAGATGGATTTAATTGACATTTACAGAACATTTCACCCCCAAACTGCATAATATGCATTCTCCTCAAGTGTTCATGGGACATCCTCAAAGACCGCATTTTAGGACACAAAAGAAGTCTCTACAAGTTCAAGAAGAATGAAATCTTATCAAGCATCCTCTTGGACACTTACACCATGGAATACTATGCAACTGTAAAAAAGAAGGATCCCTTACCCTTTGAGACAGCATGGTGGGACCTGGAGAGTATTATGCTAAGTGAAATAAGCCAGTCAGAGAAAGACAAGTATCAATGATCTTACTCATATGTGGAATCTAAGGAACAAAATAAACCAATGAACAAAATAGATCCAGAGACATAGAAACATGGAACAGACTGACGAATCTCAGAGGGAATGCAGGTGTTTGTGTGGGTGGAGAAAGATTAACCTAAGAACTTATATGCATATATGCATAACCCATGGACGCAGATAATAGTGTGGTGAAGGCCTGGGGAGAGAGGTGCAGGGCGGAGGGGATCAATGGGGGAAAAAGGGGACATTTGTAATACTTTCAACAATAAAGATAAATTTAAAATAAATAAATAAATAAGTAAAAATTCAAATGGAAAAAAATGAAACAAAACTGAGAAATGAAAAGAGAAATCAATTATTTAATGAATCAAAATGTCCAGACCCTTGATACTGACAGAACAAGTAGATAGAAAATTAATACAGATATAGAAGATTTGAAAAACGCTGTTAAGCAACATCATTTGATATTTATAGAATATTTTATCCAGCAATAGCAAATAGATTCTTTCAAGTTCATGAGTAACACTCTCCAGGGTTGACCATATGATAAGCTTTAAAACAACTTTTCACAATTGTAAAAAGATTGAAGTCATGCAAAGTATGTTCTCCAACCACAATATAATTAAATTAGGAAGCAACAATGGAAATTTCAGGAATCCTCAAATATCAGGAAATTAACACAATTTTAAATAACCCAGATCAAAAAAGAAATCACAAGGGAAATTGGAAGATATTTTGAACTCAATAAAAGGAAAAGATAACATAAAAATTATGGGATGCAACTAAAGAAGTGCTTAAAGAGAAAGTCACAGCTTTAAAAGTTAAAAGTTGTATTCACTGTTTAGAAAAGCCATTGTTACAAATTAGAAAAAGTCTTATTGTATGAACAGATTTTAGACTTTGTTGTTTAGTTTGGTACCTCTTTGTCAAAGGTTTTTAAGACTTTAAATACATATAGATGTTTTTCATATACATGCATGCATTAAATGCATATAATATATTGTAAAGCACTTTATCAAGAAACAATCTTATAGGTAATCACCACCGTGTATGGAGGTTTTGCTACTTGTCAGGCAGTGGGCTAAGTATTTTATATCTAAATCTATAGATATAGATATAAAATCTCATTTTATTTAACAGTCACAACAACACTATGAAATATTAAGAAAAAAAGGCTTAGAAAGCTTATAACTTGCCTACATTAACATGACAGCTATGTAGCAGAGCTGGATTCAAACCCATGTCTCTTAGAAGGCAAAGCCAGCTCTCTTAATTTCTGTTTTAACCACTTACTCTCAGGCCTCCATGTTTATATAGGCTTCAGTTATAAAGACTAAGATGAGAAGTCACTATTTCTCATCATTGCAGACCTGTGATATGTGGCTTTACAAATCCCTGCGAGTTCTTGCCTTGCCAACCCATTCCTCCACATGCAAAGCTTTGTTTTATTTAGTACATGTCCTCCTAAGCATGGACTAAGTCACGCATCTCTTGCTTTACTTCTATTCAGATCTTTGTGTGCCCTTTTTTAGTCTCTAAATCAGTATGCCTGACTTTGATGTGAACTCCTAGCAGTCAGGCGCTGTCTGAAATAGAGTTTTACATTGCAGTTTGGAAAACAGTGGGTCCATTATGACTTGAGTAGGAAGATTGGGTGTAAATAGTATTGACAAGCAATATTGGTCAGGCACACAAATTTCTGGGATCAGGAAACATCCTGATAATGTTAGTTGGGACAATACATTAAATAAAAACCTCTTTCAGATTTATGTGATGCCTGGAAGTCATAAACTTAGGTATGTGATAACTTTCAATGACTAGTATGTATTTTTTTTTTTTTTTAAAGATACAAGCCCTCAGTTGGTAAGAATGACTATGTATCAAGTGACTGAAACCATGGACCATGCATTTGATTTAAAAAAAATAAGTAAAAATAGAGACTTTAGCAAAATTGGTTTCGTTTTTTTTCTGAGGCTATTCTTCCTTGGCTAGAAAAAAAATGTATATTTGGAAGGATTTTGAATGTCTCTTCTCCAGTTATTTTACCTTGCAGATAAATGGAGGCCCAAAGAAGAGGTGAGGCCCTCAGAGGCAGGAATAGATCATTTTACTCACCCTTGAGTCTCCTACACTTACTATCACCCTAGCTGGCGCCTAGGTGGTGCCTCAGGAAGCACATGGAGAGTGATCTGCCAAATGGCACCCAGCTCAGATCTATAATGAAAAACTGTCTCAGGCTGCTCAGGTTGTTCTTCATTTCCATACTTTGAGCTTCTACCTTAATGGATGCATGTATTTATCATAGAAATAAAATTCTTTCTAAGATCCAACAAGGCCTTTGGCCATTGTTAAGGGAGAAATAATACCATAGCTATACTCCCCTTCCCTTCCCTTCCCTTCCCTTCCCTTCCCTTCCCTTCCCTTCCCTTCCCTTCCCTTCCCTTCCCTTCCCTTCCCTTCCCTTCCCTTCCCTTCCCTTCCCTTCCCTTCCCTTCCCTTCCCTTCCCTTCCCTTCCCTTCCCTTCCCTTCCCTTCCCTTCCCTTCCCTTCCCCTCCCTTCCCTTCCTCCTTCCATTTGGGTCTTCACCTGGTCTTTTGAGTTCCTGAGCGAAGCTGCACCCAGTGCCAGTTCCTTATTGAGACTCAGAGGGGCTCCTTTCTCCCAGTCTCCTGTGCCAGGTGACCTGAAACTAAGCTCTCTGAATAACTCTTCTCTCTAGTCACTGGGGACCCCGTTAAAGTTCTTTCTAAAATATCAACTTTTCTAAGGGTGCCTGTTCCTGAAACAGATACCCAGGGCGAGGCAGTAGACTGGGGGATATCACATCCCCATTGCTATCTCTCCATTTCCCTTAATTGCTCCCATATCGGTCTCTTTTCCCACTCTCCTGGCTTGCTGTCTTTGGCTACACCCCAGGCTTGACTACTTTGCATTTCTATGGCTTATCTCCATCCAGGCTACTGGTTTTCTCTTCTTTCTCACTTTTGGGGCTCTTTCTCTGCACTCCTGATCCTGGAAGGATGGTTGTGTGAGTGAGATCCCAGATAGTATGGGGTCAAAGGACAGACTGAGCAGGAAGGCATAGGGAAAGCTGTTTCCTCTCAGTTCACTTATCACACCCAGATGAAGAGCCTGGGGAATTTACCTCAGTGCCCTTACTTTCCCCTGACTGAAGTATGGGGCTGCTGTCTGCAAACATAATGCCCCCCCCCCCCCCCGCCCACTTCAATGTCCTCAATTGGTTTTGCCTGTGTCACTCAGGGCAAAAGAAAGGCTGGTACTTGCAGAGAGAGCACCATAGCAGATGGGCTTTAGGAAACAGTTGGATTGTGAAGGATGTTAATCCAAGAGGGTGTGAAAAACCAGAGTTTATGAGATAAACAAGGCAGGGTCACTAAGGGGTGGGGTGAAGGGAATGGCTTCAAAGTTAAATGCATGGGGTGTCAGGGGTGTCAGGGCTGATGGGGGTCAGAGGCAGCAGGACAAGATCTGCGTCCTGGGCTCAGAACCAGGTTCATGAATCGCAACCATGGGCTATGGTGCCTACTCGCCTGGCTCCTGGCGTGTGTAACAGGGATGGAGTGTTCGGCCGAAGGAACGGAATGGGCTTTTTCTCTTGCTAATCCCCCCACATGAGCCTCTCCTGTCCATGAGTCTATCCTGTCCATGAGTCTATCCTGTCCAGGACAGATACCCGTGGTCCAAGGGAACGGGCCAGGCTTTAGCTCATGAGGTGACCTTGCCCTTTGTTGGCAGAATCTCTCCCCCATGAGCCTCAGCTAGACAGATTGGCCTGAGGTATTCAAAGAAGTAAGAAGACAGAAGAAGAATGGCCAATGTATTATTTTTTCCCCAAAGTTTATAACTACCTTACCACCTGTAAAAAAGCTTTCTATGTTCAACAAATGTATCTTTTTTATAATCCCGTCTTTTAGGTCTAAAATCAGAATTAGTGGGGGAAGAGTATTCATTTTATGGATGTAAAAGTAGCCACATACTAAACCTGACAAGCCCAGGGGAGGCCAGCATGGTGGCCTTACAAACTCAGAGACTGAAAGTAACCACAGATGATGGTCTGAACATAAAAATTCCTAACTAAAACATGGCAGGTTGTCAAGTTCTAGGCCTGTAGCTTCCTTGTCAAAGGTCAATCTTTACCTTAAGTGAGCCTATTGTCTTTGAACATCTAAGATAACAGACCTTTGAAACGTCAGAATGATCTTCTTTTCCAGACCCCTCAGGGCATATGCACCTGGCTACACCAGGGCAGAGATCTCAGAACCGCTCACTGTTATTTTGTTCCACGAATCCCACCTCTATGAGCTGTAAATGTTAACTATCCTGTACCCACCAATGTAAAAGAAGTATGGATCTCTCTGTTTTACTTTTTATCCAACCCCAGAAGTTTCTGCTTTGTTTTCTCCAGCTCCCTTAATCTACCAAGGATGGATTTCATGACCCCCCGCCCCCATGCCTACTCCTTTGATTCTTCTGATGTATAAAATAAGCTGTAAAACTCCCATTCTCTGGAGCATTTTCTCAATCTGTTGAGATTTTGCTTCCCAGAAATTGTCATCAATTTAGCTCAGATGAATTCATAAAAATTCTCTGCAGGTTTGGACGCTTCTTCGACAATTCATTCAAGCCCGTTTGGAGCACCTATTGTGTGCATGCCCTACGCCAAGAGGAGGAAGCCTCCTTGGGCTGGGGGAGCAACAGGGGAGGCTGCAGATTCTGCTCCTTCACTTGGATGCCCAAGCACCTTGAGGCTGGATTCCCGTCTTTTACCTTGTTTCCCTCATGATGCTCAGAGACTAGTGGTGCTCAATATACTTTTTGCTGAATTGGGTTGTTTACTATTGAAAGCTGAGGACCCCAACATTTTCCATTAGCTTACTGCGATTGGTCAGTTTTCCGAGCAGGAAAACAACTGTGATTAGTTGTCATCAGTAATAATGTAGCAGCATTTGTGTGTAATGAAAATAGAGTGACAGAAGTGGAGGGGAATGGGAAGGGCAAGGTGGAAGGAAAGGGTTCAGAAGAATGAAGGCAGTGGAGAGAAGTGGTGGAGATAAAAGAAGAGCCGGTTAAAAGGCCTTAGAGCAGCGAGCGGCAGCCTCAGTTCATGAGAGGAGGCACGCCAGCCACCGAGAACATAAAGTGGAGCTGTGTTCCCGGGGGACAACAAGTCACCACTGTGCTGTTTGCTGACAGCTCTTAAACGTACAGAGAGCGCCCACTGAATGCCACGTCTGTGTGTGTGTTCGCAATACTGGCAAGCTCTGCAACATCTCAGCTAAGTGCCGCCGAGAATATAAGATGGAAACAAAGACAAGTCGTTTTTTCCTCGCAAGAAATGTCACCCCAAATATTCCAAGCATGTAATGATTACCACCAAACCATTTGCTATCCAGACCAATCTGAATACAAAAGTCAGACTATGCATATACTTAGGCTCTGGTCGGCGTTCTGGGGTGCAGCTGCAAGCCCGTCTTTGGTATTTTAGAGGAGCGTGACTTGTAGAGTCACTGGGGCAGGACAAGAGGGGAGGGTGGGGCAGAAGCGAGTCCCCCTACCCCCCACCTTCCATTGCACCTCCAGCCTTTTCCTTAGGCAGTTGGCACCAGCAGGCATTGCTTGCTCTCTTTGAGCCTAAACTGATGAAGAGTTGGGATAAGAAAAGAGTCAAAAGATGCTACCTTCTGGCAGATTTGGGGAGTCATATCCACACCCTCCCCTGCTAGGCCCCCCCCACCCCCCCAAGCAGGAAAGGTCAGTCTGCTCAGCTGAAGGTTTTTGTGGCCTGAACCATTAAGGGACAAACAAAACACATCTGCTGTAGTGGGAGAAGCAGGGGCTCATCCTGGCTCCCTCCGTGCCTGATGGAGCCAGTGGGAAGCGCCCATGTCCTCAGTCCTGAGTCTCCCGGTCTCTAAAGCGGGATTAACAAATGGCGCCTCTCTCATGAACAAGATAAGGCAGATGGAGAAGCTGTAGAAAAGTGCTGGGGACGCACATCCCTGGCCTCCTCTGAGTTCACAGGAGGGTCTGGGACCTGGGCAAGTTTTGCAACTGCTCTTTCTTCTGTTTATCCCGGCGCTGTGGCAATTAACACCAGCCCTGCGCCCTGGGACCACCTGGCTCTGCGGAAATGAGCCTCTCCAAGAGCTCTGACAACTTGCTATTTTTATTCCTCTCCAGATCCTTCTTCTCCAGGCAACCACACACACAATGCCATTTTGCAATTTATTTTCATTTTGCAGAGGAGAGCCTCCCCTCCTCTCCCTGGCTTGGCGTCTATGGCCCGGCCGTATTACTTTTGGATGGCCCTGGGCTGCGTCGGCCTCGGAGCTGGCATGGCCTTGTTATGCCAGCTGGAGGACAACACACCTGTGGCTGCGCTCGGCCGGGTCTGGGGGGTGGCTGGGCAAGGGTCCTAATTACTTGAGGGTGACACAAGGCTTGCCAGCATGACTTCATCCGTTTACTTTCGCCAGGCTCTCGGCCCCTCGGAGAGGCCCGGGTGTTTGTGCAGCTGCTCTGGCCCCTGAGGGAATGGTCTGTCTCACCTGAGTCACCCACTCTGGCCTCGACGTGGACCCTGGTGTCCAAGCTCAGGCCACTCTCAGTTATCTGGCCTCCAGAACAGTCCTGCCGCTGTCTTTTCTTCTCACTCAATGTCTGGAAAAGGTGTTGTTTGAAACAAGAAAACTTAAAAACAGATGGGTTGTGGTTCCCAGGCGTCACGTCTCCAAGAACATGATAGAAACCAGGAGTCAACCCATCTGACTCTTTGGGGCCTGATTCTGCATTTCTTACGTTGGCCAAGTCCTCACTGAAGATAGGAGTGCCCCAGCCGCCAGCTGGGGAGGAGCCACAGCTCCCTGCCAGAAACGTGCCTCCCTCTCCTGTCGCCGCTGCGTTCAGCAGGAGGCTTGGCGTGGAGGCTGACTAAGCCTCATGTGCCGTCTCGGTCACAAAAGACGCTGATCCACTGTCTGGACCATCTGCCGCAGTTGTTTTTCAGGGGTGGTGACGGGAGGTGCTGAGTCACCAGTGGGCTCTACCTCGGGCTCTCTTGGAACCCAGGCTCGTCTTCAGAATGGGGGGTTCAGCAGCCTGGGACTTGGGACCATGTTTCTCTCTGTGCAAAGTGGCCCTTGGAAGGATCGACTCTGTATCCCCAACCCCATTACCCCCCCCCCCCCAGAGGAAAAGAATGAGCTGTTCCCACAGGGCTCCTCAGCTACGTGTGACACAAAGGAGCAGCCCACATGGAACTGGGGACAGAACCCCACAGGCCAGACTGCTTCCTCATCACACCCAAATGACAGATCTGGGCAGACGGTACGTCTTGTGACCACAGGAAACGTATCTGGAGAAAACATAGTAAGTGTAAGTCACAAGCATTTTCATAATGGGGAAAGTACCTCATAGTAGCGCAGGGTCGCCGGGGTCTGGCTCATCTGGGGTCACTGGGAAGCCCACCCTCCTTGTGGCTGCAGGGAGTCCACCGGAGAGCATATTCTGGGGCATGGGCCCCTAACGCAGCGTCTCCCCATATGTGTTCCGTGGAACACTTGTTCTTGGAAGTCATTTTTATTAGGAAAGAGTTGCATGGTCAAATAAGATTGAACAATGCTACATTCTCTGCTTAGAGAGTCACAATATACACTAACACAATGATTTTCAACTGGCGCGCAGCAAGGATTTCTAAAACATGAGATACCTCACTGTTTAGTCAGGGGCACTGACCTCCTTTCCCTTAGATTGTCAAATAAAAAAATGACAACAGCTAACATCATAGCTGTCTGGTGTGAATGCCCTGTCTTGAACCATAAATATATAGGTCATGTAGTAGAGTTGCGTCTGATTGGTTAATTCTTGGTACCAGAAATCCTTATATACAAGTACAGGCACCTGAATTTTTTAAAGGTCACTTTGGAGCAAAAAGAGTAGGTAATTACTATTATCATTATTTTTTGGAAATCAGTCAAAATTATACCTGTTTTTGTCAAATACAATCTATTTTTTTGGTGTGCTGCAGAATTTTAGTAGTTAGTGTGTATGTGCCAGGAGATGAAAAGGGTTGAGAATTGCTGCATTAACAAATCGAAGCATACAGGTCAGAAAACTTTTAACTCAATTTAACCCCATGTTTCCCAAATGTATTTGAGGATAGAATGCTAATTTTGCAAAATATCTGTGAAGCATGTTTTGGGGGAAGCTGCTTTCCTGGAAGACAGTACACGATGCCTGCACTTTGCACTATCATGTCTTCCAGGAGGGGAGTTAACACTCCTCAGGTCACAGCCACTGTTTATGTGAATGGGTGAGTGGTCTGTGCTGGCTCAGGGCTGGGTTTGCAGCCCTCTCCTGCCTACTAGAAATTCGATTTTCCATCCTTAAGAAGGGTGGGGAGGGAGGGACTATTGCTGTTAAGAATGAACTTTTTACACCTGAAACTAATAGAAGATAATATTGAATGTAAACTGTAATTGAAAAAAATTTAAAAATAAAAATGGCAAAAAAATTATATATATGTATTTTAAAGAATTAACTTCTTTAAAAGAATTAACTTTTTCACATTGATGGTAAAAACTTTAAGGCTACAAAATTAATTTCATCATGTTCAACAGTTCTCTATTAGGACCTGTGATTCTGGATGGCCACTTGGAAAGTCCAGGTGGAGATATAATTTTAAATATCTGAGCATCAGAGACCTTGCTTTCCACTGTTCTCACAGTAGCATAGGCTAATACGTACACGAAGCACCTGCTTCAAGATCTACTGAATGGAATTCATGGGGCTTAGTTGCATCTATGGTCTGGAAACAGAGTGAGTGTGCACTCCTTCGTCTGTGTCATTCACGGCTTATTTTCATGTCTTGGTTTTTCTGTGTACAAAACCATGATCTGAGGTTTGCTGAGTCAGAGCCCCAAACCTTCCGCCGAGTTCCTCCAGGCACTTCAGTTCTGAACCCACAAAGATTTCCTACTCGACTCTTGCACACATTTCCTTGTGGACAGTTTCTGCTAGCACAAGTCTTGGTATTGTCGCCTCGCCTGCTGCTCCTCTGAAAATCCACCACGTGACCACTTTCAACTTCGTTGCTCTGTGTGTTTCCTGCTGGCCAAATTTGCTGTGTTACGGTCACCTGTAGCCTGGACCTTGAAAGTAGCTTCAAAACCCTAAAACAGCGATTTTCAACCTTTTTCATCTTATGACACACGTACACTAACTACTAAAATTCTGTGGCACACCAAAAAAAATATTAATTTTTTTGCTGATCTTACAAAAAATAGGAATAATTTTGATAGGTTTACAAAAAAGTAATAATAGTAATTATCTATCTTTTTTGCTCCAAAGTGACTTTTTGAAAAGTCAAGTGCCTATATTTGTATATAAAGATCTTGGCCCAAGAATTAACGAATCAGATGCAACCTCATGACCTATATATCTGTGGTTCAAGGCAGGGCATTCACACCAGATGGCTGTTGTGTTGGCTGCTGTCATTTTTTTATTTGACAATCTAAGGAAAAAGAGGTCAGTGCCCCTGACTAAATTGTCAGGTATCGCATGGTTTAGAAATTCTTGCTGCACACTGGTTGAAAATCATTGATCTAAAAGAACATTCTGTCCATTTATAGTTACAATTGAAAGTGGTTTGAGGTTTTTTAAAAAATATATACCTTTATTTTATTTTTAAATATATCTTTATTGATTCAGAGAGAGGAAGGGAGAGGGAGAGAGAGTTGAAACATCAATCTGCTGTCCCCTGCACGCCCCCGACTGGGGAATTGAGCCCGCAACCCGGGTGTGGGCCCTGACCCGGTATCGAACTGGGATCTCCTGGATCATAGGTCGATGCTCAACTGCTGAGCTACACCTGGCCAGGTGAAAATGGTTTGAATTTATCCTTAAATTTAGCTAAGAAGTCCTTAAAACTGGTTCCAATGAATGAAACACAGGCTAACCCATCGTTTTCCCCCACAACCCATTAACCTACTTCGTGTCTGCTATAGATTTACTTTCAAAGGGGAACCAGGTGAAAGGGGAACACACAAGACCATCTCAGGTTGTTTCTGTTTCCCAGTCTTGATAAATTTTCCAAGTAAGAAGACATTCCCCCTGGAACTGTCTCCACTGACCCTTCTGTGACACCTCCGGGGTTTGACTGCAAACCAGTGACTCCTGAGGTCAAGAGTTCTGGCTTCAAAGGAAAAATGTTGGATGTTGGTGCATTTGCTGGCTAGTGTACCTTCTCTTGTTACTTTTGATGGATCATTAAATATGGAAGGAGAAAGGAGGTACTCACGTCACTCCCCCAAGTCACTTCCAACACACACCTGTCATCACAGCGGGATCTCTAGCTGTCAGTGTGGCGAGTGTGCACTGAGCAATCATTTCCTTCCTTACAGCCTCTGCCTTTAGGGCAGGTGCTGCAGAGTCACCCGAAGCTCCTCAGTAAAGATCCTTGACTAAATCTGTGTTTACATGATGTTATACAGAGAAAAATGAATTCCAATAACTCTTTTGTCAAATAATGTCAATTATTCAACTTTTCCCCCTGAAATTTCCAGCTGATCTCTGCAGTGGGGACCCTGTCCAAATGTGCATGAGAACTGTCCCTGTGTTCATTTCTTGGACGAAACTTGGTTAAGTGATGCTCTCCCAGTGTGCAGAAATGCCTCTACACATTGCTTTCCAAGTGCTGAGCTGGGATGGGCTTAGGTGGTGCTTAAAAGCCATCACCCAAAAGGAACTCTGCAGAAACCACAAAATAGTTTGCAAGGCTCATAGAAAAACAGTTGCTTCAGATGTGCCCTCAGCACTCACATGGCTTGGGGAGTTTTGCTTCTTCCATGATGAGCTCCATATGTCTCGGTTTGGCTTTCTGTTTGTTCTCTGGACCCATCCTCTCCTCCTTTGTTTGCCCTGCTCTCCTCTGAAGATCATGCATGTGTGCTGACCATCTAGGTGGCACCTGGGGAAACAAACAGAAACCTGCCCCGGAATAATATGGTAAATGGTGAAGCCAGAAGTGAGCTGCATGGCAGTGCCAGGGCTACCCAGGGGGATTTCTCCATTTCTCAAATGTGTGGCTCTGAGATTCCTCATTTAGAACAAACAGGAAATGTCACCATGAGGGTCACACCTTGTTAAAATCTTCTGTTCTCCTGCCTGATGCTTCCAGCTTCAACATTGCTGTGGGCGAGGAGAATGTGAGCAGGATTTTAAAATAATTGTGTAATCGACCACCTGGCCTTCATAACAATATCTGGCCTGGACTCTGTGTAGGACCTTAGGCAACTCTTTTTAACCTGGGAGGTATCTGCTCCAAAGGCAATTAAAATTGGTGTTAGGCCAGAGCCACCTGGAAGTGGGTTCTGGCTCACTCTCCGGGGCAGTCGTGCAGCCGAGGAGATTTTGCAACGCTGCTTCCTTGGGCCTGAGAGCTCACTGTGGGTCATGATGCTGAGCAAGTGGTTGTGGATGCCCATGGATTATAACAAAATTACCCTTTTCAAATGTTAATGCTTATTATGTGCCAACCGTATAATCTGATGTCATTATATAAAAAATAAACTTCACGTGGAAGGTACTTTCATTACCATCCTTATTTAGCTGTGAGGAAACTGAGGCTCAGAGGGATGGAGTAGCCTGGCAAAGGTCATTGCTGCTACAAAGTTGCTGAGCTGGACTTGACCTCAGACCAAATCTGACCCAAAGGCCAGTCACTAAGCCCTCTGCTCAGCCTCCTCCTGGGATGTAGCAGGAGGTGGGATGGGGAAGTGGGCCATCTGAGGGTCTTTGCCCTGAACTCGGGTGGAAACCACGGAGCCAGGCTCCCCTTTATTGGGTGTGGGTGCCGCTCACTTTGCTCATGTGGAGCCAGAGGGAACTGCTGGGGTTGATAACTTAGGCAGCGATTCTGACGCACTCTGAGCAGGTCCCTGACTGCAGCGCCTCCCTCACAGGGTTTTGTAATTAAACAAGAAAATATTTACAAAGTGCTTGACAAATACAAAATGCCCATAAAATAATGGTGGTTGGGTAGATTTTTTTCAAGCCGTTTCGCAATGACAACTTCTACTGTTTTTCTTCTCTTTCCTTCCTCCCCAAATCGTTTCTGTTCAAGATGGAAATCTGTTTTTTATGTTACTTAGTTTACTGAGTTCTTTTTCTTCTCAGTTTTCTGAATTTCCCCCCCCCAAAAAGAGTATGTTCTTTACATATGAACACAGGCGTTCTACTAGGACAATTCCCTTCTGAGTATTTGCGGGGTAATAGTGATGAGTATTCGTGGAGTAATGATGGTTATGATTGTAACAATGATTTCCACTTATTTAAGATTTAGTAAGTACATGTGCTTTCTTTCAATCAACTCTGAAACAATCCTAGGAGATAAGTATCGTTTTGTGCATTGCCAGTGGTGCCCACTGTGTTCAAGCCGTCAGCGTCTCGTTCGGCCTGGCCACAGAGTGCAGATGCAAACCCACGGGTATGATGACACCTCCCTTTGCTCGTTTACAAAGAACAGTCCATTTTCTGGCAACTATTCCAAGCACAGTGTCTGCCAGCCACAGGAGGTTTCCTAACTCCTCGGTATCATCATGTGCTATCAGTCTCGGTGTCTGGGTGTCCTTGGACTCCCTCCACCATATGGGCTCCATAAACGGTTCCTGGCATATCCCTCCTTCCATACTCCCTGCCCCCTGGGACTGCTTGTCGGTGAACTCTCACATTCAAATGCATGTCCTCAAGGAGCAGGCCCTAAAAGCCATAAGGCACCATGACTCATGTCCTTAGAGAGCCAGTTCTACTCCAGGGTGGGGGATTTTAACCAGTTAAGTAATTTTCACAAGTAACTTAAAATTTTAAAGCATTTTTGTAGTAAACCATTTTATAGAGGAGAACGCAACATTTGCATACATTTGAAAATAATAGAATCTTGGAGGAGAATGCATCCCTAGACACCAGTGCTCACGTGCCTCCAGCAGGTCTGTGGTGGGGAAGTTCCTGACCATGATATTTATTAACATATTTACAGTAGCCCGTGGGGTTTTGGGTAAACAGTGCAGAGTCTCTGAACCTGCCTGATAGGAGCTGCCAATGTGATAGATGGCGGACGTGTCATGTTGAGAGCCCAAACCAAGGGTGTGAGAGACAGCTCTGTACCTCCCCATGACAGAAAGCTGTATGCAGAGGAACGGTGTCTGGAGGGTAAGAAAGGGAAAATCCTTTCTTTTCTGAAGGGATTTCCATCACATGCTCCCAAAGACAGCTTTACAGGGAGATCGTAGCCGAAATGAGGGTATAGTACTTCTTTATTAAATTTATCACTGGGAAGGCATGGCTACAGTGCGTAAGTGAGACATATGGACACATGTAAGGAATATATCCACAGTGACAGTGGAGGGGAGGAGGCATTCACTCGTTCATTCATTCATTCATTCATTCATTCATTCATTCATTCATTCATTCATTCATTCCACAGAGTAACTGATGGTCTCCTACATGCTAGGCAGCCCAGTAAGCGGTGAATGAGCTTCACATTGAAGCATCCTTCAGTAATTCGCTCCCACTGTCTCACCCGGGGGGGGGGTACCTCCTGTCACTAAGTACCAAGAAGCTCTTCATCTGCTTTTGGTCCTCAGCACCTGCTGGGAAGACAGAGGCCCTTTACCAGATCGGGCTTCATTTTCCCCCGCACTCGGCCAGTGAGCCTTGTCAGTGCTACATGTGGTGCAAAGCATCGTAAGAAAAAGCTCTGTGCTGTCCACACTGATGTGTCGCCTGTTACTTGTGTCCGGACTGGTGTTGAGAGACAAATGCACAGAAGCAAATCGGTGCCCCCCAGGTCTGAAACAAAGTCACCTTCTCACGTGTATAAACCAGAAGGGCTCACTGTCACAGTCTCCCATCGTCCAGAGCCCTCGCTGAGGGCTCACTGTCTGGGAGCTGCACTCGCCGCTGCCCAGGGAAAGTCTCCCTCTTCCCCATGTTTACAGTCCGAGGGACACAAAACAGGCAGATGGACGCCAACGGGAAACAGACACAACTAAATAACAAACTCTGGACAAACACAAACAGATAAGAATAAATATTGGCTTTGTAGAAAGGCCAGGGGCGGTGCATTCGATCGCATTTACAGAGGAGAACCTTGTTCCCACAGACAGAGAGCCACCGCTGTGTCCCGGTCTCCCTGGGCTCTGCGGCTGCAGTCCCCGAGGAAGCGGCCGTGACCCACAGTGCACGGTGCTGGAAAGGCTGGGAGGTGTGAGGGCTTCTGGACCTTTGTGGAGAAGTTACCAGAAAGAGGGCAGATAAGCGGGGAGAGGAGGGAGGCCTGTGACTTCTCTCTTTGGAAAGATGGCCCCTTCTGAGAGAGGGGGCTGGAGTTGTCACTTTGCAATGTCTCTTCAGTCCCCAGGTTCTCCCAATGAGCTTTTAAAATCCATCTTCTGCAGCGGAGGCCAAGCCAGTTGCCCTCATTTCCCCGTTGCTCGGCCTTGATGGGAAGAGATCATTAGGAGCAACTGATTCACATGTCCCCAGGGGGAGGGAGCTGCAGGGAAGGGCTTGCTTCAGCCAAGGTTCTGATGTCCGCGGAGCAAGCAAAACATGTGGCCATGTGGAAATATCTAAATAATCAGCGCCTTTTGTTCGGAGTACACCACGCTCATATTTAACATCAGGGAGGCTTGGCAAGAGACTAGAGTGTGTGCGTGCGTGTGTGATGTGTGTAAGTGAGAGTATATGTTTGTGTGTGTCTGCATGTGAATCCACGTGAGTATATGGGGGTGGCTGAAAGTGTGGTATGAGCTTGCGTGTGTGAGAGTGTGTGTGTGTATGGTTTTATATGTGAGTGTATGTGAGTGTATGTGAATATGCCAGTTAGTGAAAGTGGTGTAGAGAAGTGTGAGAGCTATTGTGTGTGCATGTGTGTGTGTCACAGGAACCCATGGACATGCGCCTGAAGGCTCTCGGAGAGCAGGAACCTGGGTCCCAGCTGGTGATACGGGCAGCACTTCCTGACGTTGCTTCTGACTCACCAGCACCCTAAGACCAGCTAAAATAATACAGAAACAATTCCAATATGCAGAGGCTGGGGCTTGCTTTCTTTGGGTTAGTGTACGTAAGGGAAGTTGTTACTGAGAAAGAAACTTATCCAAAGGTTTCCTGAAGCCAGGGGAGGCACAGCCTCTGTCCTGGCTGGGTGCGACCTTTCGCTCACCTTCCCTGCCGGGCTGTATCAGGATGTGTGTCAGCTGCATTCGTAACCAATTTTGCTCCGAGCTCAAGGTCACAGGGCTCTCTGCCTGATCTCACACTGGTTTCTACGCCGTGGCAGGAGGCTCTCACAGGAGCCGCAGGGAGCTGGGAGTCAGAGTGTTCATGTGATCTGGGAATGATCGATTAAGCTCTCAGGGCTCAGCCCACTCCTTGGTCAACCTGGGATCAATACCATCTGCCTTGCTTGCCTTGGAAACCCATGAAAAAAGATGAGCTGAGGGTAGGCCATTTTAAAAAGCCACAACCCTGTTATTTGATGATTACCTTTTGATACTAAGCAGTGAGGTCAAGAGGCTCTGAATGTTGGCCCCTGTGATGCCTGACGACCAGTCTGAACTTCCTTGGGTTTCCATTGTTCCTGGCACGGTAGCCACCTACGAAGAAGGAGAGAAAGAATCTCTTTCATTGACTGTCCCGATTTGTCAATTTAGAATACATCTTGATATTCTTCTCTCTCTAAAGAAAATTTATTTTGAAAACCCCTGAACTTTGCGCATCTTTTCACATCTGCTCCTGTCTCGGCTTCTGCCCCTGCTGCAGGGAATAATCTGTCCCCCACACACCTGAGGCCACCTGCTGCCTCCTTTCGCCTGAGAAGTGGGCTGCAGGGACTCCCACCAGGGCTGGACGACAGCAACACAGAGTCCAGACCCCTGCCGGTTACACCCCCTCCACCCCACAGCCTCTGCACTTTTCCACTGGAAGGAAGAGCGAGCGAGGCCTGCATCCCGGTTAGATCTTGGCAGATAGAAATTCCACTGTGGATGCCAGTTTAGATTTCCTTTGTCACATCACTAATTCGTTTTTCGTATCTCACGCTCTGGAATTCTTCCTTCTAGTCAGTGAATATCCACAGAGCGCCTCTCTGTGCCAGCTGGTGGGGGAGGCACTGGAAGGTGCCAGCAGCAAGCCAGACCCAGGCCCTGCCCTCGGGGGCCGCAGTCAACCGGGACAAGCAGACATGAAGTCAGCAACGTCTAATGGGTTGCAGGGCTGTGCAGGTGACCATGAGTGTGAAGCACAGGATTTAACCTTCTCTAGGGGTCAGGGAAACCATCTCTGGGGACCCGACTTGAAGCTGAAATTTGTAGGGCTTGGAACCTAAGTTCCATGAGGACAGTCCCCAGAAGAGTACCCGACAGGAAAGTTCCCGAAATATTCATTTGAGGTATAAAGAGGAGCTAACAAAGGGGGATGATTCTGTGCAGAATATTCCAGGAAGAGGGAACTCTGCCTCTGATGGCCACGTAGCCTCTTCAGTGAAGTGAAACGGGTCCTTGTGGCTGCACTAGAGGCAGTGAAGGGAAAAGCCTGGAGCCAAAGCTGGGCAGGGGGCAGAGACCAGCCTGGGGTGTCCCTAGACCTTTGCTAAGGACTTTGGGCTTATTCTGGGGTCATGAGGAACCACTAAAAGCTTTGAGATGCTCAGACAGGTGCTGCACACATTCAGTGGTTCTCCTCAAACTCACATATGCCATCGAAGCACTTGGGCATCTTCTTAAAATGCAGACTGAGTCAGCGGGTGGAGCCTCGGTGCTACAGAGCTCCAAGTGTTGGGGACTAAGTAATTAATTTTAGGACCTTAATCCTAAGGCTCCTAATCCTTTCCCGAGGAGGAAACAGCCTGTCACTGGGGAAGTCATCTGCTGATGGCGACCCAGTTTAATAGCAGCAGTGGTGGGTCTAGACCCAAGGCTTCCTTGAATGTCAGCTAAATATTATTTGTTTCACTAAACTGTATCCCTTCCCACATGGCCTTTGTCTTACTGGGCCCATCAGGACATGGATGGAGGCTGGCTGTGCCCAGAAACAGGCCATCCGCCCACAGGCAGAGGATTCTGGACACCATCCAAGTCCTGAAGGATTAACCGCAGTGCTCTGTGGCCTTGGAGCTGGGCCAGGCCAGAAACTTTCCCAAGCCCGGATTAGCCGCAGCCTGAGACTTGCTTATGGTAACTGTATCGTGGCCTCTCTCTTCTGGATTGTAATGAGCTCTGGCAGTTTGCCCATCAGGTGCTATCCCCATGGAGATCAGATTAAATGACCAATGCTCCCAACCACCAGGGTTGGTCCTAGGAAAACCTGCAGTGATGGGAGGTCACCTGTGTGGTATCATAGTGGGAAACTATAGCAAATTCCTCCAACTAAAACTATTCCTTACTTGCTTGTCATTGTTGACTACAGTACCATCATCAGTTATTTATTCTCTGTGTTATAAGCACTGTCTCACAGTCTATCCCCCTTTATAAAAACCTGAGGTTGCCCTGGCTGGTGCGGCTCAGTTGGTTGGGCATTGTCCGGTGCACCAAAAAGTTGTCAGCTCGATTCCCAGTCAGGATACATGCCTGGGTTTTGGGCTTGATCCCTGATAGGGGGCATGCAGGAGGCAGCTAATTGATCTCTCTCTCTCTCTTTCTCTCAAAAAAAAAAAAAAAAAATCAATAAAAAAGTCTTTAAAAAATAAATAAAAACCTGAAGTTAACTATTAAGTCACTAACACCTTAGTAAGAATTAGGTCATCAGCCCTTCCCCAGACTAGGAAAGGTGTCTTGGCTATAGACTGCCCCAAGGTGGGAATGAGAAATAGGGGAAAGCAAACAAAGGAGAGGCGGGAGACACTATAGATAAAACTTTCTAACTTCACTACCCTGTTTGGGGCCAACTCTGATTTTGACCTCCAGATGCTTCCTATTTTTTATGGCTCCTAATCAAAGTTGGTGGTGATGTAAGGAACTGGAGGAAAACCAGGCGTTCAGATCCTGGGTGGAGTTTACAGTAAAGATATGAGTAATACCTGATACTTGCATGAGCCTCTGCATCCCACAGACAATATGATTCTACTAAAAATCATGGGTGCCACCTCCAGGGTGGGGCAGAGATGTGTTAAAGGTCAATGACCAAAGGTGTAAGATTTTTTAACAGAAATGAAGAATGTACTTTGGTTAAATAAGATCTACCACAGTCCTTTGAAATGAGGCCCTGCTGTTTTCAAAGCTTTGTCACAT
This sequence comes from Miniopterus natalensis, assembly GCF_054644295.1. Classification (NCBI taxonomy): domain Eukaryota; kingdom Metazoa; phylum Chordata; class Mammalia; order Chiroptera; family Miniopteridae; genus Miniopterus; species Miniopterus natalensis. The sequence goes on along the minus strand of NC_142100.1, from coordinate 7,570,613 downwards.
GTATGCCTTCTCCTTATCTGAATAATTACCCTGCCAGGGAGGAAGGCACGTATTTCACTCACGGCAGAAAGGCCACTGAAGGACTTGTTCAAAAAGGCACGTTTCTGAGCTCCACACTGGGCATTCTCACCTAGCGGATTTGGAGTGTGGCTTTTGAATCTGAATTTCAACAGCATGTAGGGGTGAGCGGGCCAGCCTTTGAGAAATGCAGATTACTTCACAATGGAGTTGTTAAGTACACAAATTGCTGGATTTTGACCTTTTAGAGGGTAAGAACTATGTCTCATCCACACTGGCATCCTCTCAGTGCCTAGCACAGTGCTTTGCACATATTTTATGAACAAACAAGTGTTTGCAGAATGTTAGTGGTCAGAGAAGTATTCATAGAGGTGGCACCTGAGCTGGGCCTCTTTAAATGAACAGAAACACAGGAGACAAGGTCTGGAGGGGAAGGTATTCCAGAATCAGAAGCAAAGTCATGAACATGGGGTTTTCCAAGTGCTGGAGAGAAGTCTTACTATTTGATTGGAGCATAAAGTATGTATGTATCAGGAAGACTGGGGAGATAGGTTTGCAAAAATAAGGTCAGATGGTATTGTGAAGGGCCTTGAATCTAGGAATTTGTGCAGTTCAGAAGCACTGGGAAATGTAAGTCCATGTCTTCATGTGTTTGGGGTTCAAAGGAGGCTAATGCGATATCAGGTGGGATGTATTCCCACCCTGCTGAACCTACTTCTTACCAGACAGAGCAATTTGGAAGACTCCAAACAATTTCTAAAGTCTTGACATTGCCTAACCTGTAATCCGCAGCCATCCCCTTGGGAAATCGCTAATCCCCACATCAACTAGCACCCGAATGGTACTGGGTTCTAAATATTTATCTCTACCTCTCCTCTCTGGTGCTTAGATCCCAGATGCCGCCTGAGCGCCTCCATCCAGATGTCCAGTGAGCACCTCGCCTCTAACATCCTTCGATGGAGGCTCAGTATGTTCCCTTAACCCTCCTCTTGGACTTCCCATCCTGGCTTAGGGTGTTTACCTGCTCACCTAAATCAGAAACTCACCCCCATGCATCTGAATAAAGAGCCCTGGGGATTCCACTCTTCAGACAGTGCCCCACTTTGAGCTCTAGGAGGAGCCAGCTGTCGCCGATGACCCTACACTAGCATGGGGAGCAAATGGAGCTGCCTAGCTGAAGAGGCGCCTGGACTCAAGGCCACCTGGCCCTGGAGCAGCCTCACAGCCACGTTGTCGCTGCATCACAGTTGAGCTGCTCCACAGCCCTGCTGTTTTCTCAGCCACACTGCAGCACTGTTTGCACTGAATAAAGCTTCCTGCACTGCACCCCAAATTGGGGATTCTTGCTGGTGTTGAACTGGTGCCAACGACCAACGGTTGATAGAAGGTATGAAGAACTAATACATGCTACAGCAGGAATAACCTTGAAACCATTATGTTAAGTGAAAGAAGCCAGTCATTAAAAGATACGATTTCAGTTTAGTGCCTTTGGTTGGCTATGATAGATCACTGGAAGGAACGTTCCTTTGAACTCACTGTCTACAATGAGAATATGGCTGAGGATTTTATTATTTAATAGTATACGTATCCTCTCTGTGAGGACTCTGGAGAAATGGGCTTTGGCTTTAGATTCAGGAATAGTTGTCCTGAATAAGTGGTTTAGTTTTATTGCATAAGTGTTGTGTTCTGTGTAAAGGATTCTTCCCGACTGGTGTTCACTGTAGATACATGAGAGACAGCCTTGCTGTCCATCCCTTGCCTTTCCCTTCTCTTTAGTCTCACACACACACACACACACACACACACACACACACACACACACGATGTGCTAATCTCATGCCTGGACACCTTTTCAATATATATATTTATTGATTTCAGAGAGAGGAGGGGAGGGAGAGAGAGAGAAACATCAATGATGAGAGTCATTGATCGACTGCCTCCTGCACGCCTCCGACTGGGGATCGAGCCCGCAACCCGGGCATTCCCGAGCCTGGCCGGGAATCAAACTGTGACCTCCAGGTTCATGGATCGATGCTCAACCATTGATCCACACCTGCCAGGCATGCTTGGCTCCCTTTTATGTCCTTGCTCTACCCTTATTTTCTCTTCATCGTCTACTTCTTTTTAAAACTCTTGCTGTATTCTATGTATATTTACTTAAAAATTCTGCTTTGGAACAAATAGGATAGATCTCAAGCCTCCAGAACATCTTTTGAATCAGCCCCTGCCTCCTCGGCTCGTGTCTTCCTGTGCCCCATTTGGATAGTTGTCAGTGGTCCCCTAAGCGTCCCCTAGATTCCTGTCTTATTTCTATACAGCGATTCTCCACACTTCTGCTAAAAAGATTTTTAAAAATTGCCTCTGCTTATACACCTTCAGTGTCACCCTTTCCTCTTAAAACGGGGTCTGAGTCTCTGAGGTGCGCACCTGACCCTGGCCTCTGCCCTCATCAAGTCCGGGTCCTCTTATATTCCGAACCCCATCCTGTCCCCTGAGCTGTGCTTTTCCTTTATACATAGCTGTTCTCGGTGTCCTCTTTTCCTCTCTGAGGAAGTCTCACCCACCCAGATGCCCCCACCCTGCAAGCCTTTCTCCGAGCCTGTGCCCCAGAGCCGCATGGAGCTGCTCCTGCTTCACTAAAATCAGCCCTGTGGCCAGCGGGCTCCGTCGGGCAGGAACATTCTTTCCTTCATCTCTGTGCCATGGTCCCTGGCCCTGGGTTTGGCTCGCAGTAGTGATTGCTGTATCAGTGTGAGTGTGTTAGAGTTGCCGGCTCATAAATAACATTCCCCTTTCCCTCTTCTCCACTGAACTTGGAGTGCGGGGGACCAGTGCTGAAATCAAACGAAGGACGAGACCGACATGTCAGCTTTAGTGCTGATGAAGTTAGAGAGGGCGGCACCAGTGAGGGGTCAAACCAGGTTTCCTAGAGCTTTGCTCCCAGATCGCTCGTTGGAAAGTGCCAGGTGGGGCCTGTTGGGGTCTATAGTGCAGACCTGTTAATCCAGCTTTACCTCCCTGCGCTCCTCAAGGGAGAGACAAACCCAGGCTTTCCCTGCAAAGCGAGCTGGGCCCTGGCCACGTGTGCTCAGCCCATGGGAGCCAGAGCTGGGTGGGATGCAGCTGCTCTGCGGGCAAGCAGTTCTCCAGGGAGATGCTCAGGGCCTGAGCCACTCATCGCAGCCCCTTACTCCCAGTTCACCCATCGGATACGTCCCTCCTCCACAGAGGGACACGAGAGAGGGAGAGAGAGGTCATTCTTCTCAATACTTTCAGAGGGTGAAGCTTCTATTTTGAGGCCAAGACAGTAGAACCAAGGGAGAGAGTGCATTGGTCAGGGTCTTATACATGAGACAAACATTTCTTGCGGGTCTGATCACAAATTGTTATCGAGATGTACTGAGCAATACTATTGTTTTTGGGTGGAAAAAATGGCATAATGATTATAGTTATGTTAAAAAATAGTCTTTATCAGTGAGAAATGTACACCCTGAGATATGTGGGTGAAATGATATGATATCTTGGATTTATTTTAAAATATTTCAGCCAAAACAAAAACAAAACAAGAGCTGAGGGAAAAGGCAGAAACAGGTGAAACAATTTGCAAAATACTGATAACTGTTGACCTGGATGATAGGTACACAGGGGCTCATTGTGCTAGTCCCTCCCGTTTTCTGTATGTTTGAATACATTTTTATATAAAGAGCTATGGAGTAGCTTAGGGAATCTCTGAGTTGTCTACAAAACCTGGTTGGGGGACAAAGGCAGCCAGGCGTGACAGGCCAAGCCATCCACAGAACTGAAGGTACTACTGCTACTCAGGGCTCACCACAGCCAGGGTGAAAGAGGAAGTACCATCTCTGTATCCCCAACATTGCTGTGCCCAGAAACCAGGTGTAGCAGCCAGGTCCATCCTTCTAGCGCAGGGGCACCTGACTGGCTGTGTCTGGGTCACCGGGCCCTAGCTTCCTGCCATCAGGCAGCTGTGCGTCCCTGGTGGGAGGAGGTCGGCTCTGCCTCATTCAATGGGTGGGGGATTCCTCCAATTCAGGAAGGGGATTCAAATCATATTTTAAAAGAAGGATTTTCGCCTTGCAGGGAGAAAATGGTTTTCCCAACACTTTGAAGAATGTTTACATTTTATTGGGTTTTCCCTGTAGCCTCTACAGCTCTTAGCACAAAGAACCTATGCAGTTCCTTGCATTTTGGAAATGTTTCCACATACATTCTCATACTATCCTAACAAAATCTCGTGTCTAGAGTTTGCAAGGTGCTCTCACACTATTCTCCACAGCAGCTTTGACTCACAATCATAGCATATTATGATCAGAAAATTTTGGAAAAGGGAGATGAAGTGACTCACCCAACCAAGTTCCCAGACCTCCAACTTCAGACCCCAGACTCCTGCTCTGAGACCAGCCTGGCTCCTTTCACTGTGATGCCACCAGACCATGAGTAACGACTTGTAAAGAATATAGTCAGATTGAGCATTGCATTCTTTATCTTGATTTACTCAAGGACCCAAAATGCATAGATCGTTGCCTCCTTTGGTAACTTTTCTGGGGAGCTTTTCTCAATCTTCTGAGGACTGTCACAAGCAGACACAAGAATACCAAAAACTTATGAGCGGTTAGAGTTTCAGACAGAGCTGTAAACATGATATCCCATTACTTTTAGGCAACACTGCATACCTGTCTCAAGTTAATTGTCAGTGTGGTGGCGGCTCCAACAGAAGGCAGCTGAGTTAATGGTCAGAGAATCTGAGGTGTGACACAGGTTTAGAGGCGAGTAAGCCTGGAAAGCAGGCTGGTGATACTGCTGAGCCCCAAATATCAGAGCCAGCTGAGCTAATTGCCTGGGATTTGCTGCAGCCTCCCCAATAAGTGTTTATACAATGGCACCTGGAAAAGGGCTGGGGATCTGCAAAGTGTCAAGGAGGAGCCGCTGTTCTGAATGCAAATTACTGACCTCAGCACATTCCAGGGGAGAAAGTGGAAAAAAAAAAAAGATGACGCTATGTCAGAAGAAGGCACAGGCCCAGCAAGCTCTCCCCTGCTGCTTAATACAGGAAATAGCTCCCAAACATCTCAGCTAATCCTCCACCGATACAATGAGGAATGAGCTCCTCTGGCAGCCAAGCAGTTATTAAGCCAGGACAAAAAATATTCCCGCCCATGGCAACAGAGCCAAAGATAACAGCAGGGACTAGGGCAGCTGCGGAGGCCAGGCGGACACTGAGCGCTGGATCCGCAGCCCCCCAAAGCGGCTGACGTGGGAGAGAAATAACGGGCCTCGTTTTGCCCAAGAAGCTAAGCAACGTCTTGTAAACTCCAGGACTCCGCAGATAGCTGGGGTCAAACTGAACTCGGATTCGTAAACCAGAGTCCTAGGCCGCACAAATGACAGGCGGAGCTGAAATGGGGCCGCATCTCGGGGCTCGCAGGCCTGCTAACTGGCCTGTTGGTGGAGCAAAGGTGGGGGGTGGGAAGATGCGGGCTGCACTCCCATTTGCAAGGATGGATTTATGAACATGATTATGCACGGGTAAAGATTTCATGTGCAGGGAGATTTGCTTCCCAATAAATATTCCTCCAAAACGCCCCTTTCTTATTAAGGTGCTCATGGCCCAATGTTCTGATTCTCTGTTCACCCTGGGAGGGAACCCATCCTAGAGAGACCATCTCTTACCAACATCTTGTAGCTACCAATTGCCTCCACCCAAGGGAGCTGTTGCATTTGTCTTTAATAAAGAAGCTGGGGTCCTGCTTTGGGCTTTTGTAGGTGGCAGCAGCAAGGAGGAAGCCAGGGAGCCAGGGCACAGAGCCTAGGGCAAGATGAACTAGGAAAAAGTCATTTTCTATGAACTTTTACTAAAAAGTATTTATTTTATTTGTTCTTTGCAACAAACTTGTTAGAGAGCCTTAGAATTTTGCCGCTGAATGGACTTCAGAGATCATCCGGCATGTTTATCTTACAGAAGGGAAACCGAGGCTGCTTAAAACTACTCGTTCAAGACAAGTCTAGACCCACTTCCTGCCTTCTGGGTAAGAGCTTCGTTTATTAATTATCCTACGTAGTCCCCTCCTTGAATTTGGAAATACATAAACTGGACGATAGTTATTTTAGGGTTCCCTTAGGAAGAAAATGAAAAATATTTCCTACCGTGACAGTCTGTCTCAATTTGTTGGCTTCCTTGGTCCATAGCAAAGTTATCCAAGTTCCTTGAACTCATCCTTGTTGTTGCTGTTTTTTTAACTAAGAAAATTAGAAGCCACTGTAATTCCACATGGAGGTGAAATGTCTACTGGCTACAATTCCAAAGTCACCCACTCTCTCCCCTAGGAGCACAATGCCTTCCCCACCCCTTCTCCTTCTCAGAGAGGGATTGGCCATCCGATGGCCAAATGATAGGCACAAAAGTACAAGGTTGCCCCAATCGTTGGTTGTCTGCCATGTACCACAAATGACTGCCCTCGACAATCTGACTACACCCCTGCCGTCCAAGACTGAGCAGATCGACTTTGACGCCTCCTGAAGACCACACCTGGGTCTTCCACCCATATGGTCAAGAATGCAGGCTGGAGTCAGATAGCTCTCAACTATGAGCAAATTACATACCCTTTCTGGGCCTCAGTTTCCTTATTTGTAAAACGGGGGTCAAAAGAGTGCCTATCCCAAGGATGATGAATTGCAAATGAAGATTTACTGTGATAATCCCTTTATAGGGTTTTGGGAGAGCACTTGGCACAGAGTAAATGCTAACTATCATTGTTTCAGTGACTATTGAATTAAAAAATGGGGAAATCAGATATTAAATTTCTGCCAACAGCCTGATCTACTCTTATCTGTAATTACATTGGCTTATCTCCGGATTTCAAATTGCTAGGGAGAATTCTGCAAACTTTCAATCAGTTACCTTCTCTCAAACTCCAATTAAAAAAAATAAATATCTTCATTGATTTCAGAGAGAGGAAGGGAGAGGGAGAGACATGTGCCTTGACTGGGACTCGAACTGTGATCTCCTGGATCCTAGGTCAATGCTCAACCGCTGAGCCATGCCAGCTGGGTTCAAACTCCAATTTTAATCTTGCATGGGAAGGGGATGGTTGGGCAGGTAAGCTGAGAATATTGCTCTCCCTACCTAAGTGCTATGAGCAGCCAGATTTCTCCTCTCATCTGTATCAACGTGTAGAATATCCTGACCCTTCTTAAATATGTTTAACCAAGACCTCCATTAACATTTTCAAAAGGAAAACACACACACACACACACACACACACAATAACTGAGCAAAAGCAGTTTAGATTTCTTATAGTCACAATTATTGGCTGCCAGAGCTTAAAAAGTGCCCCAGCCTTACCTTGTTGGCCTTGATACAACCTGGATAAATGACGGTCAACAACTTCTAACCCACGGCAGGTCTGGGTTGTGGGTAAGAATTCAGCTCTTCCAGGAACCTTCTCCAAGGCCCCTCTCTCACCGAGGACTGGCATCTACCTCCTCTGGGCCCCGCCTCTCAGGCCTACCCTGAGAGGTCCCTTAGGTGACTGGGACACTGTGTCTGTCTCTGGGCTTTTGAGCCACTTGCCCTATCTCTCTGCTGGAGTTTTCCATGGCTTCAGAGTCTACCTTTCCTTTGGTCCTGTCCTCTCTGCCTGTTCTGTTCCTGTGTGGCTTTTGTTTGGCCGATTCGCTTACACCAGCCAGAAATTAACGCTGGAGCTACCCTTCTCTAAAACTACAGTCTTCATTCGTCATCTTAACATGGCAGTTGGGTCTGGCTGCTATGACAGCCACCTCTTTCTCTCGGGTCAGCCTGCCTTACATCGCCCCCTTTCAAACCTTGAGCTTCCTCTAGGACCACCCATTGGGTTCCCTTTTTTGTGATCTAATTTGTTAAGAGCTAATGTGCCGGGACCCAGTTTGCTGAACAGAAATGATTGACAATTCCTTTGCTCAATGACCAATGAAATCCCTTCTGTTTTAGTTCTTCAGCACTACCCCCTTCCTCAGATTCCATTTGTTGACTCATTGCTCCAGGGGTTTTAAGAATCTTCCGGAATTCTAACATCGGTTTACAGATTCAAATATATTATGCACATACTACATTTCCCATACATAATAGATGGAAAAAACCATCAATTCCACCTAAAGAATATGAGGCTCATTCCTTGTCGCATGGTCAAACACTTGGTTAAACCAGGGAGGTGATTTATTGGCTCCTTCTATGGTGGCCAAGGTGATGGATGGGAAACGTGACTGACTTAGGTAATGCCAATCAATTACTTGCTGCTGGCTGCAACCAGTTTGCAGAAGGAGCAATAGGCAAGGCTCCCAATACTGTTCAGCTCATGGGGTTTAGAAAGTAATAATTGTACAATGGTCAGAGAGATCCAAATATGTTAGCCCCCGGGGTTTCTGCCTTCTCCAAGCCCCACACAGTCGCCCTGATAGCTGGGGGATTTATTATCTCAGCAACTCCTCAGCACCCCTGCTCAGGCCCAGGAGTGGGGAAGCACGGCCTGAGGTTTCCAGCAGGAGAATTAATTTGGTATCTACACCATTGTCCATTAGACCCTCTCTATTCAAGCTCCTTTCTCCAAGTCTGGAGACAGTCTTGGCAGATCCCTTTGCTTCCCCAAGGACTTTCATGAAGAGCCTCCTTTCCCATAGAATTTAAATGAAAATGCAATCTCTTATCGGTTTCAAAGCCCTTTCCTTCCCCACAGCTGGCACAGAGGCCGGCGGGCTGTTTCTTTCCTGGTTCCCCCTTTCCCTCCCTTCATTCCTGCTGCTGAGGGCACCTCCTGAGTTTGGGTAAAGGGAAGGGGAAGAGTCAGTCATGAGCGCACACTTGGCTGGTGCCGTTGATACTTGGGGCTGGGGCCTTCTGTGCGGCAGGCGCCCCCATGTGGACTCTCTCTCGGGGCAGCAGGGCACCCCACACACTTTCCACTGGGGTCACCTCACCCGGCAGGCAGCCTCCTTTAAGTTGAGCCTTGACACCTCAGTGTGTTCCCCTCGGCCGGAGGCAGAGCTTAGCCCTGTTGCCCCACCGCTGGTGGAAATGCAACTTGCTCCCTCAACGTGTCTGGCCCTTTGTTTTTCCAGCACCGGCCCACCTCGCATCTTCTGACTTTTCTGCATGAGAGAGAGACACCAGTCTTTGGATCCAAGGACAGAGGACACATTTTTCCAAAATCACTCTGGACTCCACTCCAGCCCCTGGGAGCGTGCGTGTGTGTTTCCTATTGTCAAAGCCCCTTGGCGACTGGTGGCTCATCTCATCCATGTGTCAGGATGGAGAGGACATGTGGAATATGAAGGCAGGGTGTTGGTAAGACTCAGTGCAAGATTATTATTACTTTTCGTTTTAAGAATTAAACTGAACTTTTAATTTTTTTAACTATCAGCAATATTTATTGGTAGGTTGATTTGATGTCCAGTGAAGCCTATCATTGAAGAAAATGCATTGCTGCTTCTGACATCACAGCCCAATTCTGTTTCCAACCCAGTGAGCCTCTCTCCGTGTGTCTCCGCAGCACCAAAGTCCTCACACAGAACCTTTGCCAGAGTCCAGCCTCAGCTTTTTACTGCTATTTGTGCCCTGGATGCTGTAACCTGTCTTGCAACACATCATCAGGGTCCCTCAAGATTCTCAAATGATTACATTTCAAATGCGAGAATTTTAATGCCTTCCAGGAAAGTGTAGATGTTTTTCTTAGGCATACTCAGCAAATCCCATGCAGTATATTGAATGATCTGCACAAAAATGTCTGGGCGGTACATTTCCTCAGAGGGCAGGCTGCCACATTCCTTACCTATGAGCAAAGCTTTCTAGGTGGCACAGAGAGGTAATGCCCAGCTTCCATCTCCTGATGCCAAATTTTCTTCTACCGATGCTCCCCTCACAGCTGCTAGTAACATGTAGAATGGGCACCAACTATTCCAAGGCAGAACTGGGGCCGAATCCAGGGCTTTAGAAGACTGACACTTTCACACTCTCCTTGGAGCTCCTGCAGTGGAACTATTTCGAAAATATTACAGAACCAGCCACCTAATATATACAGAGATGGGGAAAATAGAAAGTAAAAAAATAAAAACAAGCAGAAATAACAAACAAAAAAAGAAAGAAAAATCACAAACAAACCAACCAACCCCCTCCATCACAATATCCAGAATCAGGGGTAAATCTTTTCACCAAATTTTGTACCGTTGGTGATGTCAGAGAGGAATGTCCTACCAGAGGCTGTTAAAAGCATTTAGAACATCACATAAATGGAATCAGACTGTATGTAACCTTTTGAGATTGGCTTCTTTCACACAGCATAATGTCTTTAAGACTCATTTAACTTGTTGCCTGTATCAATAAACTTTATTCCTTCTTATTTCAGATAATAACCATGTAATTCACCATATTAACAAGCAGAAAAGCACACATCACATAACCCATATGATCATTTCTAAACAATTTACGGAAAATCATACGAAAAATACAATATCCATTCCTGATTTTTAAAAAAATCCCAGCTAGAAATAGAAATAAACTAGAAATCGAAGGGAACTTCCTCAGTCTGAAAAAGAATATCGACAAGAAGCTTATGGCCAACATAACTGTTATTGCTGAAAGACCCTATGCTTTTATCATAAGGTCAGCAATAAGGAAAGGATGTCTAATCTTACCATTCGATATTGTATTAGAGGTTCTAGCCAATGCAGTAATTCAAGGAAAAGAATTAACAGGCATTCAGATTGGAAATGAAGGAGGCATCAACTTGTCTTTAATCAGATATGACACAGTCATATACACAGAAGGTCCTAAAGAATTTACAGAATACTACTAGAACCAATAAGTGAGTTAAGCAAGATTGAACACAAAGTTAATAAATATATATATATGTAATCTCCACATGCTAGCAACACACAATCAGACATTGATGGAATGATGGCATTTACAATAGCATCAAAAATATAAAATACTTCAAAATAATAAAAGATATGCAAGACTTGTACTATGAAACTATGCAACATCGCTGTGGGAAATGAAAGAAAAACTAAAAAATGAAGAGATGTGCCATGTTCGTGGATCAAAAACTCAATCTTTTAAAGATGTCAGTTCTTCCTTGTTTGATCTATACATTCAATGTAATGCCATTGGAAATCCTAGCAGGCTTATTTAGAAATTGACAAGCTGATTCTAAAGTTTATGGAAATGCCAAAGACCTGGGCTAGCCACAATGTCTTTGAAAAGGAATTTATGCTATGTAAAATCAAGGCTTATTATAAAGTCACAGTAATAAAGATAGTGTAGTGTTGGCAGAAAGATAGAGACTAATGGAATGGAAAGGAGGGTTCAGAAATGATTTCATGCATATTGTCATTGGTATTTGACAAAGGGGCCTGGGTAATTCAATGGTGAAAAGTTAATCTTTTCAACAGATGGTGCTGGAACAAATGACCATCTGTGGTAGGCAAATTCTAAAGATGTCTCTTCCAGATTCTGCATTCTGATTATTCAAATAGTATTATGGATACAGCTACTGTTAGCTAGTTATTGAAAGGATGAGAGCAAGGGAAGTCAGAAATTCCTGGGCATGGTCAGCTGGGAAGCAAGGGCCCATTTGCTTCACCAGGAAGCTACAGCTTCACACTCCCCCCAGGGAACTCCCAGTCTACTCCCTGAAGATCACTGAGGGAAGGGATAGAACACAGGGGGAGGTAAACACAAGCGCAATAAAGTCAAAATGGCTCAGGGGGAGGTGCTGAACCATAGAGGGTTGTAGGTCTAACGTGGGATAAAGATTGTTGGCTAGGGGGTAGACCCCAATGCAAGACCACAAAATCTTGGGAAGTTAATTGGTTATTTTGAAAAAGTTCCTGGTTAAAACCCCAAGAGAACAAAGCTCTTTCTCTCTTTTGCTCATGACCCATGGTGGCCCCATGTGCTCACTTGTTCTCTCCATGGTAGCCATGTGGCCTTAGTGGCTGAGTGGCCACTGGCCACGTGAACTCCACACACAGTCTCCAGGTAGTAGGCTGGGTACAGCAGCAAAGCAATGGATTGCAGCCGGGAGCACAAGCTAAGCTCTTCAAATGTTGGCCTGGTATTAGCTTTAATAATGGCAGACAGTCTCTGGACATTGACTCTATTTCTGGCCCTGATTTTCCATGGCAGGACAGGTGGAGATGGGCGATCAGAGGGACATCTTTTTTATTTTGCATCACAAATAAATCTTGCTACCAGAACTCACCCTCTCTTGTGGGTCCCTGGAAATGCTTTTTCTTGAAACACAGCAAGAACCCCACATCCACCAGCAACAGTACTACTGCTGAAGAAACTTTGCAGATGTAATTAAGGTTACAGACTTTAAGTAGGGAGATTATGTAGGATTATCCACATGGGACCAATCTAATCACTTGAAAATACAGAAATTTTCTGGTTGGAATCAGAGAGATATGGTGGAAGAAGGCAGTAATGAGAGGTCAGAGAGATTCACAGTATAAATAGCATCAAAAATGTTGACCCGCTTTTGCTAGCTTTCAAGGCAGTCATGACCCAGGACATTCAAGTGGCCTCTGGAAAGTGAGGACAGCCCCCAAAGCCAACAAGGAAATAGAGACCCAGCCCTGCAACTACACAGAGCTAAAGTCTGATAGACTTCAGCCTTGAACTGCAACATCAGCTCTTCCCTGGTGTGATGTTGATTTTATGTGTCAACTTGACTGGGCTGTGGGGTGCCCAGATATGTGGTTAAACATTATTCTGGGTGTGTTGGTGAAGGTGTTTCTGGATGAAATTAACATTTGAATTGATAAACCAGGTTAAGCAGATTGCCCTCCCTAGTATAAGTGGGTTTGGTTCAATCCATGGAAGGCGCAAATAGAACAAAAGACTAAATAAGAGATAATTCACTCTTTCTGTCTGATGGCCTTGAGCGGGGGCATTGGTCTTCTTCTGCCTTTGGACCTAGACTGGAACTTACACCATTGGCTCTCCTGGTTCTCAGGTCTTCAGACTGTTGATCCTGGTACTTCTCACCCTCTATAATCACATGAGTTAATTCCTTATAAAAAAAATCTTTTTCTATGTCTCAATGCAGTCTCAGTTCTCTTTCTCAATGCATGTTGAATGTCTAGACTCTCAGGGAATCTGTTAAAAAGGAGAGAATTAATCGGGAGAGGATGGGACCCCGTGAGTTGGTGTAGGGGCATGTGGGAAGACCTGATGAAGCTGAAGCTATTGACCCCCTAAATTCTGACAAGTAGAGGAGGTCTCCCTAACCTCAGTGGAAGTAACTTACCACCTCTAGTGGTAGCAGCCTCCTCAACCCCACTGGGAGTAGCCTCTGTACCCCCTTCTGAAGGGATTAACCCTGCATTGCCCGAGAAAAGCATAATGGTCTCCCTTGAGACAGTTACATGCAAGACACTGTTGATTCTCCTCAGGACCCACCCCACCACCCCTCTTTGCTTCTCGACCTATAACTAGACTCAAGACCCAGCAGGCCCCTAAAGATAAGGTACAAAGTGCGACCCACGAGGAGGTGTACTGCATTCCAAAAGAACTGTATGATTTTTCCAATGTATATAAAAAGAAATCTAGGCAATATGTGCGAGAATGAATATTAAGGATGTGGGGTAATGGTGGAAGTTGGATTAAATTATTCCCATTGGATCAGGTTTACAAAGCTGAGATTCTGCATTTGGTGTTGCAGTTTAAGGAGTTGGGAAGAGCTCTAACAGTTTGTATGACTGGTTGGCTGAAACATGGATCAAAAGGTGGCCCGCAATGAATGAGTTGGAAATGCTGGACTTGCCTTAGTTTAGTGTACAGGAAAGGATTCCATGGCTTATGGAGATAGGAATGTGAGAGTAGACTTGTCACTTAAAACCTAATCACCCGCATTGGGAGGGTACAGCAGGCATACCCTTCACATCACTGCAAGGAATACATTTTTGGGGAGCCCCAGCATCTTTGATGAGCTTTGGTCACTCTTCTCCACAGGGCAGGCCTCAGAGTGGGAACTGCAGTCACTGAGGTGACATGAGTATTCTGTTATAAATGTGTGTGTGTGTCTCACACACAGGTAACAGATGAGTTGACTTTATATCATGGTATTTAAGTACTGTAATGTTACATCCTAGTATTTAAGGTATGAAATGTCTTCTTCTGGGGAAGGGTCAGTGCATTTGTAGTTGTATGCAGGACAGTTGTATCATGTTAGATGGAAGTATGACCTTGCTATGTCTTCATTTGGACATTAATTATGGTTTAAAGAGATTTGTATGAGTGTCAACTTGACAAGGGGTGAGTTGGTGGTGTTTAATATTATGTGTTAACTTGACTGGGCCATGGTGCCCAAATATTTGATCAAGCATTATGCTGGATATTTCTGTGAATGTATTTTTGAATAAAATTTACCTTTAAATTGGTAGACGTTGAATAAAATGTGGTTGGGCCTTATCCGATTAGTTGAAGGCCTATTTTACAGACTGAATGTGTCCCCCCCATCCCTCCCCAAAAAGACATATGTTGAAGCCCCACCCCCCATATGATGACATTAAGATATGGGGGCTTTAGGGTCATTAGGTTTAGCTAATTCCATGATGGGATTAGTGCCCTTATAAAAAGACAGAGACACTAAAGCTTTCTCTCTCCCATAGTGAGGACATAGCAAAAAGACAGTCATCTGAAAGCCAGAAAGCAGGTCCTCATCAGAACCCTACCATGCTAGTCCCCTGATTTCAGATTTCCTAGCCTCCAAAACCATGAAAAATAAATGTTGTTTTTAAAGCCACCTTATGTATGGTATTTTGTTATAGTAGCCCGAGTTGACTAAGATGCCTGACTGGGACAAAATGCTGACCTCCGGGAGCAGGAAGAAGTTCTGCCAGCAGATAGTCTCCAGACTTGAACCCCAATATTGGCTTTGCCTGCATCTCCCTCTTGCTGGCCCACCCAGAAGGTTTTGGACTTGCCATCCTCCATAACTCCTCAAAATAAATCTCCCTATATATACACATCCTACTGATTCTGTTTCTCTGGAGAACTCTGACTAATGCAGTCACTTTGGAAAACAGATCAGCGGTTTCTTCAAAAAGTTAAACATCCACCTTTCACATGACTTAGCCATCCCATTTACCTGAGAAAAATAATGTATATATCAACACAAGGATTTATACATGGATGCTTAGAGCACCTTTATTTATAGTAGCTCCGCAATGGAAGCACCCCCAAATGTTCGTAAATAGGTTAATTGATAAATTATGGTATATCCATCTAGTGGAGACATATTTGGCAATAAGAAGGAAGAATACTGAAACAATATGATGAATCTCAAATGATTATGCTGAGTGAAAGGAGCCAGTAAAAAGAGTATTTACTGCATTACTTCTTTTATGTAAAACTCTAGACAGTGCAAACTTATCTATAGGGTCAAAAGTAGCTCAGTGATTGCCTAGAGGTGGGAGTAGAAGTGGGGATTCCAAAACAGCATGAGGAAACTTTTGGATATGGTCATTATTTTCATAGTGGCCATGGTTTTAAATATCTCAAAAATCATCATATGTACAGTTTATTGCATGTCAGTCAGCCCTCAGTACAGCTGTGATGCTCCCCAAACAAAAACGACAACACAGGCACAGACCATACTTTACGATGCTAACTGTTTGGTGGGATACTAATCACTGATGCTTACAGAGCGCTTACTTTGTGCCACGTCGTGTCTTTAGACTCTATGTGGCATTTCTTTTAACAAATGGCTGATATTATCATCTACATTTTATAGAGGAGGAAATAAAAAGTACACTCTATCCAGAAATAGGACTCTAACCAGAAATATGAGTCCATAGTCATTCTCATATAGAGCTTAGCACAGGAGAGAGCAAAGCATGAGGGGAGGCAGGAACATGAATGAGCTTGGGGATAGGAGCAGAGCCTTGAGTGCCGAGCTCAGGAGGGGACCTTCCATCCTGAAAGCCCATGGGTTTGTCAAGGGTTGTCTTGACAGCAAGCAAAAACGGATCAAAATGAAGGGAAAGATAAAAGAATGGAGATAAGAAAGAGATGGAAAGAAAGAAGAAAGGAAGAGAGGGAGGAGCAAACCAGGTTGTGCTGTCAAGGATTTTAAATGATAATTTAAACACAAAAATACATAATTCTGATAGGGCTGGGGAGACGTGGGCAGAGAGCAAACAATCTCAAGGTCTAAGGCCTTGATGGATGCGGCTGATTGGGGAAGGGTTGGCTGTGGGTCTTACACGCTCCTACTTAGTGATCCTACCTCTTCAGTGTCTGTGTCTGAAACTCACTCTAATTACACGCAGAATCGGGAATGGCCTTTAATACTATGAGATGACTGGAGTGGGAGGCTAGTAGGGGAATCCAGACAATGTTTCTTGGAATTTCCTTGGAAATGCTGAATGATACGCTAGAAAGGAAACTCTGCTGTAATGGAGGTCATAACTTAATTATCACTCGGGTTACAGAGGCTTCCCCACATGGGTAATTCCAAAGACCTAGCTGGAAATTACATTGGGACAACACTGAGAGGGTATCTCAATCATAGCATTTTGTGACTATTATCAATTACAAATGTATTTAGCTTATTGGAAAAGTGATAGTTGGCTCCCCCAAAAGTAATTATTTACTTTCAAAACCATGAATATGCTATTTTCTGAAGAGGCCAAGAGATGCAATCTGAGTTATAGACTTAATACAGGTTGTTATGGACTGAATGTTTATATCCCCCCAAATACACATGCTGAAGCCCTAACTTCCACATGCTGAAGCCCATCTGGAGGTGGGACCTTTAGGAGGTAATTAGGTCATGAGGGTAGGTCCCTCATGAAGGGATTAGTGCCCTTATAAGAAGGTCTCTCCACCATGCAAGGACACAGTGAGAAGGTGGCCATCCACAAGCCAGGGAGAGAGTGTGCACCAGGAACCAAATTGGCCAGCACCTTGACCTGGAATTTCTAGCCTCTGAACTGTGAGAAAACAAATTCTTGTTTAATCCTCACAGTCTATGGTATCTCATAGGGAAGTCCAAGCAGTCTAGAACACAGGACTACTAGAATTAATTCTGGGAAGAATGCACATGCATTCACCTTCAGTCACAGCTGCACCAAGCTCAGGGGAGACAAAGTGACAATGAGGATATTGGTGTCCTAGTTTTGACTCTCCAACTCACATAATGTGTGACTTTAAATGAGGCTTCACATTGTGAATTTTATAGTAAAATCAGGGGTTGAATGTAAATGCCTCGAACCCCTTCTGGTTCCTAAGGATTCAGTCAGACCTCTCTTCTTTTAATTGTTGGTTGAGTTGTTATAACTTATACCTATTCTCAGCCTAGAGGGGTGACAAAGAAATGGAACAATTTCTGTTCTCTATTTCTGGAGGGTTCTCATCTAACTGCAACTTCATTGCAATTTCTTAACTTTAAGAACTTTTCCTATAGTCGGGGTTGATTGGAATAGGTTCCTGGTGCTTTGCAGCAATGAGTAGTTAATGTGTTAAGTGCCTCAGGGCTAAGTTTAGTTGCCAGACAACTAAGTTCTTGAAGGACTAGAACACTGGGGGGCTAGTTCAGCAACACCTGTCATCTCTTCTGCGATTTAGAGCTGTTTGTGGTGAGCTTGGGCCAGCAACAGGTGTCGAGGCCTCAACTGTCAGTATAGGTAGGTGGGCAAGGCCAATTAGGCAGTGCAAAATCATTAGTGTGTGTAATTATTCAGCTCCCCCCAGAACAGCTGTCCATGGAGGGATAGATGAACACTAGAGGGGTCTGGCTGTCTGGGTGGGTGGAGGAAGGTGGGGGTGTTTCACGGAATTTCACAGTCCCCTTGGCAGGCATAACCGGAGCCATTAAACTGACCTCATACGTCTTGATGTTATTTCTCTCAACAAGCAATAACCTCAGCTTTCCATGACTGTGGTTTCTGTAAGCTGGGAATGAATTCCTTGACTCTGAGTGAAGGTGTCCAATTGGAAACAGGAAAAAAAATTATTCCATGAAGGTATTTTGTCATCAGGGAGTGCCCCAAATTTGGAAGAGTCCAGTGGGTAAAGGTCACTCTGGAAATCAGCATGGAGCCACAGGAGTAATTAGTCACTCAGACGTACTTATAACCAACATTCATCAAGCGTCTGGTGGGTACTAGGCCCTGTGCTCGATGTTTCAGATGGTGGACATGAACAATTATGGCTCTTATTTTCAAGGAATTCACATATTAGCAAGAGAGATGAAAACCTAAACTATGAGATTTAATCAAATGAAACTGTAGACATTCAACCACTTTGGCCTATTTAAAAAAATGGCAATTTCATATGGTTTGACCAGGTGTTACTATATCTTAGGTACAACATGCTACCAGAACAGAGAGGAACGTGTGATTGATTTAAATGTTGGCTAGTTGTCAAAGAGCTTTGCAGAAGAGATAACATTTAAGTCTGGCTTTAAAGAGAGAATAAAATTTTGAAAATAATTTAAAAGGCGAAGTGAAAAGGAAGTAAATTGAATTTACATATAAGTATTTATTGAGCATCTATTATATGTAGGATGACATAATATGCCTGAGATACAGTGTTCAGCTTGTATAGTTGAAAAATCTCTGCCTTCCTGGAATGTGTATTCCAAAGAGAGAGGGAAATCCTAAAGAACAGCTGCTCAATTATTATTTAACTACACTTCTGATAGGTGCTAGAAGGAAGCAAAATTTGCCACGAGGAAAGGTAATGGGGACCTCACTTGGTCTGTGAGGCCAGAATAAGCTTAGCTGAATTCTCCAACATGAGACAGAATTAACCAGTCAGATTTGGGTTGTGGAGGGCATTCCAGACAGAGGAATCAGCATGAGCACAGGCCCTGCAGCCGGCCTAGGGAGCAGCATTTCGCCTTCTCAGAGTTTAATAGTCCTAAGAGCACGCTGCTCTCTGATGTGACCACATTTCCCAGGTCTCTGGCATTTGCTAATCACACGCTAGGAGACCTGGGTTCAAGGAGGAAGCCAAATCACTAAATAGAGCCCGGTGGCACAGCCTCTCAGACCAATGAGCGAATCAGGCTATTCCTGGGAGAAAAAGTCTGACTTCACTGAGGACTCAAGTTTCCTTGCATCCGTGTGACAGTGGTCTCACTTCTGAATCCTGATTCCTACATGGGCATAAATAGCCTTTGCCTAGATGAAGGAAGGTGCCTCCACCTTCAATGTTTTCTAAGGACATTTCCTTACGGCCCTGTCAGGGCGCTCTCCTTTAGGAGAGACGTTTTCTAGAACTGTCTTTGTATGTGTTGCCCCGGAGATTTTCACACCTAGTAAGCAATGCGCCCTAGTAAGCTTTAGGACAGGTGAGAGGAATGAAATTTTCTTATAAAATGAGAGAAAAGTAGTTGGGAAAAAAAAGGGGGGGTGTGAGAAATGTGAACTACAGAAGGCAGGCATACACCTAGGCAGAAAGAATACAAATTTAAGTTGACGATCTAAAAATTAATTTCCTTAAAACTGTCAATGCCTGTCCAAGCTGGCATGGCTCAGTGGTTGAATGTTGACCTCTGAACGAGGTGATCACGGTTCGATTCCCGGTCAGGGCACATGCCCGGGTTGTGGGCTTGATCCCCAGCAGGGGGCGTGCAGGAGGCAGCTGATCAGTGACTCTCACTGAAGTTTCTCTCTCTCTCTCTCTCTCTCTCTCTCTCTCTCTCTCTCTCTCCCTTCTACTCTCTGAAATCAATAAAAACAAACAAACAAACCCTGCCAAGGCCTGAATGGCCCCTGGAAAAATTTTCTTGCGCCCCTGTTTAAAGAATACTGATTTAAAAATAACTCTTGTTTGCAAACTTAGCCACTAAGCACAGATTCAGTCTCTAGAATGAGGCATTCACCTCTCTTCAAGCTACCGAAATCAAGTCTCTCCTTAAGGGGCGCTGCTACTTTCAGCACAAGGCTGTCCCGGGGGCAGCGCCCTGAGGCCCACAGGCCGCCCTCTCGTCTCCCACGCAGATTCTCCTACCTGAACATCTGCAGAAGGCAACTGGCCTCAGGAAGTCCTTTGAGGGAGCTGGTGAGGTTAATTGAACTTCAGGGTGTTTCCATGACAACAAAACAAATGGCGTTTCATACCCCTGAAAGGATTTCGACCTGTCCAACAGTGATTTTATAGGTAGGAAGCTGGAGCCAGAGGGGTGGGTGATTGATGTTCCCTAAATTTCACAGTCAGTAAGCAGCAGAACTGGGGCTGGAAGTCAAGGTTCTCTAGTCCCCAAACCAGGGCTGTCCCCGGATGAAGGAAGCACTGGTCTGGCATCACAGACATAAAACAAATGGGGGGATTGGCCATGGTTTTTTTGCTTTTTACTTACCCGCCCAGTGTGTCTTTTAGACACAGCTGTGATTTCTTCATCTGGGAAGCCGGCTGGTCTTGTACCTCGTGGGATTTTCAGAGGATTCCCGGCTAGAGATGACTCGGAGGTTTTGACTATGACTTTCCCAGGAGTAAGATTTTCGGAATCTGGATCATCTGTCAAGGGGCCTTGGGGTCCTCAGGGTTCCTACTGCGCTTGGGCTGGGCAGGAGTCTGAAACTGAAATGCTTCTCATTATTCCAAATGGCAGGTGCTTCCAAATAAGTTTAAGACCTAGAGCAAAGTTGGCTTCATCTCTGGGGCTATTCTCACTTAATTCAGACTTCACTGCTCTTTCCCTGCTGGGACTTGCAGAGGATTGGAGCAGGCCGGCCTTGACCAGCTCTCAGTTAAAGACCCCAGGCAGCTGCACTTGACTCAGAGGCGAGACAGCCTGCCACAGTTCTGGGAGATCCAACACAATACCCATTCTGCGTGGGACTCCAGAGATGGGGAGACGTACAGTCCCACAGCCTGGTGGGTGCACGTCACCACCGCCCTGCTCCTCTGTGTGAAATGACCCAAAGACGTGTCTCTAGAAATCAGCGTCATGACACATCTGCAACTTGGTCTCTGGGGGGTGCAGATGAATCAAGTCTGCAGAGCTAGAAAAGCAAGGAAATGAATTATGGGTGAATTTATTAAGAACAGAGAGCTCATCAGTGTAATTAGCAACTCATCTTCTGAATCCATTGGGTAGTTCTCTTCATTTTGGAAATGTCTTTAATAAACCCTTTAAAAATAAATTCCTTTAAAGGGAAGGGGTGGGAGATGGGTAAAAAAGGTGGAGGGAAATATAGTCAATAATACTGTGATAAGTTTACACAGTGACAGATGATTACTAGGTCTAGAGGGGCAATCACAATGTAAGGTATAAAAATGTAGAATCACTATGCTGTACACCTGAAACTAATATAACTAATATAATATTGTACACCAACTATATTTAAATTGGTAAGATTTTTTTATGTCTTTATACTAGTTATTTTTTTTTCTTTGTTTTTTCCACTACTGTCCTAGATTTAGAGAACATTCATTTGGGAGGATTGGAGAGGGAAGCTGAAAGTGTCCTTGTCAACCATGCTTATCCAATTGTGGACATTGATTCTTCAGGACATCCCATCCTCCTGATAGGTAGATGATGATAGCTAGCTAGCTAGATAGATACATAGTCTATGTCTGTGTATACAAATCTGTAATCTATCAGCTTTTTCAAAACATAAATAAATTGAGTGTATTTATGATTTTGCATTCTACTTTTTTGTCAGCCGAGGCCTCCTTGCTTCTCTTGAGATTGGGCAAAAATCTCCAGAAACTTCCAGCCCAGTTGTCTATGGATTTCCAAAGTTCTCTGTGAAATTTCTCTGAGTTTCTGGGGAGGGCAGAGTGGAGTTTCTGTTCTTACGTCTCCTTCTGCTTCCTGGGCCACGCCTTTACTGTTCACAACTTTGCCCCATTTACAACCCATAAAACTGTTCTGTGAACTAAACAGACCAAAAAACCCCACTTATAAAAAATAAAGGCAAGCAGGAAAGATGCTTTTGAAGATGTTGCGGGGGTAGAGAGAAGTGGCACTAATTAGATGCATGATACAGAAACACAGCCCAGGGTGGAAGAGGGAACCTCGCCAGTCTTGTGTGTTAGCTCCACTGTCCCCAGAAAATGTCACTGGCCTTTCACCCTGGTACAAACCTTTTACATTCTTCTTGTCTTCTTGGCTCCCCTCTTTCCCTTCCTTTTAAGAACAAAAAATACAAATTCCTCTCCTTATTTGATACAGAGCATCTTTCGAGTTTCTCTGGTATGTTAGCACTTAACCCAAGCAGCCTTATAAAGGCTTTTGTCCTCAAAGACAATTCTCTACCCAGTGGGAATTCTGGTGCCGCCCCTGTGAAGGTAGCTTTGCTAAAACTAATACTATTTTTATATTTATATCATGTTTTATATTATATTTGTATCATGCTCGGCCCACATATTGGCTATTTTATGTAGCTTTATATAACTTTATATAAAAACTAAACACTGTCTCTATGCAAAATGGCAGAAGTTATTTGTACTGCGAGCTCACTGGGACTCATGGTTCTTCCTTGGATTATCTGGCAGGTATTCTTGAAGAACTGACAGCCTTCTCGCTCTGAATCCCCACAGGAAGACAGGGAAGGCACCTGGGAGTGTGTGGTAAGCAGGGAAGTGGCAGGATTCAGGCCCAGTGAATTAGAAGTGAGGATTTTCCTCAAGGGATCAAGAACAGAGCCAAATAGTGAGTCCAAGTCAATAGTTCTAACAGAGCTCCAAGGGTCATGCTGCAGAAACCAAGATTAGTTGAAAAATCCAAAGATTGGGGATAAAGTAAAAAACCAAGAAAGTGTGTGTGTGTGTGAGGTTGGGGGTGGGAGACAAAGCCAAAGATTAGGGGTTAGGCAGAGAGAGAATAGGGTGGGAGGATGCTGGATCATCAACAACTTGTCCTTTTTGATAACACATCTTGGCAAACAGAGCTTTGGTCCAGCCTCTGGGGACACACAGATACTCTTGGGCACCCCTTTGTCCATTGGAAGCCACCGCTTCTTTGCAGTTTAGTGTTATCAGGACTCACCGGCATCCGGTTCTTTTCTCAGCAACAGTCACAGCTTTGAGGCCACTGTCATTGTATTAAGTAGTTGGAGTCTCCCCAGGGATTTTTCCTGGGGAGCAAGTTGAATTTTGAATCCCATGGGGGGAAAAAGGACTCTGATTTGAAGGTTAACTGCCAAGGCAGTTTTATACCAGTAAGGAGTCTTGTTATGTAGAATTATTCACCACTGTAGAATGTGGAAAGCATGGAGCTCATTTATTAGCTTCCACCTGAACCCTTAAGTTAGGCATTTATTAACAGATTCTCTTGACCTTGTATTTTAGTTAAGGAGTTCTTACATCTACATTGTCTTTAAAAGTTATTTGTTCTTCTGACTATAAAGATGATATATGTTAATATATGCACAAGAATATAAGAAATAGATAATTTAAAGTTTAAAATTCCTCTATAACCCTATGCCTATAATCCTATAATCACTGTAAATAGTCATATATATACACACATATATATGCTTATGTTTATGTTTTTAAGTCAATCTGTTCTACAACATAAATTTTTTAATTGAGGTATAATTAACATAACACTATATTAGCTTCAATATATTATATATACTGAATATATATAATATATATTGTAATAAATAATATATATTGCAAAATGATCACCACACTAAGTCTAGTAAACATCTATTACCATAAATAGCTACAAATTCCTTTTTCTTGTGATGGGAACCTTTAAGGTCTGCTCTCCTGGCTACTTTCAAATATGAAATGCAGTATCATTAACTACAGACACCTTGTACATCCCCCCCCATGATTTATTCATTTTATGACTGAAAATTCACCCACTTCATCCACACCTCACCCTCACCTCCAACCTGTTCTCTATTTCCATGAGCTCAGCTTTTTTGTTTTGTTGTGAGGTGTGCTTTTTTTGAGTCCACATATAAGTAAGATCACACAATATTCATCCTTTTCTGTCAGATTTATTTCACTTAGTATAACGACTTCCATGTTGTCCATTCATGTTGCAAATACTAAGATTTCATTGTCTTAATACTGAATAATATCTCATTATATATAGATTATATATATGTGTGTATGTGTGTGTATATATATCTGTATCACATTTTCTTTATTCATTTATTGATGGACATTTAGGTTTTTTTTCATGTCTTGGCTATTGTTAATACTGTGGCAAGGAACAGGGGTGAGTATATTTTTTCAAATCAGTGTTTTCGTTTCCAGATAAACACCCAGAAATGGAATTGCTGGATCGCATTTTTTATTTTTAAGGAACCTCCACACTGTTTTCCCTAATGGCTGCACCTATTTACTGGAGGTAGAAGGGGAGGATCAGAATGTGGAAGAAGTTTCCTTGAGGCCACCAGATATTCACCACGGGGCCTATGTGCAAAGTGAGCAGCAAGGCGGAAGGTGGTTCCGAAAGCAGATGTTAGCGTCCACGATGGCGGAGGCGCAGCTCTGCCAAGGGCCAGGCTGGGACCGCCGTGTGTGGCTGGAGCAGACAGAGGACCATGAAGCACCAGGGAGGCCTGGGTGCTGGATCAGAGCGAACCACGGGGATGGTTCGATCCCAGAGTGTGGAGAACTGGGGAGGACGGTGAGCCGGGTGTAAGCACTGAGGGCAGGGACCAGGGCTTCCGTGGGTGAGAGCCCCGGGTGGGGGTGGCATTGCCAGATGGCACAAGCATTGAAGGAGCAGGTGTGGGCCAAGGAGGGCTTCCCCTTTGCCAGGAGGATGCAAGTCTATTTTTTCCATGTTTGTTTTGCTTATTTTTGTATTTTGTTATAATTTTTAAAAATATGAACATTGTAAGGATGTAATGAGTGAGCCAGAGGTTACACATGTGAGGGGATATGGTACGTATGACCCTGCAGAAGATGGGGAGGCCTTGGGGGCCAGGTTTGGTTGTTTCAGTTGAATTCTACAGACAAAGGAGAGTTTATTGAAGATTTCTGAGCAGAGCGTAGCATCATAGTTACGAGTTATGAGTTCTAATCTGGCATGGGGTCTCAGGGGGTGCAAACAGAAGCAAAACTCTAAATGGGAATAGGTAAAAAATAAAGGTGGTAATTTGGCTCACATTTCTTAATGCCTTGCTCTTCATAGTGCCAAGGGAGGAGGAGAGACTTCTGCAAAGTACTGTGACAGTTTGGCCCCTGATTGGGTGACAAGAGTGACAATATGGAGAAAGAAATGGTGGAGACAAGCAACATCGTCAAACCTGCAGTTGCATCTGGAAAATAAAGGCTCAGATGTTCCCCAAATTTAATTACCAGAAAGCCGGAGGTGATCTGACGGAGCAATTTCAGAACATGGGTGGGGTCTGAATGCGAGGGCTGGGGGTGCTGGGGGGAGGGCAGGCCGCCGACTCTGTCAAGGAACTTAGTGATAATGGGAAGGAGGGACAGGCCACTAGAGGAGAAGGAGGTTTTAGAATATTTTTATTTTCTAAGAAAGGGGACTCCTTGAAAGGCCCTGTTCTGTTGAGCACTGAGTTAACCCACTCTCTTGGTTTTCTTATCTCAGTGGTCTTGCCTTAGTGTTCAGAAAAATAATCTAAGGTTGGAAGAGACAACTGGGATGTTAGAGTGACATTGTGCGTTTTCCCAAATCTGACTCCCTGGTTTACAATGTGGCCTTCAGACAGTTTCCAGCCAGAATGAGACCAGAGGTGCGGAGCAGACACAGAAGACAGAGGAGTGGGTGGGCGACGTTCTGCACCCTCACACCTCCTGCACCATTTCCCCCAGGACTCCTGCTCTGAAAATTACCTTCAACGTGGCACACGGAGAGTCAGCTGTTTAAGAGAACAAAACGACTTCAGTGTTTGAAAACCAGATAAAACAGAATAAAAGGTTGGATTGAGAGTTAAGGGTGATGGAGTTAGGAACTAAGCTTTGTATCCCCGGGGAGATGACCATTATTACAACAAGAGTCGTTCAGTCTCTGAATGGTGGTTAGCAGTGCAGCGAGTTTGGAAACCACAACTGTTTCTTTATGGAGTAGCAAAGCCACCCCTTTGATGCGAGTGGACTGGTGAGAACAAACTAGCTAATGCAATAGTAAAGGCAGGGTGATGTGAGCGACCCGGAGCCTGGGCGACGTTTATGAATAGTATGGGTGTTATCCATGGGACGTTTATGAATAGTATGGGTGTTATCCATGGGACGTTTATGAATAGTATGGGTGTTATCCATGGGGCGTTTATGAATAGTATGGGTGTTATCCATGGGACGTTTATGAATAGTATGGGTGTTATCCACACAAGGTCCAGCGGCATCAGCAGCATCATAGGAGGAAGCAGGTTCTTAAATCCTCTGGAGCAAGAGGCAGCAGCTCAGCGTGGAGTTTGCCTTGAAACCGAAGCGACTCACACAGTCATGTGAGGAGCGGTGCGAGACTGATCCCACCAGGTCCAGATCTGGGGCCTTCAGGCACCTGCCCATATGGGGAGAGGGGAAAAGACCCCCAAAGAAAAGAGGCAAGTGAAAAACAACTGGGCAGAGCTTGCTCTCCAACCAGTGTTTGGAAAGATGAGAGCAAAGAGGCCATTTGCTCTCTGGATGCCCCTCTATCCCTCCCTTTAGATTTGGGTCATAAAATCTTCGAGTTCCCTATAGAGTCTGTCTTTTTGTGTGTGGTGTCAACAATAAGAAATACTGACATACAGACTGTATAAGGCAGGGAAGAAAGGAGAGATACCCTACCTTTTCTTCTCCCCCTGCCCTCCTGTCTCCTGCCAGGTCCCCCATGGCCGAGCCCAGCTGCCGCAGGACTCTGAGAAGTGCTGCCTGCAGGGGTTGCTGGCCCTGTGATTCAGAGCCCATGAGGGATGAGAAGGAATGCATGAGCTGGCAGCAGGCCCAGGGATGCATGAGCTGAGAGCAGGCCCAGGGATGCATGAGCTGAGAGCAGGCCCAGGGATGCATGAGCTGAGAGCAGGCCCAGGGATGCTTGAGCTGAGAGCAGGCCCAGGGATGCATGAGCTGAGAGCAGGCCCAGGGATGCATGAGCTGAGAGCAGGCCCAGGGATGCATGAGCTGAGAGCAGGCCCAGGGATGCATGAGCTGAGAGCAGGCCCAGGGATGCATGAGCTGAGAGCAGGCCCAGGGATGCATGAGCTGAGAGCAGGCCCAGGGATGCATGAGCTGAGAGCAGGCCCAGGGATGCATGAGCTGGCAGCAGGCCCAGGGATGCATGAGCTGAGAGCAGGCCCAGGGATGCATGAACTGACAGCGGGCCCAGGGATGCATGAACTGACAGCAGGCCTGGCCCGGCACGGAGATGCAGTGTCAGGATTTAATCTCACTGAGCACAGTTTAACTGCTTCGAGTTTTCTGCAGACTCTTGATGTGCCTTTCGTTTCCCCATCCTAAGGCTCATCCCTGCTCTGCCTGGTTTTCCTTCTGCTTCTGTTCCTTTCAAGCTTTTGTGGTTAATAAGAAGTAAAAGGTGTATCTTCTCCCACACAGGCTCATTTTTCAATTTCTGGGGAAAGCCGCTTTGCCTGAAAGGAAAGAACAGCCGGAGAAGGCAGGTGGGGCGGAAAGGGCGAGCGCAGCCCCGCCTGGAAGAGCCTATGCCCACCGTGAGAGGCGACACGGGCTCCGGCCGGGCTGGCGAGGGAGCGGAACCGGGAGAAGCCTCAGAGCAAAGAGGGTGAAGCAAGGAGACAATCAAAAGTGGGAAGAAATGAGCCTCGTCTTCCCACTGGCCTTTCCTGTCTAGGTGTCTTCTCACCCCGCCCCCTGAGCCCCTCTCCCAACAGAAATCCAAAGCTAAACCCAGGCAGCGGCAAACCCACCCAAGCGAGCAGGATCTCGGCTTTGCGGTGAGGCCCCAGCGACTCATGCCTTCCCGTGACTTTCCTTTGGAATCCTCTCCCTGGAGTACTTGCATTTAAAGTCTCATTTCAAGTCATGAAAAGGAAATGTTTTACACTATCAGAGACGCTAGGTGCGAGGGGTTCATTTCACCCCTGAAAGCACAGCAGATGCTTGTTTACAGGAGGTCCTGGTGTGCGGGGAGGTCAGCTGAGAAGGGAAGGCAGGGTGTGCGGGAGGGAGATTCTGACACGGCCCGGCCCGTGACTCCGCAGGGAGAGGCACGGAGTCACCGGAGACGCTGGTGAGCTAGGCGCCCACTCTCTCTGTGCTCTTGGGTTGCAAGTCGGAGGTCTAAGATCTGAAAACCCGGATGGAGCAGGATTTCTGCACCAGGTAAGTAAATAAGGTGAGTAAGCCTTTAGTGAGACCTAGACGAGCTTGGAGAGGAGCGTGCCTAGAAATTATGCCCAGTAAATGAAGTGGATGCTGCAGAACCAGAGCGCACTTGGGAGCCACGGAAGATGGAAGGGAAAGAAAGCAAGGAGCTAAGTGATAGGTTAAATAGAGAAAAATAGAAGGGAAAACATTGCCTAATCCAAAAAGAACACACGTACATTTTGATGTCATGTAATACGCTTCCTGCTCCCCAGGGAGAATTCCTTTCCTCCCCCACGCTATGTGATACCAGGCGGGGCCAAATCCCGAGCCCTGGTCAGAGCAGCTCTCAGAAAAACATCTGTAAGGGTTTGCTGGCTCTCTTGCACAGAAGGGCCAGCCCAGCTCCTCCAGGGCCTTGTGCAGAGAACTTGCTGACAGGCCCTGCAAGGAAACGCAAGAAGGCTCCCCTCTGTTAAAAATGGGCTCTAGCCTTCCAGAGCAGGCTGCAAAGTAACAGACGGGGTAACAACAGTTCAGGGGAGGAGGGAAGGGCTTGGGTGACGAAGCCCTCAAACTGGAGCCTTCCCTGGAGAGAAGTCCAGAAAGCCCAGGACCTGCCCCGCTCTTGGCTCCCCACAAAGGCAAGTGGCCCAGATTGTTCCATCTGCAGCAAGAGGCTATAGCTGGTGGGGAGTTGAGTGAAACCCTGAGCCTGGGCCACAGTAGGATCAAGGAACAAATTCTGCTCAATGATGAAATAAACGAATCAGATTTACTTTTGGGAAGTGAAAACGTGAGGTGCACTCGGAGAGGGCTGGTCTGTCAGGCCCAGACTCTGCCCCAAACACCAATGGGCCATGAGGTTTCTGGTGCGGCAAAGCTGACTACTAGAGTCTGCAGATGCTCAGAGGCTCTCCCGTGCTATATGCACACAAGAAACCTCCTTCGCGGAGGCAGTGTAGCATGGAGCATCATTGTCATTTAAAGTCCTTCAGCATGGTCTTTTCTGTTAATGCCACTGCGAGGTGGTATTCAGCCACTGTAGCTTCTCGAGGTCACCTTCTTCTGGGTATATATAAGCCTAACTTGTCGACAAACATGCATCGGCAGCTAAAATGCTTTCTTTGCTTTAACGTTAAACATTTTATTAAATGTGACTACGAGGAGCGGGAGCAGAAGCCCTGTGGAACCCTCTAGAGCAGCGATTTTCAACCTTTTTCATCTCATGGCACATAAACTAATTATTAAAATTCTGCAGCATACCAAGAAATATACTATTTTTTTAAATTATATTTTTTATTGTTTTCAGAGAGAGGAAGGGAGAGGGAGAGAAGTAGAAACATCAATGATGAGAGAGTCATTGATCAGCTGCCTCCTGCATGCCCCCTGCTGGGGATAGAGCCCGAAACCCGGGCATGTGCTCTGACCAGGAATCCAGCCTCGATCTCCTAGATTCTGGGTCAACGTTCAACCGCTGAGCCACACTGGCCAGGCAAAAAATAGGTCTAATTTTAATTCATTCACACCAGATGACTACTGTTGTGTTGGCTGTTGTCATTTTTAAATTTGACAATCTAAGGGAAAAGAGGTCAGTGCCCCTGACTAAATAGGTATAGCATGTTTTAAAAATTTTTGCTGTGCGGGGGTTGGAAATCGCTGCCTCGATCACCTTCTCCCATTGGTGGTACTTTTCAGAGAACCACCACCTCGCTGACGGGGGCCCTGAGACAGCAAAGGCTTCGCCCCGCCCACTCTGTCCTGAGTGACAGCCCGCTAAGCAAGTTTCTTCCCTGAGCCTTACATCATCCTTGCACATGGCAGTGAGCGAGTGGGTGTGCCATTCAGAGGGCTGACTTATTTGTAATCTTGACCTAAGTTTGCCTCGATATGACTTAGCCACTCGTGCTTTGGAAGGAAAATGGTCCCGGTGAGAAAGCCAGCGATGGAAACTGGAGGGATTTACTCTGAGAACTTGTGTGGTGCGGTCTGTGTTTCTGGCTTATATGCTGGTGGGGAGCTGAACTCCTCTCATGCTGCCTCCTGTTTCCATCAGTGAGAAAAACATGAAAGGGTTGGCTATATTTATACAGCATACAAGTCACACTTTAGGTAATAATTCTAGGACATATGACTAGAAGGCTAGTGAGAGCAAAGAAATGTCAATTAAGCAGGAACAGACCTGGCCATAGGTGGGCTCCTGATGGTCACTCCCTCCATTCCCCTCTTCCCACCTGTCCTGGGACTGAGAGAGAGAGAGAGAGATGAAAAGTAAACATATTCTTTTTAAATGAAGAATCTACTTTTCTTTAAGTCTGATTGGTTAGACCCTAAAGGAAGGATTTATGCTCACATGAATTGTGCAGGAAGGAATGTTAACAATACAGAGACGGTGTGAGACAACATAGACTGTGGTCATAACTCAGAAGAAAAGTCTTCGCGGAGGGATTAGCATGCACTGCCTACTCCCCAGTCACAAGAACGAACTTCTGTGTACTGGAGTTCTCCAGTGAGTACCCTTAGAGGCACTTATTCACGCGCTTAATAAATAACCCCTTGCTTGCACTGCCGTTGGTAATCCCAGAGATCTGAACTGTTATGAGGCCCTACCTTGCTGGACTCCTCTTGACTGTGCAGAGCAGGATTTCTTCACCCCAGCACCAGTGACATTTTGAGTGTGGTCACTTATTGCTGGGGGTGAGGGAGGGTTGTCCTGCGCTTGTAAGATGTTTAGCAGCATCCCTGCCCCTACCCTTGAGAGGCCACTAGCACCCTTCTCCCAGTTGTGATGACCGAAAGGTTTCCAGACATTGCCAAGTGATGATATCCCTCCTGTCTCCCATGTTGAGAACCACTGATGTAGAGAAACCTTTTTTCTCCAATGTTTCTCAACAATTAAGTGAGCTCTTTGGGGAGCTGCAGAGGAGCAGAAGATGTCATTTCTAATAATGCTCATCACAGCAGGCTACTGGGCGTGGAGATGCGCTGGCCACGCGGGTGCCCGAGCTAATGACCCCGTCCGGAGGGGCCAGTGGTCACCCTGGCAGCGGCCGCTCCCACTCCTACCCCAGGCACCTGGATTTCCCATGTACAACCCTGATCAAGTCCACGAATTCTGGATTCAAAACATGAAAACAACTCTTTGGCAGCAAGCGGTGATGAAAGCAGAGATGAAAAATGACCCTGGCTTCCTAGAAGAACCCCTCTTATTTTTGTAGGAAAGAAACCTCTGTGCTGAGACAGAGGCAGGCGAGAAAATGCTGTCTACAAACACAACCCTCCCCGAACATGTGACATCCCAGTAACTCGGAAGAGAGGGATGTAACATCAGAAACAAACAAACAGAACAACCTTTGGCTATGTCGACGTAGCCGGTGCTGGCTCCGCATTTTCACAAAATGCTTCTGTGGTCAGTAACATCTGGGTGCTGTTGGGTGAGGTAACCCTGAGGTTGCCATAGAGACATGTTTTCCAGTGGCGCCTGCATCGTGAAATTTTACTGAGCTGCTTCCCTTCTGCTGAGAATATTGATGGATGAGAGTCATGCACACAAAACCAAGGCACACCCCAAGAGAGAACAAAGCCGAGGCCACAGGGAGCCTCCCCAAGCCCTTTCCGTCTGCAGACCTCAGTCCCCTTTGTGCATGAGGAGACCAAATTGGGGACAGAACTGGTTTCCGAGCGTCGTGCTGTGATGGCAAAGCCGAGCCAGGACAGAGTTGAATTTGCGTGAAAACTGGGCGTTTTCCACTGTTGCTGGAGTCCAAAGAGGCATCTGGTGTGAACACACTTCCTTTGAAGCGGGAGCTGGTCCCTGATGCCAGCGTCCTGAATTCCCCAAAGAGGAGGCATTTCTGTCCCACAAATAGACGAGAACTGCTCTTGAGGGGAATGTTTGGCTGCATCCGTGGGCTCTGAGCCCTCCTGCAGTAAGACTCATAAGCAGCCGGGTCACCAATGTCATGCCGGTTCCACGAGGACTCAGCACGTGTGTTTTTCCGAAGGAGCTTGTCTAAGGTGACCCAGGACAGGTGCCTACACACTTTTAGATTTCCCAATGGCTTTCTGTCTAAGGATGAACTCATGTCCTGGAGAGGCTGGAGCCGTGTCTGACAAGTGACGTCTCATGCTTGATGTATCTGTTTCCAATAAGCCCAGTTTTATAGTCTGTCAGTGGGCTGACTGCAAAGTTATAAAAAATTGATCTCATAAAAGAGAAACATGAGTGGCGGACACATCACGCTGTATCTGTGTCATTCTGTCCTCTGGCAACAGGACTGGCCCTCACTTACAGCAAAAGAGGTGACACAAAAGCGGACTAATTGAATTTTAATACAATGGGGATTTCTACCCCCACCCCTGACCATTGTGTGACTTCTGGTTTCCAGGGAAATATATTTTCCGGTGCCACTGCTGAGATGTCCTTGGTCAGTGTTTCCAAAAGGAATGATGCACAGTGGAACGGCTTCTGGCTTCTTTAACAATGAGAGTGAGAACTGATGAAATAGTTGAAAGAAGTAACTAAAGAAATAAATAGACTTCAAGCTGACGTTTCTTAAGTTTTTAAGACTTCACCTAATCACAGGATTTTTCTGAAAATGTGATGGCTTGTTTTCACTTTAGGGCATGTCTAGTTGCTAGGTAGGAGAGGCAGAGAAAGAATAGCTCATTTTAAGAAGAACTCCAATTCAGAATACCACCCCATTTGGGGTCCAACTCTGCTTTGCAAACTGACCAAGGTATACTTCCATCCCTGGTCAACCTGCCGCTTTTAAAAAATTTATTCTATTCAACATGTTAACCAGGGACTCCAATGTTCTAAACAGGGATGCAAGGGAATGAATCACCCATCACCTGGTGCAGACAGAGATCTCCCATCGTCTGATGCAGGGACAGAACCGTTCAAAACCTGAAGAGAAAAAAAGTGCTTGTAGACCAACACATGGATGGGAAATCATAGGACCTGAGGCTGCTCCAGGGAATTAGTTGTCATCTCCCTTTGTGTCTGTTTCTCTCTTTTCGGGAGCTCCTTCCCTTTCTCTACCAGCTGGCTTCCTCACCCTCAGCTCCCACAAGGTCAATTTGAACATGGCTTTGGATGCCCCAGCTTTGACTTCAACTCAGTGCACCCTTCATTTCACCTCTGCCTGTAATACCTGTCCCCCAGGTGTCCCGCCCCCACTTGCCACCATCCCAGGTAACCTTTTCAAAATAGGCCACTGTAGAACTTCAACAGCCCAGACCAGCTACTGTAGGTCCTTTGCCTGCCCTTCAGGCCTGGGTGGTGGAGACTCTCCAGGAACAAGAGACACGTGCTGCCAAGGCGACCAGGCATGTTGGTGGAGCAGGTTCTCTCAGCGGGGCTGTGCCCTACAAGCAGACATCAGCCTTTACGTAAGCCATTGGGTACCATCCAAGATCTTAAAGACATCTCCCCATCCCCTCCATGAGTCAGTTCCAACTGATTTTTCCAACTTTCCTTCTAGCCCAAATGAAGCACTTGTGGGTCCCGCGGACCCCTCAGCTCTCTCACCCCTGTTTTTTTCCTTCACATATGGGAAATCTGCCACATGCTTCCACCCCAGACATCTTTCAAAGCCCAGCCTTTTTATAAAGCTTTCTCTGATCCTGACTGGTTGGGGGGAAAAAAGACTAACATCCATCCCTCTAAGCACGTCTTGTTGCAATGTAATATTGCAGCTCCCCCATCAAAATGTGGAATCTATTTCTCCAACACTGGAATCCATGTGGCTTGTTCTGGTGAAAGAAACACTAGCAAATGTGACAGAGGAAAGGGCTAGAAAAGTGTGTGTGCATCAGGGTTTTCTCTCTCTCCTGTTGACAGGAGCCTTTTTTCCACCAGAAGAGTAAGGCTAGACTATAGCTCTGGTGGACAAGAGGTCATATGGGGTGAGCTTGCATCTGTCCCCGACATCCTAGACAGGTGAGCGAGGCCCTCCTAGATCATCAGCACTACCAAGCCCTCTCCCAACAGAAGAGCTGCCTGGCCCACCACAGAATTGTGAGAAATAATAAATAGGTGTCCTCTGAACCACCAAATCATGGAGCAGTTTGTTACGCAGCAAAGACAAACTGACGTGCCATCCCTTTGCCTTCCCCTGTGCTGGAATCGCTCCTGCTTTGAATCCCCATCGCACTGTATCAGTATCTTTCATTAGGCCTTTGTCACTTTCTGCATTTTCTCATGATCACCTATGAAAATACTTCACATCTGTGGGAGGCGAAATTGTTCGAGGGCTGAATTCATGTTGATTCACTTTTGTATTTTGCCCCCCAGCATCCACCCCCCACAGCATCTAACTGAACCCTGACATGAGCAAGCCCCTCGAAGTGTTTGTGGAGTGAATTGGTGAAGGAGAAGCCCCATGGCACCAGGAGTAAGAACACCGATTTTGGAATTCCTGGGCTAAATCCCCAGCTCTGCTACTTACTAACTACTTAATAAGTGGGTCAGTGATTAAACCATTTTATTTTGCCCCAGTTTCCTATCTATGAAAGAAAAGGGTAATGGCAGAACTGGTATCATGGAGTTCTTATTAAGGGTCAAGTGACCTGACATAATTATTTGTTAGACAATTAAGTGAGGGGCATCCAATGTTTCCTCTAGACCATCCAGCCTGCCAAGGCCACACTCCTTGTCATCTCTGTCCTCTACTTCGATCAATTGTCATCTTGGGCCTCACCTACTGAGTAATAGACTCTAAGACAATCAGCGGATCTAATAATCCAGCATGGACAGAGATGGCTGGGCTTTCCCTCAGCTTTGGAGCAGAGGCGGATCTAAAAGGGGCCTTTGGAGCCATTTGAATCAAGGTGTGAGTTGTACGCTATCACTTACTCTGCGGGTGACCCTGGAAGGACTACTGTTTCCTCTCTGAGTCTCCATTTCTTCATCTGCAAAATAAGAGTGACAACCACTACTTTGCAGGATTGGTGTGGGCATAACTGTATGTGGCTCCAGAAAGAACAGCCATCGCCTTCCTCCCCCACTTATACTCTACTTCAGTCTCTACTACAATGGTCCTGGCTATGCGGTCTTGCCTACAGGAGACACTCATGCCGGGGATACCTCCCAAAGGCTCCATTATAAATTC
This sequence comes from Miniopterus natalensis, assembly GCF_054644295.1. NCBI lineage: Eukaryota > Metazoa > Chordata > Mammalia > Chiroptera > Miniopteridae > Miniopterus > Miniopterus natalensis. The sequence goes on along the minus strand of NC_142100.1, from coordinate 7,535,273 downwards.
AACTAAATTAATGACTGCCTGGAAACGGTCTGTGTCTCCTGTAACCTTAGTTTTGCAACGGCTTTTGCATTCTACCTCTGTGTATGGGGGCCGTTTGCTCAGCTGTAAACAGGTTTGCAGGACGTCAGGGCACCTCCTCCACCCCGGACCCACCCGGCTGTGAGCCTGGACTGGCCGCACCGAATGTCAAAGGGAATATAAAAGAGACTGGTGATGAAGAACATGGTTGCATCAGACTCCTGGTGTAACCTGCCAAATATCTTTTAACTCTCCCCATTCCTACGGCTGCCACCCTAGTCCAAGCTCCTACCATTTCTTACCGAGCCAACTGCAGTTGCCTCTGTCTAAACTGGGATCCACCCAGAAAGTAGCACCTACAGGGACTTCTGTGATGGTTGTTTATTGAGGAGGTAATCCCCGGATCAGAAGTGGGGGACAGGCAGAGTGGGAGAACAAGGAAAGTCAAGATAAGACCATATAAGTGTATCCTGTGGATTGCCCAGGAGGAGCATGTACCCCTCGGCTCATGTTCTCCCTGCCTGAGGACTGCTTCTGGAAGCATGAGGCCCTCTGCCCTCCAGAATCACTCCTGCACATGCATCCCCAGCTTCCCCTGGCATTGGTGTCATCAGACAAGCCTTGTACTTGAAGTTGGGGCTGTTGGTGTGAGGTAAGGTGAGGCCCGCAAGGGAATGTCCACATGGCCATGGCTGGACTCAAAGGAGAGGCGGAACAGGTGTTGGGTGGAAGACCCAAGGTTTTCCATATAATCTCCTAACTGCTCTGTCCTCATCAATGTCACATATATGCTCCCGACTGTCAGGACTTAAATCAGTTCTATAGATAAAGATCTCAATCCTAATGTAGCCTTTGCCCAGCTCTGCCCACTGTCCTGCCTCTTCTGCTTCCACCCCCACCTCACTTCCTGCAAATGGGCCACCCTACCTGCTTGCCATGTCATCAAAAGTGCTGTGCCTTCACCGACCCCAGGGCCTTAGCACATGCAATTCCTTCTTTCACTAGCAAGCTCCTATTTGTCCTTCACCTCTCAGCTCAAGCATCGCTTCCACAGAGGGGCCTTTCTAACCCCATCTCTAGGATGGGCCAGCGTCCCTTGTCAAGCCTCTCGGAGAACCATACCACCTGCCTTTAGACCTAGAGAATGTGTCAGCATTTGCCTGTGGGAAGGGGGGGAGATGGTGGTTGAAAGACAAGCCTGGGGGAATGACTGACTTCCCACTCAATGCCCTTTGGGACCTTTGGAAATTTATACCATGTTCTTGTGTTACCGACTAAAAATATCAGGTAATTAAAAATAAGTCAAAGTAATAAGTCAACTGCAAAACTCTTCATTGGTTCACTGATCCTTCTGGTTGCCCCGAGTCTGGAAGACTGCTCCCACAGACCTTCCTGTTCTCCCGGCTCCTTCTGTGCCAGCTGCGTCTGCTTTCCTCCACGTGTCGTGTCCCCTCCTGAGATGAGCCGGGTTGGGAGAACTCCTTTCCCTCCTGCTTTGAGAGTACGTGTTGTCCTCTTTCAAGCCTGGACAGGGCCTGGCTGGCCGAGGGCCTGGCCTCCAGGGCAGGGGAGACGTCTGAGGGCAGGACGGGAAGTTTCTCTAGAAGCAGCAGGTGCAGATGCTCAGTCACCTGATTCGAACAGATCACAAAACTTAGGCAATAAATCTGACCGTAAGCTCTCTGGCAACTAAGACCCAAAAAAGGGAGGCGGTGTCCCTGATTTGGAAAAATGACATCCAGGAACGTGTCTGAGTTTCAAAGGTTCAGGAAAACCTTTCTCTCAAAAGAGCCGCCTGCCTTTTGGTTGTGCCTACTCGCAACCCCTCTCCCCTCCCTCCTTTTAAAAACAACTTTATCAAGGGAAACTGCCATACAATAAACTGCGCATATTTAACATACGCAGTCTGGCGAGCTCGGGCCTCTGCGCAGCGCTGACACCATGGCTGCAATATCAGTTACCTCGAAGTTTCCTGTGTCCCTTGGTTGTCCGATGTTCCGTGTGTGCAGTAAGACCCGCTCCGCTAACACACTGTGAAGTGCGCAGAGCAGCGCTGTCGCCTGACCCTGTGCCGCACAGCAGGGCTCTGGGGCGGGTTCATCCCTGTAGCTGAGACTCCTGCCACCTGCACAGTGACTCCCGATCCCCCCCCCCCGGCTCTGGGAGCCTCTGTTCCCCCCCTGCTTCCGCGAGTTTGGCTGCATTAGAGGCCTCACCTAAGCGGAATCATCAATATTTTTCCTTCTGTGAAGGGCAGGTGTCACTCAGCATAATGTCCTCCAGGCTCATCCATGTGGCAAATGGCACCCGGTGTCCATCCGCAGATGAAAGGAAAGGTGGTCTGTACACACAGGGAGGGATTCGGCCCTCAGAAAGGGACATGGGTCTCTTTCCCTTGTACTCATTGTTGTTTTAAGCTCTGTCCCCTCAAAATAGTCTTTATTTTATGTCCCCCACTCTCCTCCCCCACCCTCTCGCTCCCCGTTTTTCTCAGCCTTGCCCCCTCTGCGCTCTCGTTTCTCCCCACCCTCAGCTCTCCCCGTCTCCCCACCCTCTCCCCACCCCCTCCACGGGCTTCCTACTCCCTTAAGGTTTCCTTAACCCAAGTGCTTCCAGCAATTTGAAAAACTGGAGGGGACAGAAAAGAGCTGAGCTGTCAGTGGACAGTCCTCCCCTTCCAGCCCCTTAGGAAGATTCAGCCCCTCAGCGCCCTCCCTCCCTGGGGACCTGCTTCTGCACCCCTAGCATGAGCAGGAGGCAACTGCCCCTGGGGGGGGGCATGATCCACTGCTTCCCCCACCCCACAGTGCTGGGCACACCAGAGGCTCAAAGCCAACCCCAAGTTCCCAGGCGAATGAGGGTCTCCCTCCTGCTCCTGCACCCCAGCTTCAGACTGCTGCTCCCCACTGGGAACACTGGCTGATGGACCCTCTCAGGAGAAGCCTACCTTGGCCCTCTCTGTAGGCAGAGGATCAGTGATAATGGCAGCAACGGGGCACGAAGGACTTTGGAAGAAAGTCACCCCTTATCTGTCAGGACAGCAGAGCCGGTTGTTCATACTTCATTCAGTTATTTCTGCATGTGGGAGACTCAGCCCGGAGGCTTGCGGACTCTATACATCACTGGCGGCCAGAGCTCCTTTTTATTTTTACTCCAGAGAGGGAAAATAAAACGTGACACTTCCCACCTACAGATCAAATGCCTCTTGTGCTGTTTAGGAACATATCTCGCCCTGGCCGGGTGGCCCAGTTGGTTGGAGCGTAGTCCCGTGCACCAAAAGGTTGCAGGTTCGATTCGTGGTCAGGGCGCATACCTGGGTTGTGAGTTTGATCCCCGGTTGGGGCGGGCATGGGAGGCCGCCCATCAAAGTTTCTCTCTCACATCAGTGTTCTCTCTCTCTCTCTCTCTCTCTCTCTCTCTCTCTCTCAAAGTATCAATATAAAAACATATCCTCAGGTAAGGATGAAAAAACACAAAACAAAACATATCTCCTAGGAGGCCTTTGAGCCAGGCCTCAGTGCTAGAGGTCTCTCTCTGTGCAGATGGACACAACCCAGGTAGGGATTTCTGTCCATGTAGCCACTTGCTTGGGGTCCTTCCCAAGTCAGCCCAGGGCCAAGGATATGAGCTGGTGTCCCCAAAGCAATACAAAGTCTCTCCCAGTTTTCCGCCTTCTTGCTTGGCTGTCTGTGGAATCCGGGTCCTAGAGGAACGTCCTGGGACTTCTATGGATGGGGCTGTGGACTGTGACCTTGGGGAGAGACGGGGAGAGCAGGAAGAGGAAATGGGAAGGGGTTGGTGTGGGTGTGAGGAGGAGGCGATGGAAATTTAATGGAGTGATGAAGGATCGAAGAGGGCCGGGGTGCACAGCTGCGGGCAGAACTTGGCCTCCGAGCTGGATGCTGGATATGGGGGGACTGGGGTGGGTGGGAGCAGGGAGGTCAGGATGTTTGAGGCGAAGACTTTCAATCTAGGGAGTGCTTCTCTATCTCTACGCCCGACCCCACTTGTTTTCCTTCATTCCTTCAGGCACTCGTGTATCAGAAAATACGAGCACTTGCCATGTGCCAGCTACTGGGGTTGTAGCAAGACATAGGACAGGGGAGTTCCTTCTCCTGGCAGGGCTCTGGGGCCTCCTCTCCTCTCTGTGGCAAGTCATCCTACCCCTGGAATCTAGCCCTGCCCGGGGTCTAATGGAGGCTGACCCCGAGTTGCAGGTGGAGAGGGTGCTTGCCCATAAACACAGCTACCGTGGGGCACAGTGGACGGCCTGAGTGGGTGCTGCTGGAGAAGGCAGAGCCACAGCAGCTATGACCCTTATGTGGAAAAGACCCAGGCACCTAATGGCTTGTTAAGTTAGGTGGTTTGATAAAACCGATGAATTCAGACTAAAGAAGAGAAGGCATGAGTGGGCATGGCAGGCTACAGCTATCTTCAAAAATCTGAAGGATGTATTGAGGGGAAGGGGTGGAGATGTTTATAGTGATTCCAGAAAACACAGTTTACAATGCTGGCTGGAAGCTATAGGAAAACTCATCTTGACTTAATGTAAGGAAAATTTACCTAAAACATAGAGCTGTCCAGAAATGCATGAGCTGCCCCTTGAGGGAATGAGTTCCCTGTCCCTGGAGGTAGACAAACAGCATCTGTGCAATCCCGCTGGCCATGCTGCAGAACTGATGGCTGCACTAGGTGGAAGGGGTGCCTACACGATTTCCAAATGTCCCTTCAATTTTAACACATTGAGATTCTGTGAAACAGGGGCAACTTTATTTTAAAAATCAGAGTCACTTATTTTTAATTTTGGGGCTCCTTTCACATGTGATTTTCTGTAGAGTGGGAGAAAATGTTTCGGAGAACTTTCTCTTCTTTGCTGCCTCTGAAAAACCGCCACAGGGCACCTTTTCACTGGAGTGTTTCATCTTAGTCACCCTGGGCAAGCAGGGCCCAGATGCTTCCCAAACAGAGTGAAACTGTACATGTTCCTGAGGTCTGGAGAGCTCCTATTGCCCTTTACCCAGCTTGTTCGGTTTTAGAAGGTACTCTAAGGTCTCAATTAATTCTTATTTCCCTTCCTCAGTTTGAAGAGGCAGGAATTAGATGCCAATGGAATCGTATAACCTGCCTCTGGGAAAGGCGCATGGCTCAGAGGGAAGCTGACATTACTCAGGTGACTTGGGACTGCCTTTTGGGTCTCTCTGCCACGCCAGGGATGGCAGTGCTGACAGCACTGGGCTGGCTCTGGAGCCAGCATCCTGCCTACTGGTCTGGAAGGGGGCCGACTTTGTCCATGGCCACTCCAAACGGAGCCTCGGAGCCACCAGAAGGAGGCGTCCTCTGTCTCCCTGGGTTCACCCAGGCCCATGACCTGATCTTCCACCCTCCCAGGCAGCCTTTCGCTGAGGTCCCTGCCTCAGGCCTATGTGCTTGGCCAAATGCTACACACAGTCATCACCTCCTGGAACTTGCCGGAACCCAAGCGGCTCCCCAGAATCAAGGCCTCTTCCTGCGAGGGCAGGATGGGCACTGCCAAGCAGGGTGGGAGGGAGGGACTGGGTGTTAGTGCCCTTTACTCTGGAGCTGACACTGCAGGTTCTGGGTGGTGCAGGGTTCACGCCGGCACAGCCTTGCCTTATGCAGTTGACTCCCTCCTGGCAGAGCCGTGAACCCCCGGGAGGTTTCCAAAACCGAGCCAGAGTGCAGAAAAGAAAGGGTGCCCTTACCGTCACCTTTACTATCACGCCTCTATCATGCACATTATTTCCCAAGATGCTAAAACCACTGCATTTTTTCCAAGCGGTATTTCCTCGGTTCAGAGCCCACGTGCTCTTACAAGCTGCTCATAGGGCCCCTGTCATCACCCTGGGCCCCGGTTTCCTTGTGCCGGGGGCCCTCCATGGAAGAGGAGAGACGCTGGTCACAGTGAGACTGACAGAACATCTCCTGCATCTCCCTATCTCCAAAATGCAGCTGTTTTTTAATGCAACCCCCCACCCACCCAGGAAGGAGATTCGGCTCTTGGTCACATCCTGGGTTGGCTTCTAATAGCCCTTCCCAGTGGGTTTAATGCCCCAGAAGGAATCCTGCACCTGCGGGCCCTCTCTGCGCATCCCCATCACCCTGGCATCAGGCTCCTTCTAGCCCTGTTTGAGGCAACCTTGACTGGACCCTAATTAATGCTCAAGCCCTTGATGAAATCATCTCTTTGGCTTTTGCTAACTTATAAGAGACCATCCTAGATGGACTGGGTTCTGGGCCAAACACCAAGCATCACCCCCAAAACCACAGGTGAGTGCAGTCAGGGAGTCTCTAAAATACCAAGTGACCGGCCTGCGAGCTGGGCTGGGCGTCCTCTGACGGTGTGGCACGTCCCGTCCTGTTACTCCGCTGTGTGACCTGGTCCACACTTGGCTGGGCCGGAGCATGGGCGGCAGGCCCGGCTCAGCTGTGTCCTCTGGCCTCCACACCACGTCTTTGTCATGCAGCTTGGCAAGGGGCCGCTTAATTCTTTCTGCTACTTCAGAGTAGTGGTCGGGGAGGAAGGAGCTGAGGCTGGCCCATCTGGAGGACTAGGTGGAGGCTTATGGGGCAGGATTTCAGCATTGTGGGGATTTGACGGGCAGGGAGAGGAGAGGGGCTGATGATGTCCCAGCTGCAACGCTGACGGTCAGAGGCTCAGAGACGAATCCAGACTGAAGCCGCAGCTTTGCCCAGGCTGCCTGGAGACTGCTTACGTCTTGGTGCTGGTGAATCCCCCGAGGGCAGGGACTACATCATGTCTCTATTTGAATTCCCTCATGTAACCCCGCACGGAACTTTGCCCATGGGAAACAGACTAGCTCGATGGTGCCAGGCTGCCTGGGTTTGAATCCCCACTCTGCCATTTACCCTTGCAATCTGGGCAGGTCAAATGCCCCTCTGTGTGCCTCAGAGTGTCATCTGTTAAGTGGAGATAACAGTAGTGGCTGCTTCATTTCAAGGATTAAATGAGATGAGTGGTTAGAACAGCAGGACATTTGCTGCTGCTCTCAGGGACACAGCAGGACTTGGTGCAGTGAATGACTGAAGCTCAGATGGAAGTCTGCTATAGGCGGGCTAAGTTCTCATTTGAGGCGTCTCATCTTTACCCTGGCATTTATCAACTATTCCAGAAGTTTTAAAATTATTTAAGTCATGTAACCCAGATAGCTCAAAAGAAACTAGCACGTGTATTGAGAACACTCCCACCTGGAGGCGGTTAGCAGGGCCAGCACTGTTCTTTCCAGAGCTCACATCTGGGGGCTCAGCTCCTCTTGGGACCAGGGCCAGGCATTGGTCAGATGGTCTGTTAGAGTCCTAGTGGCCACCTTGGGCCACAGACCAGAATGCAGCTCAGGGAACTATAAGTTCTCCTCAGGAATTTGGGGTTTGCCTTGGCCCTGCTGGCCCAAGACTCTAGCCACCTGAGAAAGCTGGCCAAGGTGACAAGAAATCATAGGTTCTGTCACATGCCAGGTGTCCAGGGAAGGGTCTGAGGTGACCATCCTGGGCATCATGTGGAGGGGAGGATGCTCTGACAGGAGCCCATGCTCAGCCTGGGCCCTACCAGCCCCTTCCTCCTCAAAGCACCCAGCCCCCCGCCCCCTCACCGAGCTCATGTGCGCAGCCACTGGCCTTGCAGCTCCCCTGCCAAGCCCTCGGCTTCCCTCAGCCCCGAGCACCCATGGGACACAAGCAAGATGATCACTGGCCCAGCTGCTAGGAATCATTTTGAGGGTGAAAACAATTAAACTGGGCAATAAGCCCACCACCAAATCCTGTCCCTTCCCTTGCACCCTCAGCCCACCATCTCCTTTATCACGTTCCTAGCCCCCTTTCTACCCATCCACAGGCCTGTTGAGAACATTGGCCAACAAGGCACTAGGTGCAAAGGCCCCCACTCGTTCTTGTGGGTCTGGAGACTCTGGGGTGCTGGGGAAAAGGGTAAGTGGATTCCGGAAGCATCTCTCCCCTGGGAGACTGGGCCAGAGTCAGCCAGAGTCCCGGCCATCTGCGCAGGGAATCACGTTGCCAAACAGCCTGCTTGCCTGAAGCTGTTCCCCTTGCTCTGTGAAGAAGACTCCTGGAAACTGAGGCATGGCTGAGGAAGGCTGTGAGCAGTCTGGCCACCCACCCCAGGCAGCCCCACTGGCTGTGCAGCTCAGGGAGCTCAGCTGCATCTGGAGAAATTCCTTGGACAGCTTTGGGCCCTTCCTGCAAAGGCGGGATCAGCTGAAGAGGCATCTGGAGTAAAGGGGTCCTGGGGCTCTGTGCTCCAGCTGTGGGGGAGGGGTGGCAGGGACATCTGTCTCTTCTGATTCTCATGCTCCATGCCACTCCTGAGTGCCTCTGGACAGATTTTGTCTCCCTGAAGCCCCGTTTTTCTCCTGTGTGCCCCAGTGTCTAGAGCCGTGCCTGGCACACAGTGGCCTCTCAGCAAATCTGCCCTGATTGGGACTGCTGATGCCCATCTCTGCTGGCATCTTGGGGAGGAGCAGTGGGGACCATTAGGGCTCCAGAGCCTTTCTGTTTTAGTTCCAGAATGGTCCAGGGCAAAAATGGGAAGTAAATGCTGTCACCTATCTCCAAGGTCCTCAGCCTCCCACCTACCATCCCCGCCTGCCTTCGCCCCACTGCCCTGCCACCTTGTCACCACGACCCCTCTTTCCTCCTTGAGCCTTTCCTCATGCTCAGAATCTCAAATTTGGTCTCACCTCAGTTATTTGCCTTGAGTATCAAAGTCTTAAGCTAAAGAAATAAATCTCTAGGATGGCTGATCTCAGGCATGGGTAGACAAGGGTTGAAAAGGCTTGTGCTGGGAAGGGAGTGACAGTGGGGACTTCCAGGGCTATAGCAGATGCCCATTAGATCCAGCTTCCCAAGCAGCCCCACCCAGAGCTCCCCCAGTTATCTCTTTGGCACTGGGGGGAGTGACTCCGAGCCAGGGCCATGGTTTCCAGAGAGGCCCACGCTGAGTGTGAAAGCTGACGACAGGGGGCCGGGGCAGCTGAACAAAAGCAGCCCAGAGTGAGTTTCTTCTCAGCATATCACCTTACTGCAGCCATCCCACCCTGTGAGGGAGGGAGGCAGGGCCACCCGCCCACCCTCGCAGCTGCCTGGGTGTGGCCTGGGGACCGGGAGGCTGGGCTGTGAGAACAGATGATTTCAATTTAAGGCAGCATTTGGGGAGAATACTGTTCCACTTGCTCAGTTTTCTTAGCCCCCCCACCCCCAGACTTTGATTCAATGGGAGGTGGGTGAGAAAGGCTGGTTTCCACAGCAACACCACTGTGAGAAAGGGGAAAATCAGCAGCTCAGAGCAGGCTGGGTTTCCGTCTGGAAGACAGCACTTGGGTGGGTAAAGAAATGGAAGCCCGGCAAACCCCGAGGGGGCTCTGAGCCCCAGTTCCCTGGTGGCTGGCCTTTCATCCCATGTGGGACCCCCAAAAAGGCACGGAACACAGGAAGCCCCAAAGACGATTACGCCCAGAGAAACACACCTGCTCGTGGCCTGGTTTCCATTAAACCAGCCTGATCTCTCTGGGCTCTTGGCCTGTTGGCCTGTGTTTATTTTCATGGCTGATGTAACCCAACCAGACTGATGAGTCTGGATCTTTCTCCTTTTCTTATGTTGTTTCCTGTTTAGTTGAACGTGTTCAATATTTCTCTGCATATTCATTTCCCATCTGATGCTGCCAAAGAGAATCATGGTCATTATTTTACCTTCCAAGGCATAGCCTGGACACTTTTCCTAGCCAAAGGGTTCCATCCAAAGAGAGAGAATCTTCTGGAAAGGTGCAAGTTTTCAGTTCAACCTCTGCACCCTTCTGGGGGTTGTCGAAGTTGTGTTTCTAAGGAGAAATTGCTGGCTGGACTTGGTGTCCCAGCCCTCGGCCAGAATGAGATGTTCAGGAAAGGTGTCCCGGAGGCACGCTGCTCCGGACATCTCCAAGTCTGGGCTCGAGGGTGTGGGATAAAGTGACCCTCACACTCTTGTCCTGCTGGCTCCCTTGGAGAGCCATCCCAGCCTAGCCCTGGACCTGGCCAGCACTAATGGGCCTGGGTTTGGATACAGCCCCAAGTATAATCTCCTCCAAGGGTTTTGCCCTTCACTCAGAACTCCACTGGGCCTTTTAAAGTCAATTGAATCCATATGTTTCTGATTCATTTACACTTAACTCATCATCAGAATGTTCCCTTTTTTATGAGTGATTTGTTGTCTTAAGATGCCTTTGCAGTCTTGTTTATAAGCATTTCTTTTCCCCTTAGGAACAAGATACCATGTCCTGTCAAGGCATGGGGACAGGGAGCAGTGGCGGTGGAAACACAACTTTAGGTCTGAGTTCTGTTTTGGTTCCCAAGAGGAGATGCAAAGTTTCAGCAGAGCTGTTCAGTGTAAGTGTCAAAAGATTTCCTTTTGCTCTGAGCATGGGATTGGGAGCAAATATCCATGCCCTTCTCCTAGGCTGGAAAGTTAGGAGCGCAGCCTCTGAGTGGTAGTGGAACCCTGGGCGAATCACTCAGTTTCTTTTCTCCTCAAACCCTCATCTGTAGAATGGGCATGATCACTCTCCCTGCCTCACAGGCTATTATGGGAATAATGCATTTGAAGCTGTTATAAAAATGAGTCATACGGAATTAGCTAACATTCCTTTAAACAGTGCCAAGCCCATGCACTGTTCCATCCTTTCCTTCAAATGCCATCCCTCTGGTCCACTTAACTCCCTCTAATCCTTCAAGATTCCATTTAAGCATTTCCTATTCTAAAAACCTGCCCTGTACACCAGCCCTGACCCCTCAAGAGCGGCCCATCTGTTCCTCCTCTGTGTCCCTACAACATCTCATACCCGTCTCTACGGTCAGACTCATTGCTTGTTAACTTACATCTCCTTGAGGGCACTAAGCTGATTTTCACCTTGGTGTTTCCAAAGCCCCGGACAGAGTCTGACCCATAGAGGTGCTCAGCGATGGTTTGAAATTGAGGAGATAAAGACAGAAAAAAGGAACATTTAAAAAAAAAAATCTTTCTTGTAAGCAAGATGCATCCAGTTAATCCTATTTGGCTTTGTAAGAAAGTGAAGCTGGGCTGAAAGTAATTGGTAGGATTTCTCTTTTTGCTCTGAGTACTATCCAGCTAATGCAAATCAGAGGGCAACTTCCAAAACCCATGAGCAGCAACACCCCTCACTCACTATAGCAGCTCCTTTGGCCATGAGCAATCTTCTGAGACAAAAGCAGCGTTTCCCAGCACACAGGGCCGATGCAGTGATAAATCCTGACGTCCCACAAAGCTATTCCTCTCCTTAAGGTTTGTCAGGTACAACAGAAAAGGGGAAAGTCCTGTCCCATTTTACGGAAGATTTCTTGTCAACACTGAGCCCCTGTCCTCTCTCTCAGTCCACATCCTGTGAATACAGGCTTGGGGGAGATAAAAAGTAAGTCCATATAGATTCAGCATCCAGAGTCGCTGAATGTTGGATGCAAGAGTCATTGAACGTGGAAAGTAAGGTGCGGCTACGCTAGACACATGGGTCTTGGAGCCTAGAAACAGAAATCGGGAAAGATCGCTGCCTTTAAGGACTGGTTGCAGGCACCAGGTTAGAATACACAGCACACTGCATGGGAAAGAAAACTGTGGTCATTTCTCTAACAAAGGAACGAAGTATAGGTACAGAGGAGGGAAAGATTAACTATGACCCGTGTAATCTGGGAGGGGACAGTTCATTTGACCTGAACTTTGAAATACAGCTGAGGCTTGACAGATAGTGATGGCAAATGGTTATAGACACAGAGACCAACCTGAACATAGCCTGGGAGGCGGACAAGTGCAGAACATATTTTATGAACATCAAACAGACCAGTGTGGCCGGAGCAATCGTGTCTCTTGGGAACATGGTGAGAAATAAGGCCAGAAAGGTTGGCTTGAGCTTAAGGTTAAAGAATCAAGACTTTATTCTATAAGCAATGGGAAACCTCTATGTTTTATCATAAAATGACTTCATCAGCATTACAGAATAGAAAGATAGCTTTGTTGAATTCAAGCTTTGCCGAATACTTTCTATATTCATTTTGATTTATAGGAATTAATTCATCTCATCCTCATTTCAGTCCATTTCAGTATAATTATAGGGACAATTATAGCCCATTTTACAGATGACTAAATTGAGGCACAGTTAAGATAGGTGACCTGCCCAATTTCAAACATCCATCAATCAGTATAATCAGGATTCAGATCTTGATTTTCAGCTCTGGAAGTTATGCTCTTAATACTTAACTCTTTCACAAGAAAGAAGCACGAAGCAGGTGACTCAGTCAGAAGCTGTTTCAGTATCCATATGGAAAGGTCTGAGGGCCAGAATGGGAACAGAGATTTCAAAATAGAAAGAACAGATGGGGATGATGCAAGAGAGCCGCTGCCCCCAATTTGATGTGGGGTGGGGGGTGTCAAGGGAGAGAAAGGAATCAGCGAAGATATTCTGCTTTGGAAGTTGACCCACAAGAAGCAAAGCAACTTTTGTGGAGAAGGTGAAGAGTTCAGTTTTGGACATGTGGAACAAGACACTCATGTGGAAATATCCCGCAAATGCTGGAAGTGTGGGCTGGAGACAGTTTGGAGCAACAGATGTTGAAACACTGAGGGGATCCTTGGAACCAGAGAGGGTCATGTCATCAAGGTCTCTGAGGCACTGAAACATAAACTGCCAGTCATTATTATTTTTCTTTTCCTACATGCTTAGGTTGTTGATTTCAGATCTTCTTTCCAAATGTAAGCATTTGCAGCTATAAGTTTCCCTCTTGACACTGCTTTCACTGCATCCCCTAAGTTTTGGTATGTTGTTTTCACATTTTCATTTGCCTCAAGGTATTTTCCACTTTCCCTTGTGATTTATTCTTTGACCCATTGGTTGTTTAAGAGTGTGTTGTTTAATTTCCACATATTTGTGGATTTCCCAATTTTCCTTCTGCTATTGATTTTTAGTTTCATTCCATCCTGGTTGGCAAAGATACTTGGCATGATCTCAGTCTTTTAAAATTTGTTAAGACTTGTGTTGTGGCCTAACACATGGTCTATCCTGGAGAATGTTCCATATGCAGTTGAAAAAAATGTGTGTTGTGCTGTTGTTGGGTGGAGTGTTCTGTATACGTCTCTTAGATCTAATTGGTTGCTAGACTTGTTCCTTTCTGATGCTCTGTTTCCTTATTCACATTCTGGTTGTCTTATCAATTATTGAAAAATCGGTATTGAATTCTTCTACTATTATTGTAGAATTCTCTGTATTTCCCTTCAATTCGGTCAATATTTGTTTCATATGTTTTGGAACTCTGATTCCTGATGTATATATGTTTATATTTGTTGTGTCCTGTTGATATCAATTGATCCTTTAATCAATAAATAATGTCCTTCTTTGTCTCTTATAACAGTTTGACTTAAAGTATATTTTGTCTGGTATTAGTATAGCCACCTCAGCTCTCTTTTGGTTACTATTTACATGGAATATCTTTTCCCATCCTTTAATTTTCAACCTACGTGTGCCCTCAGTTCTAAAATGAGCTACTTATAGACCTCATAGAGTTGGATTATGCTTTTTTATCCATCCTGCAATCTATGCCTTTTGAGTGGAAAATTTAAGTCATTTACAGTTAAAGTAATAAGTAATAGGGAAGGACTTACTAATGCCATTTTGTTATTTGTTTTTTGTATGTCTTATAGCTTTTCTGTCTTACATTTCTTCTATTACTGTCTTCCTTTGTGTTTGGTTGATTATTTCTAGCAACATATTTTGTTTCCCTTCTCTTCTCCTTTCGCGTATATTCTTTTCCTTGTGTTACTATGGGGATTACATATAACCATTCTAAATTTATAACTATCTATTTTGAATTGATGCAAACTGATTTCAAGTACATGGGAAAACTATTATACTCCTTTAGAACTCCATCCCCTCAAATTTATTATTGAGGTCAGAAATTACATCTTTATATATACAGATTTATAATTATTTTTATGCATTGTCTTTTAAATCCTGTCAAAAATTAAAAGTGGGAATATAAAACAAAATTAGAATAGTACTAGCTTTTATATTTGTCCATGTATTTACCTTTACCAGAGATTATATCTTCATAGGGCTTTGAGTTACTTTATAACATCCTTGTATTTCAACATGGAGGACTCCTGTTAGCATTTCTCATAGGCCACAACTAGTGGTAATAAATTCCCTCAGTTTTGCTTATCTGAGACTGTCTTTATTTCTTCTTCATTTTGAAGGACAGTGTTCCTGGACATAGAATTCTCACTTGACTATATTTTTTCTTTCAGCACTGTAGCTATATTATCCCAATGCCTTCCAGCCTCCAAGTTTTCTAAAGAGAAATTGGCTGGTAATCTTATTGATCCCTTGTATGATAAATCAATTTTCTCTTCCTGCTTTCAAGATTATTTCTTTCTCTTTGCCTCTCAACAGTTTGATTATAATGTATCTCTGTTTGGGTCTTTTTGGTTTTATCCTATTTGGAATTCATTGAGTTTCTTGAATTTGTAAATCCATGTCTTTCTTTAAATTTGAGAAGTTTTCAGCCATTATCTTTTCAAATAATCTCTCTGACCCATTCTCTGTTATGCTTCTGGGACTTCTATAGTACATGTATTGACCTACTTTATGGTATTCCATAAGTCCCTTCATCTCTGTTCACTTTTCTTTATTCTATTTTGTTCTGCTCCTCAGACTCAGTAATTACAAATGCCCTGTCTTCAGGTTCATTGATTTTTTAATTCTTCCTGTTCAAGTCTGTTGTTGAACTCCTCTAGGTAAATTTTCAATTCAATTATTGCATTTTTTAATCTCCAGAATTTGTTTTGTTCCTATCTTTATGTTCACATTTTCATTTTGTTCATATATTGTTTTTTTATTTCTTTTAGTTCTTTGTTCATGTTTTCCTTTAGCTCTTTGAAAATACTTAAGACAATTGTTTTCTCATAGATACAAAGAACATATTGGTGGTTGCCAGAGGCAGAGGGTGAGGTGTAGGTGAAATGGGTGAATGTGCTCAAAGGTACAAACTTCCAGGTATAAAATAACAAAGTCCTGGGGATTTCATGTACAGCATGGTCACTATATTTAATAATATTGTATTGTATATTTGAAAGTTGCTAAAGGAGTAGATATTAAAAGCTCTCATCACAAGAAAAATATGTAACTATGTGTAGGGAGGAATTTTAACTAGAGTTATCATGGTGATCAGTTTGCAGTGTATACATATGTCAAATCATTATGCTATTTGCCTGAAACTGATAGGGGCACTTATAATGTCCAAAGATTGAGCCCCTGAATTAATCTGAAATATAATTCTATCACTTATAAATTATAGAACACAAATACTCATGTGAACAGGGGTTAAAATTTCTTTTTCCTAGGCTTTATGCCCATACACTCTCTTTGATTCTGGACAAGCAATTAAGGAGGTGACACAGCCTTGGACAATATGGCCAAAAGCCATGGTCAGGCCTACCCAACCAGAAGTCAAGATATCATCTTATTGAGACATCGCCAGATGACCAAGAACAACAGCTGATGCCTGCAGACCTCCAGGGCTGCACAAATAGCTGCATTATTTTTCCAGCCTCAGTTTACTCCATTTCCCTATATAACCCTA
This sequence comes from Miniopterus natalensis, assembly GCF_054644295.1. Classification (NCBI taxonomy): domain Eukaryota; kingdom Metazoa; phylum Chordata; class Mammalia; order Chiroptera; family Miniopteridae; genus Miniopterus; species Miniopterus natalensis. The sequence continues at coordinate 7,519,589 of NC_142100.1, read as the reverse complement.
TCCCTCAGGCCACTCCTTAAGACAGGTTTTGGATGCTCGTGTGTTCCCTGTCTTCTTGGTTGGCCGGCCTTCTCAATAAACGCTTTATGTGATTCAACCCTGCCTCTGTTGAATTGGACACAGCGACAGGCAGCCCTGAGCCTCACTGGGGTTTCCTGGTAACAAAACTACTATAATGTTATATGTCAATTATATCTCAATATCCAAGTCAAGTTTTTGGTACACACTTTGGATAACCTTACTAAAATTTAAGAAATTATAAATTCCAAAACACAATTGGTCCCAAAAATCAGATAAGGGGTGTGGACCTGTTTTAAAAGCAGTTATCTCTGAGTACTGGAATCATATACTTTGTTTCTTAGTACTTTACTGTGTTTTCAATACTTTCTATATAGTACATATATTATTTTTAAAATTATAAAAGTATAAAAGTATCTCAATAAAATTCTAATTCATCACAGATTTTGCAGGACATCAATCTATTTATATTTTTTAATGGTTAATACATTACATACACTTGAAAGGAATAAAGTGCAATTCTCTAGAAATTATGCTATAAATCAAGGTTTTCCCTAATAGAAACTTTCTCTTACTTTAATTATTCCGAGTAAAGATGGAGAATTGCTTCTGAAATTTTCTCCCAAGCCATATATCTCCTTTAAGGAATAACTTGGAGGGAATTCATGTATCAGGTGGCAATGCCAAACTCTTCTGTCAAAGCAAAACAGGATGAGCAGGTACTCCAGGGGCCTGAGGGCATAAACTGTCTGCTCCGTTCTCCCTTGTGCCAGACTCAGAACCTGGCAGTAAATAAATGAATGAAAAAATGAATAAGTTAATATTAACTTTCTTTATAGAGCACTGTCTAAAAACAATCCTGTTTTCAATACTTTAAGGATCAAAGAAACTCCTCATACACACAAACATACACACACACACACACCCCCTTTATTTACATGTCTCTCTTTAGAAGTTAATCATCGCTCCGAGAACCACTGGTCAATCTGGGGGCGGAAAAAACCAGTGATGGTTTTAGTGTTTGTCTTGTGTTCAATGCTTGTGTTTCTTCAAAGCTGTTTTCGGCCCTTTTATTTTTTTCTTTGGGTGGGCCATGTTTTAGTCTTTCTTTGTATGCTTATAATTTTCCTTTGTTGAAGATTGAGCACATGAAAAAAACCCGACTACCTCTTCCAGTCTTTGCAGGCTGGCTCTGTGCTGGGGACGTCCTTAAGGGATTTTTGCAGGGCTCTTCTGAGCCTTCAGATCAGCCCAAGGGGAAATCTGAAGGTCTTCTCAGGTCTTTTCTGAGTATGTGTCTACCTGGCCTCTGTATGTGGCGCTTCAATTACCCCATGTGCACAGTAGCTTATAAATGTTTTAATTGTACGAAGAGTCTCCCCTCAGTTTCTCCTTGGGGTCTTGCATGTCTTCACCTATAATCTCTGTCCCAGACATCTGCAGGCCTGCAGTTTCCCTGGAGCTTTCCTGAGCAGTGCTTCGGGCGAAATAGAAATCAGTCCTTCAGGAAGCCCCCCTGGTACCGAACTCCAGGGGTTCGGCACTCGGGGTGCTCTGTTCAAGAACGAGAAGTGATTGTTGTAAAGTAGTTTTATTTCCTTGCAGCAAGTAGAGGAGACAGGGGATTCATATCAAGAACTGTCTCCTCCAAGGGAGGCTTAGCCTTTGCTTATATGCGCTACTCGGTCAGTTACATGCTGGCTTATCTTTTGCAGTTGGCTAGATTTTTCCAGTTGGATTCCTGTCAAACTCATCTTATTTCGAGCTGGTCTGCAAAACACTGTGCCACATTCTAGCATTTAGCAAGAAGAGCATTTAGTAAGAACGGCCCGGACCTTGAAACCGTTGTCCTGTCTAACACCCAGCCGGGTTAGAGCATTGCAAAGAAGGTGGGCTCTGCGGCCTGCAGCTCGAGGGAGAGGACTGGCAACTGCTGCCTCCTCCAGGCGGACACCAGGCACGGCAGGGACCGAGGGGGAAGGGCGAGCAAAAACATCACGCAACTGGCTTCCTGCTTGTTGTTCTGAATGTGGCTTTTTCGTGATTGGGTGTTTGCTTGGTTGCTGGAGACCCTTGGCTGTTTCTCCACAGCTCCTACAAGGTTACTTTAATCAACTTTTGGTTGCTTTTTTTATGTCTCCATGAGGAAGTAAGGGCTGCAGCCTCCTGGTGGGTCATTTTGGTGATGTCACTCTCCATTGTCATTTTTAAAACTCCTTTTAGCAACCCCTGGCTGCTGGACATCCTAGACAGACCACAAGGAAGGTGTCTGAGAGGGCCATACATGTTAGATAGATAGGTTCCTCATGTGTGTTATACAGACGGGTTCTCCCATGAGCAGTATCTGTGCTGCTCGGGAGCAACAAGCTATGAAGGCTGAGCGTGTACAGAGGCCTCGGGAAGGCCACCGCTCCCAGCCCCGACTGCTGTTCCCAAGCACCAGACAGCCTAGCCCGGTGTGGCTGGACCAGGTGGCGACTTTGCCGTGGCTGGTCCGAAGCATCTCTCCTTGGAGACGGGCGACTGCAAGAAGACTCGGTTTCTGTGAAAGCAAAGCCTTGCACAGGACACTTGATGGGCAGTTTATTCGGGAGGCCGCAGAAGCGGTGAATGAGGCTGAGAAACAGAAGAAGGAAAAGCCAACATAGGAATGTTGCGTCAATGCTGCCGCCGTCGACTTGGGAGCTTAATTCTGTTGGACTTTCCAAAAATCATGCGGAGTCATTCACTCGGGGAAGCTGGGAGGCCAGAGTATTTCTCCACTGTAAGGAGTTGCCCCCCTGGATACAAACTCATTTCCTGACTCCCCAGAGCTGCACATCCTGGGTCCAGTGGGCCCCCGCCTGCCCCTGAGGGGTCACACAGCAGGTAGGGCGGTGGAGGGCTGGCACGGGTCAAGGGTGCGAGTGCTTGGTTAAAGCCATGCTCCCTGGCGCCTGGGAACGCTGATGTGCGTGGGGCAAGGACAAAGGTGTGGATAGCAGGGCGGCCCCGCTACAGCCTCATAGGTATGTAAGGATGTTGTTCTACCAAACAGAACTCAGTAGTCTAAATGCGGGCTCTCACCTCTTCTCTTCCCCCCTCTCTCTTTCCCTTCTCTCCTTTTTTGTCACATTTCATCCATTTAAAAAGAGTCTTAGGACTGTAACAATACAGAAGTAACCCCATGCTTTTCCAAGCCACTGCTGTTACAGAAGTTGTCCCCTGTTTTCCTAGTGGCTGGTAATCAGAGGTGTATATCTCAGTCCCAGGGGAAAGTCCTTAGTATATTCTTGGGCTTCTCAGGGTGACTTTCTGCATGTTGAGGAAGCAGGGGATTGGGGATCCCCCAACAGATATGGGTCTGATTGGCGACTCTGCCCTGGCTTGCTTTAGCTTCTCTATGGGAAGTGCAATACAAAGGAGGTGCCCAGGAACCCTGCACGTAATGTGCAGCCATTCATTCTGCCTCTTTTCCCTCAGGATTTCTTTTGGCTGAACAGCAAGCTCTCTGGGCTCTGCAGCTAGAGAACATCACTAACATAACATAACCCCCGGGGCAGCTGCTGGAAGCTGGAGATAGCGCGTGGGGAACAGCTGTGTGAGGTGTGACCTTCAGGGGAGAGCAGCACCACCATAAGCTGGTTTCCATTTGGATTTAGCGCAAATGAGGCATAATAACAATTAAACAGATGTATTTGGAAGGGAATTACAAAGGCATTCCATTTGGAGTAAGGAGAGGAGGTAAAGGGGAAAGGAAACTTTATGAATGACAGCAGAGAGAACTTTCCCTAGAACTGAGAGGGGTAGAAACTAGTGAGTCACTAGCTTTACGAGAGCAGAAGATTTCACTGTGCTGTATGTGATTCTGTGCTGCGTAAGGAGCTCACCCCACTAGAGCATGAAAAAGCCCTGCAGTCACGTAAGCATGGCTGTGGGAAAGGAGAGGGTTGAGAGGAGAGGTTCTGTTCCGAAGACAACTGCAGACGTTGTGTTGGACAGTTGTGGGATGGTTGCTTGTGTTGGATACTTAGCGGTAAACATCTTGGTTAAGATGTTCTGGGAAAAGCTGTCAGGACTTGGGGCTTTAAATCTTGGGAGAAGAGCTTTTTTGAAAGATCACTTGAAATTCCCTAGAAACTGCTTATATCAGTATAATAAAGAGAACAAAAATAATCCACGCAGAAGCATTAATCATCGGAAGTTGAGAAGGTCAACACATTTGTGGCTGCAGATAGATTTTGGTTGCCTTCCTTAAGCAATGCGAGCTGTAGGTCTCAAACTTGCTTTCATGAACCGAGATGGACTCTAAGAGAAGAAAGGGGGGGAAAGATATCGCCTCTTCCCCAAAGACTTAAGTGTTTCTGGGGTAAGGCAACTGTACTTCACTCATTTCCTCCTTAAGTCACTATTGTAATTTGGGGCTCATGGTAGTGGCGTAAGAGATGTTTGTTCAACTCATTATCTCAATAGCCCAAATTCTACTTGGATTAAGCAAATTAAATTATGTTCAATCTTACTACTGAAGTTGAATTTTGTGACTTTATTAAGCTAGAAATAGTTTCTAAGAGAAGTTGACCAAAAAGCCTGCAACAGTGGACGTGAATGCCTTACTGCAGTTTAGTGACAGAAAGGATGAGCTTTGTTGTCAGGTCTGAGTTTCTGGCTCCACCGTTCACTAGCTTTTTGATTGTGAAAAAAACTGTTTAGCTTTTTAAAAACTCAGTCTCTTTAATTATAAAATGTATATAATAATTGTATGTAACCTATGGAATTATGGAGATAAAATAATGCTCATAGAATACTTAGTCCAGCATTTTGTACAGAGAAAGCAATCAGTGTTAGTTGCAGCTGGTCATCAGTAGCCCCCCCTCCTCTTCAGCATCATCATCTAGAACAAGGGTAAGTTAACTATGGGCCACCACCAGTTTTTATAAATAAAGTTTTATTGGAACACACCATGTCCATTTGTTTACATATTGTCTACTGCATCTTTCATGCTATAAGGGCAGAGTTGAGTAATTGTGATAGAGACCACATGACCGGCAAAGCCTAAAATATTTGCTATCGGGCCCTTTGCAGGAAAAGTTTGCTACCCCTGATTTAGAAGCAAGAAAATCCAGAAAAGTGTTTATACTTTTCTTGAGCAGGGAGTCGTAGCTTTGATTGGCAGAAACTAGATGAATGAACCTATGAAGCAACAGAATATTATGTTTTCCTCATAGGTTTCCAAAATATATTAAGAGGCAGAGATGAACAAATGCTAAGAGAGAAAGGTGGAATCTTTTTACCTGAACACTTTACCTAAAGAGAAAACAGAGGTAGAATCTCTGTTAAAAAAAAAAAAAAAAAAAAAAGCTACAGAAGCAAGCAGAGAACTCCTACTGAGTTAGGAAACAATGATTTCCATGGCCTTTGAGTGTGTCTTGTTATTTTATTAAAATAGAAATTTTTGTTTCTGAGTCCAGAGATGTGGTAAGGTGAGGGTCATATCATAGCAGAAAAGTATTTGCACACATCAACAATCTAGTGTTTGTTCTCAGGAACCTCCCCCCCTTAACTCTGAGAGTTAACACAGGCAAATGCAGAGAACAGTGAAATTCCTGGTCTTCTCCAAATTGCCTTTTTAGACTCATGGGAGAGAAAACATTCTTCAAGCTCACTTGGAAGGAAGGAGCGACTAAAGTTGGAAACTTAGCAACAGACTGGCAAGATAATTAAGAAGGACCAAAACCCAACACCTCAAAGTCACATCAAAGCTGCTCTGGTAAGATCTTGCCCAGGGAGGGGGGTCAGTATGACTCAAAATGAGAGGCGAGGCCAGGCCAGGCGAGAGGCAGGGCTAAGGTTAGCACCAAGGACCTGGCCGGCCTCGGCCTGCAGGGACCACTCTCTGCCGGCACTGGGCTGAGTCAGGTTCCCCACCCTGGCATGAGAGTGTGCGTCTCTTGGCCTGAGAAGCTGTGTTCAATGAACCTTCTTGTTTCCCATTGATCATCGGAAGGAATGTTGGATCAGCATTGCTGCCCTGATATTTTGTTTATCGTTTCAAACTACCCCATGCCATGCTCACTTTTAAGAGTTAAAGTTGTGCATAAACAGAGAGTGAGGACTTCTGCCACTCATAAAGGCGTAATGGGGTTAGTTTAGGCTTGGAAGTGGAGTAGAAAGAAAAGTTCCCAGTGTCTGTACCGGGCTGAGAGGTGATCCAGTGTAGGCATCGGTTCTAGATCTCCCCCAAAACTAAGACGGAGGGGGAACATCCCCTGTGGGCAGGTGCTAATTGTTAGGAAGCCATTAAGAAATTGCCACCCCAAAGTTCCGAGCATTTCTCTTCTGTCTCTTAGCTTGTTCGCAAGTGCAGAACAGTGGTCACGTGAAGCTGAGAACACACGCATACTCCTGTGTTCAGTGCGTGGTAGCAATTATTATTTTCACTGTTGAGAGCAAACTAAAAATGTTGGGTTTTGCTGTTCAATAAAGGCATTCTAATTGTTTCCTCACAACAAACAAGCAAAAGCAACTAGTCTGAAAAGTCAGTGTAGCTTCAGATTCCCACCCCTATTAAGTCGTATGCCGTCTGCCCCTTTCCCTTCTTCTGTGAACTGCTCTGTGGCCCTTGCAGGAGCCACTGCCTGGGGCCATCCATGAGCTAGAGGTGTGCGCCCCAGTAGGCTTTTGTTCCTGGCTCCTGAATGAGCTAAAACTCCCCACTGAGGGCTTCCTCCACCAGCTTTCTTCCCTAGACATACTGTGCTTGTTCATTTGTACGTTTGCAAGATAAAAGAAATGTAAACATCTAAGGAATAATGTATTTTTAAAGGCATAATGGGGTTAGTTTAAGTAAAACAACTCAGTTCACATCATCTGCAGAAGAAGTCTAGATGTGTTTTGAAGTTCATTGGGGAACCAGAGAATATTCAATTTCATAAAAGTATTAAGTTTTTATTGAATTACGTCTTTATTCAAGGCACTTTGGTTCCTCTACTGAAACTGGAAGTTGAACTCGGTGATCTTTGGGCTAGTAAAATTTAAACCGTAATGGGAATCTTTGGATGAATCGGTTCTTTTGACAAAGGCTCTGTTGGGCCTTTAAGGTTGCCAGATATTGGGTGTTCCCCAGAGACCGGTAGTTGGTGGTTATTGGTTTCTACAAATAACCAGAGTAAGCTTGCCCAGGGTCCTTCAGGGGCCCAAGTGCAGTGGAATGGATATTGGAAGGAGGGCTCAGAACACCAGGTTCTGGTTCTGGTTTCGCTGCTAATAGCTAACTCTCCCAAACTGCTCTGGAATTGTTTTATCATCTGCTAAAATAAGGGAATAAAACAATTGGTGGTTCCAAAATGCTGATCTGACATCAAACTAGTTACTTAAAACTCTCCAGGGGAGACTGTTAAAAATACACATTTCTTAGCATAAATCTGGAAACAGCTAAACTGTCCATCTGTAGGGGATGGTTAAATAAGTTATGGCACATCCAACCATAAGTGCCTTTTAAAAAGCATGTGCTGATACAGAAAGATCCTTAAGTCATATTATTATGTGGGGAAAAAGCAAAGTGCAGAGCAAACTTCCTCTTGTGTAAGTAAAAACACATCTATGGGGCATAGTCTTATTTTTATTTTTTGTTTACTAAAGAATATACAAGGAACTCCTCTTAACAGTATTTATCTTTGTAAACTCTAACAGCTCTACATGTTAAGATATTACTAATCACAGTTAAGGGCTGAATCACCTGGTCCCCTCCGATGCCTTGTTTCCTTTGTGCCCTTCAACATTTATCTGTTAATGAACTATAACAAGTAGGTAACTTGGTGTTGTGGAAAGAGCCCTGAGCAGTAAGTGGATCTGAGTTTAAATCATATACTGGTTGAGTAATTCTGTGAAAGTAACTTCACGTCTCTGGATCTTATTGTTCTCATCTTTTACATGGGTTCATAGAATGAGCAATGCAATGTGGTGGCCTTATTTTAATTTGCACTAGCATTTCTAATCTACCTAGGGAGACACAGACCCACAGAGATACACTCAAACCAAAACAGGAATGCAGAACATGCACTAACCCAGTAAACACTTTCAAGTACTTTCTTTGCTACCACTTTTCTATGGGGAATTGAGAAGAAATAACCTGTCCCTGAGAAGTGTCAGGATCTCTTATGAGAAATGAACTGTGCTCGCATGTAACAACTAGAGACTGATAGGAGTCCACATGTGAAAACCCAGGGTTTCTCTCCTGGTGGAGCTCACTTTAAAATGTTCATTCTCCTGAAACTCAAGAAAACCAGACTCAGCAATAAAAATAAAACCTAAGTCCCTTGGCCACATTAGCACTGATCTGTAAAATAAAGAATCAGACAGATGATCACTACGACGACCCTTGGCAGTGACAAAATTCTGTGATTCTACAATCCCTGAAAGTAGGTCAAAACTGAAGAGGTTTTTTCCCCTCACACCAGATTCTTCCCTGTTCAGCAGAGTCTCCATTTCCAGTTCATGACTTTGCAACCCCATATAACTCCCGCACACAAAAATCCCCCCAGGATAAAGCCAGAGAGAAGGTCCTACATGAAGCCATCCCGCTGTCTCCCCGGCTCCGCCCTGTCTGGGCCAGGCCCTGGGAGAGGGAACATAGCTGGGGGCGACCAGGTGGTTGGCTGGCCTGCCCGGTCACAAAGGCCCCAGTGACTGTGAAGAGCAGCACATGACGGGGATTCTGGGCAGGTCACATTTGACGCCTAACTTGACCCCACTGGCAGCCAGAGTCTGATAAAGACTTGATTGAGCTCAGGGTTTCTCCTGACAGCTTAACGGATGGCTATAATTAGGGGGCCTGGGCCGAGGGTGTGGGGATACATAGATCCCATTGTGGGGAGGCTAAGTGCTAGAAAGGTCAAGGCTGAAACAGGGTATGAAAGAAGCTCCACGTTTTCCAATTTGTAGGAGGGGTGAGTCTGTAGGGAGATGGGTTCACTGAGCATGACCGAGGATTCCTGTTTCCTGTGGGTTCCTGGGCCCAAGAATTGTCATGACTGGTGGGTCTTTGTAGTGGAGCTTGGAGCCCTCAAGCTGTGGCTTCAAAGGTGGAGCAGAGAAAGTGAACTGCCCAGCCCGAGAGGTTATATGTGGAAAGTCTCAGAAAGCAGCTGGCTTTTTTTCCCCTTCCCCTAGAACCATCTCCCCGATGAATAATAATAATAACAATGATAACAATAACCAAAACATGTGCATAAACTTTTCATGTTAAATTTAATCAATATTTGTCAGGTCTGTTTATGCTTCATTGTCAGAGTGATGATTAATGAAAGTGGCTTTAAGCCCAAGATGCTTTCTGAGACTTTTTAAGGCCTTTTTCTTAGAAGCAAGAAGTCACCGTGTGCCAGCCATAATAAGATCCAACTTAGAATGATCAAAAATACAGTGAGTAATGGCAACAATGTTCTCATAAAGAAAAACAGCAGCTCACGACTTGGAAGGGAAGCCAGGGAGTCAGTGAAACTCCCAGCCACGTGGGGGTTATGGGCTGGGCTTGGAAACGCTCTCACCTGGTCTCAGCTCTCATGAGCTCACTTCCTGGGGAAGCTGGTAAAGTAGACATCCTGAGGAAGTTTCATTAATTCTTCTTCAAGAATTAGATCATCTCAGGGTTGGAAGGGATGTGGAGGCCATGGAGCCCAAAGATTGAATTGTGTCTCCGCTATTTCTGCCAAGTAGCTGACCTGGGCTGTGAGAATGCCAGTGACCAGAAGTTCTACCTGTTAATATTGCCTTTTCTCATTCGGGCATCCGTGACTTAAAAACAGAAACAAAAACAAACTTTCCCTGATATTGAGCAAAATCTGTTTCTACCTCCCCCAGCTGGTCCCCCCGCTGCACCCCTTGGGGTCATGTAGCACATGACTCAGTCCCTACCTGTGTAACCAGGCCTGGCTGCGTGATTTGCAGGGCCCAGTGCAAAAGGAAAATGTAGGGCCCCTGGTTAAAGATTATTAAGAACTTCAAGATGGTGACAACAGAACATCAAGCCAAGCGTGTAGTCTTTCTAGGTGCCCGGCCCATGTGGCCACACAGGTGAGCCCACCTGTATGTAGCGGTTCTGTTTTGTTTCTGAATGACTGCACTTGGTAGAGTACAAACAGAAAGGGACTTAATTTTTCTCTAGTGTTAAATTCTTTTTTAAATCCTGCTTTCCTGCAGATCCCATAAAATATTCGGATCATTTCAGATCTTAAGAAGCCCAGTGCGGCCTTTTATCAAATTCCAAGCTCTCTTTGGTGGCCCCCCGCCAGGGCCTGGCTGAGGCTGGGAAGCCTGTAGAGATGGCTTCTCCTTGTCTTCCTTGCTGGTCCATCCCCCCACCCCATCCCCACTCTACACGCTGCCCTGGCTCCTTTGAGGAGAAAGGCTGTGAGAGAAGAGGCCTTTCTTCCCAGTGCTGTCCCTTTGTTTCCTGGGCACTTTCCCAGGTTCCTTTGAGCCCCTCCCACTGGGGACTTCCACTGTGGCTTTCTGGTGGAGGTGCAGTTCTCCCCTAGTTGGCTTTTGTGACCCTCTCCCAGCCCAGGGATGATGGTTCATCTCAGTCTTCCTCTGCTGGGGTCACCCATCCTGCACCCCACTTCGGGGTCCCATTGGCTTCATGGTGGGCCTCTCCCTTGGTCTTCGGGGTCCCATTGGCTTCATATGTGGACCTTGGGAAACATGTATTTTGGTTCTGCCTTTGGCTCAGCTCACTTTAGTGCAGCTTCCTCATTCTGCCAACACAGCTCCCGGACACCCCACCCCAAGCCACGGTCTCTTTCCTTCAGACTTTCTTCCAGACTTTCTTCCAAACCTGATTCCGATACCAGTCCTGCGATCTTCCCTAATTCCAAGGGACACATGTCAAACCCGCCGGGAGGATCTTCAAAGCTCATTGCCATCAGCCTAAGCACAGGCCTCCTTCCTAATGGACTCTCAACCTTTCCTATCGTCTGGAGTGGGTGACAGGCCAATGCAAGCAGAGCAAAGTCCTGGCCTAGCATCTTTGTTTAAATTTGGGGTGTTGACACCTATTATCCATAGTGGGGATTCCAGAGAAATAGGCAATAAAATAAGAGATGTCCCACTTTCTGTTACACAAGTCATGCACTGTGAAGCATTCCACGGTAACTATTGCTGTCGACTGTTTGTGCCCAACCCCCAGTTCCTATGTTGAAGTTCCAGCCTCCAATGTGACTATAGTAGGAGACTGAGCTTTTATAGAGGCAACCAATGTCAAGTGCAGTCATATGAGCAGGGACCCGATCCAACAAGAAAATACTGGAGAGCTCTCCTTCTCTCTCTCTCTCTCTCTGCCATGTCAGGACACAGACAGAAGGTGGACATCTGCAAACCGTGAAGAGAGCCCTCAGCAGGAACCAAATCAGCCGCACCATGATCTTAGACTTCCAGCCTCAGGAACTGTGAGAAAATAAATGTCTGTTGCTGAAGCTACCCCATCTATGGTATTCACTATGGCAGCCCAGGTCGACTAAGGCAACCACTGTGCACTCTCCTAAATGTTGCCTTTCTGGTGTGGGTGTTTTCCATTACTTTAGCCTTTCCCAGCAGACCAGAATTTGTTTGCTCACCTCCTTGAATAGACTCTTGTTTGTTTACACAGTGGAGTCACATCTTTCACAGGAATTGTTGTTCTACCATAAGGGGAAAATTTGATGCATGGCCTTACCCTGGAAAACCTCTTTAATTGCTCTTTAAATATAAATATGTGATATGAGATAAAGAAGAGGTGATGAAGTTGGGCGGGGCCTGCTTTCTCCTCAACTTTATTTGGATGGTGGCTTTAGATTCACTCATGGATTGTCTTATTTTCGCTGTTTTATCCTCTATGCTGCTTTAAAAAAAAAAAAATGTCTTTATTGATTTCAAAGAGAGGAAGGGAGAGAGATAGAAACATCAATGATGAGAGAGAGTCATTGATTGGCTGCCTCCTGCAGGCCCCTGCTGGGGATGGAGCCCACAACCTGGGCATATGCCCTGACCGAGAATCAAACCTCGACCTCCTGGATCCCAGGTCGATGCTCAACTGCTGAGCCACACTGGCCGGGCTATGCTGCATTTTTTTTTTTAATGCAGGTGCAGGACTTATATTTACAACTCTTTTGTCTTCAGATTCAGTTCTTTGTTCCAAATTTTATTGGTTTATTCAAAATGATTTATCAATCTTAACGTATCCCCTCACACACTTAGGAATTGCAAAGGGAAAGACAGTAACTTCACAGGAGAGAAATGAGTCAGACACCACCTTAATCAAGTGATCACTGTTGGCATCACCATAATAAGTCACATGAACATCATGTACCTCCTGATAGGATGAACTGAGGACAAGGCAGCATGCTGTGGTATTCTTGCAAAAATACCCAACCTCCACCTAAGTTCAAGAAAACACCAGGCAGACCCAAACTCAGGAACGTTTTATAAAATACTGACCAGAACTCTTCAAAAATGTCAAAATCATGAAAGACATAGGAAGACTGAGGAACTCTCTCACAGATGGGAGAGATAGTTCCTGGGTGAAATTCTGGACAAGAAAAAGGATTAGAGGGTCTGATTCTGACCCCAATTTCTATGTGTCCACACCACCAAGCAAGTAAGTCAATTCTAACACTCTCTATCTGGAGATACAGCCAGGTCCCACAGGCTAAGGGCTGGGTCCTGCAAGACTGTTCCCTTCCCCCATTCAGATGCCAAGTGCAAGTCCAAGTTGATACCTGTGCTTCTGACCCATGGGTCGTTCCCAGGACCCATCCTCAGGTTCCATGAATTTGTTAGAGCATCTCCCAGAATTCAGAGGAATATTTACCTGCACTTACCAGTTTATCAAAGGATCTAACTCAGGACCAGCCAGATGGAAGAGATGCAGAGGGCAAGGCCCGAGGAAGTGGTGTGGCGCTTCCATGCCCTCTTCAGATGCTCTGCCGTCCACCAGCCTGGAGCTCTCCTAACCCAACCCTTCAGGTTTTCTTCTTTACGTAGACACGGTTGATTAAATCATTGGCCACTGGTGACTGAACTCAATCTCCAGCCCCTCTCCCTTCCTGGAGATGGGGGATGGGACTAAAAGTGCAAACTCTCAAATCACAAGATTGGTTGCCGTGGCAACCAACCCCATCCTTCGGTGACCTAGGGGCATTCCAAAAGTCACCTCCCTAACTAACAAAAGACACCTTTTTGCTTTGGTCAAAGTAAATCCCAAGGGTTTTGCAGCTCTGTGCTAAGAATGGGGACAAGATCAGAAACACATTTCCTATTGTAAGTCATAATATCACAGTGGGAAAACGGGTGAACTTCAAATAATGCCTGTAGATTAGCTAAGAGTGTTGGATCAATGATAATATCCTGGTTTCAGTACTTTTACTCTGACTTTATAAAATGTTAACATAAGTTGAAGCTGGGTGAAGAATATATGGGAAATTTGTAGTATTTGTGAAACTTTTAAAAAGTCTATCAGTATTTCAAACAAAAAGGTTTAAAAATACATTTACTGAGTCCCTGCTCTGTGCCAGTCCCGCCTGGGGAGACAGTGGTGAGACACAGAGCCAGCTCCCAGGCTTGGAGCTTGGTCTGCAGAAGAGCAAGTGCAGGTGCGTCTTCAGTAGAGACATTAAGGAAGACAGTTGCATGTACACGGTACTATGAAGGGAAGGAATATAAGAGGGTCAGGGAGAGCTAGGAGTAACAGCTAAGCCGAGCCCTGGAGATGAGGGAGGCGTCATCCAAATAAAGAAGGGCCTGTGGAAGACAGAGGCAAGGATTTGTTCAGGAGGACGGGACAGACTGTGCCAAGGCATTTCCTCTGGGGAAACGTAAGTCCTGAGTGTACTGGAGGGTGTAAAGGTAATAATCGAGAATTTTTATGAGTTTATTTGAGCCAAACTGACAATTGCCGGGAAGCAAAATCTCAATGGAGTGAGAAAATGCTCCGGAGAATGGCAGTTTTACAGCTTATTTATACATTAGAACCCAAGGAGCAGGAGTAAGGAGGCTTACAGGGAGCCCATGGGGGAGATTAGGGAGGCAGGAGAAAGCAAAGCAGGGACACCTCTGGACTTGGAGAAAGAGCACAACAGAGAAACACACGGACTTCTTTCACCCTGGTGGGTGCAGGTCAGTTAATGAGGCACATTCACAGCAGGCAGAGATGGCCCAGGGGGAATGGTAGCTGTGAGGGGTTTTGTAGTCTCCTGGGCTCTGGTGTGGTGGTTGTGCCCTGAGGGGTCTGGAAAAGAAGCTCACCCTGACATGTCAAAGGTCTGTTATCTTAGATGTTCAAAGACAATAGGCTCACTTAAGGTAAAGTTTGACCTTTTGTCAAGGAAGCTACAGGCCTAGGACCTGACTACCTGCCATGATTCGCTTTTCGTTAGGAATTTTTATGTTCAGACCATCTTATGTGGTTACTTTAGGTCTCTAAGTTTGTAAGGCCACCATGCTGGCTCCCCTGGGCTTGTCAGGTTTAGTATGTGGCCCCTCTTCCGCCCACAGGGGGAAGAAAGGTGGGTGTGTGCGTGGCCTTGGAGAGAAGGGAGCAGGCCATGGCAGTGGGTGCTGAGGGCGGAGCAGCATGCAGGTCATGAAGGGCCTTCTGAAGCCCTGCTGAGGGGTTGGGAATGGGAGCCACTGACGGGTTTCAAACAGGGCTTTTAAATGAGATATAAGATTTAATAAAAGAGTTCTGGCTGCTGTGTGGCTGACTACAGGGACAGGACGAGAGTCAGAGGAACCAGACGAGGCTGAGAGGTGACCTGGGCAAGATGAGTGGGTACAGAAACCAGCCAGTGACTCAGTCTTTGCAAACTCCACGCTCTCCTCGAGCAGGGAAGGATTCGTGGAGGGCCTACTGTGAGTTGCGTTCTCTCATTCACTTGTGTGCCCTGCAAAATGTAGGTGAGCTAATTGGTTACCCTCATTTTATCCATAGGCAACTGAGGCTCTATGAAGTTCAGTGTTGACCCCGTCAGAGTAAACAACACAACTGCTCTTCAAGCCCAGGTTTGCATGGCCCGAGCTCACCCTTTCCAGTCAAACCTCCCAGGATCTGATAGACTGTCACTGCCTGTCAGCTGCATGTCACTGGCACACTGTCACGAGTAAGATCGACAACCCAGAGAAAATGAATCTCTACAAGCACCCACCTTGGGTCGGCCCCGCCAGTAACAGGAAGAGCAGAAATCTGTGCTCCTCTGGTTGTCCCCGTCTACCTGGCCCAGTGCTGGGCACTCGTGAGCAGAAAGTCTGTTCCTCCCCTTCACACACTGTTCCATTCAGAGATTACCAAATGATTTTAAATCATTCCTCATCCGATTTGAGCACATTCGTCTTCGTACTCAGCTGTTTTTCACGCTTAACTTAAATGTGGTTCAACATAGTTCGCAAAATGGTCTTGGATCATAAACTAAAGAGCAAAATGTGGGACATTCAAAACAATTTAGGCCTCAAATTACACAATTTCATGTCATTGTCGAGTCTACAAATACATTCTTGTGTTGTCTCCTCTCTGCTCAGGGTCCTCATAACGTCTCCTTGGTTTTTTAAGTGAGGTTCTGGATACTTATTTTCAAGACCTCGCTCTTTGAGTTCTGATGACACCTCCCCTACCCACAAAGCAGCCCCTTTCTTCTCTGATTATTAAAATCTCCCTCCCAGGATCGGTCTCCAGATCTTTTCATTACTCTTACTTCCACAGGTCTGTAACTGCCTCTCCATAAATGTGCCCACCATGGCCCCCATCCCTCCACCCTCCACCGTCCAACCTTCCACTGACTCTCAGAAAGGAGCACACTTCCCACAGAACAATTTAAGACCAAGCTTAGGAAATCCACTTAGTTCCCAGAGCCCATGATAGGTGCAGTTGCAGGTAATTTGGGTTCTGTCCAGCAGAGCAACAATTCTTGTCAACTTAGCTTTCATGGGAAGATGAGACCCTGGGACCCAGGCCTTCCAATGGCAAGCAAGTAACAGCAAACTTTCTACTCGAGTTCTCCTGGGACCAAACCACTTATAAAGAAGGTGCTTTGAAGGACATTTTAATCCTCACAACTGAGGTATTTATCATCTAGAAGCACAGCCATTCCCATGTGGCCACGTTCACATAATGAGCTGAGATCTGCTGAGTTATCAGGCTTCTCATTTATAAAATAAGACTCCACACAACAATCTGGGCAGGTCCTAAGCCAGAGGAGAAATCTGTTTTAACCCAAAGGATAGATTTTTAATGGGGGAAACTCTAGGTATCATGTTAGCCGTGGGTAAGAAATTCTGTGCAGGAGGCCCCTGCCTTCCAAACACTCTTGCTTTGCCCTTGTTTTGACCTTAAGAGCTTTTTTTTTTCCTTCTTTTTTATCACCTCCATGTAGTTGGGTACAGGTGGAGATGACTCAAGGAACTTTCCATGCTTGATAGTGAATGAAATACAGTTTTCTCAAAATTCCTTTGTTGCTTTGTTCAGTCTTTCGTCTAATCAGCACACGTTTGTTTACTTGGGCACCAGATCCTCATACATAAGGGACAGTCCTGCCTTAAGTAGTTTAGACTCTATCAGAGAAGCACATTTTCGGGGTAAACAAGTCATTTCAGTACACGCAGCTAATGCTATTGCCGAATTATGTAAAAGGAGCCCTGGCAACACAGAGACAAGGGCGTGCTTTGCCCAAGGGATTATGGGTGGTTTCCTGGACATTGCTTTGAAGGAGCAGTTTGACACTGTCCCCAAGAAGTGAGGTGAGAGGTGCGGCGTGGGAGGAGGGCGGTTTAGGCAGAGGTAGGGCGACCAGCCACCCTGGTCTGCCCGGACCCGAGGGGTTTCCTGGATGCGGGACTTCATTGCTAAACCCAGACGGTCCCAGGCGAGCCCCGATGCTCCGTCCCCCGGGAAGGGAATGAGTGCCAGTCATGAGAATGGTTAGGTTTCACCACGTTTGCAGGAATGACCTGTTCTGTGCAGCCAATGGTCTTTTGCTTTTCAGGGTGCTTTATTTCTGGACCAGCAAGAATTGCACTTGTTATAAGCTATTTATACTGAGAACTTCAAATCCACTTTCTCAAACAAAATAGACCTCATTTGCTCTTCTAAACAGTGAAGTCCTTAAGGGGAAATAGAGAACTGCGATCTGTTATCACCTTTGTCATCTCCCCCCTCCCTCTTCCTCTCCCCTCTCCCCTTCTGCTGACCCCCCCCCAGGTCTCTGCGCCCTCTTTAGCACCAAGCGCCCCCTAACTCTTGTTGCAGGTGCAGTGGAGCCACCTGATCCAGAGAGTCACTCCTGGGTTCTGGAAGCGCCGATGCAAGAACCAACCTTTCAAAGGGGGACTGAACAAGTCCACTTAGAACCTCAAAAAGAAGATATCTGGCAGCACAACAGTAACAGTGGTGGCAGCAGCCAGCTGGTTTTCAGAAGCACTCCAGGCCTTCGCCGTATCAGCTCATCTCGCGTGCTGAGGACCCGCAGCTACATCCAGCCGGCAGTTTATTTTCAAAAGCCACCAGTTTGGTCACAGTATTTACAGTGGCTCTTTCTCAGTGTCCAGTTCTCTTAATGAGTCACAAAGTTGGTGGGAAAGCACTTACACCCTCCCTCCTTTAGATGCTGAAACCGAGGGTGGAAAAGGCCTCTTTAGTCACCAGTCACCGATCCCTCTGATGTGTGTTCGAGCGCATTTCCCCGTGTCCCAGCCATTAAACAACATAAATAAGTAGAGCTCCGGGCAGACAAGGGACAGAACCACACAGAGACATCTAATGTGCCGAGTGGCATAAAGCGCACAGGGGACCTTGAGATTTGCCCTTCGATAGCTCTGAGAGCAACAGCGGACCGGTTACCCTGGGCAGGGGTGACCTGAAGGAGGAGCAGAGAGCGGGGCCCGCCGGGCAGCCTGCGGCCGGGCAGCTGGGGCGTGTCTGTTGACTTGCTGATAGTCTGCAGGGGGAGAGACCGAAGCTAAGGACCAAGGATCCTCACTGTCCAACAAGCAGCGATATGAGCAGGGAGAATATTGTCAATAGAGTTTCCCGTTTTACCACCAGTTTTTATAACCGTTTTCCCACGACCCGGGTGCCCTCTTGACTCCCCGGAGCTGTGGTGCCCTTACTAAGCTTGCGTTTGCCAGGAAACAGCTGGCATCACCATTTTCCTGTTTCTTATGTATTCAGTGAAGATGCGGGAGAAGTAGGTATAAGTTATGGGTTTTGGCATCGTACACACATGGGTTCCCCTCCTAGCTGTCACTTGCTGGCTGTGTAATCTTGCGAAACTTGTTTAATAACTGAGAGGCTGTTTTTTCTCTGTAAAACAGTGACAGTGCAGACCACCTCAGATGACCGCTGTGCAGAGAGGGGGACATCGGGTCCTCAGTTCATCACAGCCACTCAGGGACTAGGGCTGGCCGAGCAGCCCCCACCTCCACGGTGGCCAGTTGGCTGGGCCAGAAGGAAAGAGCACGCGGAAGGGTGTCTCATTAGCACTTTAAATGGGTAACAGGCCCAGGTACGTCTGATTGGCTAGAACCAGCCACATGGTGCCACCCACCACAGAGGCCTGGGAAGCACAGTTCCCACGGGCACCGGGAAGGCAGAGAGCAGGAAATCCTTGGCAATTAGTGCGACGTGTAAAGTACCTAGCGCTATGCCCAGCACGCTCCGTGCCCCAGCCACGAGCTCTATTTCAGTTTGAATCTGTTCTAGAGAAAATGTTGTGTGTGTTATTTTAGCATATTCAGAAGTGTTAATGGCTGATAATTAATTGATGTATTATGCTCTCGCGCTCAGAAGTGCCTAGGGTTCCATGGAAGATTCTTGGACACACGATTGTAAAAGGCAAGGACTGAATCTTGCCAGTAACTCAGCCTGTGGAGACTCGGGTTTCCCGGAGGAGGCAGGATCTGGCCTGGGTCTGACCTGTGGGTAACGGCGCAGTAACAGGCAGCCAAGGACGACTCTGGGCGAGTGGCACAGAGCACCGAGACTGTGCTTCGGGCCTGGGCGTTTGTCTGCCACTTGCTCACTTGCTCAGCAGATGCTTACTCAATGCGTGCGTGTGCCAGGCACTGGGAGGATGACATGGGAGAAAGCAAAGGCGCTGCCCTCATGGGGCTTGGTTTTAGTAGCAGAAGGCGCTCAACACCAAGGAGCACGT
This sequence comes from Miniopterus natalensis, assembly GCF_054644295.1. Lineage (NCBI taxonomy): Eukaryota > Metazoa > Chordata > Mammalia > Chiroptera > Miniopteridae > Miniopterus > Miniopterus natalensis. The sequence goes on along the minus strand of NC_142100.1, from coordinate 7,500,423 downwards.
ACGTAGCAGCGGGTGTTGATAGCCGTGTCTATGAACAAACAAAGTACAGGCTGTTGGGCAGGCCAGGGCTGCAGAGGGCAGGGGGTGCTGCCGTTTTATTGGGGGTGGTCAGGAAAGGAATGGGGGGAGCAGGCTCTGCGCAGATCGAGAAGAGCATCCCAGGCAGAAGGGCCAGCAAGGGCCAAGGCTCTGAGGGGAACCTCCTGGGCCCATTTGAGGAAAGAGCAGAATGGTGGAAGGACTAGGGACTAGGAGCAGGACTAGGGGCTTTAGTCCTGGTCCTGCTACTCACTTGCACTGGCTCGTGCAGCTGGCAAAACAGCCACAGGGTTGTGAGGGTGGCTTGGGAGGCGACTGCCTGGGTTTGATCCCAACTCTGCCCTGAGGAACTGGGGGAGCTGGGCGAGCTCCTTGCCCTGGCTGTGCTTCGATTTCCAGGTGGGGGCTCCTCCTCCCTGGCCTCTGGGAGGCTGGCACGAGTGAATCCACACAGAACTGAAACCAGGGCCTGACATGCAAACTGCTTCCCCTCTGGGGGTTCGGCACCATCACCCACATACCGTGAGCGTCAGAGATGGCTTCCTTAGGCTCTCCACTCGAAGTCTTTGTAAATCTGATGCTGATTTGCATGCTGTTCTGGGGACCATTTCCCATCAGTCGTGCCATTCTCAGGAGCTGTTTGTTTCTGTACGTTTGTTTTTTTAGTCTGACCTCATCACTGTCGTCTTGCTGGATGTGGCTTCTCTCCAGCGACACTGAGAGGTCCTTCATTTGTCTTTGCTGGCCTCCCACTCCCTCAGAGTCACCGGTGGGCCTTACTCCTTCTGGAAACTTTACACCACCTCAGTCCACTTAGCTGATTACAAACATTCTCTCCATAAACTTCAATGCACTGATAAGGGGTCCCTGTAGCAGGAACTAAAAAAAAAGAAAAAAGAAATTTCAGGCTGTTTTCTGAAGGAAGACCAAGTGCCTGGGAAAGATCCCATTTGTACTAAGGGGACACCGAGTCTCAGGCGCTCAAGGACGGCCCTCCCTGCGCTACTGTCCAGGATGCCAACAGCACTGTTCGGCCGCCTAATCACTATGCTGGCCACAGTGAGCGCACAGTAGGTGCACTTTACCATTCTTCCAGTGTCTAGATCTCCTGGCACACTGCTTGTTCCATGAGTGCTGGCGACTAGCAGGTGCTCAGTTTGGAAGGACAGGTGTTTTAGAATGAAAACAGGAACCGGCAATTGCTTTCTCTTTCTGTGAATGACTTACTCAGAGTGAGACATCAACTCCTACGTCAGGCACCCCCAGATTGCCCAGTGGGTGAATGTTCTAGGTGCCAGGGATACTGGACCTGCCCCCCCCCCCCCCCCCCCCCCCGAGCTGGGTGCTCAGTTACATCCGGATCCAGAGCTAAGCGGCTGGGGAGGAGGGAGGGCAGAGTGGGCGGGATGCCCGCGCCACCGTGTATGACCCCTGTGGCCCAAGCCTTATGTTTGTCATCTGTAGATCCTGGGTCTGTACCTTTGTTTTAATGAATAAATGGCAATATGTGCCTTTATAAATCTGTCACTTATTATCTTGCATAAGTAGTGTGCGTATTTATCTCGCTAAATAATTACGTGATTGTTCAATTGTCGATCTTAGCAAGTGCACAGCCCACTGAGTTTACTGTATCTCTTGGTCAGGGAAGAGAGAGCAGCAGTGCCAGGAGGGGGCTCCGGGGGCTCCCCCAGTCTCCCTCACCCTCAGGGTTACTTGTTTTTCTCCATGTGAGCGCCTATAACGAAACACACACACATCTGTGACACCAGCGCTCCTGGCAATCCTCCCGTTTCAGAGCATGCTGACCATGAAGCCTGGAGAGGGCCATCTGGGCACGGTCCCCAACCCCATCACAGCCTGGTCCTGTCAGCTCCCTTTCTCACCACCACTCCCTCAGGTGAGAACCTGTCGCACACCTGCTCTTCCCGGCCTGGCTGCCGTTGCTCTGGCTGCCCCTCTGCCCTCACTGCGCGTCTCAACCTTCTCAGCAACGCGGCTCCTGCCCGGCTAAGACCGGTCCAGGGTCACGAGGAAGTCTTCCCCCGTCGGGGCTGGGACGTCTCCCTCGACTATGCTTCATGCACCCCCGTGCTGGGGATTCCTCCGAGTGCGGGGATCCATGCTGGGGATCCATCCCTGTGCCTCCAGCCCTCACCTCCTCCTCACTGCGACTTTCTGACCCTGTGCCGCCCACATCCCTCCCCATCCTGCGGACGATGACTTTGTCTTTTTAAATTACCGAACCCTAAACCCCCAGGCCCTTCAGAACGCGCCCTGTCTATGCTGGTTGAACACATGGGAGGCGGGGGAAGCTGTTGGGGAGCGAGAACAGGGATCTCCTTCGAGGACTCCCAGCAGAGTGGCCGTGCAGCCACCCTGGAGCCCAGGGGTTCCAGGTCCTAGAGCTTTTCCCTGAATGGGGCTCGCTGGCCCTCGGGTCTGCTTCAGGGGCCAGGGAGGTGCGCTGTTTGGGACAGCCCAGCACGTCGCCCAGAGATCACCCCGCGCACCCAGAGGCGCTGCCTGCCCCTGCGAGGAGGTTCGCAGCGGGCCCCAGCCAGAGCCGCTCTCCTCCTGCAGGCTAAGGCAACACCGCCACCTCCTGGCCTCCTGTCACCTCTTGTGGCCTGACTTGGGAGGTCTTGGGCGCCCTCTTGTGGTTATTTCCAGGTCACAGCTAACAGCGCTGCCCCTGGGGCCCTTCCCTCCTTTTGATGCTCGAGTCACTCTGTTGCCTTGTGCCCTGACACCAAGTCCAGGAGGAAGGCCTTCCACGACGCAGGATGCGGCCGCCCAGAGGCACACGATGGAATATGTGGCCAGGCACAGGCCACAAGGCAGCTCCCTGGTGACAACGTGCTGCCCCGCCCCTCTAGGCGGCACATAGGCAGTGAAAACAGTGGCAAGTGGCGAGCAGAGGACTGCAGGGGAGGGTGGAAAGGAGCTGGGTAGAGAGAAGTGGAGGGGAAGGGAGGAGGGGGCTGCTGCTCTGACCCACATGGCCCTCCCCGGGACTTTCAGGCCCGAGTGTGGAAACCCTTCCCCAGAAGGGGTCCTGCGGCCTTTGCACTTCGCTCCGTGGGAACCCTCGGTAACATACTTGGCCCCCAGTCCTCGCTCAGTCCCGCCGCACTACTGAGGATCCCTCAGGCCCTGGCGGGTTCCGCCGGGCTCCGCCATCAGCCCGTGAGAACCGCAGTGCCAGCCCAGCTTGCAACGCACGTCCCTGAAAGGCGTATTTTGATTTGGGACAAATCTTATGCCAGTGTGTCCTGCCAAGAAACCATTGCTGTTGAACCGTTGGTTTTCACTGCTGTCAAAGGTAATCTTACAGGGAGAGCAGGAAGGGGTCACCGGCAAGGGCCTCCTGAGACGGGCTCTGACTGGCTGGGTGGGACTTTCTTAGAACCCTCTGGAGAGTTTGTTTTGTTTTTAAAAGAACACCTAGAATGGCTGTTTTCTGATGAACACCGACACGCACTCACTGGCCCGCAGTCAGCATTGCTGGGGGGCCCAGGGAGGGGCCCCATGGACACCTGGAGCCCCAGCTACAGCTTAGCTTGGGGCACATGCATGCCCCAATGTGGGCAGTCCTGGAGGGTCTGCCAAACCCACAGAGGTGGGGAAGAATGAAGAAATAATTTGCCAAAATTTGAGGTCTAGGCTACTGAAGGGACTCCGGAAAAACCAGTATAGATGCTTCCTTTTCAGCAATGCTTCCCCTCAAAATACTTGGAGGCACAGAAGGGTGACATTTTATGCTACTGGCTTTGTTCTCTTGTTTTGTTTTTGATTCTAATAGAAATTATTTCCAATGAAAAACCAGTAGAGAACTGAGAGCTCCGAATCTATGTGGACGAACTGTCACATCAGACCTTGTTCTAGGAAGAGTTAACTATCAGAAGTCAAAGATAGGAACTTTCCAAGTGCTCATTCCATTCATTTCCCTCTCTGGGACTCAGGGTCCTTCTTTGTACAGTCGGGGTTGACCTTTCAAGGACCTTTGTAGTTCTAATGCCCTTTGGTTCTTTGAAAGGAAGCCTTATATTATCCCAAGGGTGACCGCACGTCACATTGTCACACATAATGGCTTTTACTGTAGGGAGATGTTCATTTGCTCACTCATTTTTCCATCCATTCAATCGACACACAGTGAGTGCCTTCGAAATGCCCGACACGGCTGCAGACACCAAGGACACGCTGTAAGTAAAGCAAGGTCTTGGCCCTCATGGAGCTTGCAGTCTGACGGGGTCAAACACAACAAAAAATTGGGGAGGAAAGGGACATCTGTAATATTTTAAACAAAAATAAAATTTAAAAATTTTAAAAAAACGTAAAGGTGTGCAGTATAATGGAATACAGTGTGGGAAGACAACGCAAGGGCAGCTGGCAACAGCGCTCTGGAGAGAAAGCTGGCAGCAGGGGTGACGGGCGAGGAATGCGGCTGAGACAGGGTGGTCGGGAATCTCTTCTCTGAGAGGGTGCCATGCGGGCAGAGACGAGGGAGGGACGGAGGGAGGGAGGGACGGAGGGAGCCACCAGAAGTGCAGGCAGAGGGAAGAGCAGGTGGGAAGGCCCCTGCGAGCTTGCTTGGTGCGGTGGAGAAGACAAGGAGCCTAGGAGTTGGGGGATTCGGATGAATCCCTGATTCCAGCTTACGTTTTTGGTTTTTAAAAAATTTGACAATGGCTGAAATTGCACATGGTAAATGTGTTTATTTATTTATTTATTAAGATATGTTTTTATTGATTTTGAGAGAGAAGAAGTGAAAGAGAAAGAGAAAGAGAAAGAGAGAAACATCGATCTGCTGTGCGTCCCCCACTGGGGATGGAGCCTGAAACCTGAGCGTGTGCCCTGACCGGGGATCTAAGCGGGGGTCTCTTGGTGCGTGGGACAGCCACACGGCCCAGAGCCCATCTTACATTCTGATGCTGAGTGCGATGGGCCGTTCATCAGAGAGCTAGCATGTTCAGAAGGAAGGGTCACTGTTGGGGGCACGTTGCTAGGCAGTGCGAGTACCAAGAGGTAAAATGTAGTCTTCTTGCTGAAGGACCCTTGGGATGAACATACACAGATCTCTACGAGTGACAGTAAAGGACAGTGTGGTGGTGGTGGTGGGGGGGGGGGGGGAGTATGTGCCGGGATGCAGAGACCGTGCAGACACTAGTTCCCAGGGAGCTTCAGAAACTGGAGGGGCCTCCCCAGCAGGAGGAATCCCATCAGGACCATGGAAAAAGGCAAACAGAGGGAGTGTCTCAGGCAAGGGGGGACTGCGCAGTGGGCGGAGTGGCGGTGGGCAGGGCCTGTGTGGAAACCCGCTTGCCTGCAATGGGAAAAAGTGGTGTAGACAGGCCAACCGAGGAGGGAAGGAGTGTGGCCCCTTTCTAAGGCTGGAGGGGAAGGTGCCTCCCCTCATCCCAGTGCTCTGCTAGAAGAACATGGGCAGGACTCTGAGGCCCTTTACTCCTCGATGAGAGTTAATGGTTTCCCTCGGGGGCCTCAGTTACCACATGGGCCACGGGCCCCACCTGCCCCAGGGGCACAGCTGAGGGAGGAGGGCAGATAGCGCTCACCGCCCGCCTGCCCGTCTCTTGCCATGTGAATCACTGTGCTCTACGCTTTGACCAAGCCTTCCAGATGCTCAGGGGCCTCTCCACCAGGGATCACCTTTCTGCAAGCCATTGGGACCTGTCCAACAATGAGCCTGTCTCTGCCTTGGCCTGCGTTTGCCTGTGTCTCCTGCTGGTGTGAAGACCCCAGTTCACTAGGCACAGATGGAGTTGGGGGCCTCAGACCGTCTGTCCACTGAGAGCTGGATGTGGAAGCCTCCCAGGCAGACTCTGAGCTGTGCCTGCCAGCAGCACACTGCTGTCACCCGCTGCCACCATCTATGAGATAATGTCTCTCCATTTGGGGACTGTGACATAGTTATATCAGACCTCAACGGCCAGTGCTCACATTCTGGGCCAAGACCAGTGTGACAGCAGGGAAACCTGAGCTGCGAGGGACATTCTCAGGCTCAAAAATCACAAACCCGACAGGGAAAGGCATTTGATCAGAAAATGACACCATTTGGGTTATTTTCATGCTCTGGATTTAAGCTGCCCTTTACGTGGAGCCCCCCCGGTCACAGGATGTTGGTGCCAAGTGATCCTGGTGGATGGATGACTCTCACTTGTTTTTCACTGTAGAACAAGGTCACGTCTGTTTGGGGTACACGATGAGGTTGTATAGGCGAGAGGGCCAGCCCCAGGTCGGGTCTGTGTTTTCTGCACCCAGGACCTGCAGGCAGCGGCAAGGCCAGGTTCTGAGGCTCCGTGGCAGCCAGCTGGCCTGGGTGTGAGTGCAGGGAGAACTTTCTCCCCTCCCCAACCCCTGCTCCTGCCCCCAACACACAACTCCTGAAACGTCTATCCCTGTTCAGGGTACAATGCTGTGGTGTCTAATGCCATCTAATCAGCTCTTTGATCATCCTGAACTTGCAACTAAGAGGGAAGGACAACTGTCAACCACTTGGAGACCCCAGCATCAAACAATCAGTTCATGAATTCAGGCGATGCATGTGTCTGCTTTTTACTGAGCACTTTGCTGTGTGCCCTGGAGAAGACAGACCCACAGGCAGCATAGTCTGTACTCTCAGAGTACATCATGAAGGCGCGAAGGACAAGGGCTGCACTCAGGGAGCCGTGAATAAATGGTCAAACATTGACTGGTCTGGCACTGATGAGAACTGAGATAGGAAGGAAAAGAGAGACTATTCCAGGGGCAAGAGCAGGAGAGGCCTGTGCCCACACCAGTGAGTCACCTAAGCCCTTTTCTCTCTTAAGGCTGAAGGTAGAAGCCCCTTTCTCCAGAGCAGTGGGAGAGTCTGCCTTCAAGCTGTCAATAATTTTGAATGAGAGTTCTGGGTTTACCAATTTTAAAACTCGAAAGGGTTGAAACCCTCTCCAGAGCGATGAAGGGCAGCATGGTCTACTGGTGAACGGACTAGAGTTCCAGGAGACCTTAGTTCTAGACCTAGTGAACAGAAAGGCTTTGCATCAGCTTTTCATTTGCACGTTGAAGGCTTTAGGTTCTCCCCTGCGTATGAAGGGTGATATTGTTACAGGGCAGCAGAGACATCAGGGAACTAGAAGCGGAAGGCCTGGGTTCTAGTCTCAGCTCTGCCAGTAATAGTAACAAACACTACGCACTGTGTGCTAGAAGTTGTTCTACGAATCCTGAAAGTATTAGCGCCGTCCCCCGCAGTCTCTGTGAGGAGAGCAGCATTACTGTTTCCATTCAGGACGGAGGAGGAGACTAAGGCACAGATGGTGTCAATCACTTACCCAAGGACACAGAGCTCATCTGCGGCAGAGCTGAGATCCCCCCCTCCGTTGGCTGTTGGCAAAGCGAGTTTCTTAACCCCTGGGCTATTGCCTCTTGAAAAAAATGGGCGAATGATCTTGGGCAAGAGACAAACTCTCTGCATTTAATTCAGGACTCTAGTAAATTCCCAATTTCCTTTAAAAAGTGATTCTCAAGCTCTAGATAAGACATTGGACCTGAAATACTTTGTAATTTAGAAAGTCCTATACATGTGTAAAGTATTCCATGTCTCAGAGGAATGATGAAATGATGAAATTAGAGGGCTGATGAAACATACCCTGGAATGTGGAAAACAAAAGTACGTACCCTGATTTCCACACTACCGCCGTCGGAGAAAGGCCAGCTGGGACGAACAGGTCCTTGGACTCCATGCAGATTCCGGGGTGTGGCTTAGTCTTCAAATCTGCATGGTATCCTTAATTAGGGGAAAATGCAATTTAGAAATGTCTTATCCTAGGAGACAGAGTCCAGACCTTCGTCTCGGGAAGCGCGTCTCAGCTCGTTTCCTTCCTCCACTGTCACTGTGCTTCCTTCCCTCCTCCAGGCTGAGGCCCGAATGGCCTGGGGAGGATCCTGGGATCCACGTCAGGACGAAAGCGAATCATCCGCTCATTTCCATGGCAAACGTGTAGAGCATCAGCCCTGTTCTAGAAACTGGCCCGGGTGGGAGGACAGCCTGTCTGACGTGATGGAGCTGGACGGGGCCTTATCTATGATCCAACCCAGCCTCTGTTGGAAGGGAAGAAACCCAAGGGCAGGGAAGTGCAGAGATCGCCCAAGGTCACTGTGGCCCGAGACGAGAAGCCGGCTCTGCAGATGCCCAGGCCAAGGTGTTCCGCCCAGTTCCTTGCTTCCCTGCTGGGTGAGTAGGAATTTGTTCAATTGGACCATCCTGTCCCTGTGACAATTCCAAACAATGTCAGGAGATTTTTTAAAAACTCACCTTTGAATTGGTTCCTTCTCGGCCTTTATGTGCCTGAGGAGTTAAGTTGGCACAATCTATTCGGGGCTCATGGATACTCCTAATCACCTGATTTCCTGTGGCAAGGACTGTTTCCCTTTGGGACTGAAATCTGCATCCATTCAGGGTGTTGTGTGTTCCTGTGAGCTGAAACAACCAGTCACAGCCATTAAATACCACAACAAATGCCCAGGAAGTGGACTTTCCACCTCCCACCCCCTCAGCCCCGCCTTCCCTCTTCACAGAGACCCTCCCCACTGGCAGGAGGGTAATTCAAATCTTTTGATGTTATTGGTCCCTCTCAACTTAGTGGAACCAAAAGCGGAATGGTAGGGGGGCCTTTTACCAGGTTTGGGTTGGAGGTTGGAGAGTATGTCTCTTAGGGAGAAATCAACACCATGTTGAGCCCAGAATTCATCAGATTCTCCCTTCCGTGATGAAGAGGCCCTTTCCCTCCAGCTCCCAAGTGGCTCCAGCTGGATGTGCTTAGAAATGGGTCATGGCGAAGACTGCCTCTGGGGACAGTTCCACCTCGGCCAGTCTCAAAAGGCGTTAGAGTCAGGAGCTAGCTGGTTACTGCGGCCAGGGTCCCTCAGAGCTCCCCCAGCCTCAAAGGCTGCTATACACCTATGAACACTCTTGGTGTGCAACTGAGAAGCTGGTGTATTTCTACAACTGAGGGGCCACGTGGAGGAGACAGAGCCCGAGGCTCCCCTCGCTCACGTGGAACCTGGTGTTCTTCCTGTCATCTGGTTTAGTGAAGGGGATTTTGCGGGGTGTGGGCTCTCTTGTGTGTGTAGGAAGATGGAAAGAAAATTGCCAGATGACAACAAGGATTCCAAGCCTATCAGAGGAAGGAAAAACATTACTCACCGACACAAGAAGGCTGCCAACTCCATTTATGGATCGGGCAACTATACGCAGGGAAAGTCTGTTAGGAGCCTAGATGGTGAGCACAGAGGAACTGGCCAAGGCTTCCGAGAAACTGTGAGATGACAGAAAATAATAAAGGGCCGGGGTGTAGCACTGGGTGCTGCAGAAACCACAGTAAACTAGACAGCCTGCCTTCAAGGGGTTAAAGACAGGCATTTTCATGAGGGGCCGGTCACGGTAGATGCCTGACTGCCCTAGGGCTTCTTGATGAAGTCAGCCAGATGTTTCAAGCAAGTTGTGCTCACTCTGGCTCATTTAAGATAACCTCTGTTTAATTAAATGTTATTATTTTTTTAAAGGGACTTGTTTATTACATACTGCTTATCAGTGCAGGGGTGAAAGGCTTAAGGAACTATGAGCAGATGCAATTAGCAACAGTGCTTTGCTTTCACATCATCTTTCCCATTTGAGCATTAATTATTCAGCATTTTCTCACCAGTTTCCAGAAAGTTCCTCTAGGAGGCTGAACTCCCAGAGGTGATTCGAGGGAGAGGAAAGCTTCTGCAATATCTCCAGAGGCCATTTTGTATCTTTCAACGTCCGAACTGTTTTTACAACAGGTTTTCCATGGCAACTTGACAAGTCACTAAACTCTCTGCATCTTAGAATCGGGACTTCAAGTCAGGGGAAGGGATGGACATGGCTAAGATTTCTAGTCGGGTGTCAGTCAGCTCAGGCTGCTGTAACAAAGAGTATATACAGGGTAGCTCAGACAACAGAAATTCATTTCTCACAGTTCTGGGGGCTGAGAAGTCCAAACTCAGGGGCTGGCAAGGTAGGTTTTGTTCTCAGGCACCTTCTCTTGGTGTGTCGGTAGCTACCTTCTCGTCATTGCTCCCATGACCTCTTCTTCAGGCCAATGTGGAACGAGAAAGCTGTGGTCCGTCCTTTGCATACAAGGGCACTAATCCCTTCATGGGTGCCCCACCCTCATGACCTCATCTACGTCTCATTTCCTCCCAAAGGCCGGCCTCCTAATGCTATCACGTGAGGGACTAGGACTTCAGTTGTGTGTGTGTGTGTGGTGGTGGTGGTGGGGGGGGGGGCACAAACAGTCCATAGCAGTGTGAGAGTTTGGAACACAGAAAGAATTGACCAGAATGTTTAATCTTGGGTCAGTGGTTATTCTGATTTCATAGAAGGTAATGCCAGGGCCATCTTCCCCGTAGGACAGATAATGTAGAAGCGAGGGCAAGGAATATCATTATATTTAAGATGGACATGTAACCGTAAGTTGGCTTCTGTATTAATTTATCCAAAAGACAATATGACTAGTTAGGCAGCCTAGTTGACCCATGGCAACTGGTCGCCTGACATACAACGGTCTCGGGACAGAGGATGTAATTTTGGAGCCGTGCAGGAAAAGGTGAATGACAGGACAGGATGTTTCTTCTAAAGGTTCTTTTTTTCCCCTGCTGTTGCCTAGTTTTGTTTTTAAGGGAAGGGCTTTGGAAATAAACATAGAGAAGGAATTGGGTGAGGAAAACTCCTGGTCCAAGGCTGCCTGCTCTAAAAGAGACCAGATGAGGAACATTCCTATCACTTGGGAAAACCCACAGAAACCCTAATGTTATGAAGAACTCAGGTCATTGCACCCCAGCGGTGGGTATCCGTCACATCCAAGACCTCAGCACGTGGAGCTTGCAGAAACCTAAGCCCTTGCCCCAACTCCCCCACACGGCTAAAAGGGGGTGCCCAACCCTCCCTGTTCCTCAAGCATTAAGGCCACAGATATTACTGCTATATCCACACATGCACACTCATCCGTCCAGACAAGTTTTTGCCCTGTAAATGCCATAGGATCCTCGCAAGTCCACATCTGAGCCAGGTACACACCTGTACAAGGAGCTACTTCTGTTTCAAACATCAGGGCACCAGCTTTCTCTATCTCATCCAAACAGATCATGGAAAAGGAAACTTTTTGGGTCCTCACTCATATGCAGGACATACAAAGCGGTCTGGAGCAGATCTGGTGTTAATTTCTCAGTGCTTCGAGCTGGAGTAAGTGGTTAATCCCAAGGAGGTTTACACTGGAGACTGCAGACCGAGTCTTGGCTCCAGAGATTGTTCCACATCATGTGTTGTGCAAATGTGCCCTGGCAGAAGAAAGGGACTCCGTTCCACAGCAGATGGGCTTCTCGTGCAGGCCGGCTCCAAGGTAATATATGACTCAAGCACGAAGTTATCTAGATTCCCTCCTCTCTTAAAATGCATGTCTTCCTCTCTGACTGAACTTCCCCCTTTGCTCCTTTCCCTGCTCTTGCCCTTTCAGATCATGGCCCAGAAGCTTGTTCTGGGGCCCACAAACAGCAGGTGATTTCATCCCCATGGGGCCAACACGTTGGCCTACACTAACCCAGATGTCTTCGAGTCATTCGTTTTTATTCTTATGGCAGCTGCCTAGTTTTCTCCCTTTTAAATGTATTTTTTATTGATTTCAGAGAGAGGAAGGGAGAGGGAAAGAGAAAGAAAGAAACATCGATGATGAGAGAGTCGTCATTGAGCGGCTGCCTCCTGCACTCCCCCTACTGGGGATCGAACCTGCAACCCAGTCATGTGCCCTGGACAGGGAATCAAACCGCCATCTCCTGGATCCTAGGTCGATGCTGAGCCGTTACGTCCGGGTGTCAGCTGCCTAGTTTTACTCTGTTGTGTTCAGGCGGATGGACACTGCAGCAAATGTGGTGGGAAAGACAGCAAACTACCTGTAAGAGGGAGGAATTTATCCTACTTTCTTTTCTTCAAGGTTATTACTTTGTCTCTGAAGAGTTTTCCTTGTAGGATCCTAGACATGGTTTAGATGAGCTGTTAGAGGTGTGAAGGAAAGAGTTTTAAATCTGAAACCAAAGGATTTCCAAGATGACTCAGAGCAAGTGGAAGAGAAATTTCTCTTCATGGTAAATGCATCCCTTACAAATTTGTGTCTGAGGAAGGGAAAGAGTTGAGAATATTTCCTGCAGGCAGACTTTCCCTTTCTCTCTCTCTCTCCTCTCCCTCCATCCCTTCCTTCTTTTTTTTTCTTTTTCTGTTTTCTGATCCCAGTGAGATAGAGTAGGTAAAGGTCAAAGACTGGGGAGTAGAGAGTGTATGTTGGGTATTTTTGTGACTGAATAATTTTAAAAACTATTTTCAAATCAGGACCAGTTTTCTTCAAAAGTGCACAGCTTTAGAACCTGATGGCCCACATGCTTAGGCTGCAAACTGTTACAAACCATGTGAATTTTGGCATAGAAAATATAAAAACAAACTTCTTCCAGTTGACATTTGATGTTGAATAAAGGTATAAGGTCCTAAAAAGAAGATTTGTCTCCCTCCTTCCCTCTCTAAATCTTCTTTCCAGCAAATTCTTTTTACTGAATTTGTTCACACATTTTACCTCCTAAAAGTTAATAATGATGAGCTTCAGTATTTATTTCGTACCTGCTATTCACTGGGTACAGACAGGGTGGGGAAAAGTAGGTTTACAATTGTGAATATGAGAAACCAAGTTTATTCTTGTATTGTTTATTAATTATTGTATTATTTCCCATATGAACTGTAATCTTACTTTGCCTCACCCTATATACGGGAAAGTTGAGGAGGCATAGGGGTATAATGAGAACCAGAGACACAAGATATGTTCCCTGCCCTTGAAGAAGTATACTTTTACTGTGTATCTACCCCTCCCTCCCTCCCTCCCTCCCTCCTCCCACCCCCCCACCCCCCCATCCATGCATGTATCTACCTGCCTACACACACATTGATCTGAGAGGCAGTGCAAATAACTGTGAGGAAAGAGCATTTGGCGCAATCAGATAAAGCTTCTTGGAGAAGGTGGAACTGGAATTGGCCCTGACCGGTAGGGGGAAGGCCATCTACCTGCTGGAGAGAGAGGAGCATGGGCTAAAGAACAGAAGCAGGAAAGAGCAGGTAGATCGAGCCCCTGGGTTTCTGTGGAACCATCTCCATAATACATCCACCCCCAAGTAAAAGTCCTACTGCGACCAGGCCCACGTGACGTTCCTAGAAACACATGGAGCCTTGACAGGTGCCCTCACTACTCTTGAAGGAACGCTTTGTGCCTATAGACATTAGAGGGAACTTGTGACAGCCGAGTGAAGCTGGGAAGGAGCGGGCTTGCCATCACTTTGCTGAATTGGACTCCATGTGAGTATTTGCAAAGGAAGCAAACACCAAAAGGGTTTTTGTTAATAAGGTCCACCCTCCCTAATGGCAAGATATGAAATGCAGACATTTTGCTAATTCACGGTTAATCTTTTCAGTAGGTACAGGGGCAGAATGGTTCTTTAACAAGGGCACAGGCAAAAGGGCTGTCTTCCTGGGTTCACCGATCACTGGATCCAATTCAACCCAGTACAGAGAAGCCATAGCTCCTGCAGACGTTGGGGCCTCTGTCTGCAGTCGCTGACTGTTGTGTTCTTCTAGCTTGGTCTTTACCCTCATGGATTAATCCAAGGGTCTGGAAGTAATTATAGCCAAATCTCCACTGCTCATAAGAACAGGGTGCAACAGTGACATGGAACATACAGGGGAGAAAACAAGCGAAAGGGCGGACTTATAGATAAGGCCCAGACTCTATCATCATCACACTCCAATATTAGAATTTGTTTGCCACGCCCTGGCCCGTGCTGCTCAGTGGTGTTGCCCGAGCACTGAAGGGTTGCAGGTTTGATTCTGGCCAAGGCCACGTACCTGGGTTGCGGGTTCGATCCTGGCCCTGGTTGGGGCGTGTGGGGGAGGCAACCAACTGATGACTCTCTCTCACATTGGTGTTTCTCCCTCTTCCTCTCTCCCCCTCCTTCCATCCCTCCCCTCCACTCTTTCTAAAAATTGATGGAAAAAATATCCTCCAGTGAGGATTAACAAAAAATACTTTGCCATTTCCCAAACACTGATTCAAGAGGCAAAGGGGTCTATTTCAGGTTAAAATGAGTAGATAATGTCACCTCGAGAAATGCTAAATTTGGATCTTGATACTATTACTTTTTTCCTGTCATTTTTCCCTCCTGACTTTCCACCTCCCAGAAATAGTGTGCCAGTGGCTTACACAGCAGCATCTGTGGGCAAGGTTTGAGGAATCAAGAGGCGTGGAGAAACCAGATTTTGTCATGTCAGTGGAGAAACATCAAGCCAGGAATTCTCTATTACATCGCATGCTTGTTTTCACTCCCAAGAAAGCACAGTTCAAATGTACGTTCAGACCAGGGACAGGTGAGCAGTGCCCCGATTTCCTCCCCCACTTCAGAGCCACCTGGGTCCAAACCCTGCTGCTGCTGGGCACGGTGGGAAGAAAGTGCTGATATTTTCTCGTTTCTTGCTTGACACACCCTTCTGGCTTTATGTTCTGCTGTTTTCAAACCAGCCAGGGTTGTCTTTGCGTAGTAAGGACCATCGCGCAAGTCCCAGGCTGCTGTAGTGTTTGGGGCGGTCTCCCTCGCTGGCTGTCTCCTGAGAATTACTGTTTTGTGTGTAGCAGCATCTCTCATCCTTTGTACCACCAGGAGTGATGGAGGTTTGCTGGCTGAAATGTATCCTCCAGTGGTTTCAGTCTCTTGTCCATAAATGCAGCTCCAGCATCTGTTGCCTGGGGTTTCTTGCGCTCCCAATGGAAAGGAAGCAGAGGGCCTTCAACTGCAAATGCATCGTGGTTTTCCTTCCTCTCTAGTACACTCCCTCCCTGGTTCCCATTTCCTCCTGTACCCAGCAGGGTTGGCTCACTGTCCCTTCCTTCCTGGGAAAGCACCTCTGCTCCAGTGCAAAGGGAGACTAGAATCAGCAGCAGCCTGAGGGGCTCCGGAGCCCGAGGCCAGCCAGGGGACAGCTGGCTGAACAGGTGCCCGAAGTGAGGCATCGCCAGCCTCTCCCTCAGACAGCAGAGGCCTGCAGGAATGATGCTATTGACATTTCAGAGAACAGCACTTGTACTGCATAGAGCTTGTTCTTATATATTATCTCATTCACTTCTCAAAAAGGTTGCAATTTATTTGTCCCCTTTTCTTTCCTAAGAGAAATTCAAGTCATAGTGAAGCTCGCTGACCATGTCCTCACAGCCGATTAAGTGGCAGAGCTAGGATTTCAGTCAGCCTTTTCCAGCTCATTTTATTTTATAGACCCCTGAGGCCACCTCACATACAGGAATTAGTAGGAACAGACTTGAAAAAATTAAGGGGGGTCAGAATGTGACTAAGACAACAGGGAAGGGACTAAGCTGTTTACATGTGAGAGCAAACCCCTTGTATCCCATAAACTCCTAGGAATTGTCAACCATGATGAAAATACTCCTCAGGTAGACAGTCTTCCAATATTCTCAGGCGTAAAGGGTCATGACCCCACGTTCCTCAGCACGCCAGGCCAGGCCCCGTCTGACCCGTCCTTTCCAGCCTCTGGCCGCTCTGTTCCTGTGTGCTCTGCTCCTACTGCGTGGCACCGCTTGCAGCTCTCCATGCCTTTTCCTTAGACACTTCTTGATTGTAGTGAAGTATGCATAACCCGAAACTTACCATCTGAACCACTTCCCGTGCACAGTTCAGAAGGGCTATGTATACTTATACTGTTGTAAAGATCTCCAGAACCTTTTCATCCCACAAAATTGAAACTGCACCCATTGCCCAACAATTGCTTCTTCCCCTCCCTCGAACCTCCCACCACTCTACCTGGTCCCGAGTTTGACTGCTCTAGTACCTCGGTGAAGTCGTATGCTTGTCTTTCTGTGACTACTCCGCCTTTGCACTGTTCCATCTGGATACCCTCCCCACACTTTCACTGGCTAACTCTTGTTAATCCTTCAGGGGTCCATTTAGATATTATCAGTTCAGGCTTTCCATGGCGCCCCAATCTCAATTAAGTGCCCTTCTATAATCACACCCAATCTGAGTTGCCTGTTCTAACCCCTTGATACTGAAAGTGTGGTGGAAGAGCGGCATGCTCCTTGGCACACGTCTGGGAGCTTGTTAAACATGCAGCGCACTAGGCCACTAATGAGATCCTGGGTAAATCACACACACACTCAAGCTTGATGTGCTGTTCTAACTCACCAGGGGTCTGCGCAGCTCTCATGAGCCAAACCTGGCCAGCTGCCTGTTCTAGTGGAGCAGAGCCACAGTCGTTTGTATACGTATTGTCTATGCTTTTATATGACAATGGAAGAGCTGAGTAGTTGCAACAGAGGCTTCCACAGGGCCTAAAATATTTTTTCTCTGGCCCTTCACCAAAAAGGCGTGCTGGCTCCTCTACTAGACTGCAGGATTCTTAAAAGTGAGAACCGCTCTTATTTTGCTTTGAAAGAAGGCAGGCAGATCAGTGTAAGGTAAGTTATGATGTAAGCTTGAAGGTAGGCCGACAAGATTTACAACTCGTCCTGACATTTCCTTGCAAGTGACTATGGGCAAGTCACAAATTCTCTGTGCCTGTTCCTCATCTATACACAGGGACGTGTCATAAAACCTACTGTACAGGGTCAAAGTGTGGGTCAAATAAATTACTGTATGTTAAGTGCTTCAAGTGGCACCTTCAGCAGATGTTCCCTCTTAGCCAGTACCAGGTATTTTTAGAGTATCAGGGGGTTTATTGATGTTGGCAGAATGACCCATGTAACACACTGTCTCCACTCATTCTCTGCTTCTTTGCTAACATCTAGTGATTTTTCTTAGGTATCTAACCTTCCTGGAGGGTGGCTTCCTCTCTGAGGGGTAAGTACTATTGCTAGTCAATCATGATAATGCCATTCTCAATGTCAGTGGACAACCTTATCAGCGGGCAACCTTATCAGCAGGCAGTTCTGGCCAGAGTCACAAGCAGATCCTTGACAGGCTTCTGGGAAATGGCTTCCTCACTTTTTAAAATAAAAATTGGAAGAGAAGCCCCTATTCTTTCACAGATATTGTTTCTGTATGAATGTGATGCCCCAAACTGCGACAACCATGAAGATAGATGGTCTGAGAACAGACTTGCGTGTTTACAATGGCAGAAAGGAGGAAAGAATCCAGCCCTTTCTGAGGTCAGAGCTGCTGAATCCATTAATGCTTGGGGCTTACCTACTCAGGTAGTAATTTTATGGAAGAAAATACCTTTTCTTAGTGGTTTCAGTACAAAGCATCCCAACTCCTTCGCCAGGGACCATGTTTACACATATTTTTACTCCACCCAGGACCTAACAACTGTTGTTGGGTGCGATGAGGAAAGGAAGTGTGGTAGTTGGAAAATGAATGGGCTGGGCAGGGCAAAAACAAAGAATGAAAAATGTTCTGGGTTAGTGCAGGCCCAATTCTTCACTGCCTTTTATCACTCTCAGCCGGGAGCATCTCCTCCTGAAACCTGTGGCTCTCTCCCAAATGCCGAGCTTCCTTGTTGTCTGAACTTGTTACCCAACTAACAAGTTGGCAGGTTATTTCAAAATCAGATGGGTTTTGATTATTTCCTTGGTGATATCCATAATTTCCCCTCTGGGCAGAAGGAGGGTATGAGGAACTTATCTTTTTTGGGCAGAGAGTACAGGTGGGGTCTCTTATATAACATGAAATATATAGAAGTTTCCTTTGGGTTGGAAGTGCCAAAAGATTCCTCAGAATTTATAGCCACAGGGATTTTCTGGTGTGTCAACTTATGTACTGGTTTTGTACCAAGAGAATCAAAGCAATATAGAATCAAAACTAAATACATATGAGGGTAAAGTATGAGGACAGAAGGTGACAGAAGACAGGGCTCCACCTGTCCTGAGGAACACCTTGGCCCTAGAAGGAGGTGAAGATCAGCTCCAGTAAGTCAGCTGAGCTCCCTGCAGTTCCAGGCCCTGCAAGTGCTCACCAAGGACAGATGTGCTGAGCTCCTTCCACCTGTGAGGGTCTCAGGTGAGAGATGCTTGTGGAACTTTGGCGCCACAGAAATCACTGTAACAATCGATTCACTTTTAAGGCTAGAAGGCTCCAGGAGACACTATCTCATTTATCTCCGTCTTTAGGCAATAACATACCTAAAGCCTCTCAATTACAGTAGCACCAATTTTATGGTTAAAAGCCTGGGGGTGGAGAGAGTAGAAAGGTTTCACAACTTTCTCCTATGAACCACTTTGTGTGTACATCATCTACCTGAGAGTTGAATAGAATCTTGACCCTTGTTCTAGACCCACCCATTCTCATCACTCTAACCCCAAGACCCTCCCCAAAATGGGGGAACCCATAATTCAGTGAAAGCAGGGCTCTAAGGACTAAAGGACGCAGGGTGAGCAAAGGTCTCACAGTGACTCCCTCCACATTCCCTTGCCAGCTCCTCATAGGCATCTAACGCATACCACTTCCCTTGTGACCTCCCTCTGCTGTCTTCTCCACCAACCCTTCCTCCTAACTACTCCATTTTTATTTTTATTGAATTTAGGGGGGGGGGGGGAGGAGGGGGAGAGAGAGGGAGGGAGAGGGGGGAGAGAGATTTGTTGATCCACTTATTCATGCATTCATTGGTTGATTCTTATATGTATGTGCTCTGACTAGGGATCGAACCTGCCACCCTGGCGTATTGGGATGCTGCTGCAACCAACTGAGCTACCCGGCCAGGGCCCAATGGTTTCATTTTTCTAGTCACTGCAGCCTGACACAGCCCCTTTGCCCTCATCGCTGTTGCTCTTAAAGACTAACTAGAGCCTTAAGAATTGGAAGTTAAATTCTTTTTATGGGCAATCAATTACTTATAAGTTTACTAATATTACTGGTTCTGATGAAAAGTTCCCTGTCAGACTTGTGAGGAGAGAACCCCAATTCCAGGGGTTCCTATTCTTTGGGGATTCTCAGCTGTGGAGCACGTTTCCCTTCCCTTTGGAAGCACTGAGCTGAATATGCAAACTGCCATGTGATTTTGTTGAAGACAGAGAGGTCACAAAGGCCCAAACTCAATTGCTCCTAGAGAGGAGACTAGGAGAAAATATCAATTAGTGAAATGTGTGATGCAACTTTTTTTCAGGAAAGGGTGTGGAGGGTGAGTGGATCTACCAGAAGCTCTGGCAGTCTGCGGTCTTCTGATAGGAACAGTGTAGCCACCCAGGGAAGCGCCTTCAATGACATCCTCCAGAGGGCTGAAGTGTTGGAAAACAGCCAATGAGCAAGAAGTCCCTTGAGAAATGCTTTCCCTCCCTCTTCTGGAATTGTTGGTCCCTAATGAACTTTCAGATTCCTGGTGGGAACAGAGAGCTCGGAAGATTGTCTTCTCCTCCAAGGAAACGTGGCTTTATTTTTCCTTGGTTTACCTAGATTCTCTATGTTGGTGTATTAGGTATACGTATACACAAGACCAGATTATCGGCAAACAATCTTATGGAGGGGGGCAAAAGGGGCTCAGAGATTCCTTTTTCAAAGGAAACAGAATCTACCCACCAACAATACCCCAAACACCACACCAAAAGGTATGACAACTGGACATGAATAGAATTGGTACATATATCCCTCCATTACCTGCTACAAATGGAGTAGAACTGAGGGAAAACTGTGCCACTGAGACCCATGCCTTCTGAGCCACGGCCCAATTCTAGCCTCCTCACTGGTCTCTGGTGGCAGAGTAACTCTCCTTTCCCACGTTTAGAAGACTGGGTAAATGACCGATGGCTAGGGGGAGACACCCATCCTCTTGGGGTTGTCTGGGGTATCTGAGGCAGAGGTGGTTATGGCAGACTCCTCAACCGAGGCACTGAGATCCAAGAATTCCAGGATGATGTCCCAGAGGCAATAAATCAAATGCCTGAAACAAATGGACAAGACAACTTAGAGGAAGGTCTGGCTCAGTCAAGAGACACTGGATCTTGTCTATGATATTTGCTTTCCCTCCTCTCACCCCCATTACTGATATCCTTAGTAGACTCTAAAACTTCAGTAGCTGGGCAAAGCCTCTGCAATGGAACAAGTTTGTTGAACTAAAAATGGCTATGACTCCATTAAAGGTAGAAATAGAACTTGAGACTAGATTTTAGGAAATTTCATATTTATTTTCATAGCTATGCTAGCACACCAGCACTGTTCCTCCGAGGGAGGGAGGGATAGCAACTTTCTAAGAATTTCAGAGCTACTGACTACTGCCATGTCCCATAATTAATCACTACAGATTTACTGGCCACCTTACAGGCAAGGAGGCAAAGGCTAGGGCCCTTGAGGATGGGAGTTAATAAATGCTGTCTGCTTCAGGACAAGGTTTGAGAGAGGAGTGGAAGTGCTCAATACTTTCAGAAGCATCTAGCCCCAGGTGCCAGCCAGGGAAACACCTCCCTCTTCTGAATCACTCTAGGAGTAATCACCAGGTATCTCTGGTTACCTTACCCAAGCCCAACCTCGTTAGCTTATCTACCTCATGTTACATGCAGACAATTCCTGATCCTACTACTAATCATAGCTTTGCTGTGAAGCCAAGAACCCATGGCTGACAATCATTATATGGCCTACTATGTGCAGACCCGGGGATGCTCTCAGTGTTCACAGAGGCTGGTGGATGGTGGAAAGAACTGTTAAGCACACTAAACAGGCTAGAGGGTCACCAGGGTTTTCAGCAGCTCACATGGGGGCCTGCATTGCATCCTTCCGGATGCAAACACAGATGCTGGCCCAACACTAGCTCACTACCACAGGACAACCTTCCAGAGCCAGTAGTGTGGGCTCTACTTAGTATGTATGGACATCAGTCTGTAATCGGGGCCTAGGGCAAGGACAGACTGCGGTCCCATTCTCCTCAGTGTGGGTGCCTCTGAGACAGAGATGGCTTCAGTTATGCTGATGTTGGGTGCATATTTTTCAGCCTACCTGTTGATGAGGGGTTGCTGTAGTGACTCCAAGACTAGACTCCAGCTCAGCTGGCACTTGTTCACCCCAAGGATTTCTACTACGATACCTAAAGAGGAAAACACAGAGTGTTGTTAGTGTTATAATAACATCTCCTCATCATATCTGCTATCTTTATTCCAATGGCTATTTCTGGCATACCTCTGAACTACACAGCCAAAGTAAAAATTCTCAGAAAACAGAAAGCTAAGAAAAAATATTTCTTAGGTTAGGTACCTATTTAAGAATGGGCCTCAAGAAATAATTTTGTAACCTGCCATTAAAGGCGGTGACCCTGATGTAACAGTTCAGGCTGGAGAACAGAGGTTAGTAACAGTAAACAGTGCTGTCCAGAGCTAAGAGTGCACTACTGTGTGCACTCTGGTTAACACAGCACAGCCACAGACTGCCTCCCCTGAGCCCTCAAAATACAATGTACAAAGCAAAGAAAAAAACCCCTTTAGAGTTTGTTTTACCTATTGCTAAGGACCATGCACCTTACTCAATGTCCTCAATTTATCAGGGATGAGCTTATGCATGACATACATTTTCTTCCCTGGTCCAAAATGCTATGAGTTGTTAGAGAACCTGAATCATCAGCTGGTGAGAATGGTTCTGAGACCTGTCCCTGTGGTGCAGGCAGAGCTTCCCCAGACCTGCCCACTTATTATCCCAATAGCTTCAGGATTCGCACCTACGACTTCTGGTGTGGTGACAGCAATCCTTTCCATTCCCTCAGTATCAGGGTGAGGAGTAAGAGAATCGCAGCCCTAGTCATTTTCCTGTTAGCCTGAGAAGTGGCGGGCCAACAGGTTTTGAGTCTGTCCATATTTAAGACCCTTTTAAAAATGGGAAAGGGTGTGTGGAAATGGTGGCAAAGCTTGAGTGGAAGGGAACAGTTATTTAGGATAATAAATCTCATTGTCCAATTACCTGGCAGAATTCCCATCAGGGTCTGCAAAGCCTGTTTCTTAGCTGCCACCTTCTGCTCCTGGGTCCTTCTAGGCCGTGGGTGCTTAGGCAAAACCCCACCAGGCCAGATGGACTCCTGAAGAAGTTGGAGGTACTGCACCCAGCACTGTGGACATGTTAGATTAGCTACTTGCACCTCCAGCCACCTGTGGGGGGGGGGGGGAGAAAAGAAAGGTCAGATAAACCCGAAGGAAAGGGCACAGGAGGTGTAAGTTATGTGAGCAATCAGAATAGGGCAAAGCTAAGTTAGCACCAACTCTCACAGATGAAACCAAGCCAATTCGACAACCTGGGCTCAAAGAATTCCAAGGTGAGCAATAATAATGATATTGTTATTTACTAAGTGTTCCGATCTGAGCCACACCTTGTACTCGGGGGTTTACAAAACACAACAATAAAAGGGCCTCTGTCTCTGGGCCAGGTTGCACCTTTCCAACTCTCCTTCAGTAACTTTTCAGTAACATGGACACATAGCCTTTATAGTTAAGGCTTTGACGACTTTACACAAATCCCTCACCCTTGTCACCTTGTGCACATTCAGTTGGTCCCATGACCTGTCTTGAGCATTTCCTACATCTGCCCTTTGCTCATAATAGTTCGCTCGCTGACAAGGAATCTCCTTCCCAGTGGCAGAGTCATCCCTCCGGCAAGACCTATTTAAACGCCACCCATCCACGAAATCCTTGAGCACTCCAGACAAAGTGCTTTCTCTCTCCTAGGCCTCCACAGTCTTAGTTCTGCAGCACAAGTTGAAACTAATATTTTACTTTGGAATAGAAATTACTTTCTCATGTGTTTGCACCTTTACTTTCCCAATATAATTATAAGCACCACAAGAGTTCTGTTTTATGCTTCTAAAAAATTTTCCAGAGTGCCTTGGTGCTCAAGAAATGTTTGTTGATTGACTGGTAATTGTTCTTATTATAATAAAAATTTCCCCCTTTGTCTAAATTTTGGAAATGAGTTAGTAACTCTGAGGGGGCAGATATACCAAGTCTGCAGTTCTTGCAAGGCGTTTCCATCTTATGCTTTCTTTGTCCCTGCATTTTTTCAGAGCCAGTGGTCACTAGCTGAAGTTCAAGACCCCTGAGGCCTCCTCAGTATGTACCATGGTTGAGACTGGCATGGCTTATGACTGTAATGGATGGACCATCAACCACTTCTACTCATGCACGTAAGACTATTTGGTACAGCACATGGCCACTCATGCCACTGCTCCTATACCCGAGTTACCTGTCACCCATCCAAGAGCAGGGGAGGCTGCCAAGGCAAACTTTATTTAACTTCCACTCTACCAGACAGTCTGCATTCCACTCAAGCTAGGCATTCCAGACTTGGGGGCTGCAACCCCCCCAAGTCCAGGGCTCACAAATAATTCTAAGAATAGGAAGTCTGAAAGGTAATGGCAGGGCAAGAATGGCACACATCAATGGAGATCAAGAGCGGTACAAAGCTGCTCTTGCCCAAAATAGCCATCACGATCGTATTTGTTATTATTAGGGCTGCATCTCCTTTTTATAGGGCTTTTCATTCAGCGAGCCTAAGACACCCGATGAAAGGGATCTAGTAGCAAGAATTTCTGTTCCTGTTTATAGAAGGGGCCACCAAGGGGTGGATACAGTGACTAGATCGGGTTCTCTGCAGGGAAGCAAGTTACCCAACTCTCACCCCAGGTTCTCTTCTTCACCTCAAGCCACATGTACTTATGTGACTTCTGCTAAGGTGCACGATGGCACTTGGGTCTCACCTAATTGATCTGAGGGAGAAGGGCTAGCACTGAAAACCCATAACGTTTAAGTCCTTCCAAGGGCCAGAATGCCACAAACCATACACACTTTTACCATAGGCTTAAACACTCACTCTGCAGGATTCTCCTCTTGCCCAGGTTCTTCCCCCCACCCCCTCCAGGAAAACAGAGGCTTTCTCCTGAACAGGAGCCTGGAATTAGCCTGGTTTCATTTCCTAGCCCCAGGCAGCCCATGGAGAAGACTAGGGCAATAAATCTTTCTTGTTCACAGAACTTCTGAGATATGGTATCTTGTCAAGAATGATGAATATCCCAATCTGGAAGGAAAAAAATGATAAAACCCAAACCAAGAAAATCACCACCACCACCACCACTGTCAATACTGCCCTGTCCTTCAGATGATACAAAACTGGGCAAGCTGCAGACCGGGTTCTAAGGTGTGCTTTACTACACACAGTGCCTTTCTTAAGCTGTAAACAGCCACATTCAGGGGTTCCGGCTCATCTGCTGTGCCTGTCGCTGAGCACAGAACCACTTAGTAACAGTGACAAAGGCAGGGATTCTTTAGCCATCTCTTCTCCCTTCCACCCCATGTCCCTTCCTTTTACTCTACACCCTCCTCCAGAGTGAAGAGCCATACGCCACCCGAGAGGGATCGGACTTGACTGATCCCCTTTGCCCTGCTCAGCTTATTCCAAAACTGAGCGAGGGCAGAGAAAATGAAGAGACTGGGCACTGGAATATTGGAAAACAGACTGATGTCTTAACTCCTTTTTGTCAATCCTCACCCAAGGATGTGTTTCTGATTTTGGAAGGAGAGGAGGGGGAGTGAGCGAGAGAGAGAAACATCGATCGGTTGCCTGCCGTACTCGCCCCAACCAGGGATCAAACCTGAAACCTAGGTGTGTGCCCTGACCGGGAATTGAACCTGCAGCATTTTGGTGCACAGGACGACGCTCCGACCAGCTGAGCCACTGGCCAGGGCCTAGCTCCTCTTAATAAAGTTCTCTTCATCTCTCTATTCCACATGTTGTCTTTCTATACTTAACCTAGGAGTGAGAAGGTTAAAAAGAAATGTGTCCCTTCAGTTATCTTGAAGAAAAAGGAATAAAATTTATGTGTTGAAATTTCTGGAACCTATAGATACCACTTACTATCATGCTAACAGAGATCTAAAGTTTCAAGGTGGACACACATACACATATATGCCTCTGACAATGAATTATGAATTACTTACAAGAAATCATTTACTAAATACAAACGGTCTTGTTTATGTAACACAAAACGCACGAGTTAAATATGGTAGAGAATAGCCTCAAATAGAATTGGTTTTACTGTCTACTACCATTCCAGTTCTGATATTTGACTTAGAGATATCTCCTTCTATTATCCTACTTTTTCCAAACAAAAGAAGAAGAAAACAAGCCAAACCAGGTCTGTTCTGTCAGGCATCTCTGAATGATTGAGAGCAAATAGAAGCCTTACTAGTGGGCCCAGAAATAGCCAATAAAACAAGAAAAAAGCAACAACAGATTGACAGAGACATTCAAGAGCTTCTTTGATGCCAGCTGTGGAGGGTCAAAGGATGTAGAGATTAGGGAGTGTACCCGTTGTCCATGTTCCAAGGAACCTGGAATCTGTTTAAAATATACAGATAGAGCAATGAAGCAGTGGCTAAAAACCCCAACAGTTTAATACTAGGGCTATTAAGATGGCCACTTCAAGATTAGCCGAAGTTCATTTCCCAACAAAACAGCAGAATCAAATGTCATGAGTAGGGGAGAAAGCTTTAGGGATCATGTCTAATTTCATTAACCAAACTCCCCTCCCTTCCTTTTTCGAGCTGCTATGGCTGAGTGAGGCAGGGTCCTAAGTAAGGATGGCTTAATGGGGTAGACGGAGGGAGGGGAAGAAGGGGACAGTGAAATCAAAACACAGAAAATACTCCTAAGAGCAATAACACTATTCTAACAAAAGTGCCTGATGTAATGTCAATAAAAGAAAGTAGACTCATTCCTTGTACCCTTTTTATCCACTGGGTTGTACCTCTGTAGACAACCCAAGGGCAATTATGCTCCAACCTCATCTTAATGTACCACATACCCTTCGTTCGAAGAAAAAGAGAGAAAAGAAAGATCAGGTCAAAGCTTCTATCATTTTAAATAGATGTACAGTCAATTACAGGTGTCAACTCATCTTACTGCCCTTAGGCTTTTCCAACCTTGCTCTCCTGATATTCTGAACTGATTAATCCTTTATGTGGAGGACTGTCCTGTGCACTGTGCAAGGTTTAGCAGCATTCCCCTCCCCCGTACAAGTTGTGTGACAATCAATGCTGTCTCCAGACACTGTCACCTGTCATCTGAGGGACAACATGCTCTCGGGTGAGAATCACTGCCTTAGACTTAGGGTCTTTTGGATACAATACATCAGGCCATTTTTATAGTCATTTTAAAACTGGTGGTTGTAGCAGGATATTTTTCAAATTGTGGGGCAAAGAGCAGCAGAGGCTATGTAATCAGCTTTGTGGTTTGTGACATTTAAGTACATCTAAATAGAAATAGATTAGAATAGAAATCATAAAAGTGCATCTCATGTTTTGGGACCCTTCTGTTTCATATATGTGTGTGTGTATATATATTATATGGATGTATCAGACGTATTTGTGTGTATGTGCGCATGTGTACATGTGTGCACGTGTGTGTGTTCATAGTGAGTCATGGAAGCACTCCCTACCTACCCCACCCCAGCACCCTGTAGAATATGTATAATAGCACAGTCCATGAACACTGTGTTGTGTCCACAGTCCTAGCACAGTCCTATGAACATTTGCTCGTTAAAGCAGTAGCACCATTCCACAGGGTAGAAAGAAAGGAGATCTTGAGGGTGATGGTGTGGATCCACAACATTTCCCATTAAGTTGTTTTAGTCGACTGCACACCTGATAAAAGTACCGCTTCTCCTCCCTCTGATTCCTTTTCCAGGCCTCTTGCCTTCCAACCACAGCCCCTTCTTGTGTTTATTCAGTCTCCCCCTGGCAGCTCTCAGCTCAGAGCTTCTCAGCACTGGAACTACCCAGACCCAGGTTCCTCAGCTGCATCTGAGAGCTCAGCACTGCAGCCCTCTGGCTGTGTATCGAGGTCACCCGCACTGCGGCCCTCTGGCTGTGTATCGAGGTCACCACCCTTTCCAGCTGGGAGAAGAAGGAGGAAATGAACCTTAAGGGCAAGAAACTTCTATTTCTTTCTCTCAATGACTGTTGTAAAATCTGACATGGCTCATGGAGTCTATATAATTTCTTCTTTGATTTTTGCTTTTATGTTTTAAATCACAGATCCACATCTTTAAAACATGTGCTTCAAGAGTAGACTAAATACTGCCTAAACACTACAATTTAAGAATCTGAGTTCCATACTTTTATATCTAGCCACAAAGTTTTTTGTTTTTGATTAGTAATGTACAAGTTATGGGTATAAAATATGCATTAGGAATTGAAGCATTAATCAAGGAAGGAAGTAAAAGAAATCATCTGTTGAATCTTAGAGGTTATCCATTCCAGTCTCATCAATTCACATAAAAACACTGAGAAGAAGCATTTCATAGCAATAGGCTGCTTTAGAGCTAGAAGAAAATGAAGAGGTTACCCCCATCTACCCTCCTTGCAAAGTGCAAATTCCCCATGTAATCTCATGGCATAGCCAAGGGTTCTAGCCTGTGAATCCAGAAAGTCAGGCTTTTATTTTAGCTTCACCACCCATAGGAATGTGACTTTGGGGAAGTTGCTTAATTCCTGAAAAAGACACTTTCAGTTCATTAGAGATGCTTCTTAAATAATGGCAACCAAAATCTGTCTCCTTGTAACTTCTAGTCATTGCTCCTACTTGTACCCTCTGAAGTTAACAGGAGGTATTGAAGTTACCATATCATATCTTTCGTAACACATAGTACAACTGCATTTTTAAATACATCTATTATTGCTCCCTAATTCTTTTCTACTAGTTATACACCCCTGATCCCACCAACCTCAAAGTTGAGCACACAGAGGACAATAGATGTCTGATGAATGAAGGAGATGAACCATTTGTAATCCCGAGTGTATGCTGCCATGTTACTCTCTCTTTGAATGGAGTGCCCAGAACCAAACACCACATCCAGATGCACCCCGGCCAGTGGAGAATGCAGAGGGTTAGTCTTTCCTTAATCCAGACACTATACTTCTATTAATACAGCTCAAGACTCTGTTGGCTTTTGGGGCACACACATCAAAGCCCTGACTCTACAGATGCACTTTAACAAAACAATCACATCTCCCTCTGTAAGCCTAGTCTTGCCTTCTGTACTTGTGCAATTTAAAAAAAAAATCTAAATTCTGATTTATAACATTTATTTCTATTAAATTCCATCTTATTGGTTTTAGACTATCATTCTAGCCTTTCTAAAGCTTTTTAAACCTTAATTTTTATCATCCAGAGTATTAATTATACCTCTAAGGATGGAGTTACTTGCAAATTTACTGAAGAAAGAATTAACAGGGTAACAAGAGCAATGCTCTATCACTAGAAATTTCCCTCCAGGTTGACATCAATTTATTACATATTTTTGGACTAAAGATACTTGCAACAAATCACTTAAAAGTACTACATATGGATATTCTTCATATGGATATTATGAAAATATGGCAAAAACTTGTTGAAATTCATATACAATATAACCACCAATACACTCCTTTCATTTAATGGTCTAATAATTCTGCTAAGAAAATAAAAACTATGTTTACAAGCAGGACATGTTCCCACTGAATGCACACTGATTTTAAGAGCTTGCCATTTCCTTTCCCAAGTGTTCACAAAACATTTATTTAACAAACTGCTTCAGAAATTTCCAGAAATAAATGTCAAGTTCAATAACCTGCATCCATTTTTAAAAGGTATGATATCTGTCCATCTCCAACCCAATGCATCTCTATATAGCAATTTCCTTAATGATCTTAGGTTTTCATGATAAATATTAATTTTTTCAGTTCCATGGAATACAATTCATCTGGATCAGGTACATGAGCTTTACAACAAATTAAATGCTCTTATTTTCATTCTTATTTTAGTCTTCAATTCTAGTTTAATCATGTTTCTTCAGTTCTTCTTGTTAGACCATTTTCCTTGACGAAGAAAGAATGGCACAGCCTAGCAAGCAGCAGACCAAGTCACTGCTGAGGAAGTGAAAAATGCTTTCAGTGTAACAGGTTACACTGCAGCAGCTGTTCCAAACAATTTACCTGACAGGGTAGGGCCAACGTGGGGTTATAGTTGTCCATATGGTAAATGACACAAGAATGCATGAGAGAACACACCCTGTGTTCTGCGCATTCACAGCTGCAAAGCTACTTTTGGCCCGCCCTGCATTTTCTTTGTTCTTGTTTTTAACATGTTGTTTTGTGTTTTTTCAAGCGTTTTTCTCCCGTAACATTAATCCCCAACTTCAGCTCCTTCTGCGTGTAAGCTTACTGGACACCATTCTTATTTTTCTATTGATATTATTTACTCAGTATGTGTCCCTTCTATTTGTTAATATATGTTGACCTACAATCTGATTTAACTGCCCTGGCTTCATTTGATGCTGGCTCTTTTCCTTCCTCATTAGAATCATGTGTTTAATTTGTTTATTCCATTTATTCAAAACACTGGTTGTGGCCCTGGCTGGGCAGCTCAGTTGGTCAGAGGGTCACCCTGATACGCCTAGGTTGCAGGTTCAATCCCCAGGCAGGGCAGATACAAGAATCAAGCAATGAGTGCACAAATAAGTGGAACAACAAATTGATATTTCTCTTTCTCTCAAAATAAAAATAAAGATCATATTGGTTGAGCTTCTTGTAAGTGCCAAAATTAGAAGATTGTAAAATTTTTACGAAGACTGTAAGGTTTTGGGAGCAGGGATCTTATGTAATTCATTTTGATACCTTCCTCAACGTTTCCCATAATAGTGCCATTCCCACAACAAGCAAGTATACACTGGATGAACCAAATCTTACTCCAGAACTCTCAGCGATAACTTCCGGTGTTAAATTTTAAGTTCACTTGTGATTATAGTGTATAAGATACTATTAGTATTTACCTCATACTCTGTTACATTATCTTGTGAATTCCAGTACTTCTTATCCACCTGCACTTTCCTTTTTCTCTGAGCTGTTTTCCATAACATTCAGTTTGAGCTTTATCTCAATTTTTTCCTCAGCTCCTTCCTCCTCACTGAGTTGGTGGGTTTCCGCCAAGTATATTCTTCCTACTATCCTTGAGTTATGCTCTATCTGTAGTCAGCAGTCTACCATGTGAGCATCATGTGCCAAGGTACAGAAAATTTAAAAACCTTCCCTTTATACCAGCTACATTTCCCCTTTCCTTCCCAAGACAGAACTGACAGGTAGAAGGAAAGGTGAAAATACAATCTGGGCCCTCAGGTTCTTAAGTTTCTATCAAACATCTCAAAATCATTAGATGCAATCCATGTGTCATTATTCATTTTTAAACAAAAGTAGCTAATAACCTATTGATTTAATAAGCAACAGAAGACTTTTAACCACAACTGACACATTGTTCAGTAAGATACTGTATGTTCTGTTAGTTATGCTTCCTAACCAGGCAGATAAGCGAGCCATTCTTGAATTTTCCTTTCCCTGTTCCTATCCACGTGGCCCTCCAGCAACACCACTAGTTTTTATGCAACTGCTAAATCTGGTTGATCCCACTTCCTCCGTGTATCATGAACTCATCCCCCCCTTTATCATCTCTGTAGCAATGGTCTTGGTTTAGGCCCTCATTGCTTTTCATTTCTATTAGTTAAACTCTTTCCTAATTTGTTTCCCTGGCCCTAACTTTGCTTCCTTCAATTAATCCTCCACAGCGCTATTTAAGTGCTTTTTCTAAGTTACAAAGTTGATCATGCCATCACCTGTTTAAATTTTGTAAATGGTTTACCACCAAATGGGGAACAAACCCCACGTTCTCTGATTTGCTCACAGAGCTCTGCATGAGTCAGTGCCTATTAACCACTTCAGTGAAACCTACAGCCACTCATGCTGCACATCATATATTCCTTGTCACATCTGGCTTCTTTGGGCAACACAATTACGCCACACTGTTCACTGCTCTGCCATTAATGCTCTTCTTCAGTGTTTGTTCCCAACTTCCCTTCATCCCTTAAACTCTATCTCAGTGTCCTCGCCTCTGCAAGCCTTCCCTGGCCTCTCACAGCTGATTACTTAGTCCTTTCTCTGAATCACATAGAGAGTTCTTTTTAAAGTCCTAACTTTATACTATATGTCTTTATTTATAAGACTGCACCTCCAAGACGATATCAAACTTCCTAGGGTAGGAATTTGGGGTCAATTTTTTATTTTGATCACATAGTGTCTGGCACAGAGTAGGGAATCAATCAATACTAGTTACTAAGTGCATACATACTGAATGTGGGACAAACCCTGGTCTTAAAGCACAGTACATGGCTCAAAATAAGCTTCGCAGAGGGCAAGCATCACAATACTTAAAGCAGCGGCAGAATAGTGAGCTTCTAATTATTCGTGTTTATGAAGGATATGACAGACTAAAGAAAGAGTGGACTATCTAGAAATTCTTTGAATCTAACATTTGGCAGGTTTATTTTCCTAATAATTTTTTGTTTAGGCTAATATTAAAGGTAAGCTGTGTGCCAAAACACCAGCTGTAGGGTGGATGCTGTAAGAAGCATACTGGACAGTAAGTCAGCTGAGCTAGAATCAGAATTCATCATGGATAATCCATGCAATTCCACCTGTTATGCATCCCCCTGGAAGGGAAAAAAGGTGGAAGGCACGGGAGTGGGTCAGCCATGCTTCATATCTGGCACACTATAAGTCCTCGAGAAGACAAACAGCTGCCAGCTGCTATGCTTTTGTCAGTTTTCCTGGCAAATAGGCCCACAGGTTAGAAGAGACTGAAAGTCAAACAAAAGCAAAGGGGTCATGAGGACCACAAGTCACACTTATATTCTAAGAACTGCCCCTGATGAACGGAGCAGCATCAAACTGACTCTAACCCATTCCTTATAACTACTGAGAAGAAAAGGAGGTATGCAGAATGTTGGGGCAAAAAAATGGCCAAAAGCAAAGGTCAGGATACCTTTCCATCCAATACAGAACAAGAGGGCCACACCTGGGGATTCTGTGTTCACGGGACAAATGAGACTGACTGCAAAGGGAGATCGCTAGAAATGTGTTCTAGATCTGAGTAGTGCGACACCCTTAGGGTTCTAATTTGAAAGTTTATTATGCAAATATAGTGTACCTCAAAAGACCTTCCAATGAACTTTTCTCAGTTCCATACTATGTTGCTATCCAGTTCTGAAAAATCAGGGTTGGTAGGCTTTAAAGCTAGGCAAAATCAAAGTCATGCTTTTTGGATGACTGCCTGCTATTCATCTGATCCAAGTAAAAGCAGCAGCTGGACATCTTTCTCACAACCAACAAATCCCTGAGAGTCTCTGGAACAGCCAATGTCTCTGGCTCCAAGTCCAGGCAATTTCTGTTAGGAAGAGGCCAGCACAGTTTTCACCCCAATAGCGAGCACAAAACAGGTTCATACCTGTCCGGGGAAAATACAAACTTGGTAGCTCAAAGAGCTACAAAGAATTCACACCGGCAGTGTGGCCAGTGTGTTGTAATGAATGAAAATAACATTGAAAAGATGCAGTTTTGGGCCTGGCTTGGCCACTTAAAAGTTGAATGAATTCTCTGAGTTCTGGCTTCATTCTTACTGAAAAGTATAACTTGTCTTCACAAGTTTTCAAGATCAAATGAGAAAACGAAGGCAATTTTCAGAGTGCTTGTGTGTTTGTACACGTGTCAGAGAAACATTCCTTTGGATCCTCTTAAAAAATTCTACCAGATCCAAGGAAGTAAATGATGGCAGGATCCAGAGCAAGCTTTGCATTTCGGGCCCCACTTTCCCCTTCTTTAAAGCTTATTTCCTAGCAGGCTCAGGGTGGTAAATATTAGCAGAGTGAACCATTCTTGTAATGAGCGTTTAAGAAGATTGGAGAGGATAGACCCTGTGGAGTTATGGGTAGAATATTGTATTTCAAAATCCTGCCTAAAAGTAGATCTCTATATACTAAACAATGAAATTTTCACCACAGGGGCTGCAGAATCCTAAATGAATCTTTCTTCTTTCCTTGGTCCTAAGTGAATAGCAAGCCTGGCTGATTCTCAGTCACCTGGTAGTTATTCCAAACCTTTGCTTTCTCAGTGCCTAGGGCAGGGAGGGGGGTGAAGAAGGGGAAGGCTAATTAGAATGGCCACACAGGCCTGGTCGGCATGGCTCAGCAGTTGAGCATCGACCCAGGATCCTAGAGATCATGGTAAGGGCACATGCCTGGGTTGTGGGCTCGATCCCCGGTGGGGGGGTGCAGGAGGCAACCAATCAGTGACTCTCTCATCATTGATGTTTCTATCTCTCTCTCCCCCTCTCCCTTCCTTTCTTTGAAATCAATAAAGACATATTTAAAAAGAAAAAACAGCCACACAGCCCTGGCCGGTGTGGCTCTGCTGCTTGGAGCATTGTCCCATGCACTAGGTCACGGGTTCATACCTAGGGCACATACCTAGACTGTGGATTCGATCCTGTTGGGGCACGTGACGGAGGCAACCAATTGATGTGTCTCTCTTACACTGATGTTTTTCTCTCTCTCCCTCTCTAAAAATCTAATTTTAAAAAGGCCACCCATTCAGAAGAAATACTGAGCCTAGTGGAGAAAGGGCAAGGAAAGGAAGAGAACTACTTAAAGCTGAAGCACTGGGAAGAAAGGCAAGACACATAGGAGGGCAAGAGGCAGACATTTAGTAGTTGTCTTGACAACTAGACCCCGTGCTGTTCCTAGTGACCTTACCTCACAGGGAGATCTTCAGGCTGCTCTGGGCAAAAGGTACCACTACAGGGGAGGAGGCAGGATTAGAGGTGGGACAGGTGATAAGTATGCGCTCCACTGGATGGGCTTCTTAAACACTTCTACAAATATTACTGGTCACAGATTTAGAGAATGCTCAGCCATAATTTGAAAGAGAAGAATTAGGGATTGTATTTAACTAAGCAGACATGGCACAGTTCCAAATTATGCTGTGAAAATGGCTAGAGTAAGATGGAAAAGACTAGCCTGGAAGGGAACAAAGGATAAACATGGGAAGCCACGGGGAAGAAGGAAACATGACTAAAATGAACAGAATCACTGTAGGGTAGAAGGACTACCCAAATATATTTGTTTCCAGTTTCCTGTCTACATGCTAAACTTTAAAACCTTTCCAAATTCAAGGCTCTCTCTCCTGATACTAAGGATATAGAACTAGCAGCCACATCACAGGGACTCTAGGGTACTACTTGTGATTAGAAAGGGGGGAGAGGGGAGGTGGCTGAGGGGCTTATCCTTGTGGAGGGAAAAGGGCCACATACTAACCCTGAGAAACTCAGGGGAGGCCTGCACAGTGGGCCATGTAAACCCAGAGGCAAAAGTGACCATAAATGATGGTCTAAATGAAAAAATTCCTAACTAAAAGTGGGTCATGGTGGAGAGTTATGTTCTAGGCCTATAGCTTCCTTGATAAAGGTCAAGTTTCACCTTTGAAATTGTCTACTGTCTTTGTGCACCTAAGATAAAGTACCTCTGAAATGTTAATTTTCTTTTCCAGACACAACCATTGGCACCAGAGCACCAGACCACTCTCTTATCTTGTTGCCCACATACCATCTCTACCTGCTGTGTTATTAACTATCTTAAAGTACATGTCTCTTCGTTTTACTTCTCATTCAATATTAGAGATTTCCCTGCTTTGCTTTCTCCAGCCTCCCTAATCTACCACCAACATATTTCATGTAACCCTCCTTATGTCTCCTCCTCTGATTCTAATGTATAAAATACGCTGCAAAACAAGAGGTTTCATGTAATCCTCCTTATGTCTCTTCCTCTGATTCTAATGTATAAAATAAGCTGCAAAACTGCCATTCTCTGGGGCATTTTCTCAACCCGTTGAGATTTTGCCTCCTGGCAATTGTGATCAGTTTGACTCAAATAAATTCATATAAGACTTTTTCTTAGGCTGGATGTTCTTTTGTTGACATCCTGAAGCTGAATTTACACAGTAATCATACTGTGTTAATATAGATTATACATTTATTGGGGGAGGGCTAAATTCCCGCCAAGTCAACAGGAAAAAGCCAAATGATTTCCATTCATGGCAAACAGCAACAGGAAATGCCCTCGATTATGTAACAGGTCGATAAGATTCCCACTAGCAGTGTAATCTAGGCCTGACCACCTCTACCTCAGTGAAATGTGTATCTAAGACTTTGGTGTCCACAAGGACCTAGAGTACAGGAAAAGCTAGCGTGCAGAGTACTGACAAAATTTTTCAACTTCAGATGTCCAGCAGGTTTTATCACTGTAGACTCTCTGATTCACTCTGGGTTCCTGAGACAAAACTGTTCTCAATGAATCAACTCCAGCACTGAATCCTTGACGAATGTAATGCACTCTAAGGGATGACTTCTGGGAGTACACCCTGCTCAGAGAAGCAAGTGTGTGTTGAAGACTGATCAGGCCAGAGGGAGAAGGGTGAAAGGTGAAAAAAAACCCACACTGTCTCTTCTAAAAGTCAGTGGTACCAAGGAGAGGACAGATAAGTAGCAAGACAGGAATGATTTTGATTACTATCATCCCCAAGGCAAGGACCTATAATTGCAAAACCTGGTTCCCTCCAAGGTGAATGGGTATTATTTAACCTGCAGCGCCTCCTGGTGCCCAGAGGGAGAATTCCTGTCTTAATTCTCCTAAGTAGCAATAGCCTGGCAGGCTTTCCATAATGTAGTTAACAAAACAAAAAGATCTCTCTGCCTTGCGTGTAAGCGCACACATATTCAGAAAGGGGCTGGCTAAAAATATTCAAAATATATTTAAAGCTTTCTTTTTATTTAAAAGTAGAAAATGCCCCATCCCCCTCTTAAAAAATGTTTCAGTGCCTGGAATATTCTTTATCCTAAACCCTTCTAAATGATACCTATCTTATAAGGTCTAGCTTTAAACACTTACTTTCCTCTGTGAAACCTACCTAACATTTACCCCATGCTGCATGGGACAAGCAGTGTGTCATCTGACCTCATATTGTTCACTATTTCTGTTTCTATGGGTTATCACTTCTAAGAGGCTGAAAGAACCTTAAAGTAGAAACTGCCACACTAGCCTGAAGAGCTAGCACACAACAAGTACTTAGTACACACAGCAAATCTTACATACAGCAAATCTTACACTTTTCAAAAATTGTTTGTAAAGAGGCCACCATAACAAGAACTAAATAAAGTTAGTTTCCTAGAAAGCAAAGGCAGTTCTCTGGTTCTGAAGAAACTCAGTTTCTGCTCTGGATGTGACTGGGGAACACTGTAAGTACACCTGTAAGATAGGACGGAGTGCACAGACCGATAATATGAAGGAAAAGAACCTGATTTGAAAGATGCAGAAAAGACCTGCTGTCTCACAGGGTCTCTACTATTATCAGATCACAAAGCAAGCTCACTATAAAGGCCTCTCCAAAATCCCATTAAAATGTAAACATAATCTACTCTACATCAGATTTATTATCGCCACAGCAAGAGCCCAAAGGAAATGAAACATGGAGCTTGTAAAGATGGACGAGAGCTCACACTTATTGAGTGCTACCATGTGCCAGATGTACATCAAGAGACTTTCACTATGTCTTATCTTCCAACCACCTTCATAAGCTGCGCACATTGAGGAGGAACCTGAGGCAAAGATAGGTTAAAAGACTTGTTTTAAGTTACACAGAGAGTAGCCTCAAAGCAGATTTTTAAAACAGATCTATATGACTTCAAAGCCCATATTCTTATCTCCCCACCTTGGAGAGGTTAAGAAGGCCCAACAGCAGGAGATGCTTCCAGAGGGCAAGTTTAGGCGGGCTCTCCCAGTGGGGGCCATGATGAAAGTGGGCACTGTGTTTTTCGGGAAAGGAGAGTGTCTCTAGAATGGGACACGGCCGACGGGCTCAAAGGAAATACCTCTTTGCTCAGGTTCACCCATGGCTCTGGAAATGGAGATGCCCCATTGAAGAGCTGTGGGGAGGGGTGTAAGAGATATTCAGTTTACACTTGAGTTTCTTGTTCCCCAGGACTCTTGAGATTCTCATTAGTGATAAGCAGAGGACTGATGCCATTGGAATGGCATGTGATGTTCATTCATTTAACACAAATTTATTAAGTGCCTTCCATGTATTGGGCTAGGTGCTTACCACAAAATTGTGGATAGGACACATTCCCTGCCTTCAAGGTATGTGCAGTCTGAAACTGTCCTCAAAAACTATCCTGGGTCCCTATTTGTAGTTACAGATGGGCAAGAGCATTGATGACTTGGAATAAAGGTTCTGAGGTTTAAATGTCACATGATATTTCGTGTTTTTCTTACCTGCTCCAATGACTAGTTCCATATCTCTGTGTTAGGAATAAAAATTTAAGAACATGCACCACACACAGAAGTGTAAAAACACACAAGCACATGAACACAGCCAGTCAGCTGAAACCAGCTGTCAGAACCTTAACCATGTACTCAAGTAAAAATCGTCAGTACATGATAGGAAAGGTATGATGTCTTTATCACAAAATGGATGTAGAATGAGTGACACTTAAGAAATATGACAGAGAAGTCACTCCTATAATAAGAGAGTCTGTTGTGACCCATTCTGGCCCAATCTATAGAAGTCAAGAGCTTCCCTTTGTGAAGGTCTAGTGAAGTAGGCATGGAACAAGCAGCGTTCCTTTTAAGCAAGGAAACATAATTCTATAACCTGAGCAAAGCTGTAACTGTAAAACATTACTTTCAGCACCTATAAAAATAGACTGACTCAGTAATCAGAGGGCTAGGAAATAATTTGACAGGGACATTTCAAGACTTAGTTTGAGATAATTTTGTATCTGGGGCTCTTGCAAAAGTATGCAATTTTCTACAGAAGGTGTGCATAGAAAGAGATTTGGTATAAGTTACCACAAGGCACCAGAGCTGAACTGAAAGTAAGTTTATGTAGCAAAGGAAAAGGCTGTAATCAGTGTTTCCCAAGAAACTATTAATTTTAACTCTGATAAACTCTGAATATGAAAGGATGTAGAATAAGAGATACCCAAAGGGAGACCATACAGTCTCTAGTTCGGGAGTGCTTTAAGAATAAAATCAGAATATGCATATGGAAATGAATTTATATGCTACCATCATATGTATGTGTCCCTGAGGTCAATGAGATGGAAAGTAAAAGGTTACATAGAAATAAGGCACAGGGACATTCAAGTGAGGCTGGTTCCAGTGGCCACCGCTTTGTCAGTAAAGTAGGGAGGCAGTACGTAGTAGTAGAAAGTGCATGGGTTTTGAGGCCAGGATGACTTAAGTGGGATCTTGGGTGTCACACTTACTAGTTTTATGATTCTGGGATGGTTATTTAACCTGGATATCATTTTCCTCACCTGTAAAATGTGGAAACATATGTCTCTCTCATAGACATGCACTGCACATTAGTACATAAAAAACACAGCAGCTTACATGGTATAATTAGTATTTAATGAATGTCAGTTCCTAACTTGTTGCAATTGCTTGTGTTCTTTTGGTAGCAGACCTGGAGTTTCCCTTAAGATATAACCACTGTTAGAGAGACCCTTTATCCATCTGCTACACAGATATGTCCACAGAGAAAAGGTCCCCGAATGGGCTATGCTCAGAGAAAACGTAAGATTCTGGAGTAACCGAAGAGAATAGTGTAGGCAAAAGAGTTTATGGTCATCTCCTCAAAACTGTCCTTAAGAAAGATGATCATTCCCACCGGCTAGCACAGTACTCTCTGATGCATACTCTCTGTCAACAAACCTTCTCCTGACCTTTCCCAGAAGATGGTTTGTAAGAGACCTCTTTCGTAAGAAAATGATTCCATGGCCTAGCATAAGGTCTAGAGCTTGTTAATTTTATCCTGGGTCCACTGCTTGTTGGACCTTTAAACCTAATGCAATCTTTCTTTTCTTCTTCCTCTCTAAAAACTTACTGACATACTTTTCTACTCTCCTTTGCCCACAGATCACAGAAAGTTCTCCCCTACTCTTTTTTGCCACACTATTCCATTCCCATGTGCCCCTAACATCCCCCCCCAGTCTCTCTCTTTCTCCCCCCACCCCCCCTCAGAAATCTTGATGCAGATGCCAGGAATGTGTCTACTGCCCTTTTGACACAGAGTTTGATGCCATCCTGGGGCCATGCGGAGGGCAGAGCCACGGGACGTGGCGTTCGAGTACTCTACTGCTAGCCTGGCTCGTATTTTTATCACGGCACTACTCTGGGCATCCAGGCAGGGACCTGGTCCAGCTGCTTCTCATTCCTTCACTCTACATCAGTACTCCATAATAATCTCACTCCTTACCTTGGCTGTGTCTTCCTGCCCAAACCTTCTACCATCAATGGAGCACAGTGCAGCTCCTTTCCCTCCAACCTAGTCTATGTCTATGTACTTGTCCAATTTCCTGAACCTGATTCTGATGCATGCAGAAATATTGTCAACTTCCTTCTGTTTTCAGACGTGAGCAGTCGGCACAAGCTGGATTTACTCCTTGGCACAGACTGCTACCCCCACTCCTCTTCACTTTGTCTCTAATTCCAAATAAGGAGTGCTGCTTCTTACATAATTGGATGTTCCCGGCACAGAAGCTGACATACGAGGTCAGGCGCGCATGTGTGCAAGACTCCCCTTTGACTTAACAATGCCTTTTTTGGGCATCTAACTTCTCTTCAGCTCCCCTCCCCCACTTTCTCCACACCATCAACAATCACGGGAGATTTATGAAACTTGGCTCAGATCAGAACTCTTTCAACCTTGGCTTAGAAGGAGGGGTCATGAGGTTGAAGTTACTCTTTTTTATTTTTCTTCCTTGCAGGGGAGGGAAGAAGGGAGACAGGGAGAGAGAGGGACAGAGGAAAGATGGAGGGAGAGAGGAGAGAAGAGGGAGAGAGGGAGAGGGGGAGAGGGGGAGAGGGGGAGAGGGGGAGGGAGAGAGAATGAAAATGAACACTTAAGATCTGGCAGAAGTCCCTGGCATCCAAGGGAGTTATATATTTAAGGAAGCAAGGAGAGTAAACAAAGCTGGAGGCAGAAGACATTAACTCATCTTCTTGGAGATGGTAATGCTGAAGGTTAGAAACTGGTAATATTTTAAGGAGGAGATGCATCTAAATCTCGATGGCTGTACCATCCCTGATAACTGCAGTGTGTTCAATATAACTAGAGAAGGGGCAGGAGCTGCCTATGGCATTAATACCGACTATTCTTCTTTTAAGTGCAGAGCTCAAAGAAAAAGAACCTGAGTACTCTGCAAAAGGACCTGATTCAGAAAGAGAAGGAACATGCTGTCTCCTGGGCAGCAGTCATGGGGACCATCTCAGGAAGGTCAACACTGAACT
Organism: Miniopterus natalensis; assembly: GCF_054644295.1. Classification (NCBI taxonomy): domain Eukaryota; kingdom Metazoa; phylum Chordata; class Mammalia; order Chiroptera; family Miniopteridae; genus Miniopterus; species Miniopterus natalensis. The sequence goes on along the minus strand of NC_142100.1, from coordinate 7,460,111 downwards.
GCTGGGGCCATACCACACCTCTTCTGGTAGTAGTGGTAGGTTGGGGGGTGATGGTGCTACAGCTTTGAGGAGATACCAAATTCCACTTCATTTGCTTACCAAGGCAAAGCCAAAGAATGTAGCACCGCATGAACCTCTAATAAAAAAGGCAAGCTGTCGGGAACAAGTAACACAGGCTAACTTCAGGACAGTGCAGTGCCCTTTGTGTTGTAAGTGTGCACACACGGAAACACAGTTTGGCTTTTACAAACGGAATGTAATATCCTCTTGGGGAATGTATACTACTCTGAATCAAAAACTTTTGGATTGGCTTTTATCCTTTCAAATCCTGGGGCAAAAGTCTGATCCTGAGAGTCATTATAGCTGAAAAATCAGACAAGCCTGGGTTCAAATTTGGCCTGTGGTATACTTATAAGCTCTGTGATCTTGATGAAATAAGCACAGTTCTTTGTAAGCCTTAGTTTCCTCATCTTTGAATTGGGGATCTTCATAGCTCTTTCACAGGGCTTTTGAGGGGACTAAATAATGTAATATGCTTATAGTGTCCAGCACAATGTCTGCACAAAGTAAACTCTCAACAAATGTTTGCCACATGGTAAACATCCAGAAGCTGTAAGATTATCAATGTCTACACACAAATCCTGAAATAAGCCCTATCTTTCCCATGTACATAGGAGCTTGCTGGTATGAGAAAATGGGCCACAGGCATCAGGTCCTTTGAGCCTCTAGAGGAGAGCTGGGATTCTTCCTCCAGGCATCCATGACTTCTTGACTCCTATCTTAAGGAAGCTTCAAGAACACTGTGAACTCAACAGAAGACATTTGAGAAGGCGGCCAAGTATATTCCATATAATTCAGAGGGACAGGTACAGTAGGGACAGTGGTAGCTGAAGGAGGAGGCTGGCATGGGGAGGGCATCCTGAAAACATAAAAAGTGGAACAAATTTGGGGCACCTAGTTGGAGGAATTAGAAACAGAAAATACTTTTTACCCTTCTTTCCTTTTCTGAAGGGCAAATATTGAAACCTAACATTTATGGGCCATGTTCCATGTACCTAAGACATCGATGCCATTATTCCTGCTTTCCAGGTGAGGAAAGCAAAGCTCAGGGAGGGTAATAGAGCAGAGTGGTGGTATGCGGCAGTGGACAAGAACATGGGCTGTGGAATACCTGGGTTTCATTTCTGGCTCCACCACGCATTAGCTTTGTGATCATGGATAAGGCCCTCAGTATCACCCCCACTAACCTGCACCATATGTGAAGAGTAGGGACTCCATCTGTTTTGATCACCACTGATGAACCCTTACTATTTTTCAAGGAATAAGACCAAAATAGTGCCCTGGCAGGACAGAGTTAAGAGCACTTTAAGGTGAAGTGGGGTGAATGCTACAAACAGCCTGGACAAGGTGATGTCAGTGAGATCAAGAAACAGCTTAGAGTAGACTGGATACGCAAACACACGTACTTCCTTACATGCCCCCGCTCCACTTTATTCCTGTCTCTTCCCTATCACTAGAAAATCTATAATCATCGCCCAGAGGTAATGCAGCCTGGCCTGGAATTCTCACAGCCTACAATTCTCTAGTATTTAAGTGTCCTGTTTTAGGTCTCCAGGAGTGCTAGCTACATACTGTATCACTTCTTGCTGCTCTGCCTGTAATTCCCAAATATATGTTTCTCTCTATTTGGTACTGGCCCAAACCCTTTAATATTCTGAGTTATTTAAACTTCAGGTAAGTTTCTTTCTACTTTTTCTATACATGAATCTCCATCTTTTTGAATTTTTTTTGACTCATCTATATTTTTCTACTCCTAATAAATAAATTATTGTTACGAAACCAATTTACCATATAAATTACTTCAAGGGGAAGGGGGGTAATCAATTATCACATACTAGCTAGTTTTAGAAGCTTCCCATTTGTTGAAAACATTTGGAAGATCAGCAAAGGGGAGCCTAAGAGAAGGAGAAGAGAAATGAAGGCTTAATTAGCAATGTTCACAAGTGACTGAATAAAACATAAAGAGACTCTACTTTTTAGTATAAAGGTATTAAGAAGAGAAATGCTTATTCTTTTATCCAATAGTGAACATTTACTATGTCCCAGGCCCTGTGTAAGTAGCTGGAGAAATAATGCTAGTTCTGGCCCTTAAAGAACTGATAGTCCAGGGCAAGCTTTCTCAACCTCTGCACTACTGATATTTTGTGTAGAATAATTCCTTGTTTTTGGGGGTGGGGAAGGCACTGTCCTGTGTAGTGTAGGAAGTTTAGCTGCATCCCTGGACCCTACCCACTGGATGAAATAGCTTCCTGCCTCTCTTCCCAGCTGTGAAAACCAAAAATGTCTCCTCATGTTGCCAAATATCCCTGGGGAAAAAATGCTCCCCAGCTGAGAACCACTAGTTAAGGGAAAATAGATCACTTCTTTAATACACTGTGTTAAGCATTATTATCAAAACTGAGAGTAGAGAAAGGGCTCCTTAGTGCAGAGGGAAAGTGGGAGGTATGCCAATTAAAAAGTCACAGAACAAATTACACTTAATGCTCAGTTTCTGAAAACTCTTTAGCAGCAGGCCAAGCAGACAAGAACAAAGTCTGGGACATCTGGAATGGATAGAGAAAGACCACTCAGGTAGAGACAAGAGGATGAGCAACGGCCTAAAGAAGAGAGACCACAGAATGCTCAGCCAGCAGTAGATGGTTACATGGGGTAGAACTGGAAATGAGGCTGGAGCCAGATCATGCTAAGGAAGAAAAGAGGTGGAATAAAAATAAATAAATAAATAATAAATAAATAAATAAATAAATAAGTATTTTAAACACAGTGGAGCTTTTTTCAAACAAAACCTCACCTGGATCCCCAGTTTCCTAATCAAAATCAAACTACTTTGATTGGATCACGGTCCACTTAGTTTTCCCCTTAGCTGCTAAGGTGGCTTCTGAAGCACCTTTGTGGAATCCTAGAATTCTAGGAAACACTGGAGAAATCACTTTTGTATGCAAAGGAGTACCACTGAAGGATATTCAGTGCAGAATATACATCCATATTTACCTTTTAAAAAAGCACTCTAGAGGCAGAACTGAGTGTGAAGCAGGAACAAGGGGGAAGTGGCACAGAAACTATTCAGCATTTTATCTGTGGGTTTCACATAGAGCCAGACTCCAGGCTATAATAGGTAGGAAAAAGCACATTGGCTTTGCAGTTGTATACATCCAGCTTCAAATTCCAGGTGGGTCATTAACCATGACCTTTGGCAGGTTAGTTGACCATGCCAAGCTCTATTTTCTTATTCTGTAAAATTGGGTTATCTACTTCACTTGGTTGCTGAAAGAAACTATATGCAAATAGAAGTCAGATGCTGGCATATGAGACACACTCAGCAAATACATTCTTTCACTTAGTCTCTTTATGATTAAAGCTTATTAAGCCTCCCTGATTCTAGGTAACTTTGAGTGTGAAAGGAGAGATTTAACTGCTTATTGGTCAACAGGATTTTCTACATGTTATAGAATGGATACAGGATTCTGCTTTTAAAAGAAGTTTTTATTTTTGGAGTGCCTATTAGCATGACCCACATGCTAACAGAAGAGGTCAAGATTGGACTTCTTACTCTGTGATGTGCCAGGATGTCTCATGAGACAGAAATCAAAACAAGCGTGGCCAAATCTTGAGTACTAGGTGTGTCTGTCTGGTTCAGAGACAGTGTTCCTGGCCTTCTCCTATTTAACAAAGCTTGTATCAGTTTCATGGTTAGGAAGTCAGCAGCAAGAACCCTCATCTGTGTACAAATTTTTCGGGAGTTTCAAGTGGTATTAGGATTACAAAGCCTAAATGATAAATCCAAGTATCCTTCTATTCTTTATCATCCTATGTCAGTAACTGCTTCTTAATTGTGAATATTTACACTCCTTTCAGAGCAAGCAATCTTTGAGAGCACCGACCTATTTTCTCTCATCTTTATTTTTATTGTCATTGGCTATATATTGTCAACTAAAAGAAGTGTCCACTGAAAAAAGGTGAAAGGTATAGGGCTTTGGGGTTTAACTGGGTGGAGAATTGATCCCGGAGTGGAAAGAGTTCAGCACAAGTATTTTAAAATCACAGGCAGTGTCTGTAACTCAGTGGATTAGGTCAAAGTCTTACAGAAGCAGAGCCAATTCAAACTTTAGACAACCAGGTGACTGATCAAAGCTTCTGCCACTCTCTGGGCAGCCTTCATTTCTGTGCCTCTAGAACAGAGGCTCTATCTTCTACTTTGACCACAAGTGTCCTGGATGCTACCCTTTCCCTTTCTAGCGGAGATTCAGGATCACGGCCAACCCCTGTCCAATCTGAGAATCCGATATGAGGAACTCACCAGTCTTACCTCTGAATTAGGGTCCCAAAGACAAGATGAAGAACCTTCTGCATGCTTTCTGTACACAGCCATGTCCACTGTTCCATCAGCAACAAGAGGAGCAGGTCTAGGGCTGTGTCAGCTAACTCCGTCTCTGCTCCTGGAGAACAAATGGCATCAAAGGCAACTCAGGAGAGACCTGCATCTGAGGAAGCCCTTTCAGTGACTTTATCTTACTTTATATGTTTATAACCCACCAGTTCTTAAATCACGTCAAGACAGGCTTATTTCATATCCAAAAAGTTCCGTGATAGGTTCTGTTTCTTCACAATTCTTTTATGTTTCTTAGTCACTTAGTAAAAAATATTTTATCTTAAAGAGATTTTGTATATAATTATTTTGCCTAGTTCTATTTGTTTTGTATTTTCCCCAGGGAGTTGAATATATTTTGTTCCAACGAAGTGCTCACAACTGGTGACTTACTGGACCTGACAAGGCCTAGTCTGTTCCACACTTATATTCCACTTGCATCCACAAAGCATCATAGAAATCTGTGGGCAGATCTGGGAAAAGATTTGGGATTCATTCTCCTGTTAAAAAGTACTGTGAAAGCATCTCCATTACACAGAACTGTTGGGTTGGGATCCCAAAGGCTTCAGTTTGATTTTGAGGTTACCTGTGGTTCTAGGAAAAGCACTACACCTTTGGGAAAATGCCAGGACAATTACTGATTTCTTTCTTGTTTCAAAGATTGGCCACAAATGAGCTCACACCCATGCTAAACTGAAGTCTCCTGAACAGATGTGATGTATGGATGGAAGTATCTGTTCTCTAATCCTGTTCAGGGAGTCCCATGCCACCTGATTTGGCTCCTGGCAGACTTCCTCAGGATACATAATATTCTAGAATGAATCTTAGCTATCTGGTGCTATTTCCGTCATTAATATTATAATTAATCATCAACCGTAATTTTGTTAGTCTAGAACCAATGGGTATTCTCTTAGCTTGCCCAAGCTCTCTTCCCTTACGGGTTCTTTAGAAACATACATAACTTCAGATTTGGATTAATCTACTAGAAGTAAAATCTACCTTCTTTTTAATCCCATCCAGTATATATTTTCTCTCTTTTGCACTGTATTTTAAGGGGCATAGGAGCTGAAGTGTTTGGTTTCTAGTCATTTACTCAAAGATGGGATATTGAGTTCCTTGAGAAATCATCATTCTGAGCCTTAGTCACCCTCCTGAATTCAATTATTTTCTCAGGTTTAGTATTTACATAAAGCTGCCACCATGTGGTGACAAATAGTCATAACAGTAAAAAAGAGAAAGAACAAGACACCAGGTGCTCTTGAAGAAAATGGTTAACTTTCCTATCAATGAGCATTTAGTCTTTAGGGCTAGAAGAAGGGCTCAGGCATAAGCTACTACTTTAGACTTGATCTTAGCCAAAAGACCAAGAAATGACAAACTATTCCTTTAGAGATATGGCGCTCAAAATTTACAGGCTTGATTTGGGCTGGATTATATTGTTTTACCCATTCCTTCTTACTTATAAGTTCTTACAGTTTTCTGATGTTTTTGGTGTCAAAATAGTTCATTTATTTAACAAGTGAGATATGTGTGAAAAGATTGGGTTGTAAACTCCATGTGTCACATAGTTAAGTTGAAGGCCATTGAGCAGAGGTCAGGTGTCTGTTCATAGGCACCTGAGAAGCAATGATGAAATCAAACTTTTTATTCTCCTTCTGAACCTAAGATTTTGTGATCTTTATGTTTAGTGGGAGCCTTTATCTTGGTGGAACTGAAAACTTTTCTTCTTATAAGTTCTAGTTTAGGAAACATACTAACATCCAGGACTCCCAATTTTTCCTCTTCATTCCTCTGGGAAGCCAATCTGCCCTGCCTCAAATGCTTGTAAGGAAAGAGCAGTATCCTCGCCTCTTCTCCCTCCCTGCTCTTCCTTGGGTAACTAGGGATATTGTTTGCCATGGCAATAAATAAAAGGAATAGATCCAGGGAAAAAGATGAATTTCATTTTGCACAAGTTGTACTTCAGTCCGATGGTATGTCTCAGTGCAGATTTCCAGTAGGCAACTGGAAATACAGCATCTGATATTAGGCATCATGGCACATGTATTAGAGTTAAAGCCAACAGTACAAATGAGATCATCCAGGTGGAGTGTGCAGAGTAAAAATACAAAGCCAACAAAAAAACTCTTGGAAGGCTTAAGAAAGGAGCTAACAAACGGGACTGAGAAGGGGCCACCCAGGAAAGTGGTACCACAGGCACTAAAGGAACAGGTAAAGGGAGCAGTTCAAATGTAGGCCAAAGCATGCTAAAAAGAACTTCAACAAGGTAATGATACTATAAACACAGGTCTTATTTGCTAGATTGGAACTCCCTGTCTTTGTGCCCTGTTCCTCTGCTCAGCTTGGCTCTGGGGACTGTATCGTATTCTTTTTTGCACCCCAGCACTCAGCACAGTACCTCAAACCCTGGTGTTTAACACATGGCTTACTTAGCTGAATGGAAGAGAAATTAAAGTGATGAATCCCAACTATTGTGAGTCCCAAGTGAACTGTGCTCTGGATCTCTTCAGAAGCAGAGATCTTGTCACTCACCTGGATCGCTGTTGCTGAGGTCTTGGGCAGGCTCAGCTGCATCTGACAAGCAACCATCCACACATCCTTTGTGGGTATGTTCAGGATCTTTTTCTGGGACTTCTCCTGGCTGCATTTCTAATAATTTTGTTTGTTTTTCAAGAAAGGATTCCATCCCAGACATGGATAGGATCTCTGACTCCTGAAGAAAGAGCCAGAAGCACACCACATAAAGAATGCAGAAAGTAGAGGAACAACCAAAGCACTTTAGTTTTCCCCTGTTCCTTCCCTGCAGACATATCACGAGCGTACAACTCAAGTGACTCTGTGACCACCTTAGGAAAGTTGCAAGTAAACAAATGCCTCTGTATTCCCACTTGCCACAAACACTTTTGGGCTATCTGTTTCTTCTAGGAACTGGTTTTCTTTCTCATCCTGTCATACATTATCCCATATCCATGACCCTTGAGAAGCCAACCTACCAACCCAGAACTAGCAGGAATTCCAAATGACTTATAGAAAATACTTTTATACTAAAAAATTAGAGATCCAAATGTTGCTAAATCCTTTAGGCACCTAAGTCCTTTCTGACTTTGGAGAATGTCTCAAGTGCCTGTAACTGCAGGATCAACATCTCAGCTACTAATCTCAGGAGTTCTCTAGGAGCTTCTCACCACATTGCCTTCCTGGAGACAATAGAGAATCTTCTCTTGTGCTTCAGTCATATTCAGTGCTGGAGCAATCTTACTGGATGAAAACCTTAGTCTGGACCTAGTACAGAAACAAAGAGCAGAAACAGAATGTAATTCATGATACTGATTCTTCTATAAAGGGCTGACAAGTATTAATACCTCAAAACAAATAAACCTACACTTATTCTGGGAGCTTACAGTGCTCAGAGTTGCCAGAAAGCTGGCCCTGACATCTGCCAAATATATATTTTGGAAATTCTTAATATAAAGTGCAACTCTTGCACTAAGCTTTGTCTACAGTGCATCTATGACTGGGCTTTTGCTAATGTAAAACAGGGACCACTCTGTCACAGTCACGTTCCCAGAGGCTAGAAGGGTGGCTAGCACACACTACACCTCATTAAATACCTGCTGAAGATCAGACAAGCGGCATAGGTTTTTGCTGCTGTCAGTACCTTTTTTGCACTCCACTTATCTCATTCCCATTGTGTTCCAAATTAAACCAAGGGAGGGACTGCAAGTGCTAAACCTCAGTGTTTCAAGGAACAGGATTCTCTTAGACACAGGTCTGAGGTCACCCTTCAAAGTATGGGCCCAGTCAAAAAAGGCTAAGAATTGTGTTACTGCTGGCCCAAGAAACATGAAGAGACAAAGCTAGACAGCCAGCCAGCCAGCCAGATACATGCACTCTCCACCCACCACGTTCTCTCACTCTCCATAACGGCCCAGATACAGATATGAAGTTTTCCGCAAGGATAAATGTGGTGCCCTTCCCTTCCCTTCCACATGCTGGCTTTGAGCAGTGCCAGGAAACATCTGAGGCCCTGGTGCAGATGTCCATTCTAGCCCTTTCCTGTTTATTGCTGGTATATGCAACTTCTGAGCCAAGATTTCCAAAAATGATGGCAAACAGAAGTCAGTTATAAGCCTTAGCTCTTAATAGGAAAGAACATCTCAATTTTCCAAGAAAACAGAAACAGAGAATACCATATTCTAGAGTTTCCCTTCTAGTCATAAATCCCAGATGAGTTTGGGCCCTGGGTTCCCATAGCAAGACAAACATCCCACAGGGCTGCCTATGCAGGATCTCAGGCTCCTTTCAGTTGAGTACCGAGGAGTCTGAGGTCTGGTTTTGCATAAAAACTAGTATGTATGACTCATCTCCTCTCTTCTACAGCTTGAGAGCTGGGGATGGGCTTTGGTTGAGAATTGAGGATCAACCTGAGAATTGGGGAAGGGTCCCTGGGCGACTGAAGGGCCTCTCACTTGCTAGCCTTCTTGTTTTCTGACTGGGGCCTGCTTTCTGTCTCGGCCTCACTCAGCTCCTCTGTGGGGCTCTGGGGTTCAGAGCGAGGAAATGCTGTCTTCAAGGTGTCCACGATAGCATTCACCACCATCTGCAGGGGTGAGAGGTGCAAGGTCAGACAGAAACCACTGAATGAGCAGTTTTCTCATGGCACTTTATGCAATCAAGATGGGGAGTTAGCTAGGCTATCTAGTGGTGCCCCTTATCAGCATAGTCAGATATCTGCTAATAACTTAGTGGCAACTACTCTCCCTTTTCTCTATGGCCATAAAAAGCTTCCTTCTCATAGTTAAGACAAACAATATCATGGGGAAAGAAGCTGAAACAAACAATGGGATAAATAAAAACCTGGGAGTTCTGAAGGCTGGTGAAATACTTCTCATTTTCAATTTCTTTCTTTGTATATAAAAGAATGATTTTCAGTTTCCACATTGATATTTTCACCAAGATGTGAATAAGCAGAAATAATAAAGGTGGGGATATATGAAGAACAGAAAGAGTGAAGATTATCAAAATAAGAAATATGTCTAGAGGCATATAAAATATAAACATGTTCAGAGTAATTCACACAAAGTAAAGAGCTGGCTTAGTAAAACAATCCTCAATGAAAAGAATTATCTGTTTTTCAGAATGAGAAAATGACATATAGATATTTGCTAAAAAAATGTACAAATGAAACCCTAACATACTGAAGAAACATTTCTTTTTCCTTTGGTGCCTCTCACTAATACTGCTGGCTCAGAGCAGCACCATGACTGCTTTAACTCACCCTTGTGTTAACTCTCCACAAGGAGTTAGCACAGCCAGGACATTCCAAGGCTAGAATGGTCAGGTAAGAGTACGGTAAAGCCCAGGGCACAGCAAACCAGGGAAAGAACACAGAGGGTAGCATGAATGTGCTTAATGTAGCTTAGAAAATATAACTTGCTCTCTAGGCTCACAAAATGGTAGTATGTGGGGAAGGTCCTTATCTCTTTTGTTCACTGCTGTATCATGAACAAACTATATGCTACAGTTTTGAACAGGCAAGCAGTAAGTGGGTGCTGAAAGAATCAACAAACACATGTGCAGCCCTCTCTAGTCTGCACTTCTTTCCTCACAGCAGTGAACGTCTCCTAACTCCTGCCACACGAAGTTCCAATTTATCACGTTACCCCCTAAAGTCTAGATGAGAAGAAAGAGGCCCCTCTTATGCCAATGACTCAGTGTTTTCTGACTTTTTTTAAAAAACATAAGACATCTTTTGATAAACATAAAACTCAGTCTTCTGCCTTGGGGACTATAAAATCAGTTAGTAATCACTGCTTGCAGACTCCAATGTGTTACACAAATGTCCTTCTCCTACCAGCTCCAAAGGTCCTGAGATACCCTCTTGAAGGAGGTACAAATCTCCCCACATTCTGTTCCTTACAGAGAATTACTACACCAATCTAAATCCAGCTTAGTGTCCTACCTTAAGAGTTTCTTTCCTGAGTGACCAGCATTGGGAATGACTTTCATCTCCAGAAGACTTTCCTGCCCCACCTATCTATGGAGGTATAGTTCTATTCATACATGCCCCCACTAGAATAACTATGTCCCTAGGAGATATGTGTACATTATAGTGTCTAAGATATTGTACCCTCCAAATTGCTCACTGTAATTTTCAGTAAGTTGATGATCCAACCAATATCTGGGAAAAGGTCTTGAAAATTCTAGTCCATGTTCTACTGACTCCTCTGTGCTGCCTCTTGCCACCCTCCACCTCCCTTATTTTTAAAGCACTGCCTCTACTCTGATGAGAAATTTAAGGCTGAGCACAGTGGCCCTGCTGGTACCTTGTCTATTCTGGAGACCACGAACGGTTTCTTGACAAAGGCAATACGCGCATCTGTGTTCAGGGCAAGGAATTCCTGCACCTCCTCACTATTAGCGATTTCAGGAATGGCACAGAGTTGCTGCAAAAGACACAAGGAGGATTTCAAAGAGCAACTCCAGTTTCCTGGATCTCTCCACCATGACTTGGGTTTCTGGTGGGTAAAATGAGCACAGAGCAAAAACAGAAGGATGCTGACCTTTAGGAATGATTCCAGGAGGCTCTTACGGGCTTCTACTCTGTCACTATCCATGTTTCCAAATGGGAGATCTGGAAAGAGCTTTTTAGGACCCTTCACATCTTTAAAAAAAAAAAAAAAGTGCATTCACTTAATAGTACTTAACTAAAAAAAGACAAAACAACAACAAATAACAAAAAAACCCCACCCAGGACAGTTAAATATATTTCCCTGGGATTTTTTATTTCAGGAGTTCCAAATATGCTCCAGGGATATAATACATACAACCTACTCCCATTATTAATGTTAATATTAAGGTACAGGAGGCCATACACTACAATGGTTACAAATGAGGGCCCTAAAATCCAATTGCCCAAGTATAATTTAGGCTCCAATTCCTCCTATAATAATGACCTTAGGCAAGTTGCTTAATCTTTCTTTGACTTTGTTTCTTTTTGTAAAGCGGAGATAATGATAGTATTTATCTCATAAGCTGTTACGAGAACTCAATGAGCTAAATATGTGTAAAGTGTTTAGAACAGAACGTGGTGTATATTTTCAAGTTTGGCTCAGTAGTAGCTATTGTTATTAAGAAAGAAAATACATAACTGAAATCCACAATTTATGCCTAAGCATGTTAAAATGTTTATTTGGGTGATCATTAGCTTTTTAAAATAAACATACTTTTTATTTAAAAAATAAATTTGCTGCTTAATAGCTTACTTTTAGAGTTAAATTTTATTACATTTTCTTATTGTCCCTGTGCCTCTAGAAGAGCCTGGTTGTTAAAGCAAAGTTGGCAAGGATTTCTGGATAATATTTTAATATTTAAGACCAATTGCTCTATGAATTTGGAAAAGTTAACTTAATTCCTCATGCTACCTCAAAGACATAAGTGAAAATGTGAAAGTTTCTTTCTTAAGCTTAAACTAAATGAGAACCCAGAACATTCAGCGGCAAAGGAGTACATCAGAAACAATGTGACCATTGCTGTCCAGAACTAAAAGTCAAGTCACCTGCATGCAAACGGGGCGAGGGGAGGTAAAGGACCCTTGATGATGCATTCTCTCCCTCATCCCTCCCCACAAACCAACAGGCCCCTAGCCTCTCAGATCAAGGTGGCTACATGTGAAAAGCAAGTAGGCAGTCCAGGGCTGGGGAAACTCCTGACTTTTGATGAACTTTCGTAGATCTGATTTCTCCTCCAGACGCGTCTGTAGATTCAGGAACTCGCGGTAGCGGCGATTAACAGTGTGGTACGCCAACTGCTGCAGGTTGCTGCTATTCTCGCTGTCAAGGGCTGTCTCATACTGTTGAATGAATAAATGTATTTACTGCATCAGCTCAATAGTCACACAGTAAGAGAGTAGGGGTAAGAAAGGGATCTGTTCTTCTCTTCCCACACCTACCAGATCTAATTGCTGCTCTAAGTTGTAATGAACTCAAATTCCAAGGGTGGTTGAATTAAGGAATGAGATGCATTTCCCAACATAACATGGCACAGAAAGTAAAAAATGAGTTTTATTGCTCTCTACTCCTTCCATCTCAAAGCTTTCTCCTGCAAACAATTTCACTTCTAAAAATGGGTACAAAATTATTTTTCAAATCCGAAAGAGCATAAAACAGAAGGTACAACACTGATAAAAATCATACTACCTCTTTCACCCCTCAATTATGGGGTTGGACATTATAAGGAGATAGCCATTTTGCCAATAAATTCAACCCATGATTATGTATATTAGTTGGGGGAAAAAACAATTCTTAACAGCTGATGAACAAAAATAATTTGTCTGGATGCATTAAAGGGATATGTGGTTTTGTTTTGCTCAGGGCAGATGAATTATTATTCTTGGACCTAAACTTATTTTTTTCCTAAGTACATATCATCTGTATGATTAGGAGTCATATGAAGATTGACGTTGTACGGGGTTCAAGTTTGCTCTCTTCATATGCTCGGAGGGTCAGTGTGTGGGAAAAGAGAACTTGTACTACATGATCCCCCAGAGCCAACACCCTGAATAGCATGAAAGGTGCAACTTAGTACAGGGGAAGACTTTCTGACTGAGTAGTTAAAATACAATGAAATGCTGTGGAAGGACTAAGTATGTGCTTGCTCACAAGAGAAGTAGGTTACTGTTTTTTGGTTGAGGTTTTATACAATGGGCAAGTGATGGAAGAAACGATATCCTTGTTGGTGGGATTTGAGGCTGGTGTTTTAAAAATTCCTAGAGCCCGGCCGGGTGTGGCTCAGTGGCTGAGCATCGCCCTAGGATCCAGGCGATCAGGGTTCGATTCCCGGTCAGGGCACATGCCCGGGTTGCAGGCTAGCTGATCAGTGACTCTATCATCATTGATGTTTCTATCTCTCTCCCTCTCCTTTCCTCTCTCTGAGATCAATAAAGATATATTTTTTAAAAAATAAATAAGTAAAAATTCCTAGAGCCAGAGAGAGAGAGATATTATTCATTATGAGCTGACATGAACAAAGCAGTCCATCAGACCATCAAAAGGCCTAGGTAAGAAACAGTTGGAATTCTGGGTGGGGCTCTCAAACTTGGAGAACGTTGGATTATAATGCTTTCTTTGGAATATTTTACTCCTTGAGGGACACTATCAATACTTACATTCCCAAACCTGGCTGTACCTCAAAATCACTTGGGCTGCTTTTTAAATGTATATATTCTGATAGGCTCTGATATATTCTGAATGAAAATTTCCAAAACTGAGATTTAGGATTTAAAAAAAATAATACAACTCTCCAGGAGACTTGGAGGCAGCCTATCCTAAAGCCTGTTTCAGGGACCTGCTGCTCTAATTGAACCAGCCATCTGATACATAAACCCCTTTCATGTAATTTCTGCAAAGTAGTTCCCACTTCTGTACTTAAATATCTCCAGGAATGAGGAATTTACTGTCTTCTGAGATATATATAGGTAAATAACCGTCCTTCTAGAACAAAAAGATACTACTATTTAAAAAAATAAATAAATTGCCCTGGCCAGTGTGGCTCCATTGATTGGAGTGTCGTCACGTACACCAAAAGGTAGTGGGTTAAACTCCTGGTCAGGGCACATACCCAGGTTGCAGGTTTGATTCCCATTTGGGGTGTGTGAGGGAGGCAACCGATTAATATCTCTCTCTCTCCCAAATCAATTTTTTAAAAAAGTTTATAATTATTTAAAAAAAAATTTAAAAATTAGCAGGGGAAAAGTATGTAGAGAGAATTTCTAGACAAGGCTCTATACATTGGGAACCACTGAAAAATATGACCCTCAGCATCCTAGCAACCCTGAGATTCTAGGATTGTTTGTGTGGGTATTGGATAGAAGCCTACTCTGCTTTACAAACGAATTTCAGACTCACAGAAAACAAAGCAGCCTCTCTCCCTTAGAACCCTAGTTTCACTGATTGCTTTTCAAACCCATTCCAAGTCTAGAGCGGGTGACCACAGTTCCAATCCTGTTACCTTCACCGTGTAGAGTGTGTATGGGTGGAATCCGGTGCCACTGTGCTCTCGAGCAGTAATGGTGCCAGTGATACGCAGGTTCTGGATGACAACTGGGCCATCTGGACTGCTCAGGGGCTCAAAGCTGAAGGTAGCTGAGCTGAGAGGACCAGGTGGAGAGGAGGAAAGTAGATCCTGCGGCAGACTAGGATCAAGGGAGCTCACACCATTGGTAAGATCTTTCTCTAAGCATGAGGGTCGTGGTGGGCAGGTCCTTTCTGGACTCGCCAGCAAAGTTGTAGGAGAGGTGACATCTTGCTCTACCTCCTTGTCTGCTGTGTCAATCTGGATCTCTGGGCAGGAATTCAGCATGGAGTCCAGCAGGCCTGTCTCTGTTTCTGTTCCTGGACATTCCTCAGCCTCTGCTCCTTCAATTCCTTCAGATCCCTCCTCATCCTTAGGCTGCAGAGACTGGGAACCCCCTAGGGCACACAGGGCATCCTGGATTCTGTCAGACAGGTAGTTGCCTGGGGTCATGAGCATGATGGTTTCTTTGCCTAGTTCAGACAATGGAGACTCCAGCTCTGAGTCTTCACATAAGAACAGAGGGCCTCGGATGTCTGGCTGTAGGAAATGAGATGAATTGTTTCCTACTTTTCTTTCTTCTGGCACTCCACCAAAATCTCCCTCTACAGCTTCATGGCCTTCCTCAATTTCTGGGGAGGAGCGTAACAGTCCCTCCGGTTCCTCATAGTTTAGGAGCACTGGGGCTGCGGCTGGAGAAGGGGCTCTCACTTCTGGCAGACTCTGTACCTCAACAATCAGTGGCAGAGATGTGGGCACTGAGGGCTGTTCCAGGGCTCTGGCTGGGCAGAGCGATTTAACCATTCCTGCTGGAGTATCTCTGGCCTTGGAAAAAATGCTCACAAGTACAAGGTGGATCCAGTCGGGATCTGACAGCTTGCTGATCAGTGGTAAGATCACATTACAAGTAATGAGTTCGACCACAACATGGCGTCCTGTCCGAGTCTCCAAGTGGGGCTTTGGCACTAGTCCTTGAAGCAACACATGCACGATGCTGCGTGCGTAGGCAACCTGAGCACTGGCGCTCTGGACAGCGGGATGTGGGGCGGTCGCCCTACAGTAAGCCTCCCAGAGTTGGGCAGGCTCGACTTCACCACTGCGCTTCCCTGCCGCAGCCTCCTTTGCCTGAATATAGCTCTGCAGGTGACAACCGCAGAGAGTCAGGACCCTGTGGGCAAGAGCATGAGTGTCCACCATGCCCATCCTCCTCCGCAACTCCTGGGCCAACCCTCTCATGGCCGCCTCCATCTCCTCCTCGAAGGCCGGCTCGTGGCTCACTGAGCGATACCAGGATGACACGAAGTCCCGGACGATCATCTGGATGGTGCGGTTGATCTCCTGTTCCAGCTGCCCCTCGGCCTCGGGGCTGGGCGAGCAGGCGGCCATCTGCACGAAGCGCTCCAGGTGCAGGCGACCCGACGCCCCCACGACGGCGTTGGAGCCCAGCCAGCCTCCCAGCAGCAGGAGCAGCGCGGACAGAAGGCAGAGGAGCCACACGTTGACCAGCAAGTGGACGACCAGGAGCCAGCCGAGCAGGGCGCCCGCGGCCACCAGCTTCCGGCTGCTCAGCAGGCCACCGTGGCCACCGCCCGACGCGCCGGCGGGGGTCTCGGGCACGGCGGCCTCCGTTTCCGCCTCCATGTTGAAAGGACAGGGGGCGCCCGACGGCCGCGCTCTCTCGGTTTCACTTCGCGGTTAGCGGAGGGGGCATAACTGTCCCGGACACTGCGGAGCCCGGTGCCACTCGGCCCGGCCGCGGCTCTGGGCCCTCGGCGTCCTACGGGCGCCGCGGGGCGACGGCGGCCCCGCTTCCCGCCCTCGCTCCGGCCCCGCCCGGCAGACTCGCCGCTGTCCCGGGAAGCTCCGCGGCCCTCATAGCGCCGGGTCCCGGCGCCTCTTCGCCGCCTCGGGAGGGCGCGCAGGGCCGCGGGGCTCCCTCCCCGACACTTACAGACGCCGCGGGCCGGGTCACAAGGCGCGGGCCGGGCTCAAGGCCGTCTCCTAGGCCGGCTCCGCAGACGCCTGGGCCGGGCGACCGCGCTCCGCAGCCCGGATCCTGTCGGGGAGGCCGGCCGGCCGCCGCCGCCGGCGACAGCTTCCGGGTCGCCGTGGGCGGGAGCGAGGCATGCTGGGAGAGCCGCCGCGAGCCCCGAGGCGCGGCGCTGCTCGGCGCCCCCTGGCGTTGAGGAGCCGCCACGACAGCACAGTCGCGACCGGGCCTGGGAACCTGCAGGAGCGCGGAGCGCGCCGAACCCCCAACGCGGGAAGGCACCCTCCAAGCCAGACCTCCAGCTCTCGTCGTTAAATGACGTCAGCGGACGCCTTCTACTGCTTAGGGGAGACTTTCAGGCCAGTTTGTTTTAATCCCATGCATGCATTTTTTTCACTGAACTGACACATTTTAAAACTCACCTGCTTCCTCCAACTTCGCCCCCCCCCCCCCCGCCATCCGAACTTGTTCTCAGGCTTTGCAGAATGCAAGGCATAAAAACTAATACGGAGATAGAATGATTTCTTAAATTTCACATACTGTATTGCAGAATCACACTTGTGAGTTGGAATTATTTGCTGGTGGCATTACCCAAGCAACCAAATAGTTCAAGCGTCTGCTATATTCAATCACTGTGTTGGGTCGTGTGGAGGGACAGAAGCAGTCCTTGTGCTCAGGGACCTTGCAGCTAATTGGGGAGAGGGGTTCTTGGGTCATGAGTGGATATCTAGTAATGCAAGTCAGTACGGGGTACAGTAAAATGCAAGATTTTATAGGTATCAGGGGAAGGAAAGATCATGGTAGGTTGCAGTGGTTAAGGGGGCCTCATGGAGAAGGCAGCTGTCCTGCTGAATCTTGAGGGTTTGGGTTCCTTTCTGTTGCTCTCCGTTTCTCCTTCCCCAGTCCTCCCCAGATAGTGTAGGAAAGGAAGGCAGAAGTAGAGATGTGTTTTCAGAGAGTGCTCTATGTTTGATTGTTTTGTTTAGTAAAGTTTCCTTCAGTGTCTACACAGGCAAAATTACTTATAGAAATATTCAATATCTGACAGCAGCCCTGTCACCCGTGACAATGTTTGTGCCAGTTTCAGTTTCATGTGAAGCCACTTCTTTCCCGTCTTGGTCCCTAGGAGCTCTGTCTGCAATGTGGCTGTCTTTTATTTTGGCTCCGGTTGTACGTCATTTGTATAGAGCTGCTTGTGATTGCCCATTTTCAGCATCTCTCATGCTGGTAGTAGCCTTTTGTCATTACATTAGTCCCCAGATATTTAGAGGAATCTTCAGGCAAACTCCCACCAAAAATTATGCCAATGAGAAGCATATTTTGGCTTCTTTTTTCGTCTCCATTTCTACTGTTGGGGTAAAGATTTTTTTGAACGCAGAAAGAACCATCATTTTAGATGTGGGGCATAATTTATGACTAGCACTTCTAAAGCAAAAAGTTTGATTTAGGATCAAAGTGTCCACAAAGCAGACTGGGCACATCCCTGAGATCCCAGAGCTGGTCCCTCCACTGCTAGTCTCCTTCCCACAGAAAAGGGGACTGCCCCTATTTGTCCTCCCAGACCATCCCATTGCCCCCAGGGGAAGTTAGAAGATCACAACGATGCTCTGGAGAAATATCCCTGCCACCTAACTGAGAACTAAAATAAAGAAGTGGGTAAGGGAGGGACTGATGAAGATTCCAAAGTCTTCCCTATGACAGTTCAGAGAGAAAGTTTACTTTGCAGCATAATCTGGGATGTTCAGGATAGTAAGAAACTGACCTTGAAAGTGGGTGCTGTGCCACCTAACCAGCTGGTCTAGAGCAGCAAGGTAGCCAAGAATACCTTCCTGATTCTGAAGTGGATTTGATGAGGCAGGGCTTTCAGATGAACATGTGCATTCGTCATTTTGACTGGTGTGAACTTCTACCCAGGGGTCTGGGGCAAACCCCAGTCTCCAAATAGACCAATCACTGGGAGTAGGTGAGAGGCAGGCCTGATGTTTGGTGTGAATGTGGTGGGGGAGGCTGGCTGTTAGGTCACAGCTATACAGATGTAGATGTGGATTTATTATCAGGAATCAGTTCATGCCAGTGAGGCTAAGAGGTGCCATGATCTGCCATGGCAAGCTGGACACCCAGGAAAGCTGATGGTGTAATTTAGTCTGAGCCTGAAGGCCTGAGAGCCAGGGGAGCCCATGGTGTAAATCCCAGTCCAAGAGCCGGAGAACTTGAGATGAGATGTCCCAGCTCAGTCAGTGAGGCGAGGAACAAAAGGGCGAATTCCCCCTTCCTCCCTCCGCCTCTTGTTCTGTCCTGGCCCTCAACGAATTGGGTGATGCCCACCCACATCTGGGAGGGCAATCTGCTGTACTCGGTGTATTGACTCAGATGTTAATCTCTGTGAGAAACACCCTCTCAGACACATCCAGAAATAATGTTTACTCTAGGCACCCTGTAGCCAACCAAAGTGATACATAAACTTACCCATCCCAAGGCCCTGTTTCTAAATGCAGTCACATTCTGAGGTGTGCGAGGGGTTAGAACCTCAACATAGGGATCGGGGGGGGGGGGGGGGGGCACAATTCAGTCCATAACAGGTCCTTTCTGTCTGTGGGTTATCTGAATGGTCACATTTTGATAACCAGGATGCTGAAAAAGAGGATGACAGTTTTAATAGTTCTCAAGATTTGTTTTCATGGCATATAAAAATGGAAACAACACTGAACTACGAGTTAAAGAGATTGAGACTTAAATTCCACATCCGGCCATACAGAATACTAAGTGCTTTAATGGATCCTCCTAATGAAGAACAGCTAGATCCTGAATGGGAAACACTTTTTTGATGAGCTAATGGGCTCATAATAGGTTAAGAATTAAATGACGAGTTCAAGGTACACTATCCTGCCCCACTCTCAAAACAAAACAGAAACCAGAGATTAGGGTAGGACTGGTAGTAGTGGGCAGTGGGCAGATAAAAGGGCATGGTGGGCCCAAGGACAGATGTCCTCAGCATGACTGTAATCCAGGTTCTAAACCTTGTTCCAGCAGAAGGAGGTGGAACTAAGGCCCTAAATCCCACATTGGTCACTCCTTGACTGGGGTGGGGAGAGAGGTGGGGGTTGAAGTGATTCCAGGTCAGTGGCTTTCCCTAGCTCCTGAAAGACACAGATGCACATCCTTTGTGGAAGAAAATATTCTCATTTTAATCAATATTCTCATTTTAAGCCCTCAAATTACTACAAATTTAATATAGAACAAATATGAACTCTAAATCCAAAAACATAAAGTATGTGGGAAGGCAAGGCAACCCGAGTGAGAAGCAGAAGAAATAACAACATATTTAGACTACCAAGACTGCGGATATGGAAATTGTCAGATGCTTAGTATAGAAGATCTACATCTGAACTCTCAAAGAAGTGAAACGCAGATATAACCTAGCAATCACAGATTATCACATATGGCCATATGGCTTCAAAAACGAGCCAAATAAAATTTCTATAAATGAAAAATATAACTACTGGAGGGATTCAGAACATGCCACCACAATAATGATAACTAACAGATCCATCATCTTCAAAAGTTTCCTCCTGCCCTCTCAGCATTGCCCTGCGCCTCCCCCAGAAACCACTGATTTGCTTTCTCTCACTTTGGATTAGTTTATAGTTTCCAGAATTTTATACAAATGAAACCATATGCAATGTACTTCTTTATGCCTGGCTTCTCTTACTAAGCATAATTATTTTGAGGTTAATCTGTATTGTTGCATGGATCAATTGTTCATTCTTTTTAAAAGCTGACCAGTATTCTGTTGTATGGATGTGTGATAGTGTGTTTGTTCATTCACCTGTTGGTGGACAGTGGGTTGTTTTATGTTCTGGACTGTTCCAAACAGAGCTGGTGTAAACTATTTTGTGTAAGTCTTTGTATGTAGATATCTTTTCATTTCTCTTAGGAAAGTATCTACAGAGGCCTGCCAGAGGCTGCCAACAGCATCCCTACCTGCCACTGATATGTCAAGCATTGATCTGATGGATCATGTGGCCCATGTGGCCCATGTGGCAGAGCAACCCCAGCCTGAACTTGTGGCAGAGACTGCTTTTGTTCTGGGCCCATTCAAAACTAATAGCTTTTTGGGTTACTTTGTAAATGGGCCAGAATAATACACCCAAATAAGAAATATGTTACCTCTATTATCCAGAGGTCCACTAGACATTATGCCTAATATATAAAGGATATCTTGACACATGCCATACCACTGAACCTCTAGAAACGTCCTTGAGGTGGAAAGCATCTGAAATTTTGTTGTATTTGTTCCCCACCCTCTGACATGCAAATGTATTACCAATAAGTTTAGAATAGTTGCCAGTTCTAGTTTACTGGCTCATCAGTGTCATCAACATAATGGAACAGTGTGATGTCTTGTGAAAGGGAAAGCCAATCCAGTTTCTGTGGACTAAATTATGACATAAGGCTGGAGCATGGATATACTTCTAAATTAGGACAGGCAAGGAATATTGACAGCTAGAAGTAAACTGCTTCTGGTGGTCTTTGTTAACCTATCAAGGAAAAAAGCATTTTCTGGATCAATAGCTGCATGCAAGGTAGGAGAGATGTGTTAATTTGTTCCAGCAATGAAATTACATCTGGAACAGCAGGTGTAATTAGAGTCACCACCTGATTAAGTTTACAGTAATCCACTGCCAGTCTCCAGCATCCATCTGTTATCCACTACCCCTGCGTCCTTCAACTTTTTGATGATGGTACCAATTTCTGAAATCCACCCAGGAATGTGGTATTGCTTTTGGTTTACTATTTTTCTAGGTAGAGGCAGTTTGAGTGCCTTGCACTTGGTCTTTCCTAGAACAGTAGTCCTCACTCTACAGGTTAGGGAAGCAATGTGGGGATTCTGCCAGTTACTCAGTTTGTCTGTTCCAACTATGCATCTAGAATTGTGGAAATTACCACAGAATGAGTTTGGTGACTCACCGTACCTACTGTGAGACGGACTTGATCTAAAACCTTTTTGATCATCTGACCTTCATAAGGCCCTAGGATGACTGGTGGGCCACAGTGACATTTTGGGTCTTTTGGAAGTAATGACAGAGCCATTGCTAAATAATTCCCCCAAATCTGATTATTTCCCTTACCCTTAGTGTACAGTCACCCTGGTAGAACTTGTTCAAGTCTGAGAATTGATTGAAGGGGTATGATTTTCTGTTTTGGTGATTCAACTTAGACTTATGATTGCTCTACTTAGAGCTCGTTCACTTAATTTAGTAGATTGCCCTTCTGTTTCTTTCTTTCTTTTTCAATTTTAAAGCAGTCATTGTTTATTAACTGACCAGATTACAAAAATAACCATGGTAGATTCCTTAGTTCATCCTTCTAGTCAACCTGTTGGTCTAATCTTCCCTGTTACCAGCATCTCCACTTTCCACAAAATGAGTGGACTTTTTCTTCATTCCAACTAGTGGAGAAGATCATTTGAAGGTGTTTGCTTCTATGATGTGTTTTCCAACTGAACAGATCTCATGAATCAGATCCTCCATGCAGACGATGCCTTATTTACCAAGAGATCAAGCAATCAATGTGTTATCTGTTAGGGCAACCTGCTTTTTGTTGATTTTGCCATAACTACACTTGTAGATCAGTGCACTTACTGACTTCAGCCCCATGCAACATATGGTTCCACAATCTTCCCCATGCTAATTGAAGCCTTGTTGAGCTAACAAAGGAGCCATTGAAGGTCTGGTGAGGACAAAGAAGACGCAGCACCTTTAGGATCTTTGGGCTCACACCATTCATACTTCTGACCGTGATAACTAATGTCAGTTTGGGTTCTGCAGGTATATAGAGGTTGCCAGCTCTTCTTGCCATCCTGACCATTTGAATCTCAGTTTTGTACATCTGCCTAGATTCCTTGTGGTAGTGCTTAGCTTTTTCATAGATAAGCTTTCTCCTTGCTTTACAAAGCATCTCTTGGGCAACGTCTTTCTCAGGTGCTTGATCTTCAGCTCTGCGAAATTCTTTCACTTTTCCTTAAGGGTTTCTTCTCTTCTGCACTCTCCATGGTTCCAGCCAGAAAAGAGCCATCCATTTCTCTTTCTAGGGACAGTAATCATAGGTCTCTGTGAGTCAGATTGTTCTGATTACTGCTGTCCATTATGGTGACCATATTCACCTTGTCTTTGATGATAAAGTGCCACCACTTGACCCCCTGCTCCCTTGGGATCTGATGACCTCCACTGCATTTAAGTATTCTAGTTCAGAGGCAGCAAAGCTGCTGTTCTGGCTTGAAGAGCAGAATGACCACAGACAAGGATGCTAGGGCTCCCCTCACAATTTATTTCCCTTAGTTGTGGTGAAAGACATGTCACTGAAACCCTCCCACAGAGGTTGATCGGGCCCTTACATGATAAATTAACTGGACCATTCTACTCTTCCTAAACCTTTGGACACTTTCCTCTACAGTATACTGAGGCAGTTCTGGCACTTCATTCATTTAGTGTTTGCCAACTTTTGGTCCCTGTTTCAGCCAACCAAACAAACAAACTTTCAGAGCCCTTTCTAACGGCTGGTGCTATACATTGAATTCAAAATATCTGCTTAATGGGCCCATACCAATTTTATGTTCCTTCCACCATTCCCCCACTTAATATCTATTCTCCCCAGATTTCTGTCGGTATAAATTAGAAAAATCATGCCATTCTTTTAGAGTGTAGTTTGCCTCTTAATAAATATGCCATCCTTTGTATCTCCCCCTTCAGGGACTGTAGCACCTGAGTCTTGCTATTTATGTCTAAGAGCAAAGAGGGGTCATTTGGGCATAGGCCTTGAGGAGAATCAGCAGTCCTGCAGGGCAACTAGCTCAGGAAAGGCCATTACAGTTGCCTCAGGTAAAGCAGGTTAATCTTTTCAGACAGGTGTGGGAGGGATGCTTCTACTGGCAAAGAAGACTCAGCACAATTTAAGGGTTCAATATCCCCCGCCTCATCGAGATCTGCCCCTATGTCCCCACCCTATGTTCAGGATCCGTTCCTTTCCAGACAATGTCCTCAGTTTAACAGAATATATCATGTGATGCTGAGAATTCAATTTGTTTTATAACTCAGCTACTTGTAAGATGAGGCATTGAGTTTGGTTTTCAGAGATACGGTTTTCTTTCCAAAAAGAAAATAGATGTTTTCAGTTATTTTATGCTGGGCTTGAGCTGTGAACTTCTGCCCTGAACTTCACCTTTTCTTTGCCTACTTTCTCCAGTGCTCTTAGAAGCCACCAGTCAATCTCACCAAACTTGTTGTTAGTGTAACTAAAACAGGTATCAAATACATGGTCACCCAGAACTTACCTTGCATTTGATGGGAGAATTCAATAATAATATTTTGTATATCTCTATTGCCACAGCATGCCACACACTGTCAGTGCTTTCTTTAGTGGAAATAGAGTCATTAATGCCCTTAAATACAGTCAGATTAGAGACCCAATTTCAGAAGCCCCCTGACCAATTAGGACAACATATCCTTAAGACCCTGCTCCTCTCTCTCTTTATATATGTCCTACATATATAAATATATTTAAAATAAATACATTTATTATAATTTAAATAATACATATATAGTCATTTATATTTATAAATATATTTATTATAAATAATATATGTGAATATATGTTAATTAGATAATAAATATATTTGTATGTATAAATTATCCATCTATCTATCATCATTTTCTAAGAGCTTTATTTAAGGAATTTCCTCATGCAATTGTAGGGACTGGCAGGTCCAAAAATATGTAGGGCAAGTGTCAGGCAGGAATTGATGCTGTGGTCTTGAGGCAGAATTTCTTATCTGGAAAATCTCAGGTTTTGCTCCAAAGGCCTTTCAATTGATTGGATGAGGTCCACCCACATTACCAAGGGCAATGTCCTTTATTTAAAGCCCATTGATTTTAGATGTTAACAACAGCTATCAAATACCTTCACAGGAACACCTAGATTGGTGTCTGATTAAATAATGGGGTGTTATAGCTTAGCTAAGTTGATGCATAAGACGGACGTTCAGATCATCAAATGCCTTTTTACATCTGTTGAGATAATCATATGGTGAGCTTTATTGACCAATGCTAATCCAACCTTGAATTCTTGGGACAAGCCCCATTTGATTGCAAACTATTATTCTTTTTTTATAGTATTAGATTTGATTGAATAAAATTATGTTAAGAAGTTTTGCAGCTATATTTATGAGGGCTATATGTATACATGTAGTCATAGTTCTGTCTTTTTGTGTGATGTCTTAGGTTCAGGTATCAGAGAAATGTTGGCCTTATAGAATGAGTGGAGAAGGCCTATAGAATGAGTGGAGAAATTTTCCAGGTTCTGCCATTATTTCTTTTTAATGCTCTACCGCAAATTTGGGTAACAAGATCCATCTCAAGCTGTGTTCCAGCTTTCTTTTGATTCATGTTAGAATGGTGTGTCGTTTTCATGCATGGACTTCTGACACATTTGCGTTATATTTAAAGTGAGTTTCTTGTAGGTAGCTTATAGTCAGTTCTTGCTTTTTTATCTATGTGGATGTTTCATCCATGTTTAATGTGACTATTTATATGGTTGGGCTTTAATTTTGGTATTTGTTTTTCATTTGCCCCACCTACTTTTTTGTTTCCCTTTTCCTGTTTTTTTCTTCTTTCCTTTGCATTAAGTAAACACATTAACGGTACCATACTTTCTTCTTTGTTGTCCAATTTGCTATAATTTTGTGTGTGTTTCATTTAAGGCTTATAGTATACATTTTTAAAATGTAAAACAGTCTACTTTGGGTAATCTTATATCACTTTACATATAGTTTAAGAATTTGACAACATATACTTCCACTGTTCTACTTCTGACCATTGTGGCATTATGGTCATACATTTAATGTCAACATATTTTATAAGCTCAAAAAATACATTTTATTATTTTTGCTTTAAAGAGTGAACTGCCTTTTTAAAATACTTTATGAACTTTATTTTTATTGAATTTATTGGGGTGACATTGGTTAATAAAATTATATAGGTTTCAGGGGTACAATTCTATTATTTTATGAACTTTTATACGAGTAAATGTGAAACAAAGCTATTTAAAATTCAAGAAGAACACAAAAAGATGGAAATAATTGTTTTCGGGAAAACAACTTCTCTCACACAGTCATTTACATATAAAGCGTCCATCCTGAGGAACATCGCAGCAATAGAATACTTTTATTTTCTTTATTGTTGAAAATATTACAGATGTCCCCCCTTCCCCCCCATTGAATCCCTCCACCAGGCATCCCCCCCACCCCCGCCCAGGTCATCTCCACACTACTGTCTGTGTCCATAGGTCATGCATCTATGCCTTTAGGTTCTTTGATTACTCTCTCCCCCCAACTCCCCACCCCCACCTTCCCTCTGAGATTCCTCAGTCTGTTCCATGCTTCTATGTCTCTGTATCTATTTTGTTCATCAGTTTATTTCGTTCATTAGATTCCACATATGAATGAGATCATGCCTGTCTCTGACTGGTTTATTTCACTTAGCATAATCCTCTGCCTTTTAAAGAGTTTTAAAAGTAATAGAAATATATTCTATATTTAGTGGTCAAAGTAGAGTCTCTCTGATTGGTCAGACCTGTGCGGCTCCTAGTGGATGGGGAAAGCCCCAGTCCTGTTGGTTGAAACAGGATTCCAGGAACTGCTTTATAAGGGCGGGTCAGATGGCAGATGCACAGGGCAGGCAGTTCAGTGCAGAGTCTTCTCCGAGACATGCAGTTTGTATGAGAGGCCCCTGTGCAGAAATGGCTGCTAAGCTCTGCTTATTTTTTTAATTTAAGCCTAGTTAGCCACTAGGAACCCTTCTTATTAGGTGTCCTATTTTCTCAAGGTTCACATTACTAATCAGTACTTCTTAATTCCTTCACTTTTTCCACCCATTTCCCAACCCCCAGTCCTCCCCTCTATTAACCACCAGTCTGCTTTCTGTGTCTATGAGTTTGTTTCAATTTTTATTTTTTAATTGAGAGTACCTTTATTAAAGTGAGGGACAGTGAAACAAAGGAAGGACTTAAGATAGAAGAGGCAAGAGCACAGCAACAGGAGTGAGCCTAGATGGAGCTGCTTTTGGCTCACTGAAAAGTTAGGCAAAAGGAGGACCCTTGCAGACAGGTTCAAGGGAATTAGCTCAGGATGAGCTGCTGCTGCCTGCTGCTTTCCTGGTTGAAAGTCTCCTCAGGACCCTTAGAGCTTAGGAGAAAGAGAGCAAAGATACACGCCTGAGGAAGGAAGGGTGGGAAAGATGTGGGCATGTTCCAGGGAGAATATGCCAATTTTGTTTGTTTTTTATTTTGCTCTTTAGATTCCACATATAAGTGAAAAATATCGTATTTGCCTTTCTCTGACTGACTTATTTCACTTAGCATAATGCCCTCTAGCTCCATTCATGATGTCACAAATGACAAGATTCCATTCTTTTTTATGGCTGAGTAATATTCCGTTGTATATACATATATGTACCACTTCTTTATCCATTTGTTTATTGATGGGCACTGAGGTTGCTTCCATGTCTTAGTCACTGCAAGCAATGCTGCAATGAACATGGGGGGTGCACATATTCCTTCAAATTAGGGTTTTGGGTTTCTTCAGATATATACCCAGAAGTGGAATTGCTGGATCATAAAGCAGTTCCATTTTTAATTTTTTGAGGAAGCTTCGTAGGGTTTTCCATAGTGGCTGCACCAATCTGCATTTCCACCAATAGTGCATGAGGGTTCCCTTTATCCACACCCTTGTCATCACTTGTTGTTTGTTTATTGATGATAGCCAGTCTGACAGGTGTGAGGTGATATGTCATTGTGGTTTTAATTTGCATTTCTCTGATGATTAGTGACTTTGAGCATCTTTTCATGTGTTTTTTGGTCACCTGTATGTCCTCTCTGGAGAAGTGTCTGTTCATTTCCTCTGTCCATTCTTTAATTGGACTGTTTGTTTTCTTGGTGTTGAATTGTATGTGTTCTTTATAAATTTTGGATATTACCCCCTTATCAGATAACATGTATCATTGGCAAATATTTTCATCCATTCAGTAGGTTGTCTTTTCATTTTGTTGATGGTTCCCTTTGCTGTGAAAAAACTTTTGAGTTCAATGTATTTGCATTTGTCTATTTATCTTATTTCCCTTGCCCAAGGGGATATATCAGAAAAAAATATTGCTAAGAGAAATGCCTGAGATTTTACTGCCTATGTTTTCTTCTAGGAGTTTTATGGTTTCAAGTCTTACATTTTAATCTTTATTCCATTTTGAGTTTATTGTTGTGTATGGTGTACTTAAGTGGTCT
This sequence comes from Miniopterus natalensis, assembly GCF_054644295.1. Taxonomy (NCBI): domain Eukaryota; kingdom Metazoa; phylum Chordata; class Mammalia; order Chiroptera; family Miniopteridae; genus Miniopterus; species Miniopterus natalensis. Next base: position 7,432,296 of record NC_142100.1, on the reverse strand, counting down.
AGTGACATTATTGTATGCACCTGTCCAATATTCCCAGCACCATTTATTGAATTAACTGTCTCTATCCCATTTGGTGTTCTTGCCTCCTTTGTCACATATTAATTGATCATATAGGCATGGGTTTATTTCTGGGCTCTCTACTCTGTTTCATTGATCTATATGTCTGCTTTTATGCCAGTACCATGGTGTTTTGATTACAATGGCCTTGTAGTATAGTTTGATATTAGGTAGTGTGATACCTCCAACTTTGTTCTTCTTTCTCAAGATTGCTGTGGCAATTCAGGGTCTTTTGTGGTTCCATATAAATTTTTGGATTATTTGTTCTAGTTCTGTGAAATAAGCCATTGATATTTTGATAAGAATTGCATTGAATCTATTGATTGCTTTGTGTAGTATGGACATTTTAATGATACGAATTCTTCCTGACTATGAGCACAGTATATGCTTCCATTTATTTGTATCTTTTAAAATTTCTTTTTCAGTGTCTTAAAATTTTTCAAGTGCAGGTATTTTACCTCCTTAGTTAAATTTATTCCTAGGTATTTTATTTTTTTGATGTAGTTGTAAAGGGGATTGTTTCCCTAGTTTCCCTTTTTGATAGTTCATTATTGGTGTATGAAAATGGAACCTTTTTTTTTTTTTTTTTAATCCTACTGTGTTACTGAATTCATTTATCAGTTCTAGCAGTTTTTTAAGTGGAATCTTTAGGGTTCTCTATACACAGTATCGTGTCATCTGCAAATAATGACAGTTTTACTTCTTTCCAATTTGGATGCTTTTTATTTCTTCTTGTCCGATTGCTTTGGCTAGCACTTCTAGTACTATGTTCAATAAGAGTGGTGAAGGTGGACATCTCTGTCTTGTTCCTGATTTTAAGGAAATGCTTTTAGTTTTTCCCTGCTGAATTTTATGTTAGCTGTGGGGTTTTCACATATGGCCTTTGTTATGTTGAGGTATGTTCCTTCTTTTCTCACTTTGCTGAGAGTTATCATAAATACCTATATGGTGGATTTTGTCAGATGCTTTTTCTGAATCTTGATATGATCATACGATTTTATCCTTCATTTTGTCTGTGTGGTGTATCAATTTAATTGACTTGCAGATATGGTACCAATGTTGCATCCTAGGGATAAATCCCTCTTGATCGTGGTTTATGATCTTTTAATGTACTGCTGAATGTGGCTTGCTAATATTTTGTTGAGGATTTTTGGATCTATGTTCACCAGGGATATTGGCATATAATTTTCTTTTTTTGTAGTGTCTTTATCTTGTTTTGGAATTAGGATAATGCTGGCCTCATAAAATGAGCTTGGGGGTCTTCCCTTCTCTTGAAGTTTTTGGAATAGTTTGAGAAGGATAGATATTAGTTCTTCTTTGTGTGCTTGGTAAACTTCACCTGTGAAGCCATCTGGTCCAGGACTTTTGTTTGTTGAGATTTATTTTATTACTGCTTCGATTTCATTAGTTGTAATTGGTCTGTTGAAAATTTTTGTTTCTTCTTGATTCAGTTTTGGAAGGTTGTATGTTTCCATATTTTTATTCATTTCTTCCAGATTATCCAATTTGTTGGCATGAAGTTGTTTATAATATTTTCTTGCAATCCTTTGTATTTCTGTGGTGTCAGTTGTTACTTCTCTTTCATTTTTAAATTTTATTTATTTGGGTCCTCTCTCTTTTTTTCTTGATGAGTCTGTTTAAAGGTTTATCATCCATTGTATTTTCTATCTCAGCTATTATAGTTATCATCTCTTGAAGTTCAATTTAAGAATGAAAATATGTTTTTCCCACCTCTGATGTTAAATACTTTCTCTAGTTTCTGGAACATACTGAATATATTCATAATGCCCTTACTCACTAATCCGGTCATGTGTATTATTTCTGGATTGGTTTTTATTGAGATTTAGTTTTCTTTATTATATTTACCATATTTCCCTGCTTCTTAGCATGCCTGGTAACTTTTTTTTTAATTGTCACCCAAGGATATGTTTTTTTAAAAAAAATTGATTTGAGAGAAAGAGAGAGAAAGTGACATCAATGTGATAGAGAAACATCGATCAGTTGCCTCCCGCACGTGCCCCAACTGGGGATCGAACCCTCCACCCCTTGGTGTATGGGACGACGCTCTAACCAACTAAGCCACACTGGCCAGGGTGCCTGGTGACTTTTCACTGGATGGCATCAATTATAAATTTTATCGTGTTGTATGCTAGCTTTTGCTGTTTGATAGGTTTTTTCCCCCATACATATTTTCAAGCTTTGTTCTAGGACACAGTTAAGTAAGCTACTTGAAGACAATTGACCCTTTTGGGTATTGATGCTTCAACATTGTTAGGTGGAACCAGAGCAATGTTTAGTTTAGGGCTAATTTTTCACTACTGTTTAGGCAAGACCCTTCTGGGTATTCTACCTGATATCTTCTGATTTATTAGGGTTTCTAATCTGGCTAGTGGCAACAGGTACTATTGTCATCCTGTGTCAGTGATAGATACTATTTCCTCTAATCCTTTCAAGTGTGTTTTCCCCCCTTGTGTTGGGTTCTGTTCTCCCTTGCATGTGCTGATCAGTGTTTAGTTTGAAGGTTTTAGAGGAATCCTCTGCAGATATTCAGAGTTCTCTCTGTCCAGCTCTCTCCTCTCCAGTGCTCTTTCCTGCAAGCTTTAGCCAACTTGACCTTCAGACTTCCAGTTATATCTTCTAAACTTAGGGAGACCACGTGGTTTTGCCTGAAGTTTGTCTTAGAAACTCTCTTCAGGCCATTGAAAGGGCAGTTGTAGAATTCACCCTGTTTCTCAGGAATCACTTTGTTTTGCTGTCTAATGTCCAATATCTTGGAAAGCATTGTTTCAATTTTTTTTTTCTGGTTCTATAGTTGTTTTAGGAGGGAAGGTAGTATGATCCCTCATACTTCATCTTTTTCAGTAGTGGAAGTCCTACTTGCTTGCCATGCCTCTTTCATACACCACTCGTTTTGTTTTTCCTTTTCAAACCTGAAATTCAGCGGGTGGCTAATCATTCTTTGAAGTCATGGCAGGTGACATTGATATACATAGGACCTTATTTTATTTTAATTTGCCACATTTTTCTTTTGACCCCTGCTCTCATTTCTTTCTCCCATCACTGGCAATTTTTAAAATGAGTTCATCTGTATATATTTTTGGAGTTTGTGCAAATATGTATTGTTGGATTTTTAAAATATATTTCATATTTATATTTATATTATTATTAAGGCATAAATCACTTTTGTTTTAACTTAACACTATGTCTTTAAGGTCTGTCCATATTACCACATGTATACCTAGTTTACTACTGCTCTCTGATACATTATCAACATTGTATGTGTCTGTTACATTTATGTATTTTATCTCCCAGAGATGAACACTGAGATTTTCTTCCACACCCTATCACCAAATAATGCTATGATGAATATCCTTGTACATTTTCTCTGATAGCCTTGGGTGAGAAAACTGCGACAGTTTCCCCCGTATGGCATCTAACTATTCATGTTTTCTTATCTGCATAGAGGAAAACTCTTCTCTGATAACCCAAGTCCCATTCAGCTAATGCATCTGATTCAGAATTCAGGTGATCTGGATGATGTTTATTCCTCTTTATCAGGTCTTATTTTAGCTTTTGTGGTTTACTTATGAAAAGATAAAAGGCAAAGTACCGTCATTCCAATATAAAATAAAATATATAAAATAATGGATTAATGTGCCTCTAGGAGTTCATTCTCCATTTACTCTACTTAGTAGTAGAGTTTTAGATGGACACATGACTGCTCAGCTACAGACCACATTTTTAAAACTCCCCTGCAGCTAGGCACGGACAAGAAGCCAAATTTGGGTCAATGCAATGTATATAAAAATGATGTGTGTACCTTCTGTGTCACCTCCTTAAAGACAGAATGCTCACTCTGGACTTCTAGCTAGCAAGAAATTGACAACAACTCAGACCCAGAAAAAGAGACCACAGTCATGTATTAAGGATGACAGCTCTACCCTGCTAGCCTAAGGCCTTGGGTTGCCTTTTAGAGTCCAATTTCTTTGGAATATTAGCTCAGAACAAAATAAACTTCAATTTTGGTATTATTTTTTCTATAGCACCGTAGCCTATATCTTTACTAATACAGATAAGAAAGAAATAATTAAATGAAAACTCCCACTTAAAAAGCAGAGAATGAGAAATACCAAAGGTCATCACATCTTGCTGAGGAGTCCCTACCTTTTCTCAACACAGCTGGCTACCCTTGGTTCTGCTCTCTGGAAGCAAGTCCATTGTCTATTGTTCCTTGCCTTTGCCCTATGGGCCTTTCCTCTTTTCCACTGCCCTCCATAGCTGTTTCTAGAATTTGTATTGAAAAATATGCCTCGTTTTGGAACTGAACAATCTTCACACCCCAGTTCCTGTTAGTGCAGATTTGGCCCAACTGTGGCTTCAAGGATTGAACAGTCTTACACTTCTAAGGGCAAGGATTTTGTTTTTTGCATTAATATAATGCTTAACAAATTAAATAGCTTTCACTCTTGGGGTTTCTAATTAGTTCCATGTGTAAGTAAACACATCTAGTGACCTGTTCAGATTGTAGTTTCCACATCTGTCAAATTTCTTAGCTACCAGATTTGTTCTCAGCTTGTAACTCTCTCAGTCAGCTTAACCCTTTGCAGTCGTTTGTCTGCTCTCAGCCACCACAGCAAGGAACCGTAGGAATCCTAACTCTATTCACTCATGTATCAGTTCATAATTTCTCTGAAAGCCCTTAATTCCGACCAGTACGACACCCATGTCCAGATTTAATACGACCGCAAAGGGTTAATAGTAGCTCTGTTGAGGCCTTTTGCATAGTCTGGTGTGGGAAGGCACCATCCTTCATCTGATCTTTGCCATTGTATTATCTCCCATTCTCTAGTTGGTAAGAACAGTTAATGGGCAGATTCTTGAGAAAGACTCTGAATATTAATCTCATTGCCTGTTGTTTGGAAATGCAGAATCAGTTTACTCTTAAATACGGCCACACCCTAAATGCTGGTCTCAGGCAACTGGATTGCACTCAGTCTTTTCGGTTATGATGTGGAAGTTTCATGTATCATTTCTGCTCACAACTTAGTGCCCTGACGTTGGTCATTTGGTCACACCTAGCTGCAAGGTAGCAATGATTCCAGCTAAAATTCAGTGCTCTATTACTAAAAATATTAGTTCTATTACCAATAATAGCTAGCAGTCTCTGCCAAACGTGTGGATTAGAATTAGAAAACAAAACTGTTATATTTTTCAGATTCAATGACTTGTCTATATAGAAGCTTCACATAATTTATTGACTAATTATAAGAAAGAATGAGAGGATTTATCTAAGTGACTGGCAAAAGAACAACATATGGAAATTATTTACATTTTTATATGTTATCAACAAAAACATTAGAAAACAATCATAAAATATAACATTTACAATAGCAAACATTTGAAAAATACTTAGGTATACATCTAACCAGACATGTGTAAGGACTTTTGGAGAAGATTACAAAACCTGATTGAAAGACATTCGTGTTCATCGTTCATGGAAAGAAATCCTCAGTGCTACAAAGGTATCCATTCTCCTCAAATTGTTTTATAGTGCAATGCCAATAAAAATCCCAACAGTGTTTGGAGTGAAATATGACAGATAGATTTTATAATTTATATGAAAATTTAAAGGTCAAGGGTAGCCAGAATACCAAGGAAAAGAAGGTGAAAGGACTCATCCTTCCACATGTCAAGTTTTATTATAAAGTTTTGGTGATTAAGACTCTGCCATTGGTGCCAGGACAGACTGATTGTCCAATGAAACAAGACAGAGAGTCCTGATACCAACTGAGGAATACATATGACCCAAGAAGCTTTCAGATTACCTGGAGGAAAGGAGGGATGATTCAATAATGGTTCTGGGACCATTGATTTTCCACACCAAGGAAATAACATAACATCTCTATTGTACAAAGAGCACAAAAATCAATTCCAGATGGATTAAGGACTTAAATAGAAAAGCAAAACTCTAAAACTGTTAGAAGAAAATGTGGGCGAATATATTTCAGACCTCAGGGTAGAGGAATATCTCTTAAAATAGACAGAAACCACTAATCATGATAGAAGAATTGATGAATTTATTGCAGTAGAACTTAGGATTTCTTTACATCATAAGTTTTGATGAAGAGAGTTGAGAATAGAAAAATATATCCCAGCAGAAGTTATTTGCGATACATGTAACTAAAAACACATTCATGTCTATAAATATTTTTTAAAACTACAAAATAAGAAAACACCCAAATAACTCAATAAACACACTGGCAAAATAAATAAATAGACATTCCACAGAAGAGAAAATATGGTGAGAAAGCATTTAAAATTGTGTATTTTTAAACATATTAGTAAATCAGAAAAATCTATATCAAGAGAATTACTCATACACACTCTGGTGGGTATGTGAAATTCAAAATACTTTAGAAAATAATTCGGCAGTGTGAAACTGAACTTTTATGTAGTTTATTTCCCATCAATCCCATTCTTAGGTATGTGTCCTACAAAAATCCTTCACCTGTTCACTAGAAGATGTATAAAATTGTTCATTGAAGTATTTTTTCATAATATAAAACAACCTGGAAACATCCTAAGAACTCATTCACAGAACCACACCTACATATAACAACTTGGATCCATTTCAGTGACAAAACAAGTCTTCAGAACAGTGCTTATGAAATGTGAGCATGTGGGCATCTTGTTAAGATGAAGACTCTCGTTTAGTGATTCTGGGCTAGTGTCCCAGATAGTGTGTTTCTAACAAGCTTTTGGGTGATGCTACTGCTGCTGGTCCAAAGATTACATTTTGATTAGCAAGGTCCTAAGACTACATATGGTAAATATCTTTTTTGTGGAGCTCAAAACCAAGCTATACCAGTGTGTTATTTAGGTAAACTGTATATACCTATGGCATGAACTAACAAAAAAGGCAATCATAAAATTTAGTGATTATTATTTGAGGGAACAGGACTTGGAGGACTGCACAGATAGATATAAGGTATCGGCAATGTTGTAATTCTTAAGCTGTATGCTGGATCATGGATTTTGTTATATCGACTAGCTCTGTAATCTTGACCTCAACCTTGTGACACTGAATGGTGGTCAATAAAAAGACAAGATTAGGTCCATAGGCATTTTCAATCCTCACTATTCACCAGAATCACTTGGGAGAGATTTAAAAACCACCTATACCAACTTCCAATTGCCAGATAGTCTTTTTTTTTTAAAGTCTGATGGAAAAGTTGTCAGTTTTTTTGTTTTGTTTTTGTTTTTTAAATATATCTTTATTGATTTCAGAGAGAGGAAGGGAGGGAGAGAGAGATATAAACATCAATGCTGAGAGTCATTGATGGGGTGCCTCCTGCAGGCCCTCGACTGGGGATCAAGCCCACAACCGGGGCATGTGCCCTGACCGGGAATCGAACCCCGATCGCCTGGATCCTAGGCTGATGCTCAACCGCTGAGCCACACCCGGCCAGGCAATTGCCAGATATTCTTATTTCACTGGTCTGGCTGAAACTTGGGTGTCGGTGTTTACTAAAAGATTGCCCTGTGGTGCTAATTTGTACCTAGGTTTGAGAACCACTGTAACCGAGCACCGTAACATTCTTAATGTTAGTAGTCTGTGATTTAAACATAGAATATTTTTTCTTATTAATGGGACTTATTGGAAGGGGTTTCCTGGTTCAGCTTAAATATCATGTTCTTCAGTAATTAAAATAGGAGCTTTTAAACTATAATCTTCCTGACCAATTGGTGCTTCATCATCTGGCTCACTATTGTTTCTGTTTTCTGGTAACAGTGCCCAGCAGAGTTGTCACTTAGTGCACATGCTGCATAAAGGTGCTGATGAATAATGGTTCTCTGAGCTCTGGTTCACTGAGTATCAGCCAGAAGTCTCCTCTAGGCTAATTTTCATCTCTCCCTGGGCTCCCACAGCAATTTACATTTACTGCATTGAGGCACTGCTGCTTCTCAGCGCAATTGTTTGTTTGCAGGCCTGTCTCTCCCACTACACTGTGAGCTCCTCAAGGACAGGGTCAGGGTTGAATTCTTTTTAGACCCTCAGAGCTTAGTCCAGTGCTTCAGAAACTGTTTAGTAAAATGGTAGATGCATGATTTGTGAAAAATTTTCTACAGTGTATTATGACCCTTCTGCTTCATTCTTGGTCATAATCTAATCATTCCAGAGCCAGGACTTCGGAAGCATCATCTCTGTTTTCTGCAGAGCTTCGAGCTCTGCAAAGAGTATGTAGACTTAGTATTTTAGGGTAATTTTAGGTTCACAGAAAAATTGAGCAGAAAGTACAGAGAGTTCCCATATGCTCTCTACCCCACACATGCACAACCTTTCCCACTATCAACATGCTGCCCCATAGTGGTACATTTGTTGTAGCTGATTAACCTATGTGGATACATTATCATCACTGAAGTCCATAGTTTACATTAGGGTCCACTCTTTGGGTTTACTTTTTATGGGTTTTGACAAATATGCAATGACATGCACCCACCATTATAGTATTACACAGAATAGTTTCGGTGCCCTCTATACCCTCTGTGCTGTATCCATTCATCCCCGCTGGCAACCACTGACCTTTTTACTGTCCTCATAGTGTTGCCATTTCCAGAACCTCATATAGTTGGAATCACACAGTATGTAGACTTTTCAGATTGGCTTCTTTCACTTAGTAATATACTTGTTTCCTCTACACGTCTCTGTGGCTTGATAATTCATGTATTTTTAGCACTGAATAATATTCCATTGTCTGGATGTATCACAGTTTACCCATTCACCTACTGAAGGACATTGGTTGCTTCCAGGTTTTGGCAGTTATGAATAAAACTGCGTAAACATCTGTGTGCAGGTTTTTGTGCGAACGTAGTTTTCAAATCCTTTGGATATATACCAAGGGATCCGATTACTAGGTTGTACAGTGAGTGTATACTTATTTTTGTAAGAAAGTGCAAACTGTCTTCCAAAGTTCCTGTATTATTTATTATACATCCCACCAGCAATGAGTGAGAGTTCCTGTTCCTCCACGTCCTGGCCAGCACTTATTGTTGTCAGTGTTCTGGAGTTCGGCCTTTCTAACAGGCATGTAATGGTATCTCATTGTTGTTTGTTTGAATTTGCATTTACCTGATGATACGTGATGTAGAATATCTTCCCATTGCATTATTTTTTATCTGTACATCTTCTTTGATGAGGTGTCTGTTCAGGTCTTGTTAATTTTTTAGAGTGGGTTGTTCATTTTCTTATTGTTGAGTTTTATGTGTTATTTGTACATTTTGGATAGCAGTCCTTTATCAGATATACCTTTTGAAATATTTTCTCCTAATCTGCGTCTTCTCAATCAGACATAGATTTCTTATATCTCTGATATCAATCTGAAATCTGATTATTTGCCTTTTTATGCCGAAAGTAGAGAAAAGAAAAATAATCTAGTTAATTGAGGATTTAGGTTAATTTTGTCCTGGGTCACTGAGACGTTATTATCTTTGGCTTTGGCAGGCAGCAATATGCCCATTGTTTTCCCATCCCTTAAGCATGGGTAAGACAAAAAACCCGTCATATCCTCATACTCACCCCATCTTTGTGCCTGATCCCACTCTGTCTCCCCTTACCTGGCCAAACTATCAATGGCCAAAATCCTGGGTGAATGAGTGACAATGAGGCTCCTTCCTTCTCTCGCTCACATTACTTTAGACTTCCTTTGGAGTTTAAAGTGGGGGTGAGAGAGAGTGGGGGCAATACTTGTGGGTATACCCAGCATTTATACTTGGGGCTCCTTGGGAGACGAGAGAGGATCGGTGGAAGTAAATTTTTTTGTGAGGGACAGGAGTCTTTTTAAAATTTTTATATTTTTATTGATTTCAGAGAGAGGAAGGGAGTGGGAGAGAGAGAGAGAGAGAGAAACATCAGTGATGAGAGAGTCATGGATCGGCTGCCTCCTGCACACCCCCTGCTGGGGATCGAGCCCGCAACCCGGGCATGTGCCCTGACAGGGAATGAAATCTGGTTCTCCTGGATCCTAGGTCGCTGCTCAGCCGCTGAGCCCTGCAGGCCGGGCAGGACCGGACAGGAGTCTTTGATGAGACAGGCAAGAGGCTGTGGTCCTTGGCTCTGTAAGCTGGTGCTGGCTGAGCCCTGGCAAACAGCTCAGCCTTAAGGAGCAGCCGAGGCTTGGAGTCGGGGAGCCTGGAGACCTGGGCCATGGCTTTTGGGTTTCTCTGGGAAGCAGAAGAAATGACAAGGTCTCTGAGAGCAAAGTGCCTGGGCCTTAGTGGGACGGTTTTGGAGAGAGGAAAGGAAGACTCAATGTAATGCGGATGCGGCTCTTGTCCGCTCCTTCTGTCCGCCCCACCGGTCCCACAGAGAAAACTTGCCCAACTCTTCACTCTGATGCCCAGGGTCCTGTGTGTCTTGTCCCAGTTTGTCTTTCCACCTGACTACGCCCCCCTGTATTCCCCTGCGTGAATTCTGTCCCGCAGAGACTCCCCTTCTCACTGTCTTCCTAACAGGCATGACCTCCCAGCCCATGTCTTCCTAACAGGCATGATGCCTTCCTTTCTTCTGCGTGGGCCTTTAACCCTCTCCCGGAGCCCCTCTCATTCCTCCCCTAATTTTGCCCAAACGGGAATAAAGGACACGAGCATCCTAGAAAGAGGGCTGGTGTTTCGCTCTTTTGCAGTGTTTGGAAAATAGCTTTAAACATGTGTAGATATAATGTAGCTGGAAGAGGAACTGTGAATATTTTGGCTCTACCTTTAGATAGAACCTCCCTGAAACTGTTGTTAGGAACACCCAATTCTCAGGAAATGCCTCTGGAAATGTCAGCGATACGCAGTTTTGAGAGAGGCCACTTAGGGTGCGGGCTAAGAGCACAGGCTCCGGGGCGGGTACCTGAGATCTGGTTTCAGTGCCACCATCGGAAAGCTCTGAGCCTTTGGCCAGGCCACCAAACCTGTTTCCTAATGAGAGGATATGGATAATATTTACCACCTAGGATTGTATTGAGAGCTCAGCAAGTTAATATATATAACAAACATACTTTAGAATCTGGTACACAGTAAGTGCTATGTAATATCTAAATATTTGCTCTTATTTTTAATGAGGAGCTAAAAATTTGTTTTTTCACTGGAAAACATTTTTCAGGCTCTTGGCACTCTTTACACATTCTTTATTTTATTTTATTCTTTTATTTTATTCTTTTAAATTAAATTTATTGGGCTGACATTGGTTAATATGATCATACAGGTTTCAGGTGTGGGTTTCTATGTTACAAGATCTGTATATTGCACTGTGTACCCACCACCCACAGTCACATCTTCTCCCGTCACCATATAGTAAGACCCCCCTTCACCCCACCCCTTCTTTACATTTTCGAACTGTCCCTTGTTAGGGTGGTGAGTCAGATGGGAAGAGGCGGGGGCACTTTGGTGAGGAAGTGAAAATCCTCCCAAACATGACAGACGTGGAACAAACAAGGCTACCGGGAGGATTCCCAGGAGCCCCCTCCCCACCGCATCACCTGCACAAAGCCAAGTTCCTGCTGCCAGCTGGGCTCGGGCTTGTGCTCTGTAGCTTCTGCAGCAGGGGCTTGTCAGGGGTGAAATGAAAAATTTTATCATTATTTCTCATTTTTCTTGATGTCTCAGTCATTGAAGGTTTCACATTCAGGGCCATTTGGGTGTCATCAACACATCAAGTTTAAAGAGGAAAGATGATGAATTGTGAATGTTTATGAGGAAACGGCAGCAATTATAATGATGGTAATGAAGAGGGAAGTGAAGAGATTGGCCCAGTGGGATGTTTCTCCGGAGCCTAGGACAGTGGAGGGAAATGCTCCGGTGGACTTGGGCATTACATTGCACCAAGATGGATGGAACGTCTTACCCAACAGCCCTTCCAGATTCGTTATTATTATTATTTTTTTAGAAATATGCCTTGTGGAACCAGGTTTGCAAGTTTTACATTGAGTGAACAGCTATTTCTTATGTTAAGTTATTTCAGCTGTAGAATAGAGAATTGTTGAAATAAATGGCTGGAGAATTCGAATTGCATTCATTCTTGACATTGGAACTGACAAATAGCTTCATTCCCCCACTGAAATGGAAAGTTTATTAGACTGAGACACAGGCAGGTTCTGGGGAGAGGGGAGCATCTGTGTTTTATTTTTACTGTAACTCTTCTAAGATGCTGTGAGAGAATAAAATAAAATGCTTTTCTGAAATCCCACTGGGATCCATTCCTTGCCCCATTCTCCACATTCAACTGGAAATAAAACCAATTAAAACGTTAGTTGGAAATATAACCAGTATACAATCCAATCAGACAGCTGGTTATAACCCCATGCACATGGAGTTCTCAGGAGGAATGGAGCTGGTAGGTGGTGGGAATGGCGTGAGAACATCATTCTGGTGGGTCGAGCTCGAGCACCTGCCAGTCTGAACCAGCCCACCAGGAGCTGGGCATTGCCGAAGAGAAGTGATTGATGCTGGTATGGTCTTATGGGATCTCTCCAGATTTGCCAGAGCCCTAAAAACTGTTCATATGAAAATTATAGATTTCTCCTTGACATTTCCTCAACTTTGGATGCCTCTGTCCTCTTTGCCAGCAGAAATCACTGTAGTGAGAGATGCAGTGAAGCCACGACCATGGTGAGGCATATGGAAGCTGTAGGCTGGCAGGGGTTGCTGGGCTAGACTCACCTGGGCACTGGGGTGGCAAATCATCGTGATCCTGCTGATAGTGTCATCAGAGGACATGAAACACAGCTGTGCATCGTCTCAGCACCATCCCTTCCAGTCTTAATGTCCTCGATCATTGTATCCCCCCACCTTTTCTTCTCAAATTTGTCAGGGCCTGCACATCTAATAGACTTCATGAATTATAACTCCTCCAGTTCCACATTGGATAACAGCTACCCCACTAACTCTGGTGACTTAATGCTGATTGTCAATTTACAAAAGCCTGATGCAAGGGCCTCCTGAATCTGGCACTGTCCATATGGAAATCACAGATTTCTTCTTCACGTCTCCTGAGCATCATGTGCCCTTCATTCTCTTACTCCTTGCAGGAATCCCCAGTGCAGAGTGTGGCATCTCTGCCTGATGTGATCTTATACCAGGTGATCAGCCTCGTGTGACAGTCTGGGTATTTCTGGCCGCTTCCAAGTTTGAGCTATGAGAGCTGGGGAACAGGGTCAGACCCTGGGAGCCAAAATCTATGTTGGAGTTGGAATTTGGCCAGGACCATTCAAACACAACAGAGCCCAGGATTTCTGGGGACTCCTCTTCCCCAGGGATTGAGAGAAGGCTTCTGAAGTCTTAGGGACCTAAAAAGCACTAGTCAGAGGATTGTGGGTGTGTGCAGTTTACTTAAGCTGTTTTGTTTTTTTAAAGAGCCCTTTTAAAAAAATATATATATCTTTATTGATTTCAGAGAAAGGAAAGGAGAGGGAGAGAGAGAGAGAAACACCAATGATGAGAGAGTCATTGATCGGCTGCCTCCTGCACGCCCCCGACTGGGGATCGAGCCCGCAACCGGGAATTGAACCCCAATTGGATCTCCTGGATCCTAGGTCGATGCTCAACCACTGAACCATGCTTGGCTGGGCTAAACTGTTTCTTAGATGAGCTCACTGCGGCCCCTCAATAGAACCAGTGGTGGGGGCAAGGAGGGTCAGTAAAATCTAGGTTATTATTATTGTGATTTTATCTCATTTTATAGCCTGGTATGCTTGGGGATATACTATCTATTATATCATGATATATATCATTATGTAATAATATATAATTATTATAATACATATCGTGTATCATAATATAAAATGTTATATAGGATACATATGTAGTTTTATTTGTTTATTGCTTGCCTTACCCCATGGTATGTAGCTCTATGAAGTCAGGTACTTGGTTTGTTATAGTCTATGACCCATCCCAGATTCTAGAGCAATCTTTTTCACATAGTAGGTACTCAATAAATTTTGGTTAAACACATGAATAGGGTATCTTTGTAATACTCCATTTTAATTTCTGTTAAGTAGTGTGCTAAATTGCTATTTTTTCTTTTTTATTTATTTTTTAAAACACAACTAAGTGGAAGCCAAACTACATTCTCTCTTCATTTTATCTTGCCTCTAGGGAGTCTGGCTACTGAGATTAGGATGGCTTAACTAGGGCTCCAGTGTTCATCTGGTGGCAGCTTAACTTAACCGCAGTCAAACTACCTCAGAGGAAATTAATAGCTTTTCAAGAGCTGAGCTTGACAACTCAAACATGTGGAAGCCCTAGGGTGCCTACGTGTCCACACTGCACCTGGCGCAGGAGACAATAGAGCACTGCATTAAACAGTGGGGAGACATCATTAAAGTTATGATTAAGCTGCCTTGTAGGGCACGAAATATTCTGCTGAGGGGCGGCCAAAGTCCTGCCGAAAACATCTCTGCTTTGTTACTTATTACAAATTTCTGGTGATTTTTTTCTTCCTAAGTCAAAAATAGCAACAGGAAGTACTGCTTCCTCGGCGTGAAGGTTGGCAGGAGAGAGACTAGAATGTGCAGAGCTGAGTGTTAAGCAGCAGCGAATGAGCAAGGATTTATGTACACTCAAGAGGTCGAGTTATGGGGGACAGCCAAGGTCAAGTTCAGGGCAGGGTGCTCAGCAGGGAGAGTTGAGAACGGGCCCCGGGAGGATCAGAGAGATGGCCAGGAAGGATACCCGAAGATGAGTGGTCTGGGAAAGCGTGTGTGGCATGATGCTGAGGGCAGAGCGAATAGTTTCCAGGGTGGTCTGACTTAGGTCCATAGGAGAACATCTTTCCCCAGAGCGAATAGTTTCCAGGGTGGTCTGACTTAGGTCCATAGGAGAACATCTTTCCCCAGAGCGAATAGTTTCCAGGGTGGTCTGACTTAGGTCCATAGGAGAACATCTTTCCCCAGAGCTGCTTTTAATGAACAGCTGAGCACATGGCAGCTCTTGCTGCCGAGGTGTGGGTACCACCTGGCCCTCACTCCACAGCAACCTTGGCTCGTGATAACAGTGAGTTCCAGATGGGGAAGGCTTGACTCTATCTGTGTACAGGATTTGATGTGTCTATCAGGGCAAAGCAGGACGTCAAATACCAGAGCCATCCTCTATCCATGGCTGCTGTCAGGACTCAGCGCATGACACAGAAACCACTCTGGGTGTCTCAGGCACAAAGGGACTGAAACGAAAAGTTAGAGGCTTCAAGATAATTGAAGGAATAGAGTCAAGGGTTGAAATTATTGAGCTCAAGGATATAACACGAGAGCTGTAATCCAGGGGTCAGAAAGTCACAGTCTTTGCCTCAAATGCCTCTTGAGACCCATGAAGCTGGGACTGGACACTGAAATGTCACATCTGGCTGCCAGCACTGAGTCTTGATTCTCCTGTGTTCAGGACTTTACCTGCCAGTGTAAATAGCAATGGAAAGATGGCCTCTGCTCACGTTTACCTTATAAAGTATCATTCAAGGGGATCTATTGGTAAAACCCAAATTGAAGGCAGAATCTGAGAGACTAGGGAATGTGGGATATTTCTTTGTTTTTAGTATCCATTTCTCTCTAGCAAGGCCAGAACCAGGGTGAAGGAAGAGATGTACCTAGGGCATAAAATTTATAGAGGCACTTTCCCTCTCTCTCAGGGTCAGGCAACACCTCATAGGTGTCTGCCTCATAGGAATATTGGGATAATTAAATGAGATAAATCTTTTATGGTACTTAGTGTAGTTTTTAATACAGATCAATCATTTTTAGCTGTAGGGAGAAAATAATCCGAATTCTCTTCGAAGAACCCCCTCTGCCAGTAGATCTCTAACCTTATGTTATATAGGCTTTTGAGCGTGATAGTCATAAGGCCAGAAAGGATACCTAATGATCAGTAGTTTGGGAAAGCATGTGTGGTACTGGTTTCCAGCAAGTCCTGCTCTTTGTCTCTAAAATGTATGGGCCTCTATGACCTCTGTCCTAAGACTTGAGCCTTTAGCAACATCTTGTTACATCTGCCTAATTCTTCCACATATAATGACACCTGTTAAGATTCTACCTTAGAATATCATCATTTTTACTTAATGATTGATATAGATATCAATGGAATGATAACACTAAGCTATGACTATTGATATCTTATGTAAATACAGAAGATATTTTTAAATGAAGAAGGAATGGGGAGAATATTAGGACACTGGCCCTTGAAAAAAACAAAAAACAGAAAGGATAGTGACTTAAAATTAGAAGTTGGGTCAATAGCTACTAGGGTAAGTGAGATCATACAATACTTGTCTTTTTGTGTCTGACTTATTTCACATAGCGTAATGCCCTGAAAGTCCATCCATGTTGTTACAAAAGGCAGGACTTGCTTTTATTTGTGTGTGTACATACACGCACACACACATATGTATACATAATATATATACTACATATGTATGTTCATATATATGTAAAATATTTCCTTGATCCATTTATCCCTTGATGGACACTTAGGTTGGCTCTTGTTAATAAAGCTGTGATGAACATGGAGGCGCAGCTATCTTTTTGAGGTAGTGATTTCATTTCCTTCAAATATACACCCAGAAGTGGGATTGCTGCATCACACGCTAGTTCAACTTTAAATTTTTTGAGAACCCTCCTCACTGTTTTCCACAGTGGCTGCACCTATTCCTCTTACACCAGCAGTTAGAAGCGTTCCCTTTTCTCCACACCCTCGCCACCATTTGCTATATCTTATTTTTTGATAAAAACCATTCTAACAGGTGTGAAGTGATACTTTATTGCGGTTTTGCATTTCCCTAATGATTAGTGATACTGAGCATCTTTTCATGTACCTGTTGGCCATTTGTGTGTGTTTTTTAAAAAATGCCTGTTCTAGTCTTCTGCCCATTTTATTTTATTTTGTTTATTTTATACTTATTTTATTTTTTCCATCGCCATTTATCCCTCTCTGCCTTGCTCCCCCTCCCCCTCCCCCCCACCCAGAAATCGCCACACTGTCGTCTGTGTCCGTGAGTTCTTTCTCTTTTTGGCTCATCCCAACCCCTCCCCAGTCCCCTGTCCCCTAACAGCTGTCAACCTGATCTCTGTCTGTGAGTCTGTCTCTATTTTGCTTTGGCTAAGATCAACGATAGTTCCTCTGGCCAGTTTAAAATCAGATTATTTGGGGTTTTTTGCTATTGAGTTGTATGAGTTCCTTATATATTTTGGATATTAACCCCTTTGGTTTCTGTTTTCACTCATTCTGTAGATTGCCTTTTCAAAATCTAGCTAGTATCATACCATAGGTTAGTGGGTTTGCTTGCCTCCAATCCCTTGAAAATGTATGTAACACACACACACACACACACATATACACAATTTGAGTCAAATCCTGGAGAGTCACGGTGTGGACCCCTGGGCAGTTTGTTTCATCAGGCTCTTACCTGCTGCTGACTGACTACGGGGTGGTGGCTGGGAATGTGACTCATCTCTGGGAAGGAGGCTGTCTCTCTGCTTTTGAGGGTTAGCCTCCCAAGAAGGCAACCAAACCTTTAGTAACCTCTGGGCAAAGCTTTACATTTTCTTTGTGTATATGGAGGCCCTGGCAGATGCTTGCGTCTTTTGTGAACTGCTTGTCAGATTCTCCTGCAGGGGGCGGTGATTCACGTGGCTGTGGAATTAGTGAATTGACTCTCAGGTGGAAAGGTGGAAAGCAGAGCTTCTTGCTCTTTCATGTCCATCTTTGTGCAAGCTGTCTGGGAAAACAGTAACACAAATCTCTCTACAGACTTCATGAGATTCAAAGGATGGAGCAAAATTGTTGCTTTTTTTTTTTTTTTTGGCAAAGTGAGGTTTTTCACTTTTTATCTTACGTGAACCAGATTTGACATGAATTTGACACAATACCCTTGCCTTCCTTAGTAAAACATCCCTGGCTTCTGCAACGCTACAACCTCTCTTTGTTCTTTACTCCGCTGGCTCTGAGCATTCTGTGCTGATTCCTCAGCTTTGCCCGAACCTTAAATATTAAAATTCCTTTAAGCTCCATCATAATCCTCTTCTTGTCTCACTCTGCATATTTTCTCCCTCGATGACTGATCCATTTCCACGCTCTTACATATCACATACATGTCAACAATGCCAAATTATATATCCAAGTCCATCATCTTGTTCTGAACATCCAAGGAAACTGACGCTAGCAAAGGAATTTGAGATCACAAAAAATAAACAAGCATCTGAGTCACATAGGATTAGAAAGGGAGATACGCAATATGACACTTATTCTAGGGGAAACAGTTAATGGAACAAGGCAAACAGAAATTTTAAATAAGTATAGAAAGTACCTTCAAAGAAATAAAGGTGTTAGACATGTGAGGCAGATTAAGCAGTTTTTCGGGAAAGTCAGAGTGATCTCAGGGATGGTCTCCCTGGCAGGGCTTGGAGGAGGCTGACGAATCTCCTTCCGTAGGGAGGGGGCCTGGCGAAGCCCCAAGGAAACAGCAGCCTCGCACAGCAAGACCACGTCCAGCACACGGACCTGGGTGGGCGGAGGAGCAGACCAGGACGGGAAGACCCTGCCCCCTTTGAGTGGATCCTAGTCACTCAGTCAAACTCTCCTCCCTCCCTGCTGCTACCTCCCCTCCTGAACCAGGCCCGTGAGGACAGGATGGCCTGCGATGAGCACAAGGAAGGGGGGAGAAAGGCAGAGGGCAAGAGTGAGTGGCCTACGTGGGAACTATGCGCGGAAATTATAAAAATATTATTTGAACTTGACAGCACGCTTTCCTGAATGAGACTGAGATTTTTAATAAGTGAATGACATTATAGAAATCATTAGGCTGGACTCAGATTTAAATAGAAATGGAATGGAAAGAAAATGCGATGTGTGTTCTAGGCGCATAGTGAATGCTCAAGGTCGAGGAATGTTGAAAATAAAACATATTTCATGTTATACCTACCTGAACCAAGAACTCTGAATTCATCAAGCAATCGTTTATTGACCACCAGGTATGTATGAACTATTATCTAGGTATTATAGCAGTGTATAATTTTGATAAAGATCTCTTATCTCATGGAGCTTATTTTCTAGCGACAGTCAAACTAGTTATATTCTGAGGAATGTCTAAGCCAGAGAGACCGTATCTCAGTTTATAGAGCAACACTGTTCAATAGAACTTCTGCAATAATGGAAATGTTCTGTATCTGTGCTTTCCAATAGCTACATGTGGCTAGTAGGACTGAAGAACTAAACTTTCAGTTACATTTATGTAATTTACATTTAAATAGCCACCTGTGTCTATTGGCTAGCGTATTAGACAAGCAGCTCTAGAGTTTTAGTGAAACTATAATCAATCTTTATTCAAAGCCCTCTTATCCTACTTAGGACTCAGAAATCAATCCGTATAACTGTTCTGTGAACACCCGAAAAATAGAGCGAGTCCCATTTTTTCCAAATAGAGAGTTTAAGAAGTATCAGTTTTAGATACTCTATTATTTATGTTATTTAGGACATTGATCTCATTGCTGATTATGTTCAATCACTTGATCTGTCATGAACTGAGAAAGGTGAATTAAAACTGCCTTCAGCACGGCTGGTGTGCTCAGTGGTTGAACATCGACCCATGAACCAAGGGATCACGATTTGATTCCCGGTCAGGGTACATGCCCGGGTTTTGGGCTTGATCCCAAGTAGGGAGCATGCAGGAGGCAACCGATCAATGGTTCTCTCTCATCATTGATGTTTCTGCTTCTCTCTCCCTCTCCCTTCCTCTCTCTTAAATCAATAATAATAAAAAACCCCACACAACTGCCTTCTTTTAGGTGCTTCTGTCCCTGTCTTAGCTTCCAGAATTCAGTAGCTCTTTTCTCAGCTGGACACTGCCTCTTCTATAATTGCTGCTTATTTGGAAATGAGGGTTTCAGGAAAATGTCTCAATTATCATTTTACACTTAATATGAGACATAATAGGGAAAAAGAGACATTCTCCTTTGCCTCATGATTAACCACCATGTGGTTTTGGGACTTCGGGGGCTTCCTAGCTTTGCAGGAGTGTGAGGTCACGTAAGCAGCAACAGTAGTTCCTTGAAGACGAAAACATAGCAGGTGTCTAGACTTCATGAACATACTTGATTCTCTTATAAATAAGTGCTGGAGGGTCACGTACAATTGGAAATAACTGTCTGATAGAGTTGTTCAGTAGCTGGAAGGCGTCAGGCCAGCGTCTCTGTGAATCTCTTGACGTTTGCTTGTGTTTGTCATTTCACGGTCAGCATATGGCTGCTGGAGATCCAGACATCATGTCCACATTCAGAGGAGGAGGGGGAAAGATCTTGTCAGGTGCAGTCATTCCTTTTCCCAAGAGAGTATAATCTTTCCCAGGAGCATCTTGCATGCGTGCCATTAGCCATAAATGTGTCCATCACACGCATACCACGAGCTTTCAGGGAGGGTGCAGAAGCAAGCATTCAACCTGACACAGTGACACCCCAAATAAAATCAAAGTTCAATCAGCAAAGAAGGGGGAAATGGATATTGAATAAGTGACTAACAGTATCTAACACAGTAGGGATCCAACTCATTTTTCTTTATATAGTGAGCCAGTTTCCCAGAAGAGGAAAAGCAATTACTGATTTTACACAACAATCTTTAAATCACAACTCTCCCAGTTTGTGGGATTGGAGTGAAAGGAATGCTAGCAATAGGCCCATGCCATCCTCAGAATCACTTTTTTATTGCAGTGAATAGTGCTGATGGGTTGAGCTCATTTCAGTAGCTGGATGCTTCCTCCCCGAATAGAAGTATTGTCTCAGGGGGCTCCTCAGCTACATATGCAAATACATTCCTGTCAAACCCTAACATCAGTTTGACATACATGCTTCAACATAGTTGAACTCCTGTGGAAACTTTGCAGGTGAAGAGTAGGGCAGACAGAGGGAATGGCACTGCACAAATGTGGGAGAGAGCTGAAAGAGTAAAGAAATAAAAATTCGGCATAAATATAGTAAGTCATGGAGGGACTGGCTCAAGAGATAGGAGGGGCCGGGTCACACATAGGCTTGGAGGTCAATGGTAAGGATTGAAGATTTCTTGCTAAGTGTAATAGAAGCTGTTGAGATACTTGGCTCATACAGAGTGTGTGTTTGGTTCACAAACTTCACTTGTGCAGGCATCCGTGGGGAAACAGTTTAAATGTGCACCGATATTTTTGTAAAATTGAATAAGTACTTTCTCGATTTCAATGTAGTCAATGAATTACTTAGACGGGCATCTGCAGTACCCCTCTCATCTGAGGGGGGCAATGCAGTGTGCATAGCAGAGAGGCCTTCAGCAGACTTCTCCCCCCTCCAGTTGCTCAGACGTGCAGAGCTCTCTGGCAAGTAACTGTCCCTTTCATGGGGTCCCTTTTTTCTCTTGGACTCTTAAGCCAGTATCTGTGAGCTTTGTTATCTGTGTGGTATCCAGATAACCACCTATCATGTCTGGGAAAGAAACCATTGGACATTCTGACTCTTAAAATTTATTACTTTCCATTAGGTTTTAAAAGAAATATTTGGCTTTTTATATCACTCATAGGGTGGAGGGGCAGAGTGGATGGGAAGACCAGTCAGGAGTCGCTTCAGTAGCTCAGGCCAGAGATCATGGACACTCAGGTGAGACTGGTGCCAATGGACACAGAGAGCTGTGAATGGCTTGAGATGTATTTTTTTTTTTTTTAATATATCTTTATTGATTTCAGAGAGAGGAAGGGAGAGGGAGAGAGAGATAGAAACATCAATGATGAGAGAGTCATTGATCGAGCCCGCAACCCGGGCCTGTGCCCTGACCGGGAATCGAACCCCGATCATCTGGATCGTAGGTCGACGCCCAACCGCTGAGCCACGCCCGGCCGGGCTTGAGATGTATTTTGGAAGTAAAATTGAATTAGTGATGAATTTGGTTCAGAATGGCACAGAGAGGGAATAATCTAGTATAACTTCAGAGCTGTGGGTAAAATAGTGCTGGCAGAGTACCGACTACGTATTAGTAACGCCTGTCGCATGAATGAGAAAGGGGGGTGCAGCAGTGTACAGCTTTGAAACGTTCAGGCCTCACGCCTTATGATATTGGTAGGGCAAGGGTTATGATGTTACCCTCTCTACAGATGTGGAAACTGAGGCTCACTCTCTCAAAGGAGACTGGTCAGAGAGAGATGCGATGTGGAAAAGGGAGAGGGCGTAGCTAAAGAGCTCAGATCAGTCCTGAAGAAGGGGAGGCTAGAGGAAGGTGAGAGAAGCTGTGTGGGTGGGAGAAAGCTGGCGTTACCGGGGTGGGAGGGCAGCATGGAGGAGGCGCAGTGGGCTTGGGCAGTGTGGCTGTGTGTGAATTAAAGACAAGTCTTCGGGGTATCTAATTACTTTTGAGTCTTGGGGTATTTTTGTTTCTATGTGATTCTAGGCAGAGATTGAATTCATTAAGGCTCCAACTTTAATATTGCTCAGCTAATATAGTTACCTTGGGCATAGACGTGAAAGGTAACCTGAGCAAAGGCTGATTTGGAAAGCAGAGCATGGTTTGGAGCAGTGAAAAAGTGGATTTGACCAGTGTTATGTTGGACTTTGTGAGAGACGAGGTTAGACGGGGCCATTGAGTACAGGTTTTGAAAGGTCTGGAAAAAATGTGAATTGAAATCTTTACTAGCCAGGTTTGTTATACACGATCTCTCCCACTGAAAGAAATGTTAGAAAATATAGAAAATTATTAAGATGATAAAAATATTCATAGTTCATCATTACATCTTTTAGTATTTTAGGCTATTTCATTTTAGCCTTGTGTATAGGTGCATGCGTATATGTGTGCAAAAACTTCATAATATGATTACTATTTGAAATTATACTATTCATAACATTTTATATTAAAAAGACCTCACAAAATAATTTTTGATGGGCAGCACAGGGGTTCATCACATGGGTGTGTCATGAGTTATTAAGCATTTCATTTTAGACTTTATTTTAGCTAGTCCCTCATTGCCCTAATGGAGCTTATTATTTGCTATTCTTTTTTTTCCCATTATAAATTCAGTGTCCTGAACTTCATGTACTAAACCTGTAGCTAATAGATTTTCCAAAGTTAGAATTACTCATCAAAAGTAATGGACACTTGTGTTCCCTTTGGCAGCACATATGCTAAAATTGGAACGATACAGACATCAGCATGGCCCCTGCGCTAGGATGACATGCGTACCTGTGAAGTGCTCCATATTTTTGGTTATTAGCTTGACTTATTGTGGTGATCACTTTGCAACATACACAGATATCACATCATTATGTCTTATGCCTGAAACTGATATAATGTTGTACGTCAGTTATATCTCAACTGAAAAAGAGTAATGGACTTTTAGAACCCTTGGTAGGCCTTGCCAAATGGCCTTCCAGGTGTGGATCCCTTCATCCATCTTCTAGCAGACCATCAGGTGCTATTTCACTGCCTCCTCCTTAATACTACAATTAACTCCTAAAACAGGAAAAATAACATCGTGTGGTTTTCATTTGCATGTTTTGTGAGTTTTGACAATTTTCATGTGTTTATTGGCTATTTTTCTCTTACAATTAAATTTATGCGTTCAGTTTATCTTTCTGTTCTGTCTTCATCATTTAAGACAGCTTGGACCCAACACAGAGCGATAACTAAATAAATATTTTTACAATTGACTGAAAATCTATATAGGCTTCCACCCAGGAACCAATAACGATACAGTTTGTGGCCCCTCTTCAATTCATCTTCCCCAATTTAATGATTTCTCCTGTAAAATATAGTATTCAGAGAAAATGTGATTTTTTTTCCTACTCCCTATAATCCTAGGAGATATTCTCTCAGTTGAAACTTTTCTCTCTTCATTTTCACTGTTCTTCATACATCATTAGTAGGAATTCTTGGGTTATTCGAAGGCAGCGCATGGCCTGCATATTTATTGAATTCTAATTGCGTGTTTAAATGAATGCGCCAGCCATACAACTACAAATGAAAGTCTTAAAAATAATAATTTACATAATTAGCTGACAGGAAGGCCTAAACTATTATTTAAATTCACATATAACATTACATCGTCAAGTGTTAATTTATAATCTGTTCTTTCCAGAATGATTGAGCTGTTTGAAAATTTTATTTATGACTCATGCTTAGATCCATTTTATAGTGCTGATAACGCTGAGATAATGGGAATTTGTACTTAGCTCTGACAAGAGGTCATAAAACAAGGGACTGGATGTTTTCTCTGTTGCTACAGGCTCAATTTGTAACATAAAGTACTTAATAATTGTTATTAATGAACCCGCTGTGGTTGGTATATAGACACAGCTGGAAATCACATCTGTTATCAGAAAGCCTGGGCTGAGCAAAGCACAAACACTGCAGGGAACTCATAGCTACAAAAGGAAATGACATCACAGAGGCATAGGAAGTGCCCGTAGATGTTAGCTGCATGCAGACAGGAGAGATTTAGGGCAGATTTTAGGAGAAATGACAGAGAAGTTGGTTCTTTGTAAACATTTTCTTCCACATGGATCCCATATGTCTTCAGGTGTAAGCCAGAGTTCCAGGGTCAGTTCGTGTAGTAAATATTAGTAAATCTTATATCTTGTTTTTTAGCTAAACACAAATAAAAATAGTCCAAGTTCAAGCCTAGCAACCTACCTTTCCAGGCTTATCTTCTGCTGCTCATCTTGAAATACTCAGTTCTATTCAAATTGGGTTGTTTGCCTCTGTTTTTACAGAGTTATGCTTTCCTGGCTATGTGCTTTTTCTGGTATCGTTACCTCCATTTGAGGCAATTTCCTTCGAATTGTTTCAAAAGAGAAAGAACTTTTTCCCATCCTTTCCTCCCTCCCACCCCCTTTCTCTCTCTCTGTCTCTGTGTCTCTCTCTCTCTCTCTTCATTTGTCCCCATTATCAAATTCCATTCTCCTCACTCACCGGCATTCTAATATATTTCATATGTATTATTTGATTATATGAAGTCTTACAAAACATGTTTTGTTCTATGTGCCAATTTTAATTTTATGGAAATCATGGAAATTATAGATCTGATTTAACTTCTGCTTAGCCCTGAAGTACCAACCATGGTGCTCTGTGAACATCTAGTCCATTCTTTTTAAATGTTTAATGAAACTCCATGAGTATCCACCCATACTGACCTGTCCACTCTCCCGGTTGGTGGAACACACTCAGGTTGCCTTGAATCCCCGTCACGGTAACCAGGGTGACAATGGCATTCTCAGGTTTTTCACTTGTAGATCTGTGGGAGAAGATCTGTGTGCTATGGAGCCGTGTGTGGAAACTGGATTTGACTAAATGCTGGCAGATAGCTCTTGAGATTCTTTCATCATTCGTTTCCCACCAGGACCGCATGGGGGTTCCTATGTCCCTACATTCTACCAACACTTGGGATTGTCTAATTTTACATTTTAGCCAAATTAGCAGGGATAAGATGACATTGCATTGTTGTTTTCACTTCATTCTGTGATTACTACTGAGTATGAACATCTCTTGATTTCTTTATTAGCTCTTGAGATTTATTCTGTTTTAATTGCCTATAATATTTCTGCCCATGTTTTTCTTTTGGGTTATCTGTCTCTTATGGACGTAAATAGATTCCTTGTATATTTGTACATTCAGTTTTAGCTACTGCAAACATTTTCATATGGCTCATCATTACTCTGTTAACTGTCTCCATACTTTTCTTCATTAAACAAAAATACTTCATTTTGATGTAATTGTAGTCAACGAAATTTTGCCTGAGGATTTTGCTTTTCAGGTATTTTAAAAAGAATCTTCCCTACCTCTAAATCACAAATATAAATTATGACGTTTTTTCCTATTGATTTTATTTGGATTCTACTTTTATATGTGATGTTATTTAGGGATCCAGTTTTCTTTCTTTCCTAACATCGTATACAAAACCTATCCTTTCACCTTTGATTTGTGGTGCTATATTTATCATGTATTAAATTCTCACCCACACATGGTCTTTCTGAGCTCATTGTTTTGTTCCACTGACCTACTTGGCTGTCTGTTCTTATCTTAATACCTGCTTGTTTTATTCTGTGTGTCTGGGACCGGCAGTAACCATGGACTCTGAGCATCCCTGCATATCCCTGATGAGTGTGTCAAACTGCAAGACTTATTTGTCCCCTAAACTGAACTTTTTCTGTAGCTAGTCAAGCAACCATAGCATGGACTGCTTCTCACGCTTTGGTGGGAAGAGAGTGGGAGAGAGAGAGAGGGAGGGGGGAGGGAGGGGCCCTCTTGTTTGCTGTTTACTGCAGAAGGTAGCACAACCAGTTGGGTGGGGCTGTTTGGACCACTGTGTGCACCACTTTTATTGCTCCCGCTGTTAAATGTTTAATTAGCATTGATGTCTTTATGTGCTGTGCTGTGACCCCTCATAAAATTCAAGGGGGATTGTCCCAACTGGAAAGAGTAATTTTTAGAGAAATGATAGTGGATACATCAGACCACCAGTCTTGTACAACAAACACAATATAGAATTTCAGGAAGATGAAAGGAAAACACAGTATTGGGGCTTATAAACCCCAAGGCCCCTTTTGAACTACAGGAATATGCTACTGATAACTATACTAATTAGAACTAATATTAGTAGATGTTCTGCCAACACCCAAAAGTGCATTCTGCTGCTTTGGGTGGAATATTCATTACGATAAATTATGTCAGTTGGTTAGTGCTATTTAAGTCTTCTTTATGCTTACTAATTTTCTGTCTGTCTTGTCTATCAGTTACTGATAGAGGAGTGTTGAAATCCTTTATTGTAATTGTGGATTTTTTAGTTCCTCATTTCAGTCTGTTTTTGCTTTATATATTTTGAATCTATTATTAAAAGAAGGCACATTTAATATATATATTTTAAATGAGTTAACCACTTTATCCTTAGGAAATATTCCTTTTTATCTCTGGTGATAAAGCTTGTTGTGAAGCCTGCCTTGTCTAATATTACCTTAGCCATGCCACCTTGCTTACAATTAATGTTTATATGGCATAATTGTTTCTAGCTTTCGCTTTTAAGGTACCCATGTCTCTATATTTAAGGTGAGTTTCTTACTAAGATGAGTTTCTGGCAGATCACATTTCGCTATTGTTCTTAAATTCAATGTGAGAATCTCTGACTTTAATTTGGAGTATAGAGACTAAAGGGCAACAAACCATTTCTGCAAAGAGCAAGACGGTAAATATTTTAGGCTTGTGGATCATAAGGTTTCTGTTGAAGCTGTTTACCTCTGCTGCCAAAGCACGAAAGCTGCACAGACGACACATGAATGAGTGGGTGTGGCTGTGTGTCAATGAAGCTTTATCTTCCAAAAAATCACAATGGCCTGTATTTGGCTCATAGGACATAGTTTGCTCACCCATGGTTTGCATTCTTTATATTTAATGTAAATATTGATGTGGTCAAGTTTTAATCATTCAACTTGTTGCTTGTTTTCTACTCGTCTCAGGTGTTATGCATTCTTTTCCTATCTTTCCTTCCCTTTTCCCACTCCCTTTTGCATTGAGTATTTTTAAGATTCCATTTTTCTCCAATTTTTTACCTTACTAGATAAAAAAAGCCCCTTTGTGTGTTAGTGCATGTGTGTTTGTGTGTGATCTCTGTATGGTTTACAATATAGATATTTACTTTTGCACAGTCCACCTTAAGATAATACTACAGCATTTTATAGATTAATATTCTTAAATACTTTCACCCACCCAGGCACTTGTGCTTTTTTTTGGTCATAGATTTTACCTCTGTTTACAAGGTATTATTATGATCTATAATGCATTGCCACTACTTTTTTCGGCTTTATTGAGGTATAATTGGCAAAAATTAGAAGATATTTAGAGTATACAATGTGATGATCTGGTATACACGTATTTGTGAAAGGATTCCCACTGTCCAGTTAATTAACATATCTGTCACCTCGCATATTTACTATTTGGCGGGGCGGGAATGAGAAAACATGAATTCTACTCTCTTAGCAAATTTTAATTATTAACAACAGTATCAACTTTTATACAATAGCCCCTCAGACCTATTTCCCTATAACTGAAAGTGGTATCCTTTTACCATCCTGTCCCTAGTGCCTCCATCCCAGCCCCTGACAACTCTCTCTGTTTCTGTTAGCTCAACATTTCTTTTACACTCCACAGGTAAGTGATACTACACGGTATTTGTCTTTCTCTGTCTGCCTTTTTCCACGAATCATATGCCCTCCAGGTTCCTCCATGTTGTCACAGAGGGCAGGATTTCCTTCTTTTTTAAGGCTGAACGATATTTTGTCATGTGCGTATCAGATTTTCTTTGTCTGTTATCTGCCAACAGACATGTAAGTGGTTTCCATGCCTTGACTATTGTAAATAATGCTGCAGTGAACATGGGAGTGTGGGTATGCCTTTGAGATAATGATTTTGTTTCCTTTGGATACAGACCCAGAGGTGAGATTGCTGGATCATGTGATAGTTCTCTTTTTAATTTCTTGAGGACGCTCCACACTGTTTTCCGTAGTGGCCCTACCAGTTACATGCCCAGTACCAACAGTGTTCACGTTCTCCGTTCACATGCTCGTTGGCATTTATCTCTTGTTTTGATGATAGCTGTCCTCACAGGTATTAGGGGATATCTAATGAAGGCTCTGATTTGCATGGCCCTGATTATTACTGATGTTGAGCACCTTTTCCTGTACTTGTTCGTTATTTCAGTGTCGATTCAGGTCATTAGCCCATTTTTTAAAATCCTCACCCAAGGATATGTTTTTATTGATTTTAGTGAGAGAGGAAGGGAGAGAGAGAGAAACATCGATGTGAGAGGGAAACATTGACCAGTTACCTCCGCTATGCACCCCGACCGGAGGACCCAACCCACAACCCAGTGTGTGCCCTGACTGGAATCGAACCTGCGATCTTTTGGTGTATGGGTCGAGGCGCCAACCAACTGAGCCACCCGGCCAGGGCCCTTTGCCCATTTTTAATTGTTTACTGAGTTTTGGCTTTGAGTTGGCTGAGTTTCTTGTAAATTTTGGATATTAACCCCTTATCAGATATGTGATTTGCAAATATTTCCTCCAGTTGCACAGGTTGTCTTTCCATTTTGCCAGTGGTTTCCTTTGCTGTGGAGAATCTTTTCGGGTTGATGTAGCCCCACTTGCTAATTTTTGCTATTTTTTTCTTTGCTTTTGGCATGAAATAAAAAAAAAAATCATTGCCCATACCAGTGTCGAGCTTTTTCCCTGTGTTTTCTTCTAGGAGTTTTATTGTTTCAGGTCTTGCATTCAAGTCTTTGATTCGTTTTGAGTTACTATTGTGAGTGGTGTAAGATAGGAGTCTGTTTTCATTTTTCACATGTGGATATTCAGTTTTCTCAACATTATTTAATAAAGAGACTACCTCTTCCCCGTAGTATATTCTTGGCTCCTTTGTCATGTAAGTCTTTAATCCATCTTTAGTTTATTCTTGTGTAAGTTGTAAGAAGGTGGTATAGTTTCATTTTTTGCCTGTAACTCTTAGAAGAAAACAAAGGAAGTAAAATCTCTGGAATTTCTCTCAGCAGTTTTTTGAGAGTTTTTATCATGAGAGAATGTTGAATTTTGTCAAATGCTTTTTTACATCCATTGACCATATATTTGTGGGTTTATTTCTGGGCTTTCTATCCTGTTTCATTGATCTTCTGTTTTTATGCCAATACCATACTGTTTTGATTACCGTAGCTATGCAGTATAGTTTAAAATCAGGAAGTGCGGTCCCTCCAATTTTGATCTTTCTCGATATTGCTTTGGCTGTTTGGCGTCTTTTGTAGTTCTATAAATATTTTAGGATTTTTTTGTTGTATTCCTGTGAAAAAATGCCATTGGAATTTTGATAGGGTTTGCACTGAATCTGTAGATCACTTTGGGTAGTATGGAGATTTTAACAATATTACACAAAAATGTTTTGAGTGTTATTTTTTAATTTTCCTCATTTCCTCTCCTAAAAGCCTCCGTTCATAATGAAGATAACCTCTCTATCTGCATTACTGTCTTATTGACCCCATCCAGTCTTTAAATAACATCTACATGTTATTGATCCCATAGTAAGATATCCAACTGGGCTTATTATTTTAATTTTACAGTCTGACCCAGCTGCTACTCATCTCAATTTGCAAAACTGTCAGACAGTTTAATCTTAACACATTCCAAAACAAACTTCCAAGTGTTCTCCTCTCTAAATCTACACTTACTGTTTTCTTTATCTCAGTAAAGGACTACAGCTTTCTATTTGGTATTACTTCAAATCTCACAGTCCCCTCTAACTTAATTTTTTTTTTTTTTTTTTTTTTACTTACTGGGGGGAAAAATGAATCTACCTTAGAGCCATATCTGAAATCTGGACCATTTTATCTACATCCACCACTACTACCTGGGTCAAGGCCATCACCATTCCCCCCTGAGACCATGACAGCCTTCCAACCAGCATTCCCGCTTCCTGCCTTGCTCTCCCGCCCCTACCTATTCTCTTCAATCAGCACAGCCACCAGATTGGCCACATTAAAGCTACTCTTAAGCTATTTGTCAAGTTCAATCATGTCCCATCTCAGCTCAAAACCCTCCACTGGCTTCTTATATTACCCAGAGTAAAACTGAAAGCCTTACAGAGGCAGTGACGACTCTACCACCCCCTCACTACTTTTTGGTGGTCTCCTGGCTGGCCCTGAAATGTGATGGCCCGCTCCTGCGTGGGGGCTTGTGTTCTCCTTTCCTTGGCTTACGATGCTCTTCCATAAATGTTCACGTGGCTCCCTCCTAGAATTTGTTCCAAGATTTAAATTAAAACCTCTTTTTTTCATTGAAGCCTATTTAAAACTGCAATTCTTGCCATCTCTGGCTCTGTCTACATTCATTCCTCCTTTAAGTTTTCTCCTTAGCATTTCCTGCCTTCTAACGTGCTAGGCAGTTGACTAATGTGTTTCGCTCACTTTCTGTCTTCTGTCGCTGGAACTGTAATCATCGAGGGGGAAGAAATATTTGCCTGTTTTGTTCACTGCTGAATGGCCAATTCCTAGAAAAGTAGTACTCAATATATATATATAGTACTTGACTAGAATCACAGAATAATTTCCTCTTCTTCATGATTAATATAGAAAAATTGTTAGCTGAGTCCTGCAAGTTTCAGCTGGGGTATTTAATCTTGATCTGTCATCTGCCTCAGCAGTAGGGTGACTGAGTTCTTTCAGACCTATGCTAAGTTGACTTTTAAACCTACACCGTGACACTAATTAAAATCCTAAACTGTGTATGATCGCTACTCCTGGATTTTTTTGTGTTACACAAGTGAGTTCTAGATCAAACTGTTTGTGTGTGCTGATTTATAATGAACAGATGAAGGAAAACGTTGTGCAGGATCCCCTTTGAGGCAGGTGACAGTGTAGGCCTCTGCCTTAAGCATTTTTTTAATGTCCAAAAAATATTTTTAAAATCCTGATTAGATTAATAATACATGATTATTATAATAAATTCCACTATTTCATAAAATTTTTAGGGAAAGTAAAGGTCATACTGAAATATTAACCATAAATATTTTGGTGACCATTCTTACATGCATTTCCTTTTACTATATATGCTATACATTAATTTAAATAAATGGGATCATATTAAAGTCTTTATTGTGGATAGATTTTTAAGGCCCTTCTTTTCTCATCTGCATGCTCTGCCTTTCCCCATGCTGCTCACACTCCCTGCTAATAACAACATGGGCCATAACTTGCATGCATAGCTTTCTCCACATGCATATAGTCAAATACAAATACAATAATGTGCCAGTTTGGGTTTTCTTTGTATTTATCTTTCTTGGACTTCTTTAGTGATCTTGGATTTTTAAATTAACACTTAAAAAAATTATATATAGGCTATTTTGACCATTATTTCTTCAAATATGTTTTTATTCCTCACTGATCTTTTTTTTGTGTCTGTCTATATTAAACCACAAAATGTTTCCCCACACGTAACTGAGACATTTTATTCTTGTCTTTTTTCCCCCATTTTCACTTTCAAAAATGTTTATATTTCTGTCCTCAAGTTCACTGATACTTTCTTCTGCACTTTTCAGCAGCGTTAAGTCAACCCAGTGTTTTGCTCTTACTGTTTTCTTGGACACTGTGCTTTTCAGTTCTAGGGTTTCCCTGTGGTTCTTTTTTTAGGATCTCCGTTTTGCTGACACATTTCCCCATCCCTTCATTCATTATGTCCATCTTTTAAAATTTTTTTCGAACAAGGGCAGTTTCAAAGTCCTTGTTATTCAGCTTTGTTTTAATTTTTTTTATTGTTGACGGTATTACAGATTTTCCCCATGTTCCGCCTTTTGCCCCCACCCCAGGTCTTCACCACACAATTGTCTGTGCCCGTGGGCTATGCGTATATGCCTATGTGTTCTTTGGTTAATTTCTCCCGTCGCCCCCACCCCCAACCCTCTGAGCTTTGTCAGTCTGTCCTATGGCATCCATGCCTCTGGACTTATTTCGTTCATCAATTTACACTGGGTCATCTTGAAGTCTATTTCCATTTACTACTTTTTCTCATAACATTGGGTAGTATCTCCTTTTTTCCCATATCTAATGAACTTTTCATTATACTGTGGTTATTGTGAATATCATGTAGAGACCCTGGACTCTTTAAAGTGACTCTGAAGAGTGATTATTATGTCCTGCCCGGGTAGCTCAGTTCATTAGAGCATTATTCCTATATGCCAAGGTTGTGGGTTTGATCCCTGGCCAGGGCACATACGAGAATCAACCATGAATGCATAAATAACTGGAACAACAAATCAGTGTCTGTCTGTATCTCCCCACCCGCTCTCAAATCAATAAGTAAAAATTAAAAAGAGTGATTATTATTTTCTAGTAGGCAGTTAACTGGTGAATTACCTTAGAATTTGAAGGCTTGGTTTTACATTTACCCTTTGTTGGGATTTCTGTTTTGTATTTGCCCTCAGTCCTAGGGTGACAGTCTTAGCTCTGGGATGTAGCCTTTACTCCTAAATATGGTACTTCTGGGATTTCAGGAGAACCCTGGGGGGCTTCTTAAATCACAGTAATTTAGTGTGATTTAAACTTCAAATTCTGTTTTACTGCAGGGGGCAACAGCAGCAGGTGAATTGTCTCCTCAGTTTTGCCTTCCAGCTGTTGCTTTCTGCTGGACTTATTGATGCCTTTTCCATGCTTGTGTAGCTCATGGGTCAGCCAAGGATTTGACAGGGTTTATACCCAGATTTGGGGGCTTGTCTCTCTTTGGTTTTCTCAATTCCTGGATGTTCATTTTTAATTTTCAGTTACTCTGGAAGGCTTGAACTTTGTTCCTTGATTTAAAAACTGTGGTTTTCTGCTTGAGTTTCAGATGCCCACATTCCATGTGGCCTTGGTGCCCTTGAATAAAAAACGGTATGTGATGGTTAGTTTTATGTTTCAGCTTGGCTAGGGTATAGTACTCAGTGTTTCAATCAAACACTAATCTAAGTGTGATGAGGTAGGTGTTTTGTAGATGTGGTTAAGATCTACAATGACTTGACTTTAAGTAAAAGAGATTGTCCTCTATATTATGAGTGACACTCATTCAATCAGTTGAAAAGCCTTAATAACAACTTAGGTTTCCCGAGGAAGATGGAATTCTCCCTTAAGGCTGCAGCATCAGTTCCTGCCTGCGAGTCTCTAGTCTTCCAGCATGCCCTACAGATTTCAGATGTGCCCGGCCCCACAATGCTGTGTGTCATTGGAAATACATATCTCTCTGTCTCTCTGTTCCTCTCTCTCTATACACACATGTACATACATTTGTATTTATTTATATATTTATACCAATGTATCTATCTATCATCTATCAATCATCTATCATGTGTTTTTCCTCTTTTAAAATAATCTGGAAATGTCTGTGTACAATTATTTTGTTTTTCTTTTTCTTGAATTTTACATAGAATTTGACTAAATTTCTCAGGATTTAGTGTTTTCATTGTGAAAAATACTAACTACTGTTAAGTTTTTAAAAACTGGTTATAGGTTTATGGGACAATATTTTCTCTTCTTCAATCAGTGTTAGTAACCTATATTTTTTCTTAGAATTGGTATCTTTTCCTTATGCTTTATGATTTAGTGGTGTAAAGATTTCCATGATACTCACCTATAATCATTTTTATGTCTGTACATCTCCAGTCGTACCTAGGTAGAGACACTTAATATTTTATACATTTTATTTTTTGTTGTCAGAGGTGGTAGCGGTGGCTGTGGGTTCTCTCTCTTTTCATCTTGTTATAAAGTTGCCTCTTCCTATATACCTTTTTGGCTTTGCTGATCTTCATTATCTTTAAAAAAATAAATTGAGATATAATTAACATATAACATTGTGCAAATTTAAGGTATACAATGTGTAGGTTTAATGAATTTATGTATTGCATTATGATTACTACAGTAGCATTAGCTAATACCTTTACCATGTTACATATTCATGATTTTTTTGTGCTGAGAATAGTTAAGATTTTGTCTCTTACTAACCTTGAAGTTTACAATAAGTGTTGTTGACTATCATCTCTACAGTGTACATTAGATCTCCAGAAATCACCTACTAGTTGTAAGTCTGTACACTTAAATAATACCTCCCCAATTTCCCTACCCCACAGACCCTGGTAACTAGCATTCTACTCCATGTTTTTACAAGTTTAGTGTTTTGGTTCTTTTTAGATTCCACATATAAATGATATTATACAGTATTTGTCTTTCTCTGTCTGACTTATCTCACTTAGCAAAATGCCTTCAAGGTCCATCCATGTCACAAATGGCAGGACTTCCTTCTTTCTCATGGCTAAATAATATTCCATTGTGTATATATCTATATATTCATACATGTATATATATAATCTTATTTATCCATTCATCCATCCATTGACAGATCCTAAGGTTGTTTCCATATCTTGGCTATTGTAAATAATGGTACAATAAACATTGGCCTACAGATATCTCTTTGAGATACTGATTTTAATTCTTTTAGATATATACCCAGGATTGGGATTGATGGGTTATATGGTAGTTTAATTTTTATTTTTTTAAAAATATAGCTTTATTGATTTCAGAGAGAGGAAGGGAGAGGGAGAGATAGACAGAAACATCAATGATGAGAGTCATTGATCGGCTGCCTCCTGCACGCCCCCGACTGGGGATCGAGCCCGCAACCCAGGCATGTGCCCTGACCGGGAATTGAACCGTGACCTCCTGGATCCTAGGTCGTTGCTCATCCACTGAGCCACATCTGCCAGGCAGTAGTCCAATTTTTAATTATTTTAGGAAATGCCATACTGCTTTCCATAATGGTGGTACCAATTCATTACCTTTTAAAAAAATTTCATTAATGGTTGCTTTTAAGTTATTATGCCCTTACTCCAACTTCATATTCATCTTGAGGTTCTTTTAAAAACTAATTCGTGCTTATTTTACTTTTTCAGCCTTTGTTCTTTTCTAATATAAATATTTAAGGTGAGAAATAAGATTAAAATGAACACCAAGACTGGTCTGTAGGAAATCGCTGTTGAAGTGACACTGACTTGGAGAGTTTGTGAAGAGCAACCGCATTTTATTGATCTAGCCGGCACTATGGAGAGTTTTTGGTAGAGCGTAGGCTGACTGCATCCACATGAGGCACTAATCAAGGTGGGGGCCTAGGGTGACCTTTTGATGGAATTAGCTCTGTCCCGACATTGTTTTGCACTGGGGGTGGCTTGAGCACTCAGCAAGAGAAGAGAAGAGGCTTGTGGGTTGGGTAAGGATGCCCCGCTGAAGAGACCAAAGGCGTTTGCAAGAAAGCGTCGTCTGCAGTGAGTTCTCTGCTCCAGGCTACTTCTCCTGACTTACAACAGTGTGACCCCTGAGTAAGTTGGTGACTGTCCTGTCAGCGAGCCAAGCTGAAATTCTGACATTTTTGTCCCCTTGGTCTTTCATGTCAGGCCATAGAGCCTTAGCAGGAAAACAGATACTGTCTATGATTTAGTGTGGAAGACTGGCTCTTTACAAACTCCCAACAAATAGTGGGTGATTGGTTTCCTATCTGCCCTCAGATGCCTGCAGCTTTACATGACAATTCCATTATTGTTTATTAAGTTTTAAACATTTAAAAATAACTTAGTACTTTTTCTGATAATTTCCGTTATGTAAAACTAAATACCCAGAAAATTTTATATAAAGCAAACTTTAAGAAGACTCTGAAAGGTGGGAAGAGGAATGCTGACCCGCTAGGGCCTTGAGGCTTGAGGGAGGGTAGGCGGTAGATTCCCTGGATTTTCCTTGTGCCTCTTGTATCCCAGACTCATTGCTGAAGAAACCAGCCACACAGAAATGCCAACATGCACAGAAAATTAAAAAGCCCCGACCAGAGTCTGCTTTTTCTAGTGACTATATCAGGAAAGGGAAGCCTAGCAAGATATAAAACTTTTTAGATAATAACTCTTCCACTGCGGCCAAACACCACAGGAGAAACTGCTGCTCACCCCCACCCTGATCAGAAAGGCCAGGTGGGGAGCCTGAAGTCTTACCCTTGAAAGGCTCTAATGAGGCGCCTCGTTATTTCCGCCGGGATGCTGTAAGAGAAGATCAAGTGGAGTGATAAAACTCTCATACCCACTGGTTAGTAATAAGGCATCCCCATCAAGGTGTCGGCGGAGACCCCGTGGGGAGCCTGGACTTCACCCCCACCTGACAGCAAGGTGGCACCCCTCCCTCTTCTCACTGTGGTGGTGTCACAGAGGCCCAGGGAAAAGTCAGAACTCCTATCATCCCTCACGGGCAGTGAGGCCACCACCTCTGTAGTACCAATGGATCCGCAGAAGGAGTGTGACTGCCGCCCCTGCCCAGCAGTGATGGGAAGCCCCCTGCCTCAGGTATCAGTGAAGACCAACTAGGGAACCTGGACTTCTCCCTCTAACTGGCAGGAACAGGGTGGTATAAAGTGAGCCCTGGAGCAGTGTTAGAGAAAACCAGATGAAATGGAAGCTTTAAATAAGGGCCTTTGCTATATCATAATGCAAATATGTCCAGGTTTTAATTAAAAAAATCACTTATACCAAGAACCAGGAAGAACTCAGAGTGTATGAAGAAGAAAAGCCACCCAAAGATAATAGACATGTTAGAATCATAAGAGAACGGGAAAGTTAGGATTCTAAGATAATAGGCAGGTGAGAATGATCTGACAAAGATTTTAAAGCAGTTATGCTATACATGCTTCAATGAATAATTATGAACATGCCTGAAACAAATGAAAAGATAGAGACTTCGTAAAAAATGGAAAGTCACAGCAAAGAAATCAAAGATACAAAGAGGAGCCAAGCAGAAACTTTAGAACCGAAAATTATAATAACCAAAATAAAAAGCTCAGTGAATGGGTTCCACAGCATGATGGAGGTAACAGAAGGTAAAATTAGTGAACTTGAAGATAAAATAATAAATCACTCAACCTGAACAACAGAGAGAAAACAGATAAAAAATATATAAACAGAACACTCAGGGATATGTAAGACTACAAAAAAAAATCTGTTTTATGTCATTGGATTTCCAGAAAAAAAAGATAAGAAGACAGGATTTAAAAAGTGCTCAACAAAATAATGGCTGAAAACTTGGCGAGAAATAGAAACATACCAATTTGAGGAGCTGAATGAATCCCAAAGAAATCTATGCCAAGACACATCATAATTAGAAAACTAAAATCGCAGAAGAGAAATCTTGAAAGCAGTTACAGAAAAATGACATTTTAGCTACAGGGAAAAACTGCTTCAAATGACAGTGGATTTCTTATCAGGGACTATGTGGTACAGAAAAAAGTGGCATAATATTTTTTAAGCGATGAAGGAAAAGAATTGTCTACCAGCATCGAATACTAAGTGGACACAAAACAAAAAAAACATTAGACCTAAGCAGTAGCACATCAGTAATTACATTAAATCATTAAAATATTAAAATACATAAATAAAAAAACAGAGATTGGAAGGGTGGATTAAAAAACATGATCCAACTATTGTCTGCAAGAAGCTCACATTCTATATGCAGGTTAAAAATAAAAGAATGGGAATTCATAAACCCATGCAAACACTCATCAAGGAAAAACAGGAGTGGCTATATATTCAGATACAGTGGACAACACAGCACAGAGAATTACCAGAGACAAAGAGGGGCGCTGTATAATGACAGAAGAGTAAACACCCAACTGTGTGTACCAGACACAACAGAGCTGCAAGCTACGTGAAGCAAAAGCTGTTACAATAAAGGGGGAAATAGCTATTTCCACAGTTACAGTTGGAGACTTTAACTCCCCCCTCAATAATTAAGAGAACAACTTGACAGAAAATGAGTGAAGATATAGAAAAACTCATATCTACTGTCAACAAACGGGATCTATTTAACACTTACAAAACACTGCATAACAACAGCAGATAGTTTTCTTTTTTTCAGGTGTCCATGGCACTCACACCAAGATAGACAATATCTTGGGTCATAAAAAACATCTTAAAAATATTTAAATCTCCCAGAGTGTGTTTTCTGACTCCAAGGGAATAGGACTAGAAATAAAGAACAGAAAGATAACAAGAAAATCTCCAAACACTTGGAAACTCAACAGCATACTTGAGACTAATCTACGGGTCAAAGAGAAAGCCCCAAGAGAAATCAAAGCAGGCGCTGAACTAGCGCATTGCTGAGAGGGAAATGTATTATTAGAGAGGGGCGCTAACTTCACGCTTTACAAAGAAAAAATAAAAGAATCAAATTAATACTATAGGCTCTCACCCCAAGAATACAGGAATTAATAATAGAGTATTATTTACAATTGCTCAAAAAATGAAATACTTAGGACAGATGGCATTGAGGAGCTCAGAAATGCACACAGCTGAATCATTCTACTTCTAGAAGGTACTATGGCAGAAAAGCCAGGGTCTGCCTGCTGGTACACACACCCTTTAGTTTGGAACAGCTCAGGATATGGAAAGAAACTTTTGAAAAGACCATTTGCCCACATTGGGTTACTCAACTTGATGAGTTAGTAACAAGACTTGGTTCAAGAACCTGCACATCAAAAGGAGGGAGCAGCAGCTACAGACTCTGCCGAGTCTGGCACTAGAAGCACCGAACCAAGTCATTTCAGTGAAGGAGGAGACCCCTTGATCTGTAACTTCCACAAGCACTCGTCCCATGAGTCCCCGCGTTGCGGATGCCCATGACCGTGACCCACTTAAGCCTGGTGCTGTCGGGCAACCTGGAGGGGCTGGTGCCTCTGCGTGGAAGACGCCGTGGGATTCTCAGCCTCATCATCGCCAACAGATATGTCTGGCTGTCTCTGATCCTCGTTGGGCCTCCATTCCCTGTGACACAGATCAACTTATACAACTATACGCCTTCCCTGGGGGTGCTCACCCCTGCAGTCTAGGTCAGGACTCTTCCTGCAGTGTCCTGGCTGAGGGGTGTGGCTGGGACTGATCCTCAGTGTGACGGCTGACACATCCACGGCTGCTGAGAAAGGTCTGTGATCCAGATCTTGCCAAACGGAGAGACATTTCCAAATACTTTTAATGTGTTGACTCCAGCCTAAACAGACCAGTTATTTATCTTTTTCAATAAGAAGAAATCCCTTTACCTTTCATCACTACCTGAGATTTCTGTCCTCTGAGTCTCCTGAGCCACATTTTAGGGTCAAGGACAGTCATCAGTGCCTTTGGAGGAAGCAGAATCGGTTAGTTTTCCTTGCGTCCTAGCCTGGCCCAATTGAGCTTAGCTCCATGAAAGCACCCCAGCTAAAGTTAGTACCATGTAAAAATTCCTGTCCCCCAAGGACCATCTATATTTCTTACATGAAAGAGAAAGAAACAACAAATATTTAGGGACATGACATCAGCGAAATTGGTGGACTAGCAGGTCCCAGCACTTGTGTCTCCAGAAAAGCAGGGATTAACAGCTACCTACTGATGAAAATAGCTCTGAGAGGCTCTGGAGTACATGCAGGAGCTACAGCAACCCAGCGGAGCACAGAAACCAGATGGCCAAGGAGGAAATTATAGGCAGCATTTTACATGAGTCAGCCCACCCCCCAGTCCCACATAGCTTGCCACCAAACGAGATCCCCTCAGCTGTGACCCCCTTCGGAGGAAAAGGAGAGCAGAAGACCCCAGCGGCTTTCACCACCCAGGATGCAAGTAGCCCTCAGCGCTGTCGGGGACGCTTAAAGCTTTTGCCACGAAAGGCTCCCTCGGTCTTTGCCTCCACCAGTCTCAGCTGATGGAGCCGCCCAGAATCCATGGCCCTGAGCCCGCAGGGCAGGAGCCCACGCTGGGACCCCACCCACAGCGGCCCTGGCCTGGCACATGAAACCCACACCCTGCATGGTATTGATGGGGTTCAGGCAAAGGTTCTAATACAGTACCGCCCAAGGG
This sequence comes from Miniopterus natalensis, assembly GCF_054644295.1. Taxonomy (NCBI): domain Eukaryota; kingdom Metazoa; phylum Chordata; class Mammalia; order Chiroptera; family Miniopteridae; genus Miniopterus; species Miniopterus natalensis. The sequence continues at coordinate 7,391,814 of NC_142100.1, read as the reverse complement.
TTAAAGGGCCCCAAACAAGTCTGATTTATTTATCCTGGTTTGGAGACTTTTTGAAAGCCAGGATTCAAAGCTTATAAATGAGAAATCTGACCTGCCATTGCTTCGAGCGGTGGTTAGGGAGATGAATCAATATGAAGGCTGACAAAAAAAACAGGGTCCCCTGACTCCACGGCTCACTGGGGACCCCAAGCATTTGTAGCAGACTGGGTAAAATGGCCAGGGGTGGGGAAGAGAAGTTTCTGGAGTCCTTGACACGGGAGCCCCACAAACCATGGTGCCAGAATCCATTGGTGAAGCCCTGATGTGGGCTACGGTTAGACTGAGAAGACGTGAAGGCTGCTTTCCCAATGAAAGGGTTGGTGGGATTAGGAAAGTGGAAAGGTTTAAACAGGCTTATGCTAATTAATTTGTGTTTTCTTAACTGAATGTTTTATGGGAATGGATATTGTGTCTGGCTGGGGAACACTTACCCTAGCAAGTGTTATTAAACCAAAACTTAATAAAGCCAGAATGGAGGGGAAAAAGATAAAAGGTAAAAAAAAAAAGAAATGCTTACATGTAAGTTTAAAAACATGTGTGTGGGCTCTGGCCGGTGTGGCTCAGCTGGTTGAGCATCATCTGTGCACCAAAAGGTTGCGGGTTCGATTTCCAGGCAGGAGCAACATAGTAAAGATGTCAGTTCTTTTCAAATCGACACCCAGGTTTAAGGCAATTTCTATCAAAACTCTAGCAAGCGTTTTTGTAGATATACAGGTTATCCTCGAAAGTGTATACACACTTTGAATAATTATAAAGGTAGTGTTTATGAAAACATATTTCATTTTCAAAATGTGATAGAATCTACAGACATTGTGTGTATACACTTTTTGGGGACACCCTGTAGATACTGGTATTCTAAACTTGATACGAGAGGCAGAGAACTAGAATAGCTAATACAATTCTGAAAAACAATATAATCGTTAAAGGTAAATGGGCAATTAAAGAAACCAGTATTATTTTTATTTTGATTGGGACTCCACTTGTTTATTTTTACAGGATTTAAAAGACAGCTGCCTAAAATAATTGTATATCTCTGTTATTGGGCACGCAATGCCTAAAAATGTAATTTGTGATATCAATAACGTAAAGGGGGGAATGGAGCTTTACAGGAATAAAGTTTTACAGGAATAAAGTACGTCCTGCAATTGAAGGACGTACCAATTCAAAATAGCTAGTTATAACCACAGTATGTTATATTTAAACCTCATGGTAACTACAGAAAAAAATTTATAGAATGTATACAAAATATATACCCTACAGAAAAATTAGCTCAAAATGGACCAAAGACCTAAACATCAGAGCTAAAACTATAAAACTCTTAGAAGAAAACATAGGGAAAGTTAAATGACCTTGGACTTGCTGAGAATTTCTTGAATATAACACCAAAGACACGGGCTACCGAAGACAAAAGTCGATGACTCTGACTTATTCAAAATTTTAAACTTTTGAGCATTAATCTCTGTTAAGAGATTGAAAAGGCAACCCGCAAGATGAAAGAAAATATTAGCAAATTATATACACGATAAGGAATTAATATCCAGAATATATGAAAATCTCCTACAAGTCAACAACAACAAAATCAAACTGCCCGATTAAAAAATGGGCCAGTGTCTTGAGTAGACATTTCTCTGGAGAAGATATACACATTCTCAATAAATACAGGAAAAGATGCTCAACATCACTCGTCATCAGGGAAATGAAAGTCGAAACCACAAGGAGATGATGGTTATTATGAAATCCAAAACCACAAAAGCGACATGGGGAGACAATGGGTGAATGAGAGTGTGGGGAAGGTAGAACCCTGTGCGTTACTGGTGGGCATGGGAAATGGTGCAGCTACCGTGAGAAATGGTATGCGGTTTCTTAAAAAATTAAACAGAATCACCGTATGACCCAGCAATTCCACTTCTAGGTATCTACCCAGAAGGGTTGAAAGCAAGCACTTTTATACTAATTTTCGTAGCACTATAAACAGTAGCCAAAAGGTAGAAACAACCCGAATGGCCCTTCGTACATGAATGGATAAACAGAATGTGAGGCATTCATGTAATGAATATATACTCATATTTTGGAATCGTATTTAATCTTATAAAAGAACAAAATGCTGACAAGTGCTACAACTGGGAAGAACCTTGAAAACACTATACTAAGTGAAATAAGCCAGAGACAAAGGGGCAAATCCGATTTTACCAATAGGAGGTATCTAGAGTAGTCAAACTCAGAGGGACAGAAAGCCCAGCAGTGCCTACCAGAGGCTGGAGAGGGGAACAGAAGTGATCTTCACCGCGCAGAGAGTTTCAGTTTGGGATGCTGACAAGGCTCTGGAGATGGATAGTGGTGATGATTTCACAGCGTGGCGTCAATGTACTTAATACCACTGAACTGTACATTTAAAAGGGTCAAAATGGTACATTTTATATTATGTATGTTTTTCCCTAATAAAAAAAACAAAAGATTGAAAAAAAACTTCACTCATAGTTCTTCCTTTATTTATTTAAATGAACTATTTTTTTAAAAGAATGTCTTAATGATTTCAGAGAGGGAGAGAGGGAGAGAAACATCAATGATGAGAGTCATTGATCGGCTGCCTCCTGCACACCCCCTGCTGGGGATCGAGCCTGAAACCTGGGCCTGTGTCCTGACCAGGAATCAAACCCCGACCTCTTGGATCCTAGGTCGATGCTCAACCGCTGAGCCACGCTGGCCGGGCCACTCATGGCTCTTTAAATGCTTTGCCCCCCGTCTTCTTTGATCCTCTGGGTTATACGCCCTTGGCATGTGCTTCCGAATCATCTGGAATGATCCTCTCATCGCCCTGGTGCCGGGAGCTACAGTGTTCGATGACATTGCCTCTCTCACCAGACCACACATTTGAGGAGGGCAGGCTGCCCTTGTCTTGTTCGCTGCTCTTTCTCGATCTGTGATGTCGGCAAGCAGTGGGTGTTCAGGTAGTTCTTGAATGCATTAACAAGTCTCAGAGATGTGTGGAATGATAGTTAGAAATCTCAAGTCTTCTGACTCTAAATCAAGTCCTCTTTTACTGGAAAACTCAATATTTTCTAACAATCTCTCTACCAGTGCTTCTAGCATCTAAGCCATACCTGAATATAGGTATGAGTGGTACTTTAGTCTTTCCCTGAAATCGTTTTTGCAATGAACACACTGCTTTCAGTTTTAATGGTAAATTGCACTACATGTTTTGAAGGTTTCTTTTTGTATACCTGACTTCACCTTTCCCTTTTAACCTATAAGATTACTTATAGAAATATTAAGGCAGAGTTTCCTGGGCAAAAATGGAATTGAAAAATCTGCAGCAATGCTCCCTCTGAATAAACCAGAGATTTCATTGCCAACTATTATATTTTTTTTTCTGGAAAGTTTCCTCTTTATTTTGACATCTTAAGCAATCCAGAGAATTTCCAAGGGACAATGTACTCAAAACCTAGGTCAGCTCAATACCAAAAACATGGGGATGTTTCCTAATGCATTATTTGTAAACATTTGTCTCTTTTGGCATTTGAGGGGCTATAAAAGGAAAATCTCGAGAATCATAAGAATTCTGGTTGGGTGCCAGGAAGGGAGGGGAAGAAGGCTTGAGAGGGGCAGGTGTGAGTTGTGTGAACACAGAAAGCAGTGGGCAAGCAAGCACACTTCCATTGCTGCACAACCACCCTCGGTGCTGTGGCAGGCCTCTAGAGGGCGGTGTTGGTCTGTGTGAAACCTCCTAAATGTCCCCGGCATCTTTCGATTGCAGTTTAAAATTCTATTACTTTTAAGACCCGGCTTTGGTGACCATAACCATAGGAAAGCCTCGACACCTGAGGTGTGGGCAGTGGTTCAAGGTTTATTGGGAAATACTGTGTTCACTTTCTCAGGATGGAAAGAGCTCTTTCTCATTGGCACAAAGACCCTGGGACGGGCTGAAACTAAAATTAACAAGAAAGCTTTCAAGGCAAACAGGGGGTCCATCTATTCTCCCACACCCAGCTTCCTCTTTTCTTTGAACACCTGGCTTTGAAATCAGACCTATTTCTTGCGGGTTGTAGCGAAATGGGGTATCACGCGAGTCCTGTGTAAGTACGGCTTGCCTCGGAGAAGTGTGCTTTCCGGCCTAAATTAGCTGAGCATGCGAGGAGATGACAGCCGAAAAAGACAGGGGAGTAATATATTTTTCATTCGACAGCAAGCTAAGAGACATCTTTGTAGCTCAGGCAAGAACCCTGGGAAATGCTGGGCAGTCGTGAATGCTAAAAAGGCTTCGGGATGCCTGCCAAGGGGTCGGGCTTACATGCTCCAGGCCATAATAACAACTTCATGGGCAACACAGAGAGTGACAGGTTGGCTTGTGCTGAAAGTGGTACACTTTGTTTGCTTGAAGGCACTGCTCAGCCACCACTCTTCACCTCTGCAGCCACCTCCACCTCCAGAGAGCTTGGAAGACCCCTTGACACTGTGACTGGTAGTATTCAGTTACCCATGTGAGTGCCAAAGCGAAGGTGTGGAAAGAATGTCTGTGGTCTCCTTTCACAGGGAGATGCTAGGGGGATTAAATAATTAATTTCTTGCTTTAAAAGGTCAAGTCTCTCATTAATAGTAGGGTGAGCAAGAATCAGGCCTTGCGGCTAAGGGCTGGGTAAGAAGAGACAGTGAATGTTTACCGAGTAGCTGGGATGTGCCCGGCTCTTTCCCTCCTGCAGTAGCACTTACAGCCTTATTACATGGGGACTGTTTTCTCTTTTGCTGTGTGGTAAACTTAAGAAAGTTTAAGGATGCCATCTGAGGTCACAGGCCTAGAGCTACGATTGGATCCAGGTCTGTCTGCCTGCAAATTCCTGGTTCCTTCCACCCATCAACATTGGGCTCCTTGGGGCTTAAAGAGGTCAAATATTCCTGTATGTGTAACTAAGTCACCTTCCAGGGAAGGTGAAGACCGTCTGGGGGAAACCGAAGGGAAATTGTTATAGTAAAAGTGGCCTCTGGAAGTGGGTGCATTAGCATCACAGCTTCCTAGGGATCAAGGGTGCAGCCTGAACCCCCAAATTGCTTCCCTTGTGGGAAGGTATAGGTTCTGCCAATATGGTCTGAGAGCCATATCTTTTTTTCTCTTTTAAAATATGTTTTTGTTAATTTTTTTTTAGAGAGAGAAGAAGGGAGAAGGGGAGAGAGAGAGAAACATCGATGTGAGAGAGAAACATCCATGAGCTGTCTTCTGCACGCTCTCTACTGGGGATCAAGCCTGCAGCCCGGCCACGTGCCCTGACTGGGAATCGAATTAGCAACTTTTTGGTGCAAAAGATGATGCTCAACCAACTGAGCCACACTGGCCAGGGCCGGGGAGCCACATTAACCAGAGCCCATGCCGTTACACTCCTGGGTCCAACCTATAAATCTGTGTACCCCATGCAGAAGACTCAGGCATCTAGGAAGGAAATATTCTCCTGAAGAGGTTGTTTGTGGCTTTATTAAAACTTCTAGTGATACTGTTGTAATTACCCTAGTTATTAATAACAGGAAAGGAGCAAAGGAAAGGCTAAATATTATAGGCATGTCATTTAGGCAGCTTTGCTAGGAAGCTACAACTTAACACTCCCCAGGGAGCCAAGGGTCCATTTGCCACAGATCACTGAGGGAAGGGACTGGACAGGGGGGAGATAGACGCATGCTCAATAAAGCTGGGGTGACATGTAGAAGGTACTTTTCTTTCAGTCACACCTGGGAACAGGTCATTTGCCAGAATGGGCGTGGCACCTGCAAGCATGGGAAGATCTGAAACATTTAATCCCCTATACAAAGAAGTTTCCTCTCTTGTTCCTCTCCTGCTCTTGGCCCCCTTGGGGATCTTGTTGCAGGGGCCCCACTCTCTTGGCTCCTTAGTAATCACCTGCATGGCCATGTGGACCTAACACAATGGGCCAATAGACAGTAACTAGCCTGATGCTGAACTGGACCTGGCTGCAACATGGAACAGAAACTCTGGACACTGGCTTTGCTTTTAGCTCTACTGGATCCCCAGCTGTACTTCTTCTAGGACTGGATTAAGGGAAATGGGTCTTTGGAAACCGAGGGATATAATTCGAGGCAAATAAAAATCAGCCATCTTCCCATGTGAGTCTCAGAAAATTCTTTTTCTCGAGATATCGTAAGGACACTACCCCCAGCACTCAGAGGGGAAAGGGATCCCCCACTTCCACCGATAACAACAGCAGATGCCCATCATGAGTCTCTGCTTGTCCCCCACAGGTGAGCTCCCTGCGGTCAGGGCCAGAGCTTACAAACAATCAAACATACAAACATGGGAGCTGTTTGTGGAATCAATGAAAGAACATTTCCAGATGTGGTTCCAGTCTACAGAGGATGCCTTCAGTGCATGTTCAGTTATGCTCCTCCCGCCTTCCCTCCTCCTGCCCTGCTACCGCTTACGCTCAAAGAACACGGGGGAAATGCGGTCAGTTTGGAGGCAGGAAGAAAGGTGAAACTAAAGCTCCCCCACCTAGTCTTTAATCATAAGCATGGATGTATGTTTCTGAAGGGACAAAGGTCAAAATCGGCATTAAAATGTGATGTAACTTGGTGACGCGGCCTGAAGTGCTGGCGGCCTGCGTTTTCCTCTGAATCGGTGCTCGAATGCAAAGCCGGGTTACCTCTGTGGCTACAGTGTGATGGTGCCTTCATTTTCTTGCCTAATCTTCCAGAATCAATCAGCATTCAGCGCCACAGTAATTGCCTGGGAAGGAGCTCGGCCGGACTAATGTGGGTCACTTCGAGAATTTCTCCCGGGCTCAAAGCAGTCATCAGAAAGAGAACTCGCCTGGGATCCAGGGCCCTTGCTTTATTTTTCGTTTCTGTATCCAGACAACACATGGGGAGCATCTTCCAGCTGTTTCCTAGCTGTCCGTGACTCCATGGAGCATCCTAGTCTGCAGTTTTCCTTCCAGAACCATCAGTGGAGGATGAATGGAGGTGGGGGTAGGGAGCTGAGATGACAGGATTACGGTAGAGCCAGGTAACAGGAATGCCAATAATGCACCGTGATAGATTCTATTTGCATAACAGTCTTGTCAATAAAAGCTCTTCCCGTTCTCACTGAAAAAATTAAAAAGCAACAATCAATTCATTATTCCTACCAGGGACTTGTCTGTGTCTCTTCCCTCCATGGGGGATCTAGCTGACCGGTCAGCAGGGGTATCTTTTAGGGGTGCAGAGTCCTGAGGAAGGGAGGGGGGAACAAATAAGCACAGTCCACGTGGGTCCATTGCTGGTCAGAAGAGTAGTTCTGCTCTGCAGATGATGTCCTTTGATTAAAAGGGTGAAATTAAGTCTTAGTGGAGCGTGGTAAAATCTTGGAAAAGGGCAAAGAGAGGTGGCTAGTGTTGAGTAATAAGTGAAAATAATAACTAGCATTTACTGAGCCCTTAAATGATTCATCTCACAGCAGGATATTACACAGAACTGAACATGAAGGGATAGGGTCCACAGGACAGCGTGATTAAAAGACCTAACAAAAAACAAGTCCTGTACATGTCATGTGATACTCTTTTTATCACTTTAAAAACAACTAAAACTAGACATAGTTGACATATATATTTTATAAGAATACAAAAAGAAGCTGAGGAGGGCTTCGCACATCATTAGGATGGTGGCCATCTCTCGGAGGGAGGGAGGGAGCTGAGTTGGGAAGGCCTTAGAGGTTGATGGGTTACTGACATTTGCTACGTTCCAAACAAGGGCATAAAATAAGAGGGTGCTGCTCAGACAAACGATGGAAGTGTGCCGTGGACCAAGGGTTGTCGTTAATTCCAATCTGAAAACCTGAGGTAACGTCCACATTATGTGTGTGCACAGACACGTACACGCAGACAAACAGTAAACAGCTGAACACAGCATATCAGATACTAAGCACTCGCCATGGGCACACACTAGGCTCAACATTTTGTATGTCATCTCGTTTAATCTACGGCCACTTTATGAGACAGGTACCATTATGAACCTCATTTTGCATGGGGGTTAAAGGGGAACAGCATAGGCCTCCCCCAAATATGCCACTTGGCATATGGAGTATTTTGAATTAAAGTTATTTAAGAAACAGCTGGTGTGAGAAGGACACTCTGACCCTCCTTTGTCCCCCCACCCCCCCGCCCAAAAAGCAGAAAATTAATTTCCCACGTGAAAGGTGCCCTCCTGTGCCAGGAGGTAAAGAAGCACCCTAACCACCAGAGATGGAGAATTCAGAGCCCAGAGGCTGTAGAAACAAACCTTGTTACTTCCTCACTATTTCACTACCCCAAGCCCAGCCCCCTCGGTCTTCTCCATTTGGCACAAATATGCTGTTTCTTTGTCTAAATGTATAAAAGCTGCCTGCTCTGGTCACTTCTTTGAGCCTCATTTTTCTATGAGCTCCTGTACATACAAAATTAAATTTGTTTTTCTGCTGTTAATCTTTCTTATGCCAATTTAATAATTAAGCCAGCCAAAGAATCTAGAGGGGAGGGAGGGCAAGGTTACATTCCCCATGGGGTATTGCTCACAGAGAGGTTAAATCACTTCCCCAAGGTCATTGAAAGAGCAGATGGTAGAGCTAGGATTTGAACTAAGTCCAGCAGCCAAGCTCTATTGTTCCAAAGTTGGGGCTCAATTCCTTTTTGAACCTTGACACTTCCTGGAGCTCCTCCCTTTGGTTGGTACCTGCTGCCTTAGAACCTAGCACATCACACAGCACTGGTCAGCGAGCATGTATGAAACACCCAGCACCTCCTTTAGGGTGACACTGCCAACCTGTAGTCCGGGCCCAGTGGAGTTGTGATGGGCAGCCTTTGCACGCTGGTGACCAGTGACTGAGTACATGTGAGCACCCTGCCAACGAGAGGTCTAGCCGTAGTCTAGTTGTTGTCCTAGGAAGTGGTTTGAAGTCAAGAACTTGGCCAAGGAGTGGAAAGTGCTAAGCTAATCAGACTTCATCTTGCAGAATTCAGGTTGTGGAGCATAGAGAACACTGGCAGCTGATAGAGAAACATACAGAAGGAAGAGAGCTGTCCCGAGAAATCACACAGGCCCTGAGACACGCCAGGAAAGTAAAGCCATTGGCACAGGGATGTAGAACATAATTATAACCTGTGGTTCTCTGGATGTGTGTAAAGACTGCCCTTGCCGCTATATTATTCATCCCAACGAATGCAGTAGAAGACTAAATAGGAGGAACAGTGGATGAGATATGGTAACTCCCTCTTTCTTTACAATGTGTGCAAAAGGTAGTTGTAAATGCACTTGATTTTCTCAAGTGAGAGATTTCCTCTTAGCAGCCCTTTCTTGGGACTGACTTAGAGGCCAGAAGTGGGGCCTCTGGAGAGCCCAGGGAAGAAACTAGCTTGAGGAATAAAATTAAGTTGAAAACCTCCTTTGACATTTAAGAAAAGTCAACAACCATCTAAGTGATGAGAGAGACCAGAAATATAACTGGCTGAATGTCAATTTTAAAGCTAGAAAGATAGCTGCTACTTTATCTCGCCGAGCAGGTGTTCCTGAGCAGTAAATAACTCACGGATGCTCTATTAAACTTTAATGCTTGTGATAACAGCAAAGAGCATGTTGCCACCCTCCTAAAAATACATATATATGAAAACAAACAGCAATTTCCAGCGTTTATGCTTTGCACCACTGTCTTTCCGCAGTTGTTCCACTGCATTATCTTCTGCTATTATCTTGACCACAAGCGCCTGCTGCATGAAGCCGATTTGCAATCGTGGGCAGAACAACCTAATGTAATTAACTATCTGGCAAGTGTACAATGATCATTACCACATAAAAAAGATTATCTCCTTGAATGAACACCCTCCAAATAAGGCACTGATTTCACCGCTTGTAAAACAGGGGATGAGATTTTAATTTTTTTAGGAGGGGGAAGCATGTTGCCTCCCTGCTTTCCTCATTTAGTTTAAACTCATCTTGGTGAGGTTTTTATTGAAATAGTAATAATGGCACTTCAAAGTGACTTTAAAAAATATCCAGAAGAAAAAAAAAATGAAGCAATGTAATTGGAAAAAGGTTAGATATGAAGAGATGCACAATTTGAATCAGCCAGATGAGAGTTATTATCCAATAATGAGGCTTTGCACTCCGATTACACTGGCTTTTGTATCCGAGCCTTTACAAACCACGAGCTAATGAAGCTTCCTGCCTCCCCCGTGACTGAGGTCGCTGTTGTCGCTGTCTGATGAATGGAAAAAATAAGCCACCAAGACCAGGTGAACTTGGCTTTTCTCCAGTTCAAGCTGTTTATTAATGTCATGGTTTGGAATAAAACTTAGAAACCTCCACTCCCACCCAGGCTCTCTTCCTTCCTCCTTTGCTGTCGCAGGAGCACCCAGACTTTCTGTCTCTTGCCCTGCACAGCGAGGTCCCAAGATGCAGAGGCAGGGAGACTTGGCGATGATGGAGCTGGGCGCGGGACTTAAGAACCCACACCTAGTGACACCTCTTGGGCCTAGCCGTTGAGGCTAAATGCTCTGTGGACGTGGGAAGAAGGGAGGGAGAGTGGCACAGTTGTGTGCAGGATCCTATGTTAGACATTCAGGAATTTGCCAGCTGGTTAAATCTGAGGGAGCTTGAAATCAATCATAATGGGAGTATAGCAGGTCCTTAAATAATGTGGCTTTGTTCAATGTCATTTCGTTATAATGTTTATTAGAAAGGGAACTGATGCCTGGCCGAGGCCACTGTCTGAGTGGGGTTTGCACGCTCTCCCTGCATCTGTGTGGGTCTCGTCCAAGTGCTCCAGTTCCCTCCCACACCCCAGGGATGTGCATGTGGGGCTAATGGGTGCTTCTTAGTTGTCCCAGTCTGAGTGATGTGGGTGTGGGTCGGAGTGAGCCTGTGACGGAGGATGGCCTGTCCAAGGTGGGACCAGCCTCGAGACCTGAGCTGTCCGCCACCCACAACCCTGAACTGGAATAAGTGGGTTGGAAAGAATTATCTGACTCATTTCTTTCATCTTCTTAAATGCATGTGTAGCTCACATTAATTTCAATGTTTAACATTAGAAGTATTTTGGGTTTTTATTTAGAAGTTCGGTGATGTTTTTGTGACCAGAAATATGCAGAAATAGGAGCTTAACTCTTGTTTGTATCAGTTAGCTTAGGATAAAATTGGTTTCCTTACACAGCCCCACCTGATGTTGACTTAAAGTTGCAGTTTCCAAGAACAGATCCATGATGTTAAGTGAGGACTTACTGTATTTACACCACAGATATCGGCAAACACAATGGGGGTCAGGGCTCCCTCACTCCCAAGCCAGTTCACCAGCGCACCAGTGAGAGTGAGTAAAGAGCACTAGTGTTCTAGGGTGTCAGGTGAATACTTTAAAACTGTTTTGAATCCTGCATGCAAAGCAGTGTCTTATAGTCATAAATCAGAAGGTATTACTGAAACAGAGGGCAGGAGAAGCTCCCTGAGAGTTAAGTAAACTTAGGCTCATGCTGTGTCCCTTGAGCCTGAGGTTTGGGCCATCAGTTATGTGATTGAGGGAAAATCAGTCACAGAAGCCAGGAAGCACTGTTACTGGGAAACCCCGGTGGGGTTCAGGCTGCCTGATGCTGTGTCCAATTCAACAGAGGCAGGGTTGAATCACATAAGGCGTTTACTGAGAAGGCCGGCCAGCCAAGAAGACAGGGAGCTTACATAGGAGCATCCAAAACCTGTCTTAAGGAGTGGCCTGAGGGATCGGGTTATGTGAGGCAAACTGAGGCTGGGAATGGGATGCAGCTACTGCAGTCCTGGAAATCTGCAGACTTCATTCTTTTGTTCTTGGTCATCTGACCACGTCTCGATGAGGTGATATTTTAACCCATTGTTCATAGCTTGGTCACCTCCTTAATTGCTTCATCCGGGGTCAAGGGGAGTGTAGGGTGCAAAGGCCTAGGAGAAAAATACTTAAGGAAAAAAAAAATTAAATCCCTGCTCACATAAGTATCTGTGTTCTACAATTTTATAAATAATATAATTTCAGATGCTTAATCTTTGGACATTGAAGTGCCCCTATCAATACCTCTTTACCTTCCTTGGGCGATCTGCCTTTGTTTCTGTGTCTCCTCCCATCTCCATTCAATCCCCATCATTTATTCATTAATGCATTCAGCAAGTTAGTGTTAATTCCTCCCTGAAGAAGTATTTTTATTTTAAATGGGAAGGCAGGAAGGAGAGGCCAAAACAATGAGCTAACACTTAATTCAACATTTTGTGCAGACACTTTCCCATGCAGGTTATACTTATTTACAGATTTAATCCTCAAACCCATTAAGTTATTATTATTATCTCTATTGTACAGCTAAGGAAACAGGTTCAGAGAGTTTACTGTGTCTACTTTGGCAGTGCCTGGACAGAGCTTGCTCAGTGGGTATTTAGACAATAGCATTTACATGGCCATCAGGGAGCCTAACGCCATGCTGGGATCCCCTTGCTTTCAGATTCTGTAGAAATCTCGGAACTAGAAGTCTGAAGACCTACATTCTAGGATTCTTCCCAGGACTTGTTTTATTTCCTGGAGACTTTGCTTTCTTAGGCAGATGAAGATAATATCTTCTTTGTTTTCTGTATTTGTTTTGGAGGAGCACTCAAGAGATGACATAAGGGAAAGCATTGTGGTTAATTGTGAATTATTTTGCAAATGCAAAACCAGTTGTTTTCTTCGTACTCCACTGGAGCCTGAATCCCTTTTTTCCTACCATCTCCTTTTCCCCATGGTCTCCATCAATCTAAGAGATTAATTTCTACTCCAAAGGAGGTGATTTTTAAAGCTATTTCCTTAAAATGTGCTAAGATCCTTGACCTGACAAGTGCTAACAAAGCTGAGTTATCATACTTATGTCCAAATGCATGCCTGATTCCTGGGAAAGGAGTCTCAGCCCCTCAGAGCAAGCACTGACCCCGTGAACGTTAGAAACATTCAAACCTGGGAAGAATTTTGTGAGTCTGAGCCAAACAGTTGACACGTTTGGGGAAGCAGAATCTCAACGGATTGAGATAATGCTCTGGAGAATGGCAGTTTTGCACCTTGTTTTATACATTACAATCAAAAGAGGAGACGTAAGTGGGTTACATGCAATCCATTCGTGATAGGTGAGGGAGGCGGGAGAAAGCAAAGCGGGGAAACCTCTGGGATTGGGTAAAGAGTCAAATGATAGATACACACTTCTTTTACTCAGGTGGGTGCAGGGTAGTTAACAGTCAACAGTTAACTCAATGACAGTGAGGGGATTTGTGGTCTCTGCAGAGTGGTGCCTGTGCTTTGAGGGGTCTGGAAAAAGGAAAATTACTTTGACATTCCAACCATATGTTATCGTAGATGCAAAAAGACAATAGACAGGCTCAGTTAAGGTAAAGATTGACCTTCATCAAGGAAGTTTTAATTTCAGACCATCCTTTGTGGTTACTTTAGGTCTCTGAGTTTGCAAGGCTGTCATACAGGCCTTCCCTGACTTTGTCAGGTTAGCATGTGGCCCCTTTTTATCTACAATCCATTATTCTTGCCGCTCTCCAGGTCTGTAATACACACATACCTATATATGCAGTACATTCATTTAAACTGATAATGGAAATATGGAGATAGACAAGACCAGCCATCTGGCGACTGACTCAAGCAGCACCAGTGGCAACATTGCAAGTCATTGCCTCCTCTGTTGCTGGGAGCTTGCCGCAGAGAGCAAGGTCACCTCAGCACTTCCGTTTCTAATGTTGTCCTGTCTCCCTAACTCCCTTTCTGCTCCACCCACACACTCTTGGCTCTCTTTCAGAGCCTCAGAGCCCCATGTGTCTCCGCTCTCAAATCAGTCTCCGAGTCTAATGGTCCACTTATCCCAGGAGGAGAGCCAGCTTTCCTATCCTGTGAGGTTCATTCTGTATCTCGGCCATTGCCTGCCCACTCTAAAGGAAATGTGGCCCTCTCTCCCCACCCACTGGGCAGGATGATTCAGCAGGGAAGGCACAGTGGGAGTGGCAGAATCAGGTTCAGAAAGCACAGCAGGCCTAGGCTGTGATAAACTCAGCCCTTGGGTTTAGCAGTGGCTTTGCTTCTAATTTGCCAAGAGATTTTGGTTTAAACAACCTAGGACTAGACCATACTCTATTCCAAGTCTGGAGTAAAGTGTCTTGCCAGTGGAAATTATGTTCTTTCATGGGATCTCAAGGAAGACATTCTAAGGACCCACGTATGGGAGGGTGTGGCATGGTAAGATTTATTTGTGGCATCAGATGCAAAATCAAAGGATTACCCCTGCGTTTCCAACGTCCCATCTCTATCCCTCATGCCATGGAAAAAGTCCAATCTTGCCTTCATCAGGCCCAGAAATAGGGCAAGTGTCCAGAGATTCTGTACCGTATTAAAGTCTGCAGGGGGCCCTAGGTGGCTGCTAGACCCACATGGTTGCTATGGAGAGAGAACACAAGACCGAGCCTGGGCAAGTGCCTGTTATTGGAGCAAGAGAGAAGAGAGTTCTTTGTTAAGCTGATTATATTATCTCGGGGTTGGAATGGACCAGGCACTTTTTCAAAATAACCAATCAACTTCCCAAGCTTTTGTGGGCTTCTGATGGGTTCATCCTCTAACCAATATATTATTTTCCAAGGCTAGACTGACAGCTCTGTGGTCATCATCTTGGCTCTTATCTCACCTCTTGTTGTTCTGTCCCTTCCCCCAGTGATCTTTGGGAACTGACCGGTGGCTCCCTGGGGAGTGTGTGAAGCTGTGACTTCCTGGGGAAGCAAGAAGGCTCCTGCTCCCTACTTGATTATACTTAATAATATCTGATTTCCTTTGCTCTCTTCTTTTATTAATATCTAGCTGCCTATGCTAACAAGAGGAACATATTTATCAAGTTAAAATGTATCGAGTATTTATTAAGTGCCAGGAGCTCTCCTAAATAATTTAGAAGCATTATCCTATTTAATCCTTCCATCAATGCATGAAGTAGCTGCTATATTACTATTATGGTCCCCATTTTATAGGGGAGGAAGTCAAAACACAGAGAGGTTAAGAAACTTGCCCAAGGGTACATCCTTAGTAAAATGGAAGGGTTGGCATTTGAACTCTGGATATCTGACTCAAGAATCTATATTCTTAAACACTCCTTTACTCTACTTCTCCCAAAAGTAACTTTATATATTATTTTTGTCTGAACTGTAATTGGAGGGTGGACTGTGGTAGACAGAAGGCCCCAAGATGTCCATCCACTGGTGCTAATCTCCCCTCTGTAAGTGTGAATGGGAACTGTGACTTGCTTCTAGCCAGTAAATATGGCAAAGGTGATGGGATGTCATGCCTGTGATGTTATATGAAAGACTTGTCTTAGCAGACAAGAGTGAGAGAGATTCTGTTGCTAGCCTTGAAGAAGGAAAGAGCCATAAACTACCTACTGAGAGGGCCACAGGGCAGGGAACTGCTGGTGGCCTCTAGGACCTGACAGCAGCCTCTGGACCGCAGCCAGTGAGATGTGGAGCCCTTCAGCCTTATGTCTGCAAGGAAGAGAACTCTGCCAACAAGCTGAATGAGCTTGAGCTCCGTTTCTCCAATAGAGCCTGCAGAGGAGAACACAGCCTGGTGACACCTTGACTGTAGCATCCTGAGACCCTGAGCAGAGAGCCCAGTTAGATCCTGCTAGGATTCCTAACACAGAGACTGTAAGGATATTAGGTAGGTGCTGTTTAAAGCTGATAAATCTGTGGCAACTTGTGATGCTGCAATAGAAAAACTAATACAGGTTAAGAATTTGCCCCAAGTCACATTCGTAGTAAAGTTACAGGGCTGGGATTGAACCCAGTTGTCTGACACGAGAGCCACATTCTTAGCCACTTCTCTCTTCTGCCTCTTTCCAAAGTGTTTTTATACATGAGTTCCTGTTCACTATTGTAATTATTTCTTCAATTTTCTATGCTTTAGTAACTCATAGGCTTTAATGCCCTTGACAGAACAAGCCTCAGAGGAGGCTTTTGATATTTCTTTCAAAGAGCTCATCTCCTCTTAGACTTTCTTTTTGTTGTTGTTGACAACACGGCCAATTGCATGGGTCACGGTCCCTGGGCCCTTTAGACCTGCTAGTACACTCGCAGTATTTCCAGATGTTTGTGGGTCTGTACAGTGCCCAGCATCTGTACTTCAAACCTCTAATTTACATGATGTTATAGAATAAGAAAAATAGATCTCTATGAAAAAAGTCATGAGGATTTTAGATGTGAGGAAATGTAGAATGGAAAGAGGATATTCAATGCCTTTAGCTGGAGAAACAAAATCAACAAAGAGGCCAAACATGGGAAAAACCTGACTAGGATAAAGGCCTATTTCAGCCTCCAGATAGGATGTCAGGTCTCTTGTTAAGACTGATTTGATGATTCTTTTCCTTGAGTCCGGTGAGAATCAGTGACATAAATTTTGGGCCCCAATGCCACATCAAAAGGCAGGGCCCTGTGTTTAAAAGATGGTGACATGGCCCTTCTGAGCATAGGGCCCTAAGACTGCACAGGCTACGCACCCAGGAAGCCAGCCCCGAGCATAGTTCACATAAATCCCGAGGAATATTGGATCTCGCGGTGGTTATTAGACTTCTATTATTATTGTAATAACTCTTTCTCTCTGTACTTCTTGCCTACATAGTCAAAGAGCTTTCAAGCTGATACCTAGAATATACACTGTATTTCCCATCCCATCTCTTCTGCCCTGGGCTACATGGGGATGTTTTAATTTGTGAGGTGGGGAAGGCTCTTGTCTTCTTGTTTTACAGATTAGAGAATTTAATAGCAAAAGTAGTTAATGCCTTGATCAAAGTCACACAGGAAATGTGGTTCCTTTATCTCTGGATCTTCTTCTAATAGGATCATAAAGCTAAGTCAGGGCAAGATTTCCTGTTCTTGTCTTTACTTTTTTGCCTCCACCCCAGTCCAGTGTCCTAGGGTGTGTCACACTCAGGGTAGTGGCTCAGGATATACTGAGTATTTAAAAGATAGGTTGAAATTTATTGGTAAGACCCAGGGAAGTCTTTTTGTGGGGATAAAGAGAGGGAGCAGAGTTTTAAGTGAAACTGGCTTGGTGGGAGGGGACTTGTTTTAGAGTCAACCCGGCATTGCAGTTCAGGTCTTCTTCATGGCACTCTTTTGTTTCTCTCTTCTCTATCAAGATCTAGGTGGAAGGATTGGGCATTTCTCCCCTAAGAAGCTAGGTCCTTAAAGTTCTGTGACAGCTCCTTTCATGACAATTGTGATTGTTATGAGGGGCATTTGGAGATTTAAGCCATGAGGTTGAGGGTGTTAGATCTTTCCTACACCATGAGATCACCTGAAGCCTAGGTTTGCTCAATCACCTAGCTGCCAAGGCAAGTGGTGATTCAACCTTGAATGTGTTCCTCTCACGAGATGACATTCCCTCCATCTATGGGTTGTGGTCATTTGTGCATCAAACACCAAGAAATCAAATGTGGTTGGCTGATCTCATATTTCTTTCATCTTTTTTTCTCTCACTCAAAGCTTCTATTTGAGGGAAGCAAATGATCATAATCGGTAGATGGAGGGAATGTCATCTTGTGAAAGGAACACATTTCTGTGTCTGCTGTCCCCCTCTTAGCTGGGCTCTGGGACTCTGGGGGATTTATCCCCACGATTGTATCATTTCATAAGATTTAATAATATCCCAAGATAGATTCCCTGGGTCAGAAGAACAGCTGCCCCCACTCAAGGCTGGTAATGTTAACCCGTGAAGGGGCTCTGTACCCTGGGAAGTGGAGAGGGGGCAGAAACTCCCAGGGCTGCGGCCTAGTCGATACCTGAAAGGGAAGATTTGGGAACCAGAGGGAAAGTTGAAGTCAAGGGCCAATGGCCATTGAAACGCCATAGTAACTGCCTGAGATTTGTGTGCGGAGACATACCAATGACAAACGAGACCAGCAGGAATGTGTCATTTGCTGGATGGTGTGTCAGAAAACTGTTCAGAAGTGGCTAATAGACATTATGCAAACCTCAGTTGGTGGTGTCTCCAAACTGTGTTGTCTTTAGTTTCGCTATCATTTTGCATAATCAAAGTTCCTAACTCACTCTTCCGTATTTTTATTTCTTTATTTCATTTAAAATCTTCACCCAGGGATATGTTTTTATTGATTTTAGAGAGAGAGGAAGAGAGAGAGAGACAGAGAGATATTGATGTGAGAGAGAAACATCGATTGGTTGCCTCCTGTAGCACCTTGACTGGGGATTACACCTGCCACCTTTTGGTGTATGGGACAGTCCTTCAACCAACTGAGCCACCTGGCCAGGGCCGTATTTTTATTTTCTGCCCTGCTTCTTTTATTTTTTCTGCATGACCCTTGTCCAGTGAGTCAGTGGAGTGCAGCTAGGGACATCTGTGCTGAAACCCAATCAGACAGAATGCTGATGTGACCACGACTTTACTCTGTTTGGACAAAACAGGCCAGAGCTTGATTCTATATGTTTGCATATGTTGTGTGTGTGTGTGTGTGTGTGTGTGTGTGCGCGTGCTGCAGGGTTGGCTGCAAGCCTTTGATAATAAACGGAAGAATACTGTTTATATTCGCATGGGGAGACGTGACTGTCAGAAACGAGCTCTTCCAGCATAATTACACTTGCCCTGGTGAACAGCGAGGATATAATCAGTGCACCTATTTCTCCTCCTGGATTCCAGCTGCTACAGCAATTTCTTTTGCACAGAACTTACAATTTTGCGGTTCTTGTGAAAATCCACCGTTTCCCTCCTGTAATCCTGTGAAATGGAGCTCGCTGGAGGGAGCACTGCAGAAACAGCCTGGTTCCCGCATCATCTCCATGAAATTACGCAGATCAGATTTCCAGCGCTGCTACCCTGATTGCATGTTTGTTTAAAATGACAGTTGATGTTGTGTATCTCTTTCATTAGGGAGGCTCAATGATCTTGACATTATTAACTGACTGCAGCACTTGCTGCATATAAACACGAATCCTCAGAGACATCTCAGATGGTACTTGAAGAAAAATAAGGCTCTTGGAACATGAGGAACCAACAGGAGGATCTCGGCCATATTTGCAATTTGGCAGGTATATTATTAACGATTCATAAATAAGCCATTTTCTATGAGGCCTAGACACCAAGATTCAGAGGGCAAACATTCACATCTGGGCTCAAGCACTTAAAGTGGCCAAATCAAGTGGAGGGGAAACTGGGGACTTCTGGTGGGGACAGGAAGCCAAGTAGGGCTGGTGGCTTGTTCTTTGAGCCCTGGCTGTGTTAAGCACCTAATGCTGGCTGATGAATCACATACAGACGGGAATGATCACTTGTTTTCTGGACAGTTTGAATTGTATAGCACACTGAAGCTTTGGTTCTAAATGATCAGAATGTGGGGGGCTGGGAGACCTGAATAAGACTTTGGTATTTTCTCATCACGTGTTTTTAGAGTCTATGTAGCCTGTTGCCCCTTGGGGGTTTGGTCCCTTTAGTACTTAGGATGCCCTGCACTAGAGGCCTTTGTGATGGTGGCAACTGGTGACACCCCCTTCTCTTCTTCAAACTCATTAGTGGAATTCCCTCCTGGCCTGAGTTCTTGCCCCATCGTGCCTATAGACCTGCCATCTGAAAACGTGCTTTGCTGCCTGGGAGGACATTCCAGCAGGGCCCCTGGTCCTGCTCCTTTCCTGCCTTGTCATCTTCCTGCTCAACGTCCTAGCACATCCCTTTGAGTTCCTGGCCTTGGTCTAGGTGTAGGTCTGCACGCATCTCCCCACCCCCACCTCCCAACTCTGGCCACCTGTCCTCCTGTAGGGCTTCCTCCTGTAGGACTTCCCCAAGTGTGCTGTGTTCTTAAACAGCTGATCCAAAATTTACTCTGGTCACCTCATGTGGCCCACTGGGCTCCATGTAGGTCTCTTTCTGATAAGAACCTTCAACCCTCCATCCCATTCCTATGCTGGGAATGGAACCAACGGCAGGACAATAATGGTTCTTGTTGGAAAAAAGCATTGGGGTAAAGGAGTAAAATTACGTTTAGGTCTGTCTAAAAGGGGGGAATGGCCTTGAAATCTCAAAATCATTGCTTTCACCCCCTTACTCCCCTTTACTTGCCCACAGAAGTCACTAATTGACCTTATCAATCCTTCTCTAGATGGGGAATGGGACAGTGGGGAGATGTCCTTGCCCAGGGAAGGGCTCCTGAAACCACCATACACCACAGGCAGGCAGTGGAAAGTCTATTACAGATGAACAAACTCTAGATGAGGCAGATTTAAACATAATTACCTTGATCACCACAGATAGTTTGAATGCACACTTGACTAAACTGCCTCAAATGCTAGTTCAAAGTCAGCCTGAGACTAAGGACGCTCGGTTTCAGAGAACTTGCATTATATTATTGGTTCACCCTGGAAATAGTAGTATCCATCTCCATATAAGGGGATTTTTTTCTGACTTGCCCAGGACAGTTCTAATTTATATTCAAAGTCGTGGGTTAGCTATTAATAGCAAGCACCTCTTTTCACTTTCAAAAGTATTCTGATTCGGATGATAAATTATATGGTCATCCCACCCATAGGTTCCTTGGTGCCTTTAATGGTCTTAGACTCCAGATAAGCCCAGTCGTGGGAGTGACAGGAAAGAGTAACACTCAAAAAGTTAAGGGGAATGATTTTTATGTTCAAATGAAGAACAGTCTGGCAAGTGAGTTTGGAAAGAGAGAGAACAGGTGAAAAACAAAAATATATAACCAAGTGAAATACTAGAGATAGAGGAGAAGTGACACAAACTAGGAGGCTCCAGGGAAGTAAAACTTGGAAATACTCCCCGGGGCGTAAGTTAGTAGGGAAAGAGCCTTTCAGGGCTACTATTCTTGGGTAGAAAGAGAGTAATTTTTGGCTCTAGGGGTTTGGGCATTAATGTGTTTATTAATCAGGAACCCCTGACCTTTCTTCCTGGACCCTTGTCCCTTAGGTTCTCTTGAGGGTCTGTATGGGTAAAGGGTTAACCAGGCCCCTTGTCAAAGGAAGCGATGACATATTCCTCTTGTCTCTCAAAGTGCTCTCAAGGGAACTGTCAATTTCTTGAACAAGAGAGTTGAACTGGTGTTTGATCAGACAGGGGAAACCCACCATCTGCCATGGGCCCTTTGTCCTTCTGGAAAATTACTGAACTGCAGTATATCAAAAATATACGCCAACCAAAATCAATCGCTTGATATTCCAGCTCTGACCACAGAGTCATTAAGAATGACAAGTGTAAGTTTATTCCTCCCTCAAATGCTCTTAGAACACAAATGGAAGGGACCCCAAATACGGAGAGATATGTGTAGAGGGGCATTCGAAGACTGAGAATAAAGAAGAAATGAGAGAAGCCAAAGAAGATATGGTCAAGGAAAGAAAAAATGTAGAGCAAGGGAATAGAGACAATAGAAATTAACAGGAAAAACCACGTGAGCCTGTCTTCCCTGAAACACTGTGTAAGTTATTTTTCTATAATTTTTCATGTGCCTCAAGGGTAGACTATAAAGAAGCAACTGCTAAGAGCTCTGTGATACCTGCCAGAAGGTGGGAAATGAGCAGATGAAGGTTCTATAGGACAGGGTACAGGTGCAGCGCAGTGGTGATGACAATGCTAAAAATAGTAATAGTAGCTAATTCTTATTGGGCTCTTAAGATGTGTCTGGCATTTTTGAAGGGCATTATGCTTCTTTATTCATTTAATTTTTACAACTATTCTGTGGGGTAGATCCTATATTATCTTTATTTCAAAAACGAGGAACAGGTACAGAGTAGCGAAGTTCATCACCCAAGTCACATAAGCTGTGAATGGCATATGTGAGATTTAGGACAATTGAATGGGAATGGAAGTGAGTGGAAGTTCTTGATTACATCCAAGATTCAATGCATGGGGTGAGGAAGGTTGTGGAGATTTTCCAGAGGCTGAGTATGGACACAAAAGGCACCTTAATCACACATGTATAATCACACGTGTATATAAAGAAAACCAAAGCCCATAATAGTGAAGTGAATGGTTTCCAGGTATGTCTTTTAAGATATGTTTGTGATTAATTCAATCTATTCCCTTAATATACATTATACAGGGTGGGGCAAAAGTAGGTTGAGGGTTGTGAGTATGCAAAACACAGAGCCTATTCTTGTATTATTTTTTTATTAATTATTGTATTATTTTCAAATGAACAACTGTAAGCCTACCTTTGCCCCACCCTGTATATATGTTTCATAAGTGAACCTGTTATATTATAATTGCGACTTCTTTATAAGCATGCTCGCCTGATTATTTAGCATGGGGCTTGGAGATGCAGAATGAAGGATAGGTCAGACAATATTTCATGAAACTAATTATCTGGAGATTTGTGAGAGACAATATAAATGACAGGAAGGCATATGGAGAAGGACCCGTGTCTTATGGAATGAAGGAAATTCATCCACACTCTGACAAGACCACAGAGAGAAACCAAGGCACCAGATGACAGGAAAATTATTTGATCCCTGGCTGGGTGGCTCAGTTGGCTGGAGTGTCGTCCTGTACACCAAAAGGTAGTGGGTTCGATTCCTAGTCAAGGAACATACCTATCTATGTTGTGGGCTCCATCCCTGGTCTGGGCACATTTGGGAGGCAACTGATCGATGTTTCTCTCTCACATCGATGTTTCTCTCTCTTTGTTCCTCTCTTTAAAATCAATTAAAAATTATTTGAAGTTAAGCTGATCCCTTTTTTTCTAATTTCTACTGCCTCAGTTTATCACTAGTGAAACAGTTCTAAAGTATCTTTCTCCTCAATAAGCTTATAATCTAGCTGGGAAACCTAGATTTATATAAAAGTGTATATAGTAATATTGAACCCAGGTGACTACAGACTTTGCAAAGCTAAGGACTTTTTCATCTCAGGTAAAAGGAAGTCCCACTAAAGATGGCTTGACCAAGAAGACATTTTTGATCCCACAGAGCAGAGTCCAGATGGGTGTGACCCTGCTGATTAACTTGCTGCTTTAAAGTTATGCCAGAGCTTCAGAATCCACTTTTCTGTGATTGTCTTGCCTTTTCCCTCCTGATTGCAGGATGGCTGCTGAAACTCCAGCAATCACAGACAGTGTCAATGTGCAGAGTCAGAAGAGAAAATATCTGTATTTCTGTTTCCTTTTTGAGAATGTGAGACCTTCCAAGAAGTCCCTCAACATACTTGCCTTCATCAGTCACAGGAAAAAGTTGACTCATATGCTGGACTAAACCAATAACCTGGCAAAGCAGAATG
This sequence comes from Miniopterus natalensis, assembly GCF_054644295.1. Lineage (NCBI taxonomy): Eukaryota > Metazoa > Chordata > Mammalia > Chiroptera > Miniopteridae > Miniopterus > Miniopterus natalensis. The sequence goes on along the minus strand of NC_142100.1, from coordinate 7,368,533 downwards.
AAGGTGCCTGACAGCCTTAGACCAGCAGGTCTCCATCTATGGATCATGGACATGTGAGGCTCTCCAAGATCCTTTCAGAGGGTTACAGATCAAACAATTTCTGCAGTAGCACTAAGATATTCTTGGTCTTTTAAACTGTGTAGATATTTGTACTTATAGTGCAAAGCAATGTGGATAAAACTGCTGGCACCTCAGTGTGAATTCAGCTGAAGACACCGGACTGGACTAGTACCATTGTGCTCTCTACTGCCCAACTCGTAGTAAAAATGCCAGTTTCACTTAAAAATGTCCTTGATGAAGCACTAAAAATGACTAATTTGATTAAATCTTGGCGCATGAAGTATTTCTGCTGCATTTTGAATGACCATGGTGGTCTTGAGTCATAAACTGATGTGATTATTTGAGTAGGAACCTGAAGTATTCGCTTTTCTTTCACAGAACACCATTTTTGCTTGAAAGAACAATAAACCATGGTCATTCAGACATACGCTTGGCAGAAATTGTCCCCCAAACAGCAACAACAACAAAAATCGACAGCATTTGTTACCAATGATAAAGTGAGAATTAGAGCTTTGGAAAAACCTGTATCTGCTACCATCAGCTTGACAGTTTCCCAATACTTAAAGACATTTCTGATGAAATTAGTGGTGATGCTGACAAATCTGTTGTTGTTGTTGTTTAATATTCTGTAGTGAAATAAGTCAACATTTGGACAATCTGCATAATTTAGTGAACCAGCATTTTTCAGATGACCAAGGCACACAGTTAGAAATTCTACTGAGTAAATGATCCACCCATAGAACAAGATGAATCAGTGGATTTCAGTGCAATAGAGCAGGGGAAGGTCATTCACTTGGTTTAAGACTCCACATTGCAACTAAGCTTGAAGAAACTACCACTTGCAAGTTTTAGAACATCAAAGAAGATTATCCACAATTATCTGAAAAGGAAATACTCCTCTTTTTTTAAATTATATACTTGTGTAATTAAAAGCTGAATTTTCTCCATATACTTCAACCAAAACAATATGACAACAGATTGAATGTGTAAGCAGAGACAGAAATCCAGCTGTCTTCTATTAAACCATACATTAAAGAGATTTACAGAAGTGTAAACCAGTGCCACTTGTCTCATCAAATTGTTTTGGAACATGGAGTTATTTTTCATTAAAAACATGTTATTTATGTTAGTGTGTTCTGGTTTATTATCACTCTCTTAGAACAAATTTACAAACAAGTATTTAACATTTTCTCAGATTTAGATTCTAATATGGTAAATATCAACAGATATAACCCATGTAAACAAAACTCCTTGAGCTCCTCAATTATTCTGAAGAGTGTAAATAGATCCTGAGACCAAAACTTTTGGGAAATGCTGGTTTAAAGGAACACAATTTATCCCTGGGTTTGGGAGAGACCCGGTCAACCTGGAAACACATGGTTACCTGAGTCCTGAACCAGTTAGAAATCCTGTTAAGAAGGAACAGATGGCGCTCGGGCAGTCACCCAGTGTTTGCCACTGAGCTCATCATGTGAGAAACCGAAGGAGGAGGCATCGATTCCTCTTTCAAGGAGAGACCGTAGCTCAAGGGAGGAGCCAAGGCCCAAAGATGGTCCCTCTCCCCACCTCCCCATGGCAACCCTCTTTAATTTTAGAAAAGAGAGATTTGAACAATGTGTTAGGCAAGGAGGGGAAGCATTGGTGGAGGAGTATACAAAGTATACAAAGTATAGAAAAAGTGAGTAGGAAATACCACTAAAGTCATTTGGTCTTAATTTTTTTAACATTGAATAATTCCCCATTTTTTCTGGGCCTGTAGGTACATGCACACATACATACACAAAATTTTGAAATATATATATCTATTTTTCTAAAAACTGCTTTCCAGGGCGGCTGAGAATATGTGTCCTATAGCTCAACATATCATACACACTCTACATAAAGGGTTGTGGAAAACTTTTGAGGAAATATTTTTTTAAAGTAAAAAATATTTTTTTATGTGGGGCGGGGTCTACTGAAAAAGGAAAGGGGGGGATGTAAGATTAAATTGTGTTCTATATTACTAAGCCAGATAAAGACAGAGATAAAGCTATTGGAATTATTTCATGAATCTCCTGACTCGGCAACCCCAGATCTTACCATGGGGCTGAAGGGATGGGGTGCCGCTGACGCAACCCCAAGTCTCCCCGTTAACAGCAATAAACGACCGTCTCGGGTCTGAGCCTCGGAGCCATCTGTCTAATCAAGCCTTCACTTTCTGCGCAGTTCGCCCCACGAGCTCACTCCCCTTCCCTTTTCCTGCTCTTCCTGCCTCTTACCAGAAGCTCGAGCCTGTCACCTGGTGTTCTGGGAGCCCACTCCTCACCCAGGGCCCCGCTGCTGAACTCACTGCCAAAGGGAACACACAGGTATTGTCATTGAACGTAAGTTCCACAGTGCGGTGTTGTGTCCGTGCTAAACAGTTAGGCAGACACCTGGGTGTACAAGATGGAAGATGGATTTAAATGATGACTCAGTTGACCTGTTACCTAGTGGGTGTAAGCCCCTTTTCCATGGCTAGCACTAGCGATATGGGGCGGAGGGTGAGGGGAAAGAGAAAGGAATGCATTAATTTTATTTAGATGGAATGGCCAATATGTGATTCTATAAAAGCATCTTTTATATAGCTGAGGTTGCTCAGTGGACATATATTGAACAGGCAGAGACCGGGGAAGGGTGAAGTTACCAGAAGAGGGTTACTAAGGGAGGAATAAAGAAGGAAGCAGAACCTGTCCTGGGTCCTGAAGGGGATACAGGTATGGGGGGTGTGTGACTCTTCAACACACCCAGTTGCTGGCGCCTCAAATAAACTACGCTTGGTCGGACTGACAAGAGCCTGGTGGAGAACTTGTGCTGAGGCCTGCAGGGGAGCAAGGCTGGGAAAGGAGCAGGGCCAGGTCACAGAGGGCAGTTAAGAATAAGCCTTGAGATGCCATTTGGTTTGGGTGTTGTTGGCTTTAGAACAGGCTGTTCATTTCACAAAGTTGTGTTTTGTGGAGATTAGGCTGAAAGTGTTCTGGCCTCCTGTGGAAAGCTCCTTGGCTCAATAAGCTCTTCTCATGATGAATGACTCTTATCGGATGACTGGGTGGGTGCAATTTCTTCATTGCTAGTGGGAGTGGGGTTCTTGCAATATCTCCAGAAAAGGAGTTTTCTAAGATGCACACGGGAGAGTGAATGGTTTGTATTTGTGTAGAGTCACATCCCTCAGTTTGCAAAGTCCCATTGTTTTTAAACCAGTCCTGGAAAATACGTAGCTGAGGCTCTAGCAGAACCAAAAGCAGGGCCAGTGTCCACAGTTTCTGTTCCATGGTGGAGCTGAGTTCGATGTAGCATGAAGCTAACTGAAGTCCATTAGTCGGTTGTGTGGGTCCCACAAGGCCGTGAGCCACGCGGGCGAATGCAGAGTGTGCGAGCCCCACAGGCCAGGAGTCAGGCACAAGCAGCTAGAAAGCAAGAGAGAGAACCTCCTTTGTTCAGAAGTTAAGTACCTGGGATTTTGTGCCCTTGCAGTGACCATGCCTGTTCTGGCCACTGACTTGCTCCCAGGGGTGCTGACAGGTGCTCATCTTCCCGCATCACCAGACCTTGCTGGGCGTGTGTCCGAACCGCCTTCATCCAGTCCTTTCCCCTGCTGACCTGTGGGGAGTAGACGCGGAGGGTGTTAAATTGCAGCTTTCTGGCAAAGCTGCAGAAGCGGCATGCCTATATTATTTAGTCTCCACGTTACTCCTTTCCTGTTAAGAATAATCAGATTATTAATGATATCAGGGATACTGATGAACAATGCAGATACCTTAGATTTACTAATTTCCTCCAGAGGATATTTCCTCTAGAGATTGTCTGGCTTCACAATAAAGAGAGATTGTGAATAAGCTCCTTGCTCTGCTTAAAATTTTGATGGTATGTTCTAAGGCATGTTCGAGTGCTGCTCAGGACCCAAAAATGCACTCTTAGCACTCGTCTTGGGAGATGTCTTGGTGCTGGGCTTCCCAAGCCCAAGATGCCTGTGGAATGCTTTTTTATGATTAGAACCCTGACGCTGAGGCCTGTAGCAGCTCAGAACAGCATCTCGGAAGCTCATCACACCCAGCGTCTCCTACAGGTATGAAAAAGCCTTTCGCCTGAGTTTTTTATTTTCTTTGACCAGGGATTTTACCTTTAATTCATCGACTCAGGGCACCTGGCTTCAGCAATGGTCTGCAGTGGGTTGTATGGACCCCTGGGACAAATTTGAGCAGCTAAGGACAAACCAACCAGGCAGCAAAGCTGCTCTATCACAGTGGAGGGGGCACCTTGTTGGACATTTTTATATAAACCCGGATCATGTCCTAAAGGTAAACATTAAGCTCACAGCTCCTACTGTACAATCCAATACAACTAATGTCGATGTCGTTGCTTTTATGTGAAAGTCCATTTTGAATTTCGAGTCAAGACTCGAGCACCCATGGTCCCCCTGGAGCAGCCTTGTGAAAGGGAAGGTGGCGTCAGAGTTTCTGTCTGCTTGGAGTCAGCCCCAGGAGTGGGACTTCGAAGGAGGGTGACTAGGGACAGTTCAGGGTTAGAGGTTTTGTCTTGTGTGCCTATGACTAGTGCTTCCTTTTATCTTTAAACGTTCCCTGTTCGGACAATACAATGAGATCCGTGAAATACATAATTGCCCGAATGCTACTCTGAGGCTCTATGAGCTGTAACAGGGAGGAAGGGAGAGCCTGGGGGTCCAGGGAGTGTCTAGGTAATGGTGGGTGGGTGGGTGCGTGGGGGTGTGCCGTCTGTGGATGGCAGGCCCGTGGATCGCCTGTGGGCCACACCAGCCGGAACACGTTTCCTAGGGAGGTCTCTGACATGAGGAGCAATGTGAGCGCTGATTTCTGCTTTAGGAAACGTGTTTGCTTCCAAAGAGGAAAACCTGAGAGGCTGATCTCAAGTTGGACTGAGTGAGCCTGTGCCTCTCCTGCCATCATCCCTTCTCTCGCCTGGTAAGAGAGAGGCAGAGGGCTCTTTCCGCTGCAAATTTGGGGGACCCTTGGGAGGAGTGGGATGCGGCCAGGTGCTCAGAGCGCCTGTTGGGCCTGCGGCTGCTTGCCCACCCTGGGCTGACGCTGCTTCCTGCTGAACACAAGTGGCTGTGAGACGTCAGCTCGGAAGGCATTGCTGGGCCTCGGCTGTCGCTCCTTGTCCTGGGGGCTTCGTGCCTGGCAGAGCAGTCCTATCAGTTCTGCCAGCGATTCCCCTGCTGTCAATAGGGGTTATCATATCAATAGACCCACAAATAATTGCCTGCACCAACCACTCCATTTCCCAGAGAAGCTAATCCCTAAGGGGGAAAAAAAGAGCTAACGAACCACATCAGAAGGCAAAGCAGAAGGCAAATCTCTCCCAGGAAGGTCAAGGCAGCGCGGGCCTCTCCGAGAGATGATAAAGCAGCCGAGCGTGGGACTTGGAGAGAATCGTTAGCTGCAGACAAGACGGAGGAAGTGGGGAAAGAAGGGAAGGACGGCGTCGGCGCTTTACCCTGTGTGCCTCATAAAATGAATGATCAAAAGTAAATTACAGACTTGCAAATGGGTGGTTAACGACTGAGACAATATGACTGCGGAGAGAAGCTCATCAAAACACACTGGGCAAGAGCAGGAGAGGGAAGGACAGAATACAAATGACACTGTGAAGCTGCAGCGTCAAAGCAGACGGCCCCCAGCGGAGGGCCGGGCCCTTCCCCACACCTGTCAGGGCCCAGGGCGGGCGTGCAGGGGCTGCTTTCAAAGGCGGAGGGGAGGGAGAGCAGGGGAGCGTGGGGGACAGGAGGGCGACCTGCAGGGGCCCAGACTCCAGTGCTTGGGCCCCTGATGGGAGCTGCCCTCTTCCCTCTGCAGTGGGAGGGACTTCAGGGGACGGGGGCCTTGGGGAAGGGAGGGCGGGCTGTGGAGGACAATTTCTTCTGTGCAGCCCTTCGCAGCCTCTCCACACCATGAGCGCCCTGAGCTGTCGAAGTCATAGACGGGGGTGAGGTTGGGGCCCGGGAGCCCCAGGTTCGCTCATGATCCCTGTGAAGCCCTTCGGTCCTTCAGCTGCTGTGCATTCTGTGGGGGCTTCGAATAGCCGGAGGACTCAGGTTCTGGGATGGTTTTAGAGGGAAAGAGGCCCTGGCCGGGTGGGCAGCTCAGTTGGTTAGAGCGTCGTCCCACTGCGCCAAGGTGGTGGGTTCGATCCCCGGTCAGGGCACATACAAGAATGAATGAATAAATAAATAAACCAATGAATGAATAAATAAGTGGAAGGACAAATTAATGTCTCTCCCCCCACCCCTCTCTCCCTTCTTCTGTCTCTCTCTCAAAATCAATAAATATAAAATAATTTTACAGGGAAGGAGTGTGCTGAGTGTCACTGTGCTACCACAGTGGAATGGGGGGAGCCACAAGGTAACATCCCCACTAATCTGGGGCTGGATGGACGACCTGAGGTGACCCACTGGGGCTGGCTGCTCTAAGGAAGACAGATGCTACTGCATACCGCAAAGTCATACACAGCCATTGGACCATGGTTAATTTCAAAACAAGTGCTTTTGAAGCCCCAGGATGCGCCAGGCACTAGGCAAGGTGCTGAGAATGCACAAACGGTTATTTATAACTGTCCTCTGTGTTTAAGAAGCTTACAGTACAGCAGGGGAGACATATACAAATAAATATTTGCAAGAATAATTGTGAAAGAGAACTACTGACTGAGCACAGTGGGAGGCTTCACAGAGGAGGTGACATAAGATCATGGTCTTAAAATGCCAGGTGAGGGGGCCGGGGCAAGGGGTTATGCCAGGAAGAGGAAGCAGAGGCAGGGAAAGGTGGCCAGCAGCTCAGCGTGGCCTGAGAGCAGGGGGGGAATGTGGGAAGTGAATTTGAAAATTAGGCTGAGCATAAACTGGGGAGGATCTTTAAGTCATGCTGGAGAGATTAAGTGTGATTCTATAGGGAGGCCACTGGAGGTTCTTGAGTAGGGGAAAGGCATGATGAGGCCTGTGGTTGGAAGCCCCCCCTGGCAGCTAGGTAGAGGAAACACACGCACATAGATTCCCCGGGGACATCTGTACTGCGGTCACTGGGGACATCTGCTGTGCCAGGTGCCTACCTGCTTATAAAGACGGACAAGGCCCAGCAGGTAGGAGCATGGGAGGAGCAGAATTGACAGGTGCTAGCCAAGGGGTTAGATTTCTCTGTCCCACACAAAAGAACAGCCACCTGCTCTATGCAGATTTGAGCCACGACACACAGTAGGCTGCTTTCCTACCGTCCCTTTAGGCTTAGTGGTAAACGTCCAGCTCAAAGGACATATAGCACAAGAGAGCTAAGGCAACCAGCATTAGCACTGGCATCCACCCAGGAATGACCTTAAGAGGCCAAGAAACCAAGAGGCTTTCCAGCGGGTTTGAATTTTTGATAATTAGCAAAGACGACTAAGATGGGCCCTTCACTCCCCTTATCACTTTACCATGGCTTTTGCCGTGATTTTAGTTTTGACATGTTGACATTTGCAAAGGATTTTGGGACTGGCATACTCCTACTCCCTCCTCACCCTGATGTTCAATTGAACCCGTTGATAAGTTTGGTGACAGCTAAAGTGCCACTTCCTCAGAAGAGCCATTCTCAACTTTATAGACTGGCTTTGGTTCTCTTATTCTGTGTCTCCCCAAGACTTATCTCTTCAGCAATAACCCGGTTTTAGGTCTTTCATTGTTTTCCCCCTTCTTTCTACATTAAAACATACCTGCCTCATAATACATTCTCCCAAGTCCTAAAGACTTGTTAAATGACTGACTAAAGCCATAAATAAACATATTCAGAACATAATGTTAGACTGAACAAGGCTAAGTGTGTTATATTGCTTGCTTAAGCTAGTGGAAGTGGTTAATTCTTTGAATTTTAGGCATTTGTTACTGGCTTACGAGAGGCTCTCACTCCCCAATAGAAAGGGCTACCTGGTCTATAGGGAAAAGAATGGAAATATTTTGACTTGGTGGATCTTCTCCATCATCTTATAAGTCCCATATACACTATGTAAGTCCACTATGTGTCCCAGGAGACCCTTTTACGTCTGATAGATCTACCACTTCCAAGGCACTGGCTGGAACACATGCCCCGTTCCTCAATGAACAGAGACTACCAGTTGCTGGCCAACTCCATTCTCCCCTTCTTTCTAACAAATATGATTGTGTTAGGAGTGGTGACATATCCAACTATAAAGAATACATTTTCTAGCCTCCTTTGCACATGGAGGTGGACCCATGACACAGTTTTGGCCAATAAGATATCAGTGGAGCCCTGGCCAGTGTGGCTCAGTTGGTTGGGCATCATCTCATGTACCAAGAGGTCACCGGGTCAATTCCCTGTCAGGGCACCTACCCAAGTTGCAGGTTCAATTCCCGGTAGGAAGCGTGCAGGAGGCAATCAATTGATGTTTCTCTTTCATTGATGTTTCTCTCCCTCTCTTCCCCCTTTCTCTCTCTAACATCAATAAAAACATATATTTTTAAAAAGATATCCGTGGAAGTCATTGAATGGGGCTCCCAGGAAAACTATTTAAGGGGACTAGACTCAGCTGGCACATATACTTTTTGCACTTCCTTCATCCTGGAACTAGGATGTGATGACAAGAGCTGGAGCAGCAATTTTGCAGTCATGAGGCAAAGACCAAGCAAATTCCAGAGACCTTAGCTTTGATACCGTTGAGCAATATCAGCAACTGCCTAGATCTGGATTTCTCACTAAGTGAGAAAAATAAACCCTGAATTTGTTTAAACTACTGTACTTTGGGGTTTTCTTCATGCATTAAAGCTCAGTTCCAAACTGACTGACTCATCCAGTTTTGCAGATACCCCGGTAAGTGAGTTAGCCAATGCTTGTTGAGAACCTGCTGTGTGTGGAACCTTGTTACATAGGAGACCTCTGCCCGTGGGCTGTAGGAGCACCAATAAGCAAGTGCATTTGCCTTTTGGGGCCTTCAGGGCCCTGCCAGACCAAGCTCCTGCCCCCTTCTCTAGCCCCGTTTTATACTCTCTCTCCCTCTTCCCCTGCAGCAGTCTCCAGTGCCCCTGGAACACACCTTTCCCAGGGACAGGGCCTTTTTAATGCTCATGATTCTTCCTGCCTGATGCTCAACCCTCCCTGTCCATCCTTCCCCCAACTCTGCAGGGCGTCTCAAATCTAAATGATACCTAATCCCTAGAATAAGCCCTCCCCTATTTCCCTAATTATTCCCCATCTCAGGACTTTTTTGGTTTGTTGTATTTCCATAGCACTATTATGATTTGAAACGGTTTCGTTATTTTTTCGGTATATATTTTTGGTCAGTTTCTCTCTCTGCATCCTGCTCCCCACCTCCCCGCCCCGTCTGAAGCCTGCAAACGGAGTGCGTGCAGGCAGGGCCGCCCCTGCAGTACTCGGCTTTTCATTCTTAGTTCCTGCAGAGAGCGTCTCACACGGATTGACCCACAGAAATACTCATCGGTGTGAGTGGAGCCCGTTCTCATTATGAGTGGATTCCACATTTGTGGATTGACTCGATCACTAAAATTTATTTGTGGCCTCCCACATCAATACGGCGTGTTTGCACTTATTCACGGACACGTGCAAAACGGAACACTGGGTCACTACACAGGCCTGCTCCCAGGTGAGGTCAAACCAGCTCTACCCTCCCGTTCCAGCTCTCATACTAAACAATGTCTGTTTTGTCCTTTTGGTGGTCTGTTTAGTGCTTTTTCACACTTTTGTTGGTATTTTGCTGTTTAAAAGGCCCTCGTTTTAAGCCAAGCGCTGCGGGGCTGTCTGTGATCCCGAGGATCCAGGAGGCTGCCGTGTGCCTTGTGGAGAGATGCGTGTGCTGGATGAGCTTTGCTCAGGCATGAGTTAGTGTTCTTGGCCCTGAGTTCGATATTAATGGATCAACAATTTATATTAAATAAGATGCCTGTAAGATTAAGCAAGAATTTGTGCTGATGGGGTGATAAAAATCCTGCGACCAAGGCCTTGCGGGAACCGAACCCTGTACTGTCCTGGGAAGGAAGGTTCGGTGGTGTTCTCTAACTCAGTGTTCGTGCCGACTTCATAGACCATCCCTACCCCAAATTACAAGCAAGAGCTGCAGTAGCTGAGAAATGTTACAGGTTGTGCAGGTGCGGTGGGGGCACCGTGAGGGTGTGGGGACCCCCAGCGTCACAGCCGAGGCCTAGTCAGGCCAAGCTAATCCCGCTCACTAGTTGACAGTTCTGAAGTTGTTTGTTTTCTGTGGGGGGAGGAAGGTTTCTTCAGTCCCCTTGGCAAGTCCTTCAGGACCACAGTGAGATGCCCCAGAGTCCACAAGGTGCCCTGAGGGTGATGTTTTTGAAAAGGGAACTGAGCCAGCACCTCTCCTTGTGTGCCTGTGTCAGACGATTACAGAGAGAATGAGACGGGGAAATGAAAAGGAAATGGGCTGACAGCCTGCAGAGTGGTATTTCAGCTCCAACACAAAGCATTCCGTAGCAATTATAGAATAACCTTCATTTAAATGCAAATAAGCCTGTAATTAAGATAAGAGACCTACCATTTGCCAACGTTTTTGTTGTTTCTTTTTATTTTTTAAATTTTTTAGGGGGGGTTGACAATTACGGTTTTCAAAGATTTCGCTCTTTATTGATGAGAAGTCATCATGGTTATGGATTGTGTCGCGAGTGCAATATTTGGATAACTGCAAGATGGAAATTAGTGTCACTTACTTTCAGCTGCCCCCAGCAAAAGAAAAAATGTGTACAGCGCATAATGTTGACATAAGCAAAATTTCCTAAGTGGCACGGCCTGGACGACACCACACAATGCGCTGTCTCAGATCACCAGGAGCCTGAGACAAATGCACTGGGTCCCGAATAACAGGGAAAGCAAACAGCTTCCCTGATGAAGCCACTGCAAAGGCGCCCAAGTGCTTTTCCTTGGTAAATGGGCAGAACCAAAGATACAGATTTTAGACTGGGGTTTTTAGATACGGATCTTTCTCGATAGGGTCTTCGGAGAGGGAATATGTTTACCCAGCCGTGGTCTACACGTTAGTTTGTGATACAGGGCAAGCCTGTTAACCTCTTTGCCAAGTTTATATCGATCCTTTCACCTGTTACCTGCTATTGACTCTGGTTGACTCACTCTCTGGTTGGGAAAAGTCAGACCCCCGAGGTAGATTGAAAACAAAAGGGTAGTTTGCCAGGTAAGCAGTCGTTCATTAGTCATTCAACAAAGGCACCCGTCATTTTTTTATTTTCTTAAATTTTAAAAAATATATCCTTATTGATGTCAGAGAGAGGAAGGGAGAGGGAGAGAGAGAGAGAAACATCAATGATGAGAGAGTCATTGATCGGCTGCCTCCTGCAGGCCCCTTGCTGGGGATCGAGCCCCCAACCCGGGCATGTGCCCTGACCTGGGAATCTGGTCTCCTGGGTCCTAGGTCGAGGCTCAACCACTAAGCCATGCCGGCCAGGCTCCATTTCTTTTATTTTTCTTCCCTTTTCTTTTTTCTGTTTTTTCTTTCTTTCTTTCTTTCTTTCTTTCTTTCTTTCTTTCTTTCTTTCTTTCTTTCTTTCTTTCTTTCTTTCTTCTCTCTCTCTCTCTCTCTCTCTCTCTCTCTCTCTCTCTCTCTCTCTCTCTCTCTCTCTTTCTTCCTCCCTCCCTCCCTCCCTCCCTCCCTCCCTCCCTCCCTCCCTCCCTCCCTCCCTCCCTCCTTCCTTCCTTCCTTCCTTCCTTCCTTCCTTCCTTCCTTCCTTCCTTCCTTCTTCCTTCCCTCCCTCCCTCCCTCCCTCCCTCCCTCCCTCCCTCCCTCCCTCCCTCCCTCCCTCCCTCCCTCCCTCCCTTCTTTCTTTCTTTCTTTCTTTCTTTCTTTCTTTCTTTCTTTCTTTCTTTCTTTCTTTCTTTCTTTCTTTCTTTCTTTCTTTCCTTCTTCTCTCTCTCTCTCTCTCTCTCTCTCTCTCTCCCTCCCTCCCTCCCTCCCTCCCTCCTTCCCTCTCTCTTCCTTTGCCTCGACTAGTGCCAGAACTATTCTATGTGCTTGGGGATATAGAAGTGAGCCTTCAGGCATCAACCTGAAACATAGCACCCAAAGCCCTCTATGACCACGCTGCAGGCCCATCTGGCTACTACTTCAGGAGGCTGAGCATCCCCCTGATCTGTCCTTTTGCTACTTTTCCTTAACCGGACACCCATCTTGGGACAGAAACCTCCTTTTCAGCTGGAAAGCATTAGAAGCAGAGGGTTTTGGAGCATCTGAAAGGTCCAGCAAGTTCAATTTGTTCTTTTAATTAGTAAGGGGATTGCTTTGATAGTTCATTAGCCTTTGCTTAATTAAAGAAACGTTTTCCCCTAAAATACACAGACCTCGAACCGGAGCTTGCTAAGACGTTGTTTTCCAGGGTTTCGTAGGCAGTCTGAGTGCCTCGCCTGTCCTCCAGGAGGTGGTCAGATCACTGCCTTCTTAGTTTTTTTAATCGTGCTTTCAAAGGGTATAGTCTGTTTCTAGGCTCCTGTGATGAATTGCAGAAGTTTGGGGCAATTAGGTGAGCAAAGACAAATTCAGATGGCCTGCGTAACAAATCCGACAGCTCACACTCGTTTCTCACCCTTACTCTAACGTGTCCCCTGCCACTTGTCTTCTCAACACCAAGGCAATTTTACAAAAAGCTACGCGCTTTAAAGGAACACACCTTGCCTGAAAGGTGGTCCCATAGTTTCCCTTGGACTCTTTTTCCCTGTTAAGTGTTATCTGCTTATTTGGCTAGAGATGTTTCCTAAGGGAACTGAAGATGCCCTTGATAGTTTATACACTGCTACTTAAGACTGAAATGTGTTTGATGGATTAACGGAGGAACTTACAAAACTTTAATGCCTTTTTTTTAAAGTGTCGAACTTTGTATCCTCGGGGGTGATTGTTAACTTCAAAAGCCATTTCAAGGTTCAATAAAACTAATGGAGGTGAGACGGGCCTAGGAGAGCATTCTGACTCCTGTGTCCACTGTTCTTTATCACCCTCACGATGAATTTGCTAGCAGTTCTGCAGCATCGCAGATAATGTACTGACCCATCATTTTTACTCAGATGACACCTCCTCCATGCAGCCTTCACTAATGTACCCTGAGTGCATTAGAATTAACTAGGTGTTCCTTCTTTCATGTTCTGTAAGAAAGGAACCTCTTCTGCCCCAAATGCTATTTGAATGCTGTAGTTACTCTGTATTTCTTGAGGTAGAAAATGGATCTGGCAGGCCAGTGTGGCTCAGTGGTTGATCACTGACCCATGAACCGAGAGGTCACTGGTTCGATTCCCAGTCAGTCAGGGCTCATGCCCAGGTTGCGGGCTCGATCCCCAGGATAGCCGATGGCTGATGTTTCTCTCTCATCAATGTTTCTCTCTATTCCTTTCCCTCCCTCTCTCTCTAAAAATCAATTTAAAAAAACATTAAAAAAGAAAAAAAAAAGGATCTTAAAATTGTTGACAATTCCCTGTTGGGGAATCATATGCAGCTCTACATTCGAAGGGGGAGCTCGGTGTGTGCCACCAAGCTTCCTTTTGTACTGGAAGGGGTCGCCTTTTCAAGTATTGTTTCCATGTAGCTTTGAGGCAGATGTCACCTGTAGCCCTTAGGAAGCTTTGACCTGGGGGAAATGACGTAAATTCAGATACTTCAGACTTAGCTCTTCTGTTTAATAATGAAAGAAGGCTTTCTTATATGTGTGTGGAGAGAAAATTATGACGTTAATGGGCTTATCATTCCTCTACTTGGAACTGGAGAGTTAGGAAGGGCAACCTGGACTCCATGGAAGGTGGCCAGGGAGCCCCAGTCACATGGCAGAAGGTTGAGAAAAGACACCCCCGTGGAGAGACGTGTCAGTGGATTCTGAGAGTTATATAACATAATTTAGTTTCCTTTTAAATTTCTGTAGTTTCATTTTCCGCTAAGTTTCAGTCATGTTTTTTAACGATGACAGTTCTGGGTGCGCTGTGCTTAGAGCCACAGTGGAGGTATTTCTGTCCACTCTTTGGGGGACATGAGGTGAGGGGGCTGTGGCAGAGCTGAGGAGCAGCTCTGGGAAATCTGAGGCAATGGGCAGAAAAATCTGAAGCTACGACTTGGAGAGAAAGCTGATGAACAGGTTCGAGTGCTCCTCCTTGGGGAAGGGGCTGGATTTCTTACAGTTGTTCAGATGGGAGCTCAGGACAACATTTTGGTTCTATAATTTGCTGTCCAAACGAGCAATAAACCCACCTGCCCTGGGGGGAGAGGGGATGTTCTCAGGGAAAGAAGTGACTCATCCCTCCTGTTCTTTGGCTTCTAGACAGCTAGAGATGGATCCCAGCGTCCATGTGGAGATCAGAGCACAGCCCTGGTTTTTCTGGCCGCTGCATCTAGGTGGGAGCGTGCAGGGAAATGCCGTTACCTTACACTCTGCGGCCTGTGGAATCCTGGTGTGGGCGTGAACCACGAGCTTGAGCAGGAGGAAGCAGAAATGAACATAAAAGACATTTTCAAATACCTGTCACAGATACTGCTAATGCTTCCAGGGTTTGCTGCATACATCTGAATTATTGGGAAATGTTCACTTCAGCTAGAGAATAGTAAGACAGATGATAGATGATGATAGATAGATGATAGATGATAGATAGATAGATAGATAGATAGATAGATAGATAGATAGATAGATGATAGATAGATGATAGATAGATGATAGCTGACAGATAGATAGATAGATAGATAGATAGATAGATAGATAGATAGATAGATAGATAGATAGATAGATAGATTAGATACTGCTATTGAAGTTCATGGACCCCCTGAACTCTATCTCCTGAGGGGTCTGTATATCCCCGATTAGGTAGTTTCGTTCTTAGGAAGAAACTGAACGGGCAGGAAAAACATCAGTAAGCATTTTTCAGGGATCGAAAAGGCCGCAAAGACCTCGATCCCTCGACTACCCCTCCTAATGCACCTCCACAGCGGATTCCAGTCAACGAGGCTGGGCGAGGTGTCCCCCTGGCCCCAGGTGCCCCGCTGCACCCCAGGCCTGCCCTGCCTTGTTTTTTTCTCCCTTCACTAGCTCACGGTGCCCTTAGCAGCCTCCCACGGTCTGCCCCATTCTGAATTCCGCATTGTTCCTACGTGACAAAAGCTCATTTAATTTCCCTTCCTTCTCCCCTGAAGAGAGACCAAAAGAAACACACAAAAAAACGATGGGTGTCTTTCCAGATGCAGACAGATTTGTCTCTTTCCAGCACATTCTATTTTCACTTTTGACAGCAGAGGCAGACTTGGTCAGTGGACCCTCATGGATGGTTTGTTGGGGGGTGAGAAGGAGCACCCGCCGCAGTCACTGTCCTCACCCACCGCCTGCAGCTGTGAAGACCCAGGGAAGGGAATAGAGCTGGAAAATCAGGGTGAGCCTTTCATTGGCCTTCTTGACAAACACACTAGAGAAAAAGCCCCCTCTGTGACTTTATTGTTGTTTTTGTTAAATTAACTGCATTTGAACACGTCAGGGACTATGAATGCCATCGGGAACCATCTAGCTGATTGCTGACTATGTTCAAGGCGCTATACAGGGTGCTGGGTTGGCTGCAAAAAAGACTTCAGTGATAAAAATCAGTAAACATCAGTTTATCACCCACCACGGATATTATGATGGTTAATTTTACATGTCCAGGTGGGTAGGCCATGGTGACCTGATATATGGTCAAACATTATTCTGGATGTTCCTATGAGGTTGCTTTTTAAATGAGATTAATATTTAAATTGATGGGCTCTGAGTAAAGCAGACTGACCTGCCTAATGTGGGTGAGCCTCACCCGGTGAATTGAAGGCTCAATAGAACAAAGTCTGACCTCCCCTAAGCAAGAGGGAATTCTGCCGGCAGACAGCTTTGGGGCTGGCACTGCCACACTGAGTCTCCTCTAGGTCCTCGGCCTGCCAGCCCACTCTGCAGATTTTGGATTTGGCAGCCTCCACAGCTATGTGTACCAATTCACTGAAATAAATATTTTTCTATCCTTCCCCCACACACACTGATTCTGTTTCTCTGGAGAACCCTGACCAACGGAAATATTTTACACCTTTCTCTTTCATCTGATTTGCTACTTTTTGGCACATTCCCCCTGGCAGAAGTTACCTATGACCGAGCTCTTCCATAGCAGCATTGCTCTCTGTTTCCTTAGGGACTCGGTGCAGAAATTAATCGACATCTTTAACACCGGCCTTGGATTTCTGCAAGGAGGATTCAAACTTACAGGTAATTTCAGTCAACAGTAGGCTATTAGTAAAGTTTTTGGGGAGTAAAAAGTTATGTGTGGACTTCTGACCGTGTGGGCGGTTGGCGCCCCTCACCCCCGTGTTGTTCAAGGGCCAACAGTCCTTCCTTGCGCTCTGGCTTTAGCCACACTAAACATCCAGTGCATGCGTCTTTCAAAACTCTTTGCCATCACAGGCTCTTCCCTCTGCCTGGAAAATCCTTTTAACTTTATTTTCCTTAGATAATCCTGTCTTGCATTTCATGACTTCCTATAGCCAAAGGGCCTTTGGTGACGTCTCTTCCTCCAACTCTGTCTCTATGCTTCCACAGCACCCCACATTCACCTCCATTCTGCTGCTTTAAGTCCTACTGTAAATATTGGCTTCTGAGTCTCCTACATTCTGCTATGACGGTCCCAAATTCAGAGACAGTCCATTGTTTTGTCACTCATTTTCCCCCAATGTCATTTGAAATGCTGGAACACAGTAGGAGTTTAATTCGTGTGTCGTCAATGAACAAATAGTTTGCTACAATATATGAATTTTTAGGGAGAAATAAATGCAAGCCCTTCTGATAAATTTTATTATATTCACAGTTTTGTGGGTCAGGAGTAATGGATGGTTCCTCTGTGCAAGTCTTCTGCTCCGTGGGGCCTTGAGTGAAGTCACCCAGTGAACTTTGGCTAGTGTGTAAGCTTGTCTGGGAAGTTAAAGATATCTGGGAAGTTAACCACGGCTAAAAGACTGGGCTCAGCTGGGAGTCCTTATGTGTGGTCTCACCACACAGCAGCTCAGCGTAGTCAGGTTTCTTATTGACAGCCAAGGGTTCCAGAAGAGCTAGCCAGACACTGCAAGGCTTCTTCTGGTCTAGCCTTGGGAGCATCACTTACAATGCATTTTATTGGTTCAGCAGGTCAGAGAGCAAGCCCATGTCCAAGGATCGGAGGCTAGTAGGTCATGAGCAGCAGGTGGCACGGCTCGTTGAAGAGCTAACTTTGGAGATCAGATCCTACAACTGACTGTAATCAACTATTGTCATGTTTTACTCAGGCTAAGTTTCTCTGCTGTTGTTCTAAAAGTGTGATTTTCAAACATTTCCATCCAACCATTATAAATAAGGGGAAATGAGGGTTTATTGTTGTATGTGTAGCTGGATAAAAATCATAACCATTGAATGTTCCCCATAAAATACACACCAACCTTAAATGTCATCCGTAGTGTTATGACCAAGGGCTCAGTTCTTCATATTACAACATCTCAATTGATAGATTAGTAAAGATTCTCAGCTTCAGTGGAATTTTTTCCCTAAAGGTGTTTTAGGGGGTATATAGAGCTATTTTGGACTGTCGAAATGAAAATGTCACTAATACGTATTTGTATCCTGCAATATATGGGACAGTCCCATACAACAAAGAATTATCCTGTCCAAAATTTTATTAGTGCTCCTGTTGGAGACACTGAATACGTAATGATAAGCCTTCCCTATCTGCTAGTGTCACAGCCTAACTTGACTATGACAGGAGAGAACTGGCTCTATAGCAGATTATGTGAAAAGAAAAGCACAGAGATTTTAGTTGGATGTGAGCTTAATAAGAGCCAAAAATTACTGTTATCTTAAGCTATATTAATGGAAATTTCATCCCACTATATCCAGTCAGATGCTCTTGGAGTTTGATGGTCATTTCTGGGCGCCTGGCTTTCAGGGTGGCATCTACAAGTCAGAGAACAGACCCAGGAGGACGAGCGTCTAGAAGCCGTGCCTTATGACTGGAAAACAGTGCTGTCTTCAAGTATCTGAAATATTGTGTGGAAGAAGGATCCTGCATATTCATTTAGATTCCAAAAAACAGAATTAGGATAAATAAAGGAAGATATTTTAACAATTAAAACAGTTTGTCAAAAATGGGGTCTTCTGCCTTGTGGCAGAAGTAACCCCACTTAAAGGAGTGCTGCTGTAGAGAGCAGAGAGCCCTGGGCCATTTTAAATGAACTGGGTGTTGTGAAGGGGGCTCCTGAGTGGAGTGTTATCTCTAAACCACCTTCCCTTAGTTTATATTCATGAGCTTATATTCATGAAATACTGTGGGCAGCTCCTCTCCACACTCCCAGAGCGAGGCCTCAGCTCTTAGGTCCTTTCTCTGGCTCTGAAACCCCGTATGAGTTCCTTAAGCTATCTACACTCTGATTTCTTTAATCATAAAATAGGAAACCATAGTGCTTGATGTGTTCTCCTAACTAGGTAACTATGATAAGCAAATTACAGAAGAGTTGTAAACTGTAAAGTATATGAAAATATTAGAGATTACTTTTTTCCCTACAAAAGCTGTGGACAGACAGCTGTGCATTCCTGTAACTGTCTGATGTCTGAGAAAAATGCTTTAACATGTTTTAAAGGCCATTTGAATGACGTGTAATTGTTTTCTCTCTTCTGATAAGGTGTGAAGGTCTCTAATGGCTGTCAACCAAGTGTCCTGTGAAGTGACTTACATAGCACTTACAGTCCCCTTTATGGTTGGCCTTTATTTGGTCCAGTACAGCGTACAACGTTTGGACAACGGACAGGACAAGAGGGGGTGAAGGGGAGCAAGGTTGGATAAACTTTTACTTAAACGATGTTCATCTGGGGGGAAAATGCTATCCTTATTATCTTTAAAAAACAAATGCGTATTGGCATGTACTGCCTTTGAGATGGCTCCATAGCTAGTGGAATGTTTCAGCTTCCCCAGCTTGTGACAAGAAATTATCAAAAGGAAAAATGACACATTGACTTAAGCTAACTTCTGTTGTTTGTAAGGGATCCAGCTTAGCCAAATCAGCCTCAACAAGCCCGTCTAAATTCTAAGAAGGAAAACCAAACGATTGTGGGCCTATTGTTTAATTAAATTATTGTAGCTAGTATGCTGATTTCGGGTTGGATTTATGCTACACTAATGTTAGAGTTCTATGTACACTTTATAGCACATCGGGGTCTCTTGTATAACCAGCATATACATACGCTATGCCTGTTTTATGTGAGTTGGAGCACAATTTTACTATTTTAAATGATTATAAAAGTTTATTTTTCTGTTTCTCCCCTTATATTGTTGGTGACGCCTACGATTTATTGGATGCCAAATGCCTGATGTGGCACACGATTCCCAATGCCAGCAATCTTCCTAAAGGGAAATTGGTATTTGTTTATAACTATCCACTTTGGTACGAGATTCCTAGGAATGCAGTTACAAAATGAGGAAACCGTATGCATTGCTCTCTAGAAGTAAAAGGCTGATTTTGTTTGTTTGTTTGCGTGTTTTCTAAAGATAGAGATAATAGTTCTTCACCGCAGAACCACAGATAAGCCCCAGGGAAGTGAAAGTGATAACTGAGCTCTTAGTGGACATGACCATTGTTGGTGTTCGGTGGTTTTCCATTCAGAGCCAGAGCCAGAGCCAGTTCCTCCTTTACCCCCATGCAAATATTTCCACATCAAATAACACACTGGAAAAAAATTTCCCGAAACATCCCATCCCCGCCCAAGTTCAACCAGAAAGATGCTGAGGTCTGGAGTGCTCCCTGGAATGACTCGCCCTGGGCCCCAGAGCCGGTAAAGGGGCACAGATCTGAACCGAGGCCCACAGTGGTTTTTGCTATTTACGTTTCTCCTTGCTGCCGAGGAAGGCAGGAGGCACCATTATGTGTCTGGCCTAAGTCCCTGCTGTGGCTCCCTCCCCCGTTTCCCCCTGTTCCGATCCTAATGCAGAGCCTTCCAGTGCGTCAGGGAAAGTCTGGGAAGTTCTGCAGCCTCTGCAAAGAAAAGGAAAGGCCATTTGTGGTGCCAGAGGAAAATCAATGTGTCGATCCCCTTACCTCTAAGGTGTGCCTCTTGTGATGATTGCCACTTATTTCCTGACCCTTCCGGGCCCAAGACATCCCGCGCCCAGATTAACTGGCTCCCAGCACTTATTTATGTGCCGCCAGCCAACAGCCCGCCCAGCAGCGGCGGCCTCGATTTGTTTTCCTCTTTTACAGCTCTGTTGGTGGAAGAGGTGGTTGGAACATTTAATTCGGCATTAAATTCTATTCTGGGGCATCGTCCCCTGTGGCAAAGGTGATGTGGATGGTTTGCATTTATGATTTTGCTCAGTTCAACTCATTTTTATGCCCAGGGAAGAGTTTCTGCTCAGCTTTTTTTTGCTTCTCTTGCAGTTTTATTTCTGATTTCACATAGACGATTTCAGAGAGTGGAACAGCCTGCTTTCCTTTTGTATTCGGACTGCCGTGTTTTCATTAGAAGCGTCGGCAACAGCCTTGTTTCTGCAGACACGTGCAGAACAGACAGTGTGCTTGGCTTCTGAGCGCCTGTTCTGTCCCCGAGTGGGGTCCGCGTCAGGGCAGACCCGACGGGGCCCACGCTGGCCAGGGGGAGGGACTCACCGCAGCCCTTCTTTCCTTTTGCATTTTCACCTGTGATTTTTCGTGGTGCAGGGCCCAGTGGAGGGTCTACTTTTCTTTTCCTTCTTTAGCCCTGAATCACCTTCACAGGGTTGACAACCGACCAGCTCTGCGTGTGAGTGGGTTAGAGCCAGAAAGCACTGGAAATTGTTAATGCCTCTGCCGAGGGGAGATCTCTCAAAGCCTCACAGCTTTGCTGAATCGTTGCTGTTCCTCAGATCTGCCAATGGTCCCATCTCTCGAGGCCCCACAGTGTTCCTAGTCGCTGGTTTCTCTTATTAGAAGCACCTCCTACCCCCTATTTCTCTTGGGGTAGCCCCTGCTCCCAAATCCTTTCTCTACAAACACTAAAAAAGGTTGCTGTGAATTCTCTCCTCCCACCCCGGCACCGACCACATTAGCCCCCTTTACCTTTCTTCTGGCTCCTGTCTAGTCTCTTCCTTCACAGTGTGTCCCTGGCCAGGAGCTGCCTGTGTATAGACACACGAGTCACAGGGGAGGAAAAACCAAGGCAAGGTGAAGAGAGAAGCAGGCCAGGAAACTTCTCGAGAAAACCTGGGCCTTGTTCCCCATTTCTCCCCCTTTAAGGGCCTTGGTCACTGATTTTTAGGTTGATACTTGCACCTGGCACCCAGCCTGATGGAATCCAGAGCCTTTGTTTCTGAAGAAGCCTTTGTTCCATGTTAGAAAAGAGACAAGAGGACCAAAATGGAATCACTTGTGCTAAGCGCCACGCCAGTGAATAAGACTTAATACCTAACCTAACTGCAGTTTTGGCCTCTCCAGGGATGTAACCTTTAACCCGTCAGTCTGGAATTACCTGGTCAGCACTACTGAGGTAACTGGCCCATACACCCCTTCTTTTCTTCATTGAAAGGTGATCTTGCTTGAAACAACCCACTGTGTGCTAGAAACTTCCTTTTCCCACTCCCTTTTGCCTATAAAGCCTTTTTTGGGTGTGTCTTTTATTTTATTTTTTTGGTATAGCTCCTTGGAACTTCTTTCTATTTATTTTCTAGATGGGATGCTGCCCAATTAGTGAATCATTAAATAAAGCCAATTAAATCTTTAAATTTACTCAGTTGAATTTTTTTAACAGAGGAAAGGAATAAAAAGGGAGAAAAAAATCACAATTAAACTGCCAGCTCTCCCCAGAGCCTGAGGCTGTTGAAGACAAAAAGGATTGTGCAAAATTTACTGCAAAAGAGGAACCAGAAACCCCCCCGCAATTGTTCCCTGTGCCAGCCTGTTTCTACAGTTCCACTGTTGGCGAATAGTTGGTCTGTTCCTACCAGTAGCTCAGGCTGTGAGTAACCAGGAATCAGTCCTCTCACTGCACACACGCCTTGCTTGCCACACTGGAGTGCTCTGGTTGTGCATCCCTAGGACAGAACCCTCCAGCGCCGCAGGCTGCAGACGCTGTGAGTGGCTCCAGCAGCCATCACTAGATGGAGCCCTTGCTATGCCTAAACCCAGCCCCATGCGCCCAGGGGTAGCCAGTGAAGCCTTTGAGCTGGAGGGCAGCATTTTTTAAGAGTGGTACTTGGGTAAGAGGATCCATTTCTCTTCCAGTTAGGCCAGAAGCCCAGCTGCTATTGCAGATGCTCAAAAATTCTCAGGATGTAGATTTAAACAGTACACACACACACACACACACACACACACACACACACATTACCCTTACCAACTATTTATTGGAGGTCTGCATGTGTCCCATGGCAGCCTCAGTTCCTCCAATCACCTATCTATGCAGTAACTGGAAGCTCCTCATTTTGGGGTGAGATCCTCTGGCTTCATAAACATGCAGCTTCCATGTAATTAGCTGCCTAACTGTTCGCCCACACTGAACCCATGTGTGTGTTACTAATTACGATTTATTTAAAAACCCTCTGGTTGCCATTCTTTGTTCCCTTTCCTCCCTATTGAAGGGCCAAGGGAGGGATTTCATTTGTAAACTCTCTCAATGGTGGGCGTTACTTTCCTCTGCATTATCTGGATTTCTCCTTATAGTTTCAAAACCTAGGTAGCTTCTTGTACCTGATTCCCCTGCTTTTTGCTATTTCTCTGTTTCTCTCTCCGTCAACTAAAGGTGTAAGGGCAGCTGTGGTTGTAGAAGTAACGACCACATTAAATGCCGCATCAGCCTACCTGCTGCCTCCACATCTGTGTTTCTAACAGACATTATACCTGAGCTTCAAACCCATCTGCACAGATGCTTCCTGGATCTCTCCTCCTAATTGTACCCAGTTAGTTCCGGCATGCACAAAACTGGACCCCACGCCTTCTCCCCAAACCTGTTCTCCCTCTGGGTCCCACCTTGCCCAGGCCACAAACTCAGATCCCTTCAGTCCTCGCTTTTGCTCAGTCCCGGTTTCTATCTTCGAGCTTGATTAATTTTACTTCCTCGTATTTCTGCCTGTCCCGAGCTTTCTGTTCCCCCTGCTGCTGCTGCACCCAGACTCCCCCACTGTTGCCAAGAGCAGAGTGGTGGTGCGGCGCTGGGCTTCCTGCGTCCGGTGCTGAGATCTGACCCACTGCCCCGCACCCGAAGCACGGCAGGCTGCTCTTCCTACGTGCCATGTACTCACGCCCCGCCTTTACAGCCCCACAGCCCCTACCACATCTGACCCGACTTTCCCGAGGTGCACGCTGCTTCCCCCCCCCCCCCCAGGAGTCTCATCTCCTGGGGCTTCTCCCACACCGAGAGCTCCATCCTCACGCAGTCGCTGCAGCTCCCTCAGGCCAAGCTGTCATAGCCTCATGTCCCTGCAGGGACGTTTCTACATCCCCTGCCTAGCCTTGTCTGATCCCCACAGTTGCAGGGCACATTAATCAGAACTCTTATCATGGGCCATTGCAACGGCCTCCCCTTGTTTGTCTCCCCCTAGAGACTGCAAGCTCCAGGAGGCCAGGGACTGCGCCATTCAGCCCCACAGGTGTCCCCCGTGCCTGGCACTCAGTGAACCATCAGAAGCCACAGTGAATGAGCAGAAGCTTTCAGTGAAGGGACAGCCAGCTACAGCCAGCAGTAGCACTATGTGGTGCTAGGCAAACGCTGGCTGAGTGACTGTGTGTGTGTGTGTGTGTGTGTGTGTGTGTGTGCACATGCCTGTGGGCGGGGAGGAAGGGAGGGAGGGAGGAAGGGAGAGAGAGAAAAAGAAGCGGGGAGGGAGGAAAGAGAGGAGGGAGAGAGGGAGGGAGAGAGACAGAGAAAAACAGTGAGAACATGAGGAAGCCTGGGCCTCACCGCAGGCCCTCATTCCCTCCTTCAGTTAATGTTATCTAAATGAAGCCCGCAGTGCACACGCACAGGGCATTTTACCCGAATCCTGGGGGAGGCTACCTGCAAAGTGAGGTATTCATAAAGTATACAGACGCCGTACACAACAAATACATGCCCCGAGGTGAGAAGAACATCTGCTCAGGGAGACCCGAGCAAGCAAAGGGCCGCCCACCAGAGACCAGTCGGCCAGAGCTCTGGGTTCCGCGCAGGCCTCCTCTAGCCGCCCTTGGTGTGAGTCCTAATCAGCAGCAAGGAGGCACAGCCGGCCAGCGGGAAAGCAGAGATGCTACTGCAGCTGGGCTTTCGCTTTGAGACCGTAAGAGCGAAGGTATGTTGTGGATGCCGTACTTGCCCCAACGCCTAGACCTGCTGCCCAGCTCCGCGCATGCCCTCCAGCTGCCAGCCCTTTCAGGGTCTGGCTCAGCTGCCAAGGGCTGGCTGCCTCACCACAGTCACTCCCTTGCTGGAGAAGTCCCCATCTGGTGACTGAGCCTGGGAGGCACAGAGGCCCGGCCAAGCCAGCCTGAGGAGGGACAACACTGCTGGGCAGTGGTCATTACAAAGCTCCCTGGGTTGACTGAGACTTTTGGTCTGAATCGCAGCTTGACTTCCTTTTTTCCAACCCTTCTTCTTTCTTTTCACAGATGTTTATTGTACCATCTCGAGTCGCTTTTAGAGAATCCAACCTGCGATGGTGCTAACCTAGGATGGACAAAGATGTCGTCTAAGATGAGCTGTTGGGGCTGAATCGCTCACCCCCTGGCTCACAGAGAGACTCCTGCACTGGGAGCGAGTGGACTAACGAAAGCCTGCGACACACAGTGGGGTCCAGTGGTTAAACTCACGGGTGGTAGACTGGCAGAGGGAATGTACTAGTGGGCACAGTATATCAGGTGTTAGAGAGGAATGGAGAAAATATTAGTTATAAGGATAACAGGATTGGGTGGCTAGTGCTAGGGGCTCTTCACGCTCTGCAGAATGAAAATACACAGCCGAGGGTAACAGGCTGCTGAGAGCCAGGTGTGAAAGCCAGAGGACGTCTTTGATCACATACAGAGGTGCTCAAGCAGCTGGGCTGAGACCGCTAAGGACTGACCCCAGGACTGTCAGGTAGAACAGTGGAGCTTCAATTACTGGGATAACAGCCCAACCCACGCAGGCTAGCTCTGAGCAGGGCCCCGGTTAGTAACACCTCCAGTCCTGGCAGACTGGTTGGGGACCTGGAATGACAAAGATGGGAAGGTTGGAGCATGAGAGATCTAGCGTAGGGGCCTGTGGATGAGCATATGGAAGTGAGCACTGTGGTGAAGATCTTTGAACCACATGCTAATGCCCACCAGAGATTATCCCCCAGGAAAGAGGCATTAAACAACTGCCAAGAAACAATGGCCTTCCCCTTGATGTTAGCCACAGGCATATGAGTAAATGATCCATGTGGAAAGGATGGAGGACATGCACGAACCCAGCAGCATGGGTTCCCATCAGCAAGCCCGACTTCTGCCACTGATCAGTGTTCAAACCTCCTGCAACAGAGACCAAAGCTGAGACTCTAGAATGACAGGATTCCTTATGGAGACCAACTGAACATTTGGTAGTAAGTTGACAACTCTCTTAGGCTGTTCTGGCTATAACAAAAACACTACAGACTGGGTGGCTTATAAACAACATACATTTATTTCTCAGAGTTGTGGAGGCTGGAAAGTCCAAGATCAAAGTGCTGGCAGATCTGGTGTCTGATGAGGCTCCTTTCCTGGTTCATAGACTAGTGGCTGTCCTCTTGCTATGTCCTCACATGGCAGGATGGGCGAAAGGAGCTCTCAGGTACTTATCCCATTCACGAGGGCTCCATCCTTAAAATCTAAGCATCTCCCAAAGGCACCCTTCCTAATACCATCACATTGAGTGTTAGAATTTTGACATGAATTTGGGACAATGTAAACATTTAGTCCATTGTAGCTCCATTTCCATGCTCAAAGAGCCTGGGTTTTATTTTCACAAGAATAGACGTATTTTAAGCATAGGTTTGCCTTTCTGGCCCCCGGGTCACAGCCAGCACTATCATCAGAGAGTACATGAGAGTTTGACCCACTCACTCTGACTCCTACATTGCACTGTGCCAGACCAGGGAACCCAGCTTACAGCAAAGGAGGTATGGGGTGGGCCCATGACCGTGGGGTCCATTAGACACCTCATATTCCACACCACCCAGATTCTGTTGAACCGATAGAGCATTGGGATGGTTTTCCAAAGGCATAGATGAAGTATTAGTTCGGAGGCAACAGTGTGCAAGGATGGGGTTCCATCTTTTGGAATGCATTATACTCACTGAATCAAAAACCTTTACATGGCACTGTCTCCAAGAGAAAAACAAAAACCAAAACACACATGATTTTAGTAATCAAAGGGTGGAAGCAGAACTGAGCCCCTTGGACAGAGAACATGTGCAACTCAGGCTCTGTAGGGTTAGAGGTCCTAGTTCCCCTAAAGGCACACTATCACCAGGAACACAGCAAGATTTCTATGGAACTATATGCTATGGCTTTGCCTTTCATACTTTGGGCCCAGTGTTTCTTGTTCATGGATTAATGGACAAGAAGAGGAATTACCAGCTTTGCATAAGTAATAGATCATAATAATCAGGATTGGGTGGAGCTGTAGGACACAGTGGGGCCAGGGATCAATAATTGTGGGTGCTTCTTGGATGCTGCCATGTCTAATCGTGACCGTAAATGGATAGATGTAGAAACCCAGCCCCGAGAATGGCGCGATGGCAGAGGCTCGGGACCCTCTTGGATTAGAACCATGCAGCTAGCTAAGCCAGTGTGGCCAGCAGAGAGGTGGCAGCCAAGGGAGAGGGGAATCTAGACGGGATACTGGGGGAGGGAGACGGTAAGCATCAGTTACAACCCAGGAGAGCTGGGCTGTGGGTTTTCTCACCAGCCACCCTGTTCTAAACTTCCCCTCAGGAAGATGGGCCTCCCAAAATCTGGAGGAGCTACTCCCTGAATGTACGTGGAGAAATGGATCCAAGGGGCAAGGGTGTGGAGTGTGGAAGACACGGACGCAGAGCATCCAGATCCCCTTCAGGGAGAGCTTGCTGCCCGGATGTGGGACGGGCATCTTCCTTCTCTCAGCTTCTCTCAGCTTCTCTCAGCTTCTCAGGGTCTATTTTAGCTGAAGGCGTGGCCTCACCTTACGTCATGTTTTGTAAGGAAGCCTGTGCTTGATACCTGAGCAAAATGGAGTTTAAAGGCCTGACCGTTTGTGACCAATGCAAGGTAACCCTGACAGGCCCTACTTTCCCCAGAGCTCCCTGCCGCCTTGACTTGGCTGAGGCTCGTTGGGTCTGCGTCACAGGCCCTCTTTTCCCCCTGCCCAGTGCTCCCCTTTCTTTCACAGTTATTGATCCCTAATGCACATCCTGCACCCCGAACTCTGTCTCACAGCCTGCTTCCCGAGAACCCAACCCATGGCACCGCCCAGGAGCAGGAGCCTTTGTGCCTCTGGCTGGGATGTTTCCAGGTTCTTGCGTTCAGCTGCTGCCGGTCAGTATTGCGATTTCGGAGCTGAGCACAGCCTGGGTTCTTCTTGGTAGACCTTTCCTCTAGCTCTGCCTCCATTCTGAAACACAGTGCACAGAAAGCCCAGTGGTAGACAGTCTATCTTTAGTTTCAAGATGGAAATCCCCCATTGATCTTGACCACAAACCCACCCCTTCTCACAGATTCACTGTGGTTCTTTTATGGAGTTTAAATTTGATTTAGTGGAGGAAGATTTAATCTTGTGTTTTTGTGATTGGAACAGAAAATAAGAGAAAGCTCCTGTTTAAGACCAGGTAGTAGGAAGTAGCAACTTGCTCGGCAGAAAAGGGTAGATCGCATGTTTGAAAACAACAGTTTTGAGAGATTTGACCACTTCTGCTGTTCTTTCACCCAGGCCTTACCTGCCTTCTTTGGCCTTGGTCTGAGCTGACCAGACACAGAAAGGGGCCTGGTGACATGGCTCAGGACACAGAAGTAATTCTCTGCGAGGCAAACTATGCTCCGGGAAAGACTGGAGGTCCAGAGGAGAGAGCAGGTACATCGTCCAGTCTTTTTCTTCTTAATGCTTGTTTGTGAATGTGGAAGCCCCCTGTGGCCTCTCTGGCCATGACCACTGGACGGAACAAGCAGTGTTTTCTTGTGATGCTGTGACTGTCTTGTTAACGCATGACCTTGGACCTTGCATTTGCTTTCTCTCCTTTCCCTTTTCTCTTCCATTTCCCCTCATGTTTGTTCCTGGCATTTTTACCTGCCCCTTCCCTCTCTTAAATGTTATCATATGAGTTTTATCCCAAGAACTGTCTTCCAGAGAACCCAGGCTGAGGTGAATAATTAATATTTGCTGGGTTCTCACTGGGTGCCAGACATGGTTCTCCGTGCTTTGTAGGTACTAACTCCTGTCTTCTCCGGAGAAGCCTGGTGAAGTAGGTGTTACTGCCATTTTCACTGTGCAGATGAAGAAAGCGAAGCACAGGGGGTTGCGGTAACTGCCCCAAGGTCACCACGCTAGTAAACTAAGTACCAAAATTTAGGTCAGGCGTCCTGGCTCCTCAGTGTGTACTCTTGCCCTTGAGGAATGGCCGCTGTCAGGGCATTGTCTAAGCCTCCTGTTGAATGGAGTAGAGATATCCTATCAAAACGAAAATTTATAACACTCTGCATTGGAAGAACACCGTTGATTGAGTAGCTGTTATTATTGCAGACTGGGTTCTGAAAATAAATCTATTCATGGATTTATTTGTGTTTTGTTGTTGTTATTTTTGTAGTTTGTTGGTTGTCAGTTCTGTCGATGAACACGCTCAGATAGCAGCGGCCTTTCTCTCCCCCCTCTATATATGTAACATCGACCAGGCGTTCATAAGCACTATTGCCTGCTGTTCTAATGCAAAACATCAGAAGAAGCTCATGGTGGGTCATGTGGCCTGGAGTAAAATCTTGGGAGAAAGGTGAGTCTGGTGAGAAGACAGTTAGATCCTTCCAGAAATGCAGGGCTTCTTATCGAGGATCTATGACCCCTTAACATCTCCTACAGGGATGCTTTGACACATTTGAAGTCCATGCATGTCCAGAAATTTAAAAAAAATTGTGAGTAGGTCAGTGGCTGCATTTTGAGGGGAAGGAATTAGGGAAAGATATACACATTTCATCAGAGCCTCAGAACCGTAGCTATTATGAAAAAACTGGATTTTAAGCCTTGGTATTACTCCTTTCTTTGCAGCTTGTATAAATCATTTAACAATTGAGTCTCAATTTCCTCATATGGAAATAGGACACTAGTATTTCCTAATGCCTAAGGTTGTTTAAATGATCAGAAGAGAAGAAAATTGCCTATAAAGAAATGTTGTCACCACTAAAGCACCTTGCCTGTCACTTGAACCTGAGATTGTAGGGTATGAAAAGTGACTGAGTACATATGTCTTAGGTTGATTCATCCAGAAGCTGACCTTGAGAAAGGACTTGAGGATAAGTAATCTATTTGGAATGTGTTACCAGGGTGTGTTGGTAGAAGAGTGTTGAGTGAGACAGTGTGTGGTAATGAACAGGCTGCTCCTGCGAGCAGCTGGACTCAGTCCCAATGTGTAGGACACGAGCTCCTGCATTGTCTTACCTGAGGGCCAAGCAGGCTGCTCCAGCCAGGGGACGCTCTCAGGCCAGCAGCAGGTGCTCGCGTGCGGACACCACCTGTATGTCTGGAGTGGAAAGTGCCAAGAGGAAATATGGGTGGGTATGGCCACAGCGAACTGTGAGCTAGACTCAGTCACCTGCATTATCTGTATAAAATTCAAGGTCAGTAGTTTCAAACATGGCTTCCTGCTAAAATTACCTGGGAGAGTGAAAAAAAAATTTCAGATTTCCAGGACCCATATTTGGGAAATTTTAATTAAGTATGTCTAGGGCAAGGTTGATAATTGACATTCTTCAAAGGCTTTCCAGGTAATTTTAATGATCAGTTTGTTTACGAAACACAGCACTTAAAAGCCCATTTAATGTAGGTATAATCTGCTCCATTTTGAAGGTAGGGAAACTGAAAGTTGATGTGTTGTTATGTGTTTCATACACTATCCCTCAGAGGTTGTGGTGGAAGCAGAATTCCAACCCCTCGTGTCCGGCTGCCTCTTCAAGGACCTGTTCCTCTCTCCAATGTCACATCTCTTTACCCTCAGGGAAAGCTGGGACACATTACATGGTAATACATATAATTCTGCACCTGCTCCCACCAAGGCATCTGTATTACCTGCCCATAGAATGAAACATCTGAATGGTTTTTCAAATAAGTTCCTTTCTTATCATTTCCGTTCTTAACAATCCCATGCGTGGATTATGGCAATGTCTCTAACTCATTTCCCTGCTCTCAGTGATCGCTTGTCCTAGTGCCATGGCTGCCGACACAGCCTTCACCGTGCCGATCTCTTCCCTAGGACCCCGCAGGGGGCCCTCATTCCTTGTCTATAACGTGGAGTCGAGCACTCGATGGTGTCTCCAGAGCCCTTGGCAATCCAGTTCCCATCCTCGTCTCCAGGCTTCCTCTTGCATCTCGTGGAAGATGTATCAGTCAACATGCAGGCGGGAAAAGGGAAACCTCTCTAGGTATTTGAGCAGAGAAAATTTAAAATAGGGAACTGATTAGACAGGTGGTGGAGGGCCGAAAGAAACAAAAATGGAACATTGAGGTATTACAGAGCTTATAACTACAGGAAGCAGCTACAGTCCTAAAGTTGGGGGGGGGGGGGTTTCAAAGAAAAGATGTTGGGATTATTAGAATCTAGAAGCCCAGAGAAGGAGCTCTGTGGAGATGAGGTTTTGAAGGAGGGAGAGATACCCTGCAGTTACTGGTACCTCAGAGCAGGGGCCCTCAGAGAAGTACCCAGATCTCCAGGGAGGGAGGGTTACCCAGCTTCTGCTGTACTCCATGAGTTTGGAGAAAGGCCCTCGTGCTCCTGGGCCTACATCTCTGCTAAGGGAGGGCGGGGGGCTTGTACTTCCAAAGGGGCACAAGAAGGCTGGGCGTCAAAGGATCCCGGAGAATGGAAGCGATTGCTCCTGCCAGGGTAAAAGGCCATTAAGGAGGCAACGCTGGCAGGAAGAGCAGGCCTACAGGACGGGGCACATCCTGTACTCTCTGCCCTCCAGTCTCACTCTAGTGCCATCTGTGTGGGGGACCGAGGAGAGAGCCAGCTGACAACATAGATCGGTAAGCTGCAGATACCCAGGCCCAGAACCACGTTGCTTCTGAGCTGAGGGACAACAGCTTAGTAACTGGCACAGCACCGAAGTGGTGGAGCCACCAAATATGCTTGGCTCGTAAACACCTGCTGTAACCAAGGCTATCCTGGCTTGTTAGGATTTTCTTTCTGACCACAGGTTGTTTCTCTCTAACCGCCCATAGCAACACTCGAATATCCCCTCCTTGTGAAGCCTTCCAGGTCTCCCCCTATTTCGAACCCACAAACCAGAAAAAGCCCTTCCCTTTAGCATTCAGGCTTCTACAAAACAATGATTGCACTGTATTCCTGGCTCCAAATCTGTATCTTTTGCTTGAAGGTGGACTCTTCAAGAGGAGATTGTTGCTTCATTACTCTTCGTGTCTCCAAGGATTCAACAAGTGTATGTCGCCTTGCGAAAGGCCAGATGTATTTATGAAGAAATGAGTGAGGTGGGCAGGGGCAGATTCCCTCTTTCAGAACCCAAGGCCCAAACGAGTGGACACTTCTAGGGCAGGTGGTGGGCCTGGTCCATTCTCCCTACCAACAATTTTAGCTGTTGCAAGACATGGAAACAAAATAAAGCAAACTTTGCCTTTAAAATTGCTTTAGCAAATGTTTCTAGCTCCCATGTCCCTTTGACCTAAAGAAAATTGAGAATTTTACAGATATGTGGTTGCATGCAGCACAACTCGATTCTCTGTTCCCCTCTTTTTACCTCTTTCCTCTTATTTTTGCAGGACCTTGATTGTTTCTTCTAGCAATTAGTTCCTACTGAGGTGTTAAGTACTATTGACTTGAGGTTCTGGATTGTTTTCATTTTAGTGGGAATTCCCAAAGACGGATAGTCCTTCTAGAACCTGGAGTCTATATCGCTAATGGTAGACTGTTAGATATTTACAACAGGCCGCTGGTGCAGGTATTTTTGGAAGTCTTCATACTCATACTTGTGTTCCTAAGAAGCTCATTTAAATTCTCACCCAGTGTGTGCTTATCCAGCATTAGTATATTCTAAGCATTCTATTAAGCACTTTTTCATTCGTTGCATCATGTACTTTAATCTTTGCAGCAACTCTGAGGTAGAAATTATTATCTCATATTTATACCCGAGGAAACTGGAAATCAGAAAGATCAATAACTTACCTCTGATCACACAGCAAGTAAGTGACAGGGCTAGAATTTGGGATGCACGTTCAATGCTTCTTTTCCAACAATTCCACTTACACGTGGGCTCAGACCCAACGTGGACCCTCATGCATAAGGAAAGCAAGTGCTCTTGGGAGGTCCCTTTCTTTTCCAGAGAGCGGCAAGATTTGGGTACATATTTCTCTAAAACATCCACCCCAGGTGATGATGCCTGAGTTTCCTGCTCCCAAGGAGAAATGAACTCGAGGGGTGTGATCCAGGAGCAAGATCCCTGGCTGGGAAATCAGGGACTTTTCTACTGGGGCATTTGATTTTCCTGACCTGCTGTCTCAGGGGTGGAATTAGAGGGTTTGGTGGCATGATCTCCAAGGCCCTCTTCAGCTCTAAGGTAGAATGAATACCCCTTATTTTGAAATATGGGGCTTTCGCCTTTAGGGTCACAACCTCTGTTGACTCTAACGACCCTCAGGAAATGATGAAGCCTCGAAAGGCTGGGGAACCTTGATTCTCTGGTTAAAAATCAGCTATTTGGGGAGAGGGCCCTCAATTGCCAGTTTGTGATCTGGGAGGGAGATGAATTAGCAGGCCTCAGCCCCAGCATGGACAAGTGTCCCCAGCGTAAACTTGAGTGGTCTAGGCTGACCACTCACAAGTCCATGCTGATTAACCCAGTCTTTGCTCGCTCAGTATTTGAACAGGCCTGGAGTTGCCTTGGTTAAATGCTAAATAATTCATGACACTCCTCCTGCGATTGTTGCCTTGAACAGCTCTTGACTCTGCCCTTTGCTGCCGCTCCCCGGAGCTCCTGTGAATTATCGTTTGGGGAGGGCATGTGAGAATGCCAGTCCCAGGGGGATGGAGACAAGCACAGTCATGGTTTCTATGGCACCCCTGAGACCCCAAAGTGCTGAGTGTCCCACATCTCTTATCGTAACATTTAGAGCTGCCTTGTAGTTCACCCGAGGACATGTTCCAGGGAAATCATAGAATATTTATTAGCATTATTACATTTTCTCCAGCACCTTTCATCCCAGAGGATCCCAAAATGCTTTGCTAACAAAATATCTGGGGAGATTTTAGCTGTTTCTAAAATCAAGCCGTTGTTCTATATGTTTTCTCTCATCCCCACTCTTATTTGCCTTCCTTCTATCCATTTCTACGTGAACTTTTAACACTCTTCATTGCTTAACAAATAGAACTCAAATGCCTTGACCTGGTTGTATTAATTTTATATGGTTGCCATAGCAAAGTGCTACAAATGTGTTGCTTATAACAATACACATTTATTCTCTTAAAGTTTTGGAGGTCAGAATTTCAAAATTTCTCTCACTGGGTGTTGGCAGGGCTGTGCTCCCTCTGCAGCCTCCAGAAGACAATCTCTTGCCTTTCCCACTCCTGGGCCTGTGCTCCTTGCATTCTTTGGCTCATGGCCCCTTCCAGCATTTTCAAGGCCAGCAGGGTGGCATCTTTAATTCTCTGTTCCATCTTCACATTGCTTTCTCCTCTACTCTCAAATCTCCCCTCGACTTCTCATAAGGACACTTGTAACAACATTTAGTGTCTATTGGATAATCCAAGAGAATCTCATCACATCCGCAAAATCATGCTTGCCATATAAAGTACCATTTAAGTTCCAGGAATCGAGTTTGGATACCTTTGGGAGCCATGATTAGCTTACCTGCTTTTGGCAATGAAAACTCTTTCCACATGACCAAAGTCAACATCTAATTTCCCACCGTTCTCTGCCACAGACCATATGCCTTAGCCAAACTGGAGTGCTCAGTTCTGTTCAAAAAGTCTTGCATCTTTCTACTTCTGTGTCTACACTTATGATGTTCTCTTTGTTTGGACCAGAAATGCTTCCTTTCCCCCTTGGTAACCTGCCTTCCGCATTCACTTCAGGTAGAGCAAGTCCCTCTGAAATGCATGCCATTCCTGCAGTCTCGCTTCCTTGTGCTCGTGTACAGTGCTCACTGCCTTCCCCACTGAGCCGCATGCACGCTTCCCACACAAGACTCTGTCCCTCACAGGACCCACTGCCTGCCTTCCACATGGGGAGCCTTTGGTAAATGCCACATACAGTATTTCATGGGGATAATAGGACAGGGAGGCTTTGGGGTTGATTCTTCAAGCTATGATTTTGTCATTCAACAAATATATATCTTGTTTATTTAAAAAAATAAAAATACTTATTAAGTTTTCCTCTGATTTCAGTCCAGTTCACCGTGATAGACATGATGCATTAGTCATGAAGGAACTTAAGACCTAGAGGGAACTTAGGGCACCAAACAAGCAAGTATTACTCTGGCTAAGTATAAGAGAAGAGCACCCAGCAGGGGCCTATCTGGCTTCATGATGAGAAGCAATGGAAATTAACTCAGCAATTAGACATTCTACTGAAAAGACAATCATAGTATTACTATTCATCACGAAGATCCACCTTCCACTGGCATAGTTCTTGTAGTGAGGTGTGACCATAATGTAATAGAGTGATTTTCTTTAAGCAAACGTAAGAGGGAACGTCAGCATTGGAAAGAACCTTAAAGGTCATATTGTTCGACTCTCCTTCTGATGCTGCTGTTCCCTCTGGAATATGCCTGATATGTGTTTGCCCGGATTCTACTTCAACATCTTCAAAGTGTGTTGTTTTCCAAATAGCCACCTTGGATTGCATATGTGCAATAGAGAATATAAAAGAAAGTTGGTGCCATATACTTATATCTATCTATCTACATGTATCTATCATCTATCTGTCACCTATCTATCATCTATCTATCATCATCTATCATCTATCAATCATCTGCGTATATAAAATATGTGTATATATGTGTGCATATATGTTTGAATATGTAGATATACACACAATTTGCTGCAATTCTCCAATTTTGAAAGAGAACTTCCAAAAATATTTTGGAAAACAGCATTATTGTTAGAACACATTAGGATATATCCATACTCTCTCAAAGTGACTAATTTGACCAGGAACACATAAATGTGTAGAAAAGTCTGGAGGATTTTAAAATTATTATTATTTTTTGGTAATTATTTCAAAGTAATTTCACAGGGGTAACATCTACACAACAACTTTTCTTCTTCTCTAAAGAGGAGATTGATGTTCAAAATGGAAGGACTCTGAGCTTGGAGTCACTCCCACAGACATGAGTTCAAATTACGTTTCTTCTACTTAAAAGCCGTATGGCCTTAATCAAAATATTTAACAGCTCTGAGTCACAGTTTGACTTGTAAAATGAGGTAGTAACACTTTCTTTGCAGGACAGTTATAAAAGGAAATATGCTTACCACATAGTGGAAACTCAAGGTATTTTTTACTCTTTTATGAATAATCCAAGACTTTTTTAAATGACTGGTTTTATATCCTATTTTATGGTAAACAAAATAAGGAATAAGAATGTAAGATGATTTTTCTAGGGTTCCATAATTTTCTAAATACAAAGGCCGGGCTAATTGATTAATTCTTTCTGGTATACTATTCTTTTTTCTGTCCTAAAAGATATTCATTGCTTTCCCTTGAAAAAAATACAATGCACACACACCCCCAACACTGTCTGACTTTCCAGTTATATATATTGGCAGACTCAAAGGCCTAAGACTGGGACCTTCTTCATTGAAATCAGAATCTGTATCAGATGACTTCTGGGAGGAGCGTATTTTAACACAAGGGTACATGTTATGACTTTGGAAAGCTCTGGTGGGACATGAAAGCTCACCTGAGATTTCTTGTCATTTGTTGGACATCGCTCCCTGCCATTGTTTTACTGCCAGGCTGTGCCCCATTCTTCCAACTGCATGTAGTACACTGGGCTCACCTGAAACTTTTGAAAGGGTTGGTATATCACAAGTCAGGGAACCAGAGTCACTGTGAGTGTTGTGAGATAAAGGATTTATTTTATAGTCAGATCTTATACAATCAGGAAGAAACTAGAAAAGGGAAGGTCCAGAAACACAGCTGGAGGGACAGAAAATGATCCAGCAACCAACCGGGTAATCTGAGAGTACATGCAGACTCTGAAGTGGAAATATGAAGGCCACTCTAGCGGTGGGCTGTGGGAAAAGCTGTCTCTCTGCAGCTGTCACCTCTGTGGGTCTTGAGACGAGTGTCTGGTGGTGAGCCCCAGTCTGTTATTGCTCAACGGGGTCAAACAGCCCTTGTTTGACAAAAAGGGCTGGAGGGGGAACAGATGAGAATGAGAACGAGAGGAATACAAGAATGAAGAAGGGAGCCCATCGGGCAATTCTGCACGTGTCCATCCCTACATTGCATAAGGCAACCTTCAGAGAATATTAACTACCGTTTCACTTCCTCCTTCCACAACCTTGTGCAAATTCTTCTTTTGACCAATTCTAACTTGGAACTATATAGAGAAGATATTTTGGGATAAGTTGGTTTAGTTTAACCAAGTTGACACAGAATAATCGATCAGAGCTATTTACTAATGGAGACAAAAAGAAGAGGAGGTTTGTGGCATGTATGCCTGTCTTCTCTAAACTCTGCTCACCTGAAAGTCCCCTTACCTTTTTGTGATATAGTCTACCAATAGGATATTGCAGTTATTTATTACATCTTTTATTACATTCAGTTACAGACCCAGATCTCAAATGCACTATTCAACATGTTCTGAAAAATATATACACATGCTCCTCAATTATGATGCAGTTACATCTTGATAAACCCATCACAAATTGAAAATATCGTAAGTTGAAAATTCATTTAATACATTTATCCTATCAAACATCTTAGCTTAGTTTAGGGTGCCCTAAACATGCTAAGAACACTTTCATCAGCCTATAGTTGGGCAATTATCTTGAGTTTCATTTCAAGGTTACTTGCCTTTCTCTTCTTTTCACCAGAAGCAGAAGACACAGATGGGCATTTTATAGACATGGGATGTGAACACACAAAACACAATATCCAAAAACACACTGTCAACACAGTACACTGTAGAGCAGAAGTTTTCAACCAGAGTGCCCCAAGAAATTTTAAAACATGCAGTGCCTGACTATTTAGTTAGGGGCACTGACCTCTTTTTCATTAGATCGTAAAATTAAAAAAATGACAACAGCTAACACAACAATAGCCATCCTGTGTGAATGCCCTGTCTTGCACCACAAATATATAGGTCATATAATAGTACTGCATCTTATTGGTCATGTCACATAATAAGGTTGCATCTGATTGGTTAATTCTTGGTATCAGAAATCTTTATATATAAGTATACGTACCTGATTTTTAAAATAGTCACTTTGGAGCAAAAAGGTTAGGTAATTGCTATTGGTGTTCTTTTTGTAAATCAATCAAAATTATACCTTTTCTGTCAGATTGGCAAAAAATATTTTTTATGTGTGTGTTGCAGAATTTTAGTAATTAGTTTATGTGTGCCATGAGATGAAAAAGGTTGAAAATCACTGCTGAAGAGTATCAGTTGTTTACCCTTATGATTATGTGGCTGACTGGGAGCATCATGACAGAGTATCATATGGCACTTTGTTAGTCCAGGAAAAGATCAACATTTGAATGTGCATTGCTTTTGCACCATCATGAAGTCGAGAAATCACAAGTTGAAACACTGTAAGTCAGGGACCTTCTGTACACCTGTGTAATCAACACCTCAGTGAAACCTTGTAAGCCTGAAAATCAGGTACTGTGAGCTTTCCAAATTTGTTCTTCTTTCTAAGACTATCTAGGCTGTTTTAGGCTTTATGTGTTTTCATAAATTTTAGAATTAACTTGTTCATTTCTGTAAAATGT
Source organism: Miniopterus natalensis (assembly GCF_054644295.1). NCBI lineage: Eukaryota > Metazoa > Chordata > Mammalia > Chiroptera > Miniopteridae > Miniopterus > Miniopterus natalensis. The sequence continues at coordinate 7,330,346 of NC_142100.1, read as the reverse complement.
CTGGTTGGAATTTTTACTGATAATTGCATTGACTCTATAGAAAATTTGGGGAGAATTAAAACTTTAACAATATTGAGTTTTCTAATCCATGAACATTGTATAATTCTATTTATTTATACATATTTTTAACCTCTCAAAAATATTTTGTAGTTTCAATGTGGTCTCTGACATGTACTTTGCTAATTTTATTCTTAAATATTGTGTCTCATGATGTTATTGTAAATGGTATTTTAAAATGTCATTATCAAAAGTTTGCATACTAATATTTGTATACTGACTTTGGATCCTATGACCTTACTTTATTCAGTTCTAACTTTTAATAGTTTTTTTAAAGTGGATTTGTTAGGATTTTCTACATAAATTGTCATAATACCTATGAATAAACAGAATTTTTTCCTTTTTAATCTTTATGATTTTTATTTACTTTATATGCCTTATAAAGTAAGGCTAGAACCTTTAGTATAATGTCGAATAAAAGAAGTTAAAATAAACATTTTCTTCTTCAGTTTGGATAATAAATAAGAATCTGTCTAAGTCCACTGACCCTTTGTTCTGAAATCTTTAATCTGCTTTTAAGTCCATTTAGTACATTTTATTTCACATATTGTCATTTTAATGTTAACTTTTTTATCTAGCCCTTTTGATCTCTTCTTACATTTTCATCTATTTGCTTGGTTATATTTATATTATCTTTTAACATATGTATAATAGCTGTTTTAAAGTTCTTGTTTACCAATTCTAACATCTGGGTCATCTTAAGATCTATTTTCTATTGACTATGTTTATTTATTATTTTTTATTATTATTATTATTATTATTATTACAGGTCACATTTTTTCTGCATCTTTGCATATTTAGTAATTTATTATTGTATGCTGGACCCTGTGGATGATACATCATAAGGATTATCATAAGGATTTCTTTTTAAAAGAAAGTTGTATTTTGTTCTGGTAAGCAGTTATATTATTGGTGGAGTTTTTTTTTTTAACCTGTTAGAATTGTTTTTATTTTTTCTTAGGGTGATTCCAGTTCAGTTTTGTCTTTAGTCTTAGGATGTGGTTCTCACTTTAGTGTATAGTCCTTGCTCTTAAGGAATGACCTTTCTGAGGTCTGAACTAGATGCATAAGTTTCTCAGTGAGATTACCCTATCTCCTAGAATTGTGTGTAGGCCCCTGGTATATCCATTCAACTCTAAGTCTCAGGGCACCCATTGTCTACTAGGCCTTGTGGACTCTCACCACTTTTGAGGTCACCTTTCTGTGCAGCTTTCTCCTCTCTTTTATCCTGTCCTGAAATTCCAGAATCTCCAGTAGTCTTAAACACTGATGTCTATTTTCAGATCTCAGAGAGGCTAATGTGCTCTGTTTGAGCTCTACTTCCTTGTGCCATTTTCTAAACAGTGTTTCTGCTCTGAAAGCATGTGCAGATGTAAAGCTCATCTTATGTGTTCCTTTCCTCTAGGATTATTGTTCTGTGCTTCTTGTTGTCCATGTCTATAAGTGTTTCCCTGTATGTTTTGCTCAGTTTCATAGTTGTGTACAGTGTGAAGCTAAAACTGAAAGTCTCACCATTGCTTTTTAAACTTCAGGTTCTTTGGGATACTTACATAGTTTCCCCTCCTTTTCTTTCTTTCTCTCCTCTTTTTTCCCCTCTCTGTTCCTTTCTTTCTCTTCTGTCCCTCCCTCCTACCCTCTGTCCTCCCCTTTCATCAGCAAATCCCAGAATTAGCAACTTTTTCCACTGCTTGAAATTCACCAGCATAATACCTCCTCTGAATATTGATAACATGCATGATCTTCCTGGACCCCTCTACAAGTGAGGGACAGTGACTGTTTTCAATGGCAACTTCTAGGTCAGCAGAGAGCATATGATGGAGTTGCATAGTAAGTTTCTTTGAACTCATTTATTTGGGGGACTAAGGTCTCTATGTTGCTCAATAGACTGTGTCCCAAGAGACAGATACATGTGGACTAATGAAATAATGAATGTTGGAAGAGAACTTTCCACCTACTACATACATGAATACTTTAATATTTAAAAAAGAATTTTTAAATCTCAGTTATTCCTAAAGACAAAGAGTTCAGAGTTGTTATTTTGATTTTCAGCAACTACAGAGGATCTGCTTCAATAATTAGGATAGGAATAATTCCATTCTCTTTGGAGGAGCAGTCTATCAGGTGGCCAGTGGACCGCATAATTCCCACAGATCCTGTATTTTTTTACCCATTGTCTGCTGGAATTGCACCATTTGTATTTCAACTACCTTCAAGTTGTTCTAAAGTTTTGGGTCACTAGCCTGTTACAGGTGCTGAATCTCCTGCTTAACATGGGTCACAATGGGCTAATGAAGCAAGTGAAATAATATTTGCTCACTAAAGAAGAAAATTTTACACTCAGAAGTCTGGGGTGTTACAGAGCCAGTTATGAAACAGATCATACTTCCAACTCATCTACCCCATGTGAAGAAGAAATATGGAGCACTTCATCTTTCTCTGTATCACATTTCATCTTGTATGGTTTTAATGTAATATAGCTTATTTATTTGTTTAATTTTATTGTCTCTTTTCCCCATTATATTGTAAGGTCCATTAGGACAGAATCTTTGTAGATTTTATCTTTTACTCTCCTTTCAGAGTCTAAACAGCAAATAGGATGTTCTTAGTGAGCATTTTTTTGTTTTTGTTTTTTGAATGGGTATCTATCAATGGGTATCTCTCTATCAATGGGTATCTAACCTAGCTCCTGCTAGGTTACAAATCCTTGAGGCTATGTAGAGTGTTAATCACCTCTAACATTTGTCTGTCTGTGGAAGGCCCTCAATTAATGGTGATCCAGTGATTTGATGAATGAGTGAAACCTCTGAACATTTCAGTTAATGTCAATAAATATTAAATTGAAAGCTTGTTGGAATACTCAGAATTGAGAAAAAGGGGCAAGATCCAGAGCTTGGGAGGGAAGGAGGCATGTTTGATTTTTTGGTGAAGTTTTCCTCCTCGTTAGGGCCAGCGGCTACACAATCTCTTTTAGTGCTTTCTGTGGAAACACTGGTTCCAGACACAGAGTTGTTGAATGGCAGAGGTCAGGAACTGGAGGCTGGGATTCCGCAGGCTTTTCTTGGCTCTGTTACGTCGCCTGTGCACAGAGTGACCTTGGAGAATCACAGCCTCTTTGAGCTGCTCTGTCCCTGTGGAGATAAGAGAGCAGGAAAGAAGAGCTTTCTTCCTTTCCCACATGAGTGTTTGTTTTTAGCCTCATGAATTTGCCAGAGTGCTTAGATTCCAAGGTGACATATGGAAATGGAGTGCGTCCCTAAAGGAGTGTGGAGCACGGGTCTGGAATAATCGAGTGAGAAGTTTGCCGATCTTCTTATGAACTCAGTAGATGGGCAGCTCAGCGCTGATTCAAAGAGGATCTTGGCTAAACTAGGGGAATGGGGCAGTTCTAATGAGCAGTGATCTGAGTCACCCCGTAGGGGTCTTAGGTAGGGCACGAACGGCAGAAGCTGATGCCAGAAAGAATTAGAATCGAAGGTGCCACCTGTCTTCCTCTGACACACTTGGCCTGCTGTGACAATTGCTACTCCAAAACCGAGAAGCTGCCTCCAAAGGCATCCCATATCCTAAGGCCCCGCAAATCACAACTTACCACCCCAGCTCAGGCCTTCCGCAGCTCCGTTTTTGTTACAGTAGTAAATAATACTGCTGTGGGCAGCCAGAGATATATAGCCTTTTACCGTTTGTTTTCTCGGCTGCTTTGTTACTCCAGGGCAGGGCAGGGTCGGTGGGAAGAGATAATAAAGAGGATGGGGAAAGGCTTAGGGAAGGGACTCTGGAGAGAGTAAAACCTGTCTTTATCTTGCTAATATCTTCATTTACAGTCAGCTCAAGAACCAGCGGTACCAGAGGTACCGAGAGCAATCTGGAGTTGCCATAACAACTAATACACTATAATTAGTCGAAGAAGAGGGGATAGAGTCAAGAGCACCAAAAAACAAAACAAACCCAAAACAAAAAAGACAAAGGCCAAAAAACAAGAAAAAAAGAAAGAACGCGGGAGAGAGACAATGAAGAAAGGAAGGGGTGACTTTTCAAAGTACATGGATATGATATAAAGGTGTGTTTTGTAACGTACCAGTGGGGGATCGTATTGGGTAATAAAATATTGAGGGGGAGGGGAGGGAAATGGCAACAGTTAGTGTAAGAGTATATGTTTTAAAAACTGCAATTCTAAAAGTGAGAGTTGATTCGCGATAACAAACTAGAGGAATATCACACACACACAAACTAGAGGAATATCACACACACACACACAAACTAGAGGAATATCACACACACACAAACTAGAGGAATATCACACATACACAAACTAGAGGAATATCACACACACACACACAAACTAGAGGAATATCACACACACACACAAACTAGAGGAATATCACACACACACACAAACTAGAGGAATATCACACACACACACAAACTAGAGGAATATCACACACACACACACACACACACACACTAGAGGAATATCACACACACACACACACATGAACTAGAGGAATATCACACACGCACACGCACACGCACACGCACACCCTCCGGGAGAGAAGCAGCTCTGAGCATCGCGCCAAGGCCAGCGGTTGGTGGGACTCACGGCGCGCCTTTGAGGGGCCTCCCCTGTTTGGATGGCGCATGTCCACAGGGTAGCCCTCTCTCCTCACGGGTGAGGGCCCTTTCCTGCCCCCTGCACCTCACAGCCCCCCTTCTGTCCACACTCACCGCTCCCGGCTGCCTAGAAGGCAGAGGAATGGTGCCCGGGCGAGGCCGCAGGAGCTATATACCCATATATAGTCATTCAATGGGTATTTTTTTGAGTCCCAAATCCCAACTATATGTTGGGCACAAGGTGCTGGAGAATGGGACAAACATGGTTTGTGACCACAGTGAAGCTGAAGTTCCGTTTGTGTCCTGAGAGGGAAGTTTCGGGAGCTGGGCAGGGGGGGAGCTCTTTGTCTCTGACTCTATTTACAGGCTCTACTGGGATTAGAGCGGGAACCGGAGCCACCTCCACGGTGGCTGTCCCGGGGCAGGAGGGCGGAGGGGAAGCTGAGGCATGTCTCCCGGGAGGAAGAGTAACAGGCCTATTTTCATGTGGAAAAGATTCAGATGTCCTAAAATGCCCAGGGATCAAACCGGACTGCATCTTCCTCCTTTGGTGCGTAACACAGGGAACCCTTCTGCTTCCACTTCCAGCCCCCCTTCCCTCCTGTGAGTGGGGAGAACCTCGGTCCCCTCGGTGGGCTCGACAACTGTGCCTCACGGAAGAATGAGACTCATGAAGCATGGCCGTGTCGCCTTCAGTTAGAAACATTAGCAAACCCAACTACAAAAGGCCACCTCGCAGAACAAAAAACTCGCGATGTGCAAAGTACAATGGAAATCTCCCGGCTGCAAACAGAAGTATCTGCTGCCAAGACAGAGGGACCTTGCAGAAGACAGAGCATGAAAGGCATTCGGCACAAAACGAAAGTCAGAGCACAATGGTATATATTTCAGGCACATGAAAGGATGCGTGGCAGCAATACTAAAGAGACACGGGTTTCCTACAGAATGGGGGCAGAGGGAGCGTGGAGAGCCAATCAGCCAATGCAATTGTGACACAGAAACAGATTTGGTCCTATAAAGGGAGAGAGGAGAGAGCTTATTTTTTTATGAATTAATCTCGAGTTGGTTTTCAGAAGTTGTTCAGAAACAAGCGAGCATATGAATAATACATACTGTACACAGGCCGAAAAACGCAGAGCTATCTCTAGTTGAGATTTTGAAAATGAAGGCATTCGGAGAAATATAATTGAGTGAGGGGACCGGAGAGGACGCATCTGAAGGCAGAGGTGTGAGCCGCCTCAGGGAACGGATGCCTGGGGGTGGTGGTGGAGGGGGAATGTACATTCCTTATCTCCCCAATTAGGTTTCAAATTTTTGAATAGCTGGGATAACCTTTTCATCTTTCGCGGACTTGCATCCCCCACGTTGCATACCTCAACACTTTGCACATAGTAGATGCTCAAAAATATTAATAGGTGAATCGATTCAGTGTTGACGTAGTGATGAATTTGTGTGATTGCTAAACTGGTAATTATTGTAACGATGGCATAAAGGCAGAAAAGAAGAAATCTTTATTCTCGGGACCAACACCGATACAGGTGAGGCACCCTTTAGTTGCTTAGATTGATGAGTAAATCCGGGGATGCTGAGCCTCCAGGAATGTTTTATGTGGTGGTGTTTCTCATTGATTAGCCAACCCCTCCAAAGCAGCACGCTTACTTTCTCTGAAGGCTGCAACAGTGAGCCGAAGTCAGAGGTCTTTATCAGTGCTTCCCAGAGCAACAGGCCCCCTGGAAGCCCCGTGGAAGAGAATCTGTGGTCAATTAAGCTTGGGAAGTGCTGCTTTCTGTGCTCCCTCATTATCATTTAAAAGGCTCAAGGACCCTTCAGTGCCTTGCCCTGTTGAACCCTGTTTAATCCGAAGCTTTCCAAACAAAGTTGACCATGGAAGGTTGCTTTTTTTTCACTTCCTCTTTTGATTTTTAAATATTCATTAGCATCCTTTAGAATTAGTTTTCCATGGAGAGAACTTGGAGAAATCCTAGTTTGGGGGGCTGCTAAGAAGCAGGGCATTTGCACAGTGTCTTCCCTGTTCTATGAAGGGGGTGAGGCTGGGAAGAGAAGAGACCAACCATCAGCCACGCACACGCCTGTGTCTCTGACTCTTACAATGGGTTGTGCTCCTTGCAAAGCACAAAGCAGGTGAGATCTCATCACCCAGCAGCATCTTCTCACTCCACCCCTCACCTCCACCCCCAATTATATATTATGCCTCCTTTGCTTGGGCCATGGCCTCCATCCCTAACCCAAACTGCCTTGGATCCGGATCATGGCCACTGTGGTTTGTGAGTAAAGCTAGGAGCGCACCCCTCTGCTGCACAGACCCGCCCCTACAAACCATTGCCTCTCAGCTGCCTCAGAACAGCCGTTGCTGTTATTCATGGGCTCCGCAGTTTGGCCCACACCACAGCTGCTTGGAAGGGTGGCACCAAGCATCTTTGCTACTCAAAGGATGCCAGCGGCTGCTCCAGGTGACTCTGGCTGCTGACACTCTCATAAACAGGTCGTACTGAGCCTGTGGTGCAGCTGTTATCATAGCAACATCCCACAGGGAAGGAGGCCTATATTCTTGAGGCTCTACCAGCAACCTGGGCTAAGTTAGATGGATCTTCTCCATAGTCCTCAGGTAAGAAGGTTCTATCCAGCCTCAGGAACAGGGGCCTGAGCCCATGGCGTATCTAGAGGACCGCTGTGATGATAAATTTTCAGCCAATAGTATTATATGATCCCCATATGCATTTCCCCCCATATTGGGCAGTGTAGTCTTCACAGCTGCTCGGTGCTTCCTCCCCTACACATGACACAAGAGACGTATCCATGGAGATGGCAGCTCCTGCCTGTCCCCTCGGAGGTCCATGGTGAAGAGAGAGTCAACTTCTGGGAGAGTTAGTTATTTGCATTTCTGGCCAGTCTTCCTTTGCTTTCCATCTCGGCCCCCATACACTCCTGTACACTGTCGCTCACTTTGGCCTCATCATAGGACCTATGGCCATTTTGCCCTGGCCAGGTGTGGCGCAGCTGGTTGGGTATCATCTCCTGCACCCAAAGGTTGCTGGTTTGATTCCCAGTTGGGAACATGCCCAGGTTGTGGGTTCAGTCCCCTGTCCAAGTGCCTGTGGGTGGCAGCCAATCGATGTTTCTCTCTCTAAAAAAAAAAAAGAATCAATGAAAAGGTATTTAAAAAGAACCGAACAAAAGATCTATAGCAGTTTCAAGATTAGACGATCCTAGATTCACCAGCTTTGCCACTAACTCTGGGACTCTGGGTAGGCTAACCTTCTTGAGCCCCCAGTTCTTCATCTGAAAGTGAGGATGATAGAGCTCATCATTTACATTATCAGAATGTAGCACAGAGATCCTGGCACATGGCAGGCACTTAACAATCACTCGTTTCCTCACTTGTCTCAATTTTCCCCTAGATCAATTCTGTCCAATAGAATTTTCTGTGATGATATACTTTTTTATGTGTGTGTGTCCAGCAAGGAAGCATCTGGCTGCATGTGTCTGAGTAGCACCTGGAATGTGGCCCAGTGCAACCTAGAAACTGAAATTTTAATTTCACTTTTATTAATTTAAATAGCCACATAGGGCTAGTGGCTACCACAGTGGATGGCACAGCTCCAGCTCTGTATAAGCTAACCAGCAGCCTTTAATAGAGCCCAGACAGGGCAGCTGCCAGGCCTCTCTGCCTCCAGGGCCCCGGGAGAATCTACAGACCCATTTTCCTGGCTATCCTCCTCAGGGGATAAGGCTGAGTCTTGGTATTTCAAATACATTTGAGCCTAAAGAAAATGCCATGTGCCAGAGATGTCAGAGGGCCATTAGACTCTATCCGACACTATTCCATGTAACTGTATCCCCCTTTCCAACCATTGATCCAGAAATAAAACAATATTTGCCAAGAAGATTTTAGAACCTGCCAATTAACAGACTGCATCACCTCACCTCATGTGAAGTCACTTCCCCCTTAGACCTAAGCCAAGTTTATAAAAGTCAAGGTCTTGGAAATGTTAAAAACCATTAGCAAGAGGGGGGGGGTTCAGAACAGGGGTGGGTTGGGAAGTATAAATTTGGTGAAAAATTAGAATAACATGCAATATTATTTTTGTAGTACAATTTACATAGCTAAAATCATTTTGCTAAGAAGAAACATAAAATGTATTATGTATAACATGATTTGCTTATAAAATTATCATTTAAGTAAAATTAGAGATGTGAAGAACTGGAAAAACAAAATGGAAAAAATAGGAGAGAACAGATTTTTACTGATTTATTTTCTTTACATATTTATTTAACAAAAAGCATCCTCAGAGGGAAAAGCTCCTTCCAGATATCCTCTCTGTCTCTGTCTCTGTCTCTGTCTCTGTCTCTGTCTCTGTCTCTGTCTCTGTCTTTTTCCCTCCCTCCCTCCCCTCCCCCTCTGTCCCCCTCCCCCTCCTTCTCCCTCCCTCCCCCTCCCCCCTTCCTCCCTCCTTCCCTCCCTCCCTCCTTCCCCTCTCGGGTCTCCATATCTTCATCTACCGTCCCCCCTTTTCCATGTAAGCCCGTTTTCTTGCTACAAGCACTGCAGCGGGGAGCAGTGAGCCGTCATGTCCTTTACACCATCCTCCCCAGCTTCAGTTATTTGGAGACTTCTCAGATGTCCCCCCTTTAGAGTTGGGCATCCCCCAGTTTTTCCCCATCTTCCCTTCCCACCCCTTCTTACGGCACCCATTCCTTCCACCGCCCCCCCTGCTCTCAAGCCCAGGGCCCCGAAGGGCGCGGGTGTTGCCCAGTGGCCTTTCTCTGGCCCCCGTGTGGGCTCACGGGTCTTGCCAGTCTGGCCTGTGGGTAGGTTGCTGGTTGGCAGATGAGGGGGAATTACTCTGGTCACGGTGCCTCATATCTCTTAACTGTTTATCACGTGCCAAACACTGTCCTAAGCACAGCGTATCCCTTATTCCATTGACTCCCTCCCCAGCCCAAAGCGCACAGCGGTAATGCCTCTGAGTCCTAGGGGAAGAACTGTGGCTGAAGGAAGGTGCAGTCGCTTGGCCTGAGGTCATGCAGCCAGCGAGCGACTGAGCCAGTCTGTCACCTCAATTCAAACCCAGTTGCGTGACTCCAGTCTGCGGCCTATTACCCATAACCCAGCAGTGCCTTAAAACAATAAGAGGCCTCTTTACGAAGAGCTTTATGGTTTAAAATTTTTCTACACACACTAGCTAATGTGATTTTCACTGTGACAGCTTTAATGGGAAAGATATGGGGAAGCTAGGATCCCCATTTTAGAGACGTGCAAACAGAGTCAGAGAGGGTAAATGACCTGCCCAAAGTCACACAGTAAATGGTGCTGCTCATGTTCAAATAGTGTCTCACGACCAGAAGTATATTTCTTTCTCCACACAACAGGGCAAATGCCTCTGGAGCTAATGTGCACACACACACACTATTGCAACTAATGTGCACACACACACCTGCAAACTTTTCTGACCTGCGGACAATTAATCAGAGTTGGTGGTGGCAGCGGTGGGGGAAGCTGGCATAGCCAAGGGGATTTCTACCCGGGTCTCAATACCAAGTTCACAGTAAGGATTGGAGACGCCGGGAGAGAAGGCTTCTGGTCTTTCTTGCTGCTTTTGTTTATTTGTTTCTCCTTTTAAAATTCTTGTTTATGAGGCTGCCATAAAAACACTCATTAGGCTGTGTTGATTTTCATTAATGTTGATTCTCCAAGAGCTTAATCAATCTTCTGTGACCAATGACCTCCGTCCCGGGGGAGAAGAAAGCTGTTGAACAAATTAGCCTTACAGATTGCAGGTAAGGCGTGCAGATGTGAGGCGCCCGTGTTGCCAAAACAGGACGTGGATTAGTGGTTTAATATGCACAGAACAATAGCATGAAGCCGTCTCCTCGCTGTTACCAAATGCATCACGAGAAAGCAGCTGTCCTTCCTCACACCTCTCCCCTCCCCGCTCCTTCCCTGCGCTCCCTCTCGCCCTCTGTGAAATCTATGCTTTGAAGACCCTGCAGGCGACAGCACATCTGTGGTTAGCGGAGGGAACACAAGGCACAGATGCGCAGGGGAGAGCGGGGAGGGGAGCGCGCTCGTTGCTGGTGTTGACTTGGAGCCCAGCAACCTCCCTGGGCGCCCTGATTACTCACAGTTGACAGCAGCAGCCTTAGTCTCAGGGGTCTCCCCCACCCCCTGAGCCTCCTCCGGGACAGGGACTGCTTGCTGTGGGCTAGCTCTGTACTGCGCCCTGTCCGGGTGGCCTTTCCAAAGGCAGGATTTCCTGGGCAGGTGGCCTCCTCACGCCCTGGAAGCAACCCTTGGAGCCTGGATGAGAGCCATGGGCCTTGGGACCGAGACAGGGCTAAGGCCAGCTACCCCTGTGACCCCATGTCTTTCCCGTGGCTGTGTCTGGTGGCACCGACCTCCCCACTCGGGCCTGGGGTTTCTGCCACCTGTGCTGGTCCTGGTGGCCTGGTCCTCCCTCTGCTGGGCACCTGGGCTGGAGGCCCTGTCCCCCAGCAGATCCTGGGGGAGCTGGAGTTAGGCCAGCCGGGGACGCCAGCTGTACTTTACTCCAGAGGCTGCCCCAGTTGCCACCTAGCTGCATCTTCTTAATGTTCCTGTGGGGGCAGGAGGGACAGAGCCATTCTTCTCATAGAGACATGGCTTCACCATGGCAGCTGGGGACTTTGAGGACCAGCTCTCGGAGGGAAGGTGGGGAGAAGGGAGAGTGGAACCCTCTCCTCCGAGGAGACCGGCTGGGGGCTCGGTGAGAAGTCCTGCTGATTCCTTTGGCGAGTGCCCTCCCCACTCTCTGCTTCCCCTCTCTGTCCCCTGGGACTCAGGCCTGAGCTCACTGCCTGGCTGTGCTCTGGTTACAGAGTCCTCGGAACAGGACAAATTCGCATCCTGGTTTTCACCGGAGGCTGGTCTTTGAGATGCCCTCAGCTTCCAGGTACGGTGGGCAGAGAAGTGGGCAGGGATGCCTGCAGTTGCTCACAGCCCCATTAAACGCCTCTCCGGGCCTGGGCAGTGTCCCCAGATGGCCTGGCTTATGCAATAGGGAGCCTTTTCCTCAGGCCCACCTGCCTCCTGCTCCGCCGCCTGCAGTGCAGTCACATGGTGGAAACCAGGCCACTGCTGTCAGCTGCGCAGCCACACGGCCCTGCTGCGGAGCCTGCAGAGTGGGCTGCAGGGGCCAGGGTGGGAGGGAGTTCACACCCAGGCCCCCGGGACTGAGCTCTGGTTGTCCAGGGGGAACTTGGTAAGGCCACAGGTTTCCTCTCTGCTTGCATTCCTTTTCATTCTCATTTAAACTGATCACATATACAGGGTGTCCCAAAATGTATCTACACTTTCACAGCTGATAGCTCAATTTTGAAAATGAAGTGTATTTTCTTAAACACTGCCTTTGTAATTACTCAAAGTGTGTGTATACGTCTTTGGGGGAAACCCTATATTTTGAGTACTGCTACATGCAAAATCCTTTAAATAGGCCCCTGAGGAGGGCCAAAGAAGAATAAATAAGACTAAATTTCCTGGCTTTACTCAGGAACACGGTCTGTGATTCAGTGACCTTCCTTGTTCCCATGGGGAGGGCCCTTTGTCTGAAGATTTATGGATGTATGACTAGTTCCTGATTTCTGTAAGAGTCTCCTGGAGCAGGGCCCCCTTAGTTCTGTGCCTCCAGTCTTCTCTTAGCATACTAGCCATTTGGTTAGTAGCCAGCACTGTGCCTGTTGCTTACTTGGTACTCAATACATATTTGATGAATGACAAATAAATGGATCTCTTGGGTAGGGTCATAAATATCCCTCTTTCTAGGTCCTGGGAGGAGGGTCCCTATTGATCAGTTGCTGTAATTTCTTGAGTATCTATCATGTGTGGGCCATTGTGCTCAATGATTTAGATATGTCACCCTTTACAACAGTGCTGCATGGTGAGTGTTTATCCCCAGTTTACAGATGAGGGAAGGGAAAGGCAGAGAAGTTAACTAATTGTTCCAGGGGTACATGACCAGGAAGGAGCACTCCAGGACTCAAAACCACATTTTCAGTGTCCAGAGTCATAGTGATTCCCCTGCTGTTTATGACCAGGTAGAACAATGTGACCACTGGGCCAGTGTTTCTACCCATTGGTTATATAAAGAATGTGAAATAGTAGAGGTAAAGTCACAGGCCAGCTGCCTGCTGGGACAGGGACATCTTGATGATGTTTTGGATCACTCTGAGGATAGTTTGTGACTCTGGGTCCAACCAGGACCCACTTTGGCCCTGAGTAACCCTCAAACCAAGACCTCACCTTAGCTTCTAGGGGATCACAGGTGCAAATAGTGTGGAAACAGGTTTGCAAGCTTTCCCCTAGAAACTGGGCCCAGCTTTAAGTTGAAACTCAGATTCTGATGTTTCTCAGAGATCCTGGAAGTTGTCCCTAAGAACAATGACTTTCAACTGCAGCGTCCCTCAGGCTGGAAGTGAGGCAGTGACCTCAAGGTGAAAGTCTCCATATCCCATTACCAATCCAATTACCTGGCACTTGCAGGTTAGATGAGAACTGCCAGACCGTAACCCAAAAATGGATCATTTAGTTCTGTGTCTTGTCTCTGACAGTAGTCAGGCCTGAGAGTCCCACTCAGATGCTTCTTGTTGTCAGTCTGCAGATTTGCCAGCAGGCTAGTCGTGGAAATGGTGTGTAGCACAGAGCACAGGAACCAACTAGACCACAGCAACTGAATGAATATTTATTGAGCAGCTACTATATGCTAGGCAATGCTGGATACTGGGCATACAATGGTGAACAGTCTCTGCTCCCATGGACTTTCATTGTAATGGGGGAGTACAGGCAATAAACAATTAAGCAGATGGATGTATATTATGACAACTGTTTTAAGTAGTGTGGGGGAAAAAATAGCAGATAAAGCAGTTGGATAGTGATGGAGAATTGGTACTCTGACTATCTGGTGGCCTGGGAAGGTCTCTCCAAGGAGGTGACATTTCAGCAGAGGCTTGAGGGCATTGTAGGGGCACGAGGAGGCCTTTTGAAGGAAGACATGTGAGAGATATCTGTCTTTTGTTTTCTATATTGAGGGTTGGACAGGTCTTGGTGCTAGAAGCAGGGAGGTACCAAATGCGAAATAGAAATATATCCGGTTGCTTGAGAAATACAAGGCGACAGATGCAGTTGGGGAGGAAGGTGCGAAGAGCAAGGTAGGGAGGATTTCAGGAAGGTTGGAGGGGCCCAGATCGCGGGGCTATGGACCAGGGTATGACTTTGGCTTTTATTCTGAGCGACTCGGGGAGCCACTTGGAGGGTTTTGAGCAGTACAGATCACACAGTCACTAAGCATCCATTAAACATGTCTTCAGACAAATATTTGTTGAATGAATACATGAAATACTTGTTGGATGATCGAGAGAACAAATATCACCGAATTACACAAGTAACTACACAGACACAAAGAGTTCCTAGAATAACACACTGTGTCCATATTTGCTCAGAGGAGAGAGATGTCTTCCCGCTGAAAAAGTGATCAGCTCCCAGCTACGTTACCATGCATCCTATAAATGGAGGGTGGATCTTGTTGCTAAGAGCAGAACAGCACCGGCCTAGAGGGCAGGCGGAGAAGGCCCGCGGCCCAGTGCCCTCGGGGTGCCAGCCTCCTCCTGCCTCCAGGGACTGGCAGCCCCACGCCCACCCCGTGATACCTTCTCTTGAGGGTGGGGAATAGGGGCTCCTCCCTGGGCTTGATCTGAGGCATCCTTTCAGTCTCTGCCCAAGTACCCACCTGCCCTTGTCCCGGGGCCCGGAATTCCACCTCACGGTCCCCTCCTTTGTCATTCCTCGTTTGCACCCAGGCTCCTGTTTGAATGTCACCTTTTAAAAGATGCCTTTCTTCATCTTTCCCCCTGACTCTTTCTCTTGCAGGATCAAAAACTTCCCTCTAACCTGCTTCTTAGTTTGACCAAGGACCCTGGGCCCTGGTTTACATTCCTCGCTCTTCCAGAAGGGAGGTTTCTTGACCCCAAGAACATTGGTTTTCACCTTTGTCTTCAGCGCCCAGCCCGGTACCTGCACACGGTGCACACGGAATGTTTTTCTTTCAAGTCCTTGTTTCCTTTTTATGTGTCCTGCTTCCTTTGTCGCTTGCTTTCGTGCTTTTGTTTTTAATTAAGCAGTGTGAGAGTCATTAAGAAAGTATGTTTTCAGTGCGACAAGTCCTTGGGCATTATCAGGTTCCTCCTGAGCCAGAGGCCACTCAGATGATTAGAATTTTTAAAAAGCTTTTGCTTCTATTTATTCTACAGATAACACTTGGTCACCATGAAACAATTACAAAATATAGGTAAGCATTCTGGGTATAAAAAATCAGCTCTACTTTACCACCCAAGAAAACGCCTGTGATATTTTGATGGCTACCCTTCTGAGCTCCTTTTCTAAAAATGCAAGTTTTTTTAGAGGCCCTGCTTGCTGGGCTACTTGCAAAAACCAGGGAAGGGGTTGACGGTGGGGTTGAGGGGCATGTGCCCGGGGAGGGGCAGATGTGGTAGGATGGCATGGATGAGGCTGCCTGCAGTCTGACTCTGGTCCCACCCTTGGCAGTTCCTTTCCTTGTCAGACCTAAGGGCCTGGGCTCCCCATCTATCTTGTGGGATCGAGCTGTCAGAGCCGCCACCAGTGAGGCATTCTAACGTCGAGCAGTCCGGCACCTCTGAACTCGCCCTTCCCTTCTCCCCACCGCATGTCACCTGCTCTCCCAGACGTCCCGGTGCCTTCTTTGCCTGCCCTCTAAGGTCCCAGGCATCTTGCCTACACGTCTGACACCCCTCAGTCACAGGGTACAGCAGGTGTCTGCCTTCACGGGGACTTCAGAGGCTTGACTCCTCTGCCTACCTGATGTTACCACTTAATTGACTGAACCTACAGAAAACAAACATGGGCCGATCAATAGAGAAATAATTTTGCAAATTGTGGGCATAAATCTTTAGAGATCTGTGTGCACTGCCATTTGTTAAAATGCTGAAAAGGTAAATCAATGTTCTTTATTAAAACACAATTGTTTTATCTATCGCTAGTCCAGGCAGAGGCCAGCAGACAGGGTGTGGGAAGGAGCAGGGGAGGGGGTTTGAACACTGTTTTGTCCCTTCATTTGGCGGTCATTTGTTAGTCTAAAAAGGGTCCAGTGTAGGGGAGGAGATGAGAGTTTTCAGGCTGGCAAATGCTTCAATGTTGGAAGAGCGCAGCGGCCATGGGAAGGACCAGCTTGAGGTTGTGGAAGGGGTACTAAGGGGTAAACAAGAAATCTTTTATCTTCATCTTTCCAGACGGTATCAGCCAGGGGAAGTGAGATTGATGCTGTGGTAACAAACTCAAAACCTCAGTGGTTTGTAATAAAGTTTTATTCCTTGCTTACACACATAGCATTGTTTGTCAGAGGGGCCAGGCTGAGGGAGGAGCCACCATCTCAGACTTGGCTGACACAAGCCAGAGATAAACAGAGGAGGTGTCATTGACCAATGACCCTGGGCTGGCTCAGCAGGGTCGCACCATGTGCCTTGATGGTGGAGAGACAGGGCGCCTGTGAGCAGTTCTGATGACCGCCACTCACAGCAACCTGGGACCTTTAGTCTAAGGTGTCACCTTGTCTGTGTGCAATGGGTGGAGACTGCTTCTGATTCACCTTAGCACCTGACATACAGTATGAACTAAAAACAACAGCAACTACTAAATGTTTGAACTAAAAAATAAAAAAAAGTTTGCTTTGCAGACTGATTTAATTAATTGTTAAACAACAAAGAAAGAAAGCTACAGAACTTAGTAGAGTGGTACAGAGAGGTGACTATGCAATGTCTGTGGATGCATCTTATTTTGGGTCGGGCACAAGCGACCTTGTCTTTGTAGCATTGTAATGTGCCTGCCACTGCTCCAAGGTGTTGAAATGCATTATCCCACTCTGCTTACGGCAGCTCTCATGCCATCTTCATTTCTCAGGTTTAAAAATTTTTCCTTCCACATGAAGATAATCATAGATTTTGGAGATGACAGGCCCTTTCTAACTATCCTTACCCATCTTATCATGATGAGGTAAAAAGGACCAGGCACTGCTGGTGGCCTTGGTAGAATCACTTGCCTTTTCTGGGCCTCAGTTTCCTCATTAGCTAAAAAAAAAAAAAAAAAAAGGCTCAATAGAATTTCAATGCCTGGTGTTTGAGTGATCTGCACCTGGGTCAGCTGGACATAAACCAGACGACAGTGACTCTGTGTGTTCGTGAGCACAGAGAGCTACCTGTGAGTTACAGGAGCAGGAGGAAACCCAAAGAAGCCAAGTGTTCAATGCACAATGTCACTGTATATAATATTGCTCAACTAAAGGCTTTCCCATGTTAACAAACTGTTATTAATGCTGAATTTCACGAGGCGTTAGTGTCTCCCAAGTATAGAGAACACTCTCAGGAATTACCTGAGGAGGGAGGTTTCGGGGACAGGGTGTCAGGCATGTTTCATTAAGCGGCTCTGCCACAGGCCGCGCTTGGGTGTTTGTTTTCCCATCTCTCCTAACAAACCTCAGAGTCACCGGAAACTGAAGTGGAGCCCTGACTACCTGCTTCTAACTGCTCTGCTCACAGATGCTGACTCGAGTAAGAGAGAAAACTGAGGAGCAGGGAGTTTAAGGAACTTGTCTAAACACACACAGGCAATAAGCAGCGGAGCCAGAACCTGCAACGAGGCAGTGACTTTACACTTTCAGTGAATGTTTTGTAATTTTCTTGGGGCCAGAACATTTGGAAAGTCACATAAGATCATGGGGTGCGCACATAGTAATATCAAAACAGCACACAGAAGCCACCGGGAGGTGCTTTTCCAACCCTGGGCCCCAGGTGGCCTGGTGTAGCTGTTTAAAAAAAAGAATGTTTTTATTGATTTCAGAGAGAGGAAGGGAGGGGGAGAGAGAGAGAGAGAGAAAAACATCAGTGATGAGAGAGTCATTGATCAGCCCCCTCCTACCCGCCCCTCTGTGGGGATGGAGCCCGCAACCCCAGCATGTGCCCTGACCAGGATCAATCTCCTGGATCCTAGGTCGATCTCAACCACTGAGCCATGCCTGGCTGGGCTCACTCTCATTTTAAATAATGTTTGGAAGCAGACAGTTTAGGGGTAATGTGATGGCTGATGAAATTGTTAGGTAGATGGGCTCCCATTACGAGGTGTGGCCCTCATCTGAATGGGTCTGCGATGGCAACTAGAAACATCTAGTGCAGTAATAGCAAGTATCCACCAACCCATCCTGGAGTAACAGTAATGGTGAACACTTAATAAGGCTGTGTGTCCTGAGCCCTCTACATGTATTGTCCCTCTCATAGTCTTAAGAAGTAGGAATTGTGATGCTTTTATTTTACAGTCAAGTAAACTGAGGCACAGACAGGTTTAGCAACTTGTCCAAGATCGTATATTTAAGAATGGGAACCAATGTTCAAATCCAGGTGCTCTGATTCTGGAATCAGCATTCTTCATGTGAGGTCATACAGCTTCTTCTGTAGGCCTTGTCTGTAGGAGCCGATGCCTTTGAGGCTGCAGGCTAGAAATGTTCATGCTGGAAGAGAAGTGGTTCAGGGAACATAGGAAGTCATGTCCATCAGGGCCGAGGGCAAAGCCCACATCATGGGCTAGCCTGCTCACTTTGCTGTTGGCTTGCTTTATTGTGGTTAGGATTATTGTGTTCAAGCTTTTTGCCTAATTCTTCTAACCCTAAGAGCAAAAATGAGAGGAGTGAGGCCCAGAGATTTGGGTAAGTCCTGGGCTTTCCTTGATCTTAATTTCTGCACTTGAGTGCTCTCTGGAGTATCCAGTTCAGTCTACAAAACTCACAGCTCCAAATAGCACTTCGTAGCTCTTAGATTAACAATGAACGAGGAATGCCACTCCCGGTGAAACCTATAGACCTATGTCTTTGAGCTGCCATGTAGAGATAGTCTGCACCCATTCACTGAGCATTTGTTAGGTACCTACTGTGTGCACATATTGCATTGTGTCTGGGGACATAAAGGTAAGATTGGCCTCAGACTGCTTGGTGATGCTAGAGGTTCTTAACCCGAGGTCCATAGGTGGTTTTCAGTGGATCTGTAAACACTCTAAAACTGTGTGCAATATTTTGTATCTCTGCCAAGATGCTCACATTTTTCTTCCTAGGGAGACATTTCATAGTTTTTATCAATTCTGTAAGGAGGTTGTGATCTAGAAAAGGTTAAGAATCATTGACCATGGGATCAAGACTGAAATTCAACAAATATTCAGAACATAATATTGTAGTTCTATGTAGAGACATGACTGAATTGCCATAGTATATGGAGGCAGGAGCAACCAACACTTTCACCTGAGGATGGAGGTGGATCGGGGCTCCCTCAGCAGATGATGTCAGCGGGGACCAAAGGAACAAGTAGGAGCTGGCTAGGCGGGAAGGCAAGTAGAAGGGCATTCCATGGTGTGAACGCAGGCGTCCAGTAGATCTAAACTGTCCTGTACTAAGAGATGCACATCTGAGCTTTAACGGTAGGTGTACAGGCTGTGAGGACTTGTGAGATGGGAGTGGAGGAGGGGTGTCGATTGTTGGAAGTCATTGCCTAGGATTTTCCTGCTGGATAGGGAGAGGGTGGTTATCAGAGATGGTGCCAGTTGGGAGGAGGTAGAGACTCCCTGACATGTCCCTAATAATTCCTAAAGCAGAAATCTGAACTCTGGAGACAGGCTGCCTGAGTCTCAGAAAAGGTCAACTTCACATCTGAGCTTTCTCTTCCTGAAAACTGGGCTTGATATTTGATAAATAAATCATGCAATCTTCCCTTCACACCCTGGCCCAAATAAAAACATTCACCACTTCACAACTGGCCACTGTGAGCCCCTGACAATCAATTACCCACCGGAGATGAAATTATTGTTTAATGGCTCCTGGAATGGTCTCCCACTCAGACATTCATCACAATCAATAATGCATCAGCAGGGACAAAAGAAATTACCTGCCTCCTGCTAAGTG
Source organism: Miniopterus natalensis (assembly GCF_054644295.1). Lineage (NCBI taxonomy): Eukaryota > Metazoa > Chordata > Mammalia > Chiroptera > Miniopteridae > Miniopterus > Miniopterus natalensis. The sequence goes on along the minus strand of NC_142100.1, from coordinate 7,310,661 downwards.
AAAGAGCCCATTTATATGCAGCATGGCCCCTTTCTGCCTGCTGAGCAGGCCACCACAGGTGGCTTTCCACACTGCAGCTCCTCACTCCAGGGAGACAGGCAAGTAGGCTCTTGGGTGAGTAGCTACGCTGCTATGCACTCAGCGACAGAGTCAAGGCAGGTCTGGTGGGCGGGCCAGAGATGGGGATGGTGAACATGCTAATGCCTGATCGAATTTACAGTGAACCCGTTACCACTCTCCCTTCCCATACTTTTTCAACATATACTACATCTCTATGATTTTTCCATAGAGATGGGCAGGAAATAATTTCCTTATAGATATTGTGTAGGCTACTAGGTTTGGCTCCTGGTGAATTGTGGCTCTGCAGGGTGACCATTCCTGTAGAATACGCATAGCTCAGCTCACAGTGGCCTTCAAGGAACAGCACATTCTAAGATTATATAATTTCAACGTTGCACCTGTTGGTGACCCAGCTGCCCCACCTTCTTGTCCCATGGGCTTCCTGGCTAAAACTGAAATTTATTTCTTTAGCTACATGTGTAATCCTTCCCTGCCTGAGGTTCCTTTGGAGCCTAGTCTGGATGCCTGGCAATAGCGAAGCCACAAGGCCTGCATACACGCAGCTCTCTCCGCCAGTGTAGGCGTGTTTTATTATGATTAAAAAACGTTATTCCTTAAAACAACAATCTATGCTGGCGATTACGTGCTGAGGCCCATCAGCCTTGTGCTCTGAAGGGTGCAACATTATTGTCAACAACACTCGGTGGCTTGCCTCTTGTTTTACAGCCTGGTTTGCACTTCAGGCCCCATCCTAAATATTAATGGAGAGACCAAGAATGGGACAGTGGGAAATCCAGGACATGGGTGGGCTTCTCCTGCAGGTCTGCTTCCCCGCGGAGATGGGCAAGGTAGCGCGGACCTTGCCCATCAGGCACCTCTGCCTGAAGGAGGCGCGTGAAAGGTGCGGCCTCTGAACAGAGCGGGGGATCACGGAGAGGCCGCCACAGCCAAGGCAGACTCCCGCCTGTGATCACATTTGATGTTGCCCGACAACTTGGGTTTGAATTTTCCCCCCATTGGCTAAACGACCTGAACCCTCGTTACACTGAGTTAACAAGGCCTCCTCCGTGCTTAGCCGCTTTCTGTTCTCCTCTCCGTCCACGCTCACTCCCCCCTCCCCATCGCTCTTTGCCAACACAAATACAGTCACAATTTTACAAAACCAAAATCAAGTAAGTGCATTTCTCTGTAGCTTGTTTTTCTCCTAACAATATATCAGAGAAATTCCTCTGGGTCAATAGGCACGGATCGAGCAAGAACACATTTGTTTTATTAGCTGAAAAATACTTTGTGGTATGTGTTCCACAGGGCGTTTCACAGTCCCCCGTGGAGGGCCATTCAGCTGCTTTCCGCTTGTAGTCACCACAGACCACGCTGCGCGAACATCTTTGTACGTACACTCTCCAGCTCTCCGCTTTCATTTTGAGGTTTAGGTTCTAACAAGTGTGATTTATGAGCAAAGTATATGTATATTTTGAATTGTAACAGATCTTGATCTTTTAATTGATCACTGTAGCTATTCACATTCCCACCAGCAAGGTTTGAGAGTTCCTTATCAGGTTAAGATCTCTTTTAAAATGCAAATACTCTGAACAAAACAGAATCAGAGGTGTGGATACATGGAACAGAATGACAGAGATCAGAGGGGACGGGGTGGAGGGACTGGATAAAAGACGGTCCAGAGACTAGTCAAAGAACATACATGCATAGCATAGCCCATGGACACAGACAACAGAGAGGTGAAGGCCAGGGGAGGGGTGGGGGGCTGGGTGGAGGTGGGCAAAGGGGGGAAAATGGGGACGCCTGTAATAGTGTCAACAATAAAAATGAATTGGAGGACTGATAGAATATAATAAAGTAATCTAAACCACCCACACAAAAAATGCAAATACTCAGAAAAGGTGTTTAGTAATCAAAATAACAATGCCTACAATTTATATAATCTTTCTGAGGTTATGAAGTGTCTTTATCACAATTATTATCTCATCCAACCCCCACCGAAGTCCTTCCTGATGATTTTTACAGGAGCAGAACTCCAGGACTAGAGTCCACGGTGACTTCCCCAGGCGAGATGATTAGTTGATGTCAGAGGGACATCAGGTGGAGAAACAATCACTCCAGGATGCCTTTTCTATGCCCAGCTCCATCTTTACAAGTAGGTGTAAATCATTTAACCTCAAGGTGAAATGAAAAGAGTTCTGTGCATGGCCTGGCCCTGCTACTAACTACCTGCCTGGTTTGGGGCAAGTTACTTCCCTTCCTGGGCCACCAATGACCTCTCTGCAGAATGAAGATTACTTTGATGCTTCCCTCTAACATCAATAACTCTAACAGGACTGACACACCCTAACAGGGCACAGAGGCCTAAGGAAAAGAGAATTCCCAGGGGGTACAGGGTACAGCGGAGAAAAGGAGGAAGGAATTCTTTAAAATCATAGGACACTGTACAAATCCCAAGTCTTTGAATATTGTGGATTAAAGCAATCAAATTTGAAATAAGTCTAGTGTAACACCGGCCCACAGCTCGGGACACTTGTCAAGTACTTACCACTGGGATCGTTGATACTATTTGCAGCTCAGCTGGTAAGAGCAGGAAATGGGAAGCACTTGGTTTCTTCTTTCAGCAACTTGGGGCAAACGCCTGAATGATCTTGGCGCGCGTGTTCACAGTTGCTTGCAAATCCTGGCATTTAAAGGCTTGCATGTGCCAGGTGGAGCAGTAGTAGCCTGATATATACACATGGACCTGTCTTCCCTGGAGGATGCTCACATTCTGTACAGGGCATTTCTGGCAGGTTCCTTAGGTCAGAGAGACTGCCACCTGCTCAGGTCACTATGGAAGTGACTTTTGGAATCCTCATCTTGAGGTCAGGTTTTTTCAGACAACCCACTGTCAATCCAGTTTTACCCATTCTGTTAGTTATTCTTTCCTGATGAAAAAAGTGAGATGTAATCATTATAAAGGTAAAATTAACCATACTCAGGAGTTTAAATAGCCTTCTAGACATTAAAAACACTTTTTTTAAACACAGTTGAGCTCATACTGTGTGTGTACGTGTGTGTATAACTCTGAGTCCTATTTCTCCACCTAACATTATAACATCAGCATTTTTTGTACTCCCCCAACCTAGAAGAGACTTTCAGTCCAGCTTTTTCCATCAGGTGCAGGTAGAGAAGCTGGGAGAGGAAATACTTTTACAGATGCCCATTGCCTTTCAAGGCAATGACTTCCCCACTGTTGAAATGGGGTCCCTTGGATCTTTGGCTCTGAGCAATCAAATGAGCAATTCCCTCTTCCCCCGGGAAAGCTGGGGCAGTATGTGTGTGTGTGGGGGGGTCATTGCAGATGGGGGTGCTTCCTGTCCCTGGACTGGGGCTGCTGTTTGTGGAGAAGGTCCTCAGAGTTCCCACTCCCTGAAAATTGTTTCCTTTAGTGTCTTCAAGAAGACAACGTGATGAAATGGAGACTATTGGGTTCAGATGCTTTGATTTGGTTTATTTCCCTGTGAAAAATGTCAAAATATGGGAGGATTGGGTTGAAAAGACATATTTTAAAATTTCTGCATATTTGTGAATTTAATTTTAAATCTGTATGTGAAAATACTTTAAAACTCTAAAGTGACATCCAAATAACACTAAAATCTTCACTGCCATTCAGTTTAATTTGGTTGTTTGGGGACCTCATTTTTAGTCTGTATTTGAAATACTTAAGTGCTCTTGAATATTGATTAGGTTACAGCAGTTTCTTCATCTGTAACATTAGTCATATTATTAATGCCTACTCTTTTGTTTTTTGGGGTCCATATGAAATAATGTAGACAAAAGTGCTTTGTAAATTATAAAGTTGTAATCAGATGTCGATAATAATAAGAATAATGTTATTGTTAACTTAGTCGTCCTTTCTACCTTTCCGTTATCTGAAGTTTTTCAAGCAAGTCCTTAGTATTTTCAATCAAGTTCTACTGAGGCAGGTTGGAGATGTCCCAGAAAGGGGAAGGAGAAGGCTGCTCATGTGGTCCATGGTGACTTTTTCTTTTTTTAAATATGTTTTATTGATTTCAGAAAGGGGAAAAGAGAGGGAGAGAGAGAGACAGAGAGAGAGAGAAACATCAATGATGAGAGAGTCATTGATCAGCTGCCCCCTGCACGCCCCCCCCCCCGGGGATTGAGCCTGAAACCCGGGCATGTGCCCTGACCAGGAATCGAAACACCATCTCCTGGATCCTAGGTCGATGCTCAACCGCTGAGCCATGCCGGCCAGGCCCACAGTGACATCTTATATGTTGCTTGGTGGATAAAGCAGCGAGATTGATGCTATCTCTGGACGCTTCATGGCTTTATGGCTATGACACTTAGAATAATATATATATTATTATGATGTATATAAGTGTAAGTGTCTAAGTGATTAAATGGCAGAATCATTGACATATCATCATGATTTATTAATGATTATTGTTAGTGAAGGTTACCTTAGCTCCATGATAAAAGGCCAATTGTCACGTGTTTTGGCTGACCAGAGACGACAGGTTCAGATTGGCTACTGGAGAGACCCGTGGATGTTTCTCTGTGAAATCTTTATGGAGTGAATGATATTAACATTTTTAATAGACATGTAAATATTATTACCTTTATTAATAATAATGCAACCAAGCAGATGCTGAGCTTGGCGATTAGATTATGGGACTCAGTTTTTTAAACTCAAAATAGTAGGCAAAGCACCTGGAACCAAGTGATTCGGGGGAAACTAAGGTAAGGAACAGGTTTCTGGTTCGGGTTTTGTCTTCTTTGTGTTGCGTGGGGGAGGAACAGGGGTCTTGCTCCTTGACTTGCAGGAAGCTGGCACTGAACTTGGGATTCGCCTCACGGTGCACTCCTGGGCTGTTACCCTGCTCGGCCTGCTGCAGACCCAGGGGATTCTGTTAAGTTTGGGGGAGGGAAGCTCCACGGGAGGTCAGGCTCCTTCCAGAGGAGGTGTGGAGCCCTGGGAATTGAAGCAGCGTTTCTGAGCACCGCTGGCAAAGGAGCTGGGGATGGAGGGGTGGAGCAGAGCGGCACCGAGGCCAGGCCTGGAGAGGGGAGACGGGCAGGCAGATAGAAATCACAGCGCCGGCGTGGAGCTGTAATCTAACATGACTCCCCTCTGTCGGCAGAGGGGGGCCCACGGTGTTAACATTCATTATCATGTCAGATTCGATTGACTGTCAGCATTTATTACACTTTCTGCTCTTACGCACCCAATACTGACAAAACCCATTCCCTTGCCCAAGAAAGGCCTCTGCTTTCTAGTCTTCACAGAACAACAGGGCGGTGGAAGGCCATCAGTACCCAGGTAATGAGTGTCGGAGTGAGGCCGCCGGCACCATGCGATCCCAGCAGCAGCAGCGGCGAGGAGGGGACAGGGGACGTGACGTGTGTCTGCCGCAGGATAACAAAGCGCTCGGCTGGGGCTGGGTGTTCAATTAGGTGCAGAGATTCAGCTGATGGGGTCGCTCGCCGTGGGTGTCAGCGTAGAGAGTCACCGCGTGGCTCTACGGTCTCCTAGGAGAACTGGGGACAGCAAAGCAGGAAGGAGAAGCCATTCCCGCCACTACTATAATCCAGTTTCTCGGTGTAGATGCATTTTGCCTAAGTTAATTAATTAACTCAAAAACTATTTATTGAGCATCCCTTATGGGCCAGGCGTTGTGCCAAGCTCCCAGGGATACGGGAAAAGAGAGACGCAATTCTTCAAATGTAACAGTCTCATGCAGACCGGGGACAGATAATCTAACAGCTATTGGACAACGTGCTAAATGTGGTAATGGAGTTTCATTGAGTCCCTCAAATACTTTTTAAAACTACCTGTTTAAGACACTGAGCTAGATGTGGCAAAATGGGAATCAATAAGCAGGCTCGCTGCCCTCTGGGACTCCACAGAGAGTGTGGGGAGCACCGGCAGGGAGGCGTGTGGCCCAGATCCCACCCAAAGGGCAATGAGGACCGGAGCAGTGTTGGCTCAGACTCTTGGCTGGTAACTAGGGACAATCAGGGTTCAGGAAGAGGGACCAGTGTTTGGGAGGCTCAGAGAAAGGAAGGGATTGTCTGGTTGAGAAACTTCAGCAAGTGCTGGGCCTGTAGAGCATTGGGGTGTTTGAATAGAAATAGATGCAGAGTCACCAGTCCCACCCTGCAAAGTGCCATCGCCAGAAAGGATGTGGCCTTGGGGAAGTCACTGTTCCAGGCAACATTTGCTTTTTAGCTCTATGCCCCCTACTTAGGATTCCTTTTCATATCTCCACTCTGCTCCCTCTCTGCCTTGTCTTAAAGTACATTTCAATCAGCATTTTCGTCTGAGTTAGGTATTAGGTGACAATAGCTGATGAGCCCAAGGGGACCAACATTTTAATGATGACTCCTAAACATTGGTCAGACTTCAGACCTTAGGCCCCAGATTGCTAAGTGGGAGGTAAGGGGAAGCAGTAGAATTTTCCAGCACCTCTCAAATTAAGCTACCTGCTCATAGCAGTCATCTGCCTATGGGAGATGAGAACAGAGCAAGTGAACCCTGGGTGCTCGAAATTCCGGTAAATCTGTGATTAGAGAAATCAGCCTGCTAAAGGCCAGAGCTGTGTGCGAGCCTGAATCCTCAGGGACAGCACTCAGGCATAGATTCTTGTTTTATTTTTTGGAGACAGAAAATTCCAGAGAGGTTTTGTTTTTTACATTTATCTTAGTCCTGAAGAACATCATGAGGAGTCTAAAATATCCTTGATGGGGGGCCAGAGACTCAATGTTTTAAATGCCAAAGAAATAGCATTCATATGGAAAGCAGGGCTTTATTTATATTAGGATGATTCAGATTTGCTGGAGCCCTAGGTATGGTTCAACTGAGGTAAAGTTATTTTACCAGTTTCCTGTAAACCTACGGATACATTTGCATCTTTGTTTGTATAAATTAAAATAATCATTTACATACACATTTGCATACTGTAAAAACTCTGTGTACATAAGATTAAATTAATTAGTTGCTCTGATATGTAAGTTGTATCTAACAAGTACAACAATGAAGTATTGTGGGAATGGCTCAGGCTTTGGAGCCTTTCCCTGCACCCACCACTTATTAACTATATGACTTCTTGAGTCTCAGTTTTTCACGTATAAAAATAGGTAAAACAGAATTTACCTTACCTACCTATTGGTTAATGCTCAGGCAGTTGAGTAATAGATACAAAGTACCTAGCACAATGCTTGGCACAAAGAAAGTCTGCAATATAAATTCGTTCTTTTGACAACTCAGGATTGTGGCCCAAAGTGAGAAGAGCATGAAGTCTTTAGCAGGAGCCTCTGTCTTCCGAGGTCTAGTTCTCCAAGGAAGGGGAGGGTTAAAAATAAGCTGGCTCAGCTGGGTGTGGCTCAGCAGTTGAGCATCGACTTAGGATCCAAGCGATCGAGGTTCGATTCCCAGTCAGGGCACATGCCCGGGTCTCAGGCTCAATCCTCAGTAGGGGGCGTGCAGGAGGCAGCCGATCAATGACTCTCTCATCATTGATGTTTCTCTTTCTCTCTCTCTCTCTCCCTTTCTCTCTCTGAAACAATAAAGATCTCTTTTTAAAAAATTAAAAAATGAGCTGGCCTGACTACATGGTTTGACTCCCCCACCATTTTAGGAAACACCGCCATCCTCAGGGTCTCATTCCCCTTTTTAACCAGTGTGGATTCCGTGCTCAGGGATGAAGCTGCAGATGTCAAGAACTCTCCATTTCTTTGCTCCTCTATTACTTCTTCATGCTCACCTGGGAGAGTCCAGTCCTGAGCTTACTTCATGTGAGGACGTGACTGGAGCAGCAGCAAAAGCCTGGAGGAGAGGGCTCATGACCATGGTGTGTTTGGTGGAACCTCTCGGAAGCAGGTGCCAGGATGCAGTGAGAAGTGGGTGGGGGCAGGAGGAACCCTCCCAAAGGTAAGGCTGAGGCGGGAGCGGGGCAGTCAAGGAGAATATTCAGAGTATGAGGCAACTCTGACACTTGTGGGGGGAGTAAGGAGAACCTTGGGTTGTGCTGCAATTGTGAGAAAGTCTTGGCCAGCCCAGCGAGGAGCACGGAGCAGAGGCTGCCAATAGAGCAGTTCCATGAGGGGACTTTTTCTGTGCTCAGTTATGGGCTCGGAGCTGCCAAGAAGAGCATGGCTTTGACTCAAGTGCCTGTCAGATCCCACTGCACAGGGAGGCTGTTAGCTAACTGCCCTCCCCCAGCTGACTCACGTTCTCTCTTGAAAGGGGGTCTGAGTTATAATCCTCCATGGCTATTGCACAGAAATACTGGGGTTCCTTTAAGTTGAGACAAAAAATATCAAACGGATCTTTAGCACTGCTGGCCAATCCTGCAATTGCCTTGCTCAATTAATTCTTCACCATCTGAGATGACTACTGCGTATCTTCAGTTCTCGCCTGAAGTTCTGAAACTCCCTCTTCTACCCTCAGATAATGTCATACTTTATTTCACCAAGACAATAGCAGCACTCAGAAATAATCCACCACCCTAACCCTGTTGTGATTCCTGCATCTGTATCCACACACTCTGCCTTCTTTCCCATAGGAGTCGATGAGCCTGTGCCTGCTGCCAGAACTCGACTGTGCTGGAACCCTGATCTTGGACTTCCAGCCTCCAGAACTGTGCGAAATAAATTCCTGTTGTTTATAAGCCACCTAGTTTGTGGTATTTTTGTTATAACAGCCCAAGCTGACTAAGATAAACAGCAACCACTTTCATTATGTCTCCTGATTTTGTGGGTCAGGAATCCAGGCAAGGTTGAGCTCGGTGAGTCGTCCTTTCTACATGACGTTGACCGGCATCACTTAGTAGGATTCAGCTTGAAGCTGTTCTGGTCCAGGGGGGTCAAGATGACTTTACCCTGAGGCTTGGCACCTTGGCAAGGAAGACTGAAAGGTTAAACTCCACTGGCACTGGTGGGGTCCTTTTCCTCACCACGTAGTCCAGGACATCTCTATATTGCTTCTTTAGCAAGACTACATGGTAGCTAAGGGCTCCTAGAAACAAAATAAAAACTGGCAACTGTCCTAAAGCCTAGGTCCCGAGCTGGCTCCAGCGTCACTTCTGCCATAGCCCATTGGGCAAAGCCCTCACCAGCCAGCCCAGATCCAATGGGAGGAAAAACACACCTCTCTTCCCAGTGGGAGGGGAAACAAAGAATTTGTGGCCACTCCGAACCCACTATGCTAAAAATGCAATTAAGATTCTTTCAATGCCCTGCATGAAGGGTCACTGCTCACCACTCTCACTTCATTTCTTCTGCTAATTTTATTCCAGTCATTATAGCTTCCTTGCTCTTTTTTGACTATTTTCCTGATTCAAGACATTGTACATGCCTGATAATCCCCCAAACACATTCTCGCCTGTCTCTCCCTCTTTATTCAAGCATCTGCTCGAAGGCTATTACTTAGAGATGCTCCCTCTCACCTGGCCTGACCTCTCGCTTCCTGTAAACCACACGATGGCTCTTCATAGCCCTAGTCACCCCCTGACCTTGTGTAACCTAGGTAGCCTCCTATGGTTTCATTACTCTTCATCTTTCCACTGCAATAAAATCTTTTTTGATTTTTAATTTTTATATATATATATTTCCTCACCATTGAATCTCCAGCTCCTAGAAGAGTGAAGGACATTTAGAAAGGGCTCAGAAAATGTTAAATATTGAGGAAATCAAGTAACTCCTCTGTCTTCAAGGGGCTTAGCCGTCGTATGTGGAGACCAGGTAGCAATATAGTTTCTTGTATTCTCCCAGGCATCTTGTAGAAAGGGCTCGACTTGACTTGCATTTATTTGCTATAATTGCATGTGGGGATCAAGGGAAAGGAAAGTCCCAAATGTGGTGATAGAAAAGAGTCTCCAGAGGGCTTCCTTCCAATCACTGAAGCTGGCAGACCCCAATGCTTTCTGTTTGGCCTAAGTATATCGGTAGAGTCGAAGCATATGGAGAGGGGGAGAGTTCTGGGTGTGCAAATGCTCTTGTCTTGCAGTGGTGGTGTGTGGGTTGAGGTAGAGTGTTCAGTTAGAGCGAACACTTCTTATTGAGAATTCTATGATAAAAACGAGTTTGAAATACCGTGGCTCTGCCAGCAGATCGTTCTATTCTTAAATTCCCAGCACAGAGCCTAATGCCTGTCACACAATAGACACTCAATAAAATTAGCAAAATAATACATTCTACTGGGGATTGCACATGTGGCTCCTGTTGAAGTCAAATGTGAGACCGATGCTACAGATGACAATCATGACCAACTTTGGTTAGTGCTGTCGCTGAGTGGCGAAGTGTTAAGGAGTTTTCTGGAGAAGTCTTAATGCCCCTCCTGCCAATATCTCTCTAAGACAGCTAAGGCTGCTGTGATTGAAAACAAAAGAGACCCAGTAGGAACCAGCTAAAGCAAAGTGGCCAGCGTGATGCAAGTACCTTGGGGTGTCTTATGGAATTCACAGAGTCTGAGCACCAAGGCAGATCTGAGGAGGCCAAGAGGCAGCTGTGTCTCTGGTGGAAGCATAGCTGGTGCTGGAAATGCTGGCAGGGGCCCCTCCGTCCTACACATCAGTTCTTTCCTGCTGCGTGTTGGCATCGTCTCATGCTGGATATCAGTTCCTACATATGGCAGAAAACGCGACCACCTGTAACATTCAAGATTTATCGCTTTGATGGAATGAAGGAGGCCTGCATGAGTCTCTCATAAACTCAACTTCAGTACTTGAGGAGAAGGGAACTGTTGGTCCAGCTGGCTGTAGGTGTAGCATCCTGAACAAATCAACTGTGGTTGGAAGGTGGACTTGGATATGAAACACAGTAGCTCACATGGTACTAGAAAATTGGGAGATGGGAAGATGGTTCTCAGAGAAGTTCAGTTGCATAACTGTTGGCCTCATCCACCTTCTAGGTGAAGCTAATCCACATATAATCCCTCTGAAAGACAGTAGTTGTGTTTTTCTCCATGTGGCCACACTTTCTATCTACTGATGACTGGGCCTTTGCCCAAGGGCAACACATCCATGTTTTTCATAACATAGTGAAGGATATACTGTGTTTGATTAGATTATTTTCTAGGCAACTCGAAGTTGATGAGCTTGGAGACTGAAGGAGTTAGCAGTGGGGGCAGAAGCTGAAAGGGTGCATTGGGAGATGACACAGGTGAGCTCAGCAGGATTGCTGAAGCCACATGCTGCTCAGTTACAAGGGAGCAAAGCCATGTGTAAGCAAAGGAAGGTGCTCAGTGGCGTGAGACTGGAGCTGGAGCACAGGCAGAAGCTCATTGCCACCAGAGGTGGAGGTGGGGTGGGGTGAGAGATGTGATTCTCGGAGAAGGGCCAACAGCTGGTTCCCAGAGCTCCCTGGATGCCTCCTGACATTCCAGCCTCAGTCTCTGTGTCCCCATAATGTTAGAGTGAGCTCTTTTATAGAGTAAGCTTGGCTTCTGTTTCTTGAACCAAAGAACTTTGAAGGAAAAGTTCATCCTTGTGGTTTTCCGTCCCCATGCCACTGGTGGTGTCCACTGCCCCCCAGCTCAGGCCAGTTCTGGAGAACAGATTAGGAATTCAAGGGACTGGGTGTTTATGGTGAAAGCTAAGAAGATGAGGAGGATTTCCCCCCATTTCACAGATGAGGCACCTATATAACTATAAGAGATATAGTTAGATATTTGGCTAGAGGTTAGACAGCGGGGGAAGGATCCCAAACCAGGTATTTTGACTCCAACTCTATTGACTTTTCCATCACAGTGACCTCACTTTCGGTTACTTGCACTAAAACTGTTAAGGTCCTAGGACTCTAACAGATCTAATAAAAACATTTATAAGAAAACTCTAGGAAAAAAAGTGCACTTTTGCTTAGGCAGCAATAAAAGCAGCATCCTGTGTTATGAAGTTTAAATTTACCTGTTATGTGCCAAACACACACACACACACACCAAGTGGAGGAAAACTATACAGCTCTACATTAAATCATTATTGCCATCTGAAAATATGTTTTGATTAAGATAAATATTTTCCCACAGTGATTGACTAACTTTAATTAATACTATTGAGAATACTATTTAAAAAAATTATCTTAACTAAATTTTACTATTTAATTTAAATTTAACAATAACTGCTTAATCAACACCTGTAGTGGGTTGGATGCTGTCCCTGTCCCCCCCCCCCCCGAAAAAAATATGTCTATGCCCTCATTTCCAGAATCTGTGAATGTGACCTTATTTGGAAAAAGTGCCTTTGCATATCCAGCCGGGCGTGGCTCAACAGTTGAGCGTTGACCTAGGATCCAGGCAATCAGGGTTGGATTCCTGGTCAGGGCACATGCCCTGGTTGCGGGCTCGATCCCCAGTCAGGGGCATGCAGGAGGCAGCCGATCAATGACTCTCTCATCATTGATGTTTTTCTCTCTTTCTCCCTCCCTTCTTCTCTCTGAAATCAATAAAGATATATTAAAAAAAAAAAAAAAAAAAACAGTGTCTTTGCAGATGTAATTAAGTTGAAGACTCTGAGATGAGATGATTTGGGTGGACCCTAAACCCAATAGCAGGTGTCCTGATAAGAGGCAGAGGAGGAGAGGACATGGGCGCAGAGCAGGGGGCATGTGGAGGAGGCAGGAACTGGGGCTACGCAGCCAAAGGCCAAGGAACACCCAGAGATCTCGGAAGCTGGGAGCCTCAGGGAAGGGCTCTCCCCCAGTCTTCCGATGGAGCCAGGGCCTGCTGACACCTTGATTTTGAACTTCTGGCCTTCAGAACTGTGGAAGACTGCACGTTTGTTGTTTTAAGTGACATAGTTTGTGCTAACTTGTGACGGCAGCCCCAGTACTAGTGCACTGCCCTTCCTTTTCCTGTCAAGAAAATCTTCAGTTTCCTTCACCTCTTCTTCCTCAGGGCAGCTCGCAATATTTGCTTTATGATTTGGTCATGATTTTATAAGCACGTATTAAGTATTTACTGTGTTTCAAGCGTTATGTCAAGTGCTTTACAGGATTTTCTTCTTTAAACTTCACTGTGCGCTTGTAAACTTTCAACATTATTGCCCTCCTTTTATGTGCGGGAAAACCTTAAAGCTGGAAAGTGGAATGATCAGGACTTGAACCCAGGCCCTCTGAGTCAAGAGCCCACAGTTGAATCCTCCAGGCTCTAGTTTTGAAGCCGAAGGCCTGCTCTGGCTGCTTTAAGGCTTTAGAGACTTAGGCATTTCAGAAACTTCTGCATCTTTGGTTAGTTCCTTACTTGGCTGAACTGTCTGTACAGGACGTCCCCTGTCACCGGTCCCTTGCATCCAGGTAGCTCCCTTGCTGAAAAACAAAAACAAAAACAAACAAACAAAAACAACCGCTGCTCTCCTCCATGCACCTTCTCGCAGCATTTCAGCTGCTTAAGCTCACTTCTGTGGCCCATGCCTTTATTCTAAAACTACACGAGAGGGAAATGTGGAGATGGCTCCAGCGTGACACGCCCTGACCACGTTTCTTCAGTTACGCTGAAGTTACACTACAGCAACCAGTCTTCTGAGCTCCTGTGAAGTTTCTCCTCTTGACGGACAGGCTGAATTGTTATTATTTTTTGAGGCATTTCTAGAAGTCACCCTTTAGATTCTCTAGTGAGGGGCTTCTGGCACCTGTGTTAAAGGGTTAGGGCGAGGCTTGCTCTCTCTCTTAAATTTACTGAACATTTAAAATGGTATCTGAGTCAGGGAAGCATTTGTCAAACATGCTTACCCAGCAGCTCTCTTACACCAAACACGCTCCTTAGGATGAGTCTTTAACTGATTGTTCTCTTGGCATAAACCATTATTTTTCATCCCAAGCAGATAGGAAACTGAACAAAGCAATTCAATGTTACCAGCCCTTCCCTGGGACTCTACCAGATTTGTTAATATAGTTGTGCTATCTGAGCCTCCCCGCCTATCCATGTCCTTAATAGTCCCCTTTCTACCGATACTCTTACAAGTGATATAAAGGATATTTGAAGACAACCTAACAACCTCCTGAAACATTGAGGGAGCAGGAGAGGAATATGGGCATCGTGACCAAACATCACCCCCCACCCCATCGCACACACGCGTGCACACGCATGCATACACGTGCACGCACTCACAGCAGAACTCTCTTTTCTAAAGAAGTGCATATCTAGTCAGGATTATTTATGTAAATGCTTTAAAGAATGGGCCTAGAGATATTTTTTTCTCAGTAGCCTTTTGAGGTTTCTGTCTTTTCCATCTGTTTTCATCTAAGCAGAGCTTTAATGTCTCTTAACTGCATAGTCTGACGTGTCACCCCGGATGCCAGTCACCAGATAAATACCGCAGAGAGCTGGCAGAGATCTTTATGGGGAATCGAATACAGAGTTGCTTCCCCACTGGTACATGTGCTCCATATATTTGGGACCTGAAGCTGACAGGAGAAATAATAAACCAACTTTGTAAAGTAATAGATTCCCAATAGTTTAAGGCATTGAGGAAATCCTGACAACCCTCTTTATTATGATGTATAGATCGCATTCATACAGCAGCAAACATTTATTTTGTTTCTACCAGGTTCTAGGCACTCTGCTAGGCATTGGGGATCCCACCGTGATTAAAATATGGGCTCTGCTTGAGATTTTGAGAGCCCTGAGAGGCAGGCACGGATATAAATGAGATGAAACAAAACAATGCAATGATTTAAATGGAGCATCGTGGGAGCAGAGAGGAGAGAGCAACTGACATTTTCCAAGAGTAAAGCCAGCGAGATCTTCGGAGCACAGCCACGCTGGGTGACTTCCTAAGAACAAAGAGTTAACTGAGGTAGATTCAGAGCTGAAAATAGCATTTATCCTACCTGAAAAAATAGGACTGTAAGTGGGTGACAAATTGCTCCATGTTTATTTCTTCCTTAAGAAATGGAAATATTACAAGTCACTGTGAACAATTTCTCCTGCTTCCCAAGGTCTGACCCTATCTCATGTGGGAGAGGAAAGTAATGAAAAGTAGCTGTGATAGCTGCCTTCCAATGTTTGAGGTGCTGTCGTGTAGAGAAGAAATAACACTTGCTCAGAGACCCTACAGAGGGTCATGGGTGGGACCCAAAGGCGACAGTTACAAGGAAGGAGGTTTTAACTTCTTGTGAGAAGGAGAGCTCTCTCGTGGAACTGGCTGCCTTGTGAGGCAGTGAGCTCCCCATCGCCAGAAGGATTCAACCAGAGCTAGGAGGAAGAGCCACGCTCAGGTTTCTTCCAAGCCAATGCTTTGATCATTGGATGCATGGATTTGTGCCTGGTTGGGGTGGAAAGAGGTTTTTGGGGAAAGGGTGAGGCGAGAAGGCACAGAGGAGGTGTTCGGTACAAAGGGTTCTCAGCTCTTTCTCAAGATGTCCAAGTGGAGTAATTCGGCCTTATTATTCACTCACACTTCACATGCTGCGGAGGAGGCCTCTGGAACTCAGCGAGGACAGCATCTGCCTTGCATCAGGCAGGGGCACGGGGGTTCAGCCGGGATGGAGGGGCTCACAGGCTCTCAGGAGAGAGGAAAGGGGCGCAGCGCTTACTCAGGGACCCGACCGTGCAGCCCCTGCCCGCCAAGGCGAATAAATCCCTCCAGTGTCAGAGACATAAGACGCTGTCAAGCTGCCCGTGAGACAATGCGATCATAAAGTCTCAGAGCTGAAAGCCCCCAGTCACCTTGGTAAGAAAATAATCCTGTCTCAAGTGAGGCTTTGTAGTTTAATGGAGCTGCTCCCATCCAGTAAATGAAGTCTGGAGCCTCGCTGCGGTGTTGCTGCCGGGGGGGGGGGGGGGGGGGGGAGGCTGCAAAACTGAGAGAGGAGGAGTCTTGCCACCTCTCTGACCCCCGGTCCTCCCAGGCTGACCCCAGTCTGCTTTTATAGCCTCAGTTCCCTTAACTGTCCTCTGCAAAACGCACGTATCAGCCCACTGTGGACTCGCCTGCCCGGGAAGGCCGTGGAGAAGAGTTCGAGCCAGGGAAGCTGCTCCGGTGGGCAGGGGGTGGCCTGGCTCTTAAAGGTGGGTTTGGCCACATAGGCAGGAACAAAGTTAAAACGAAGGCCAGGCTGGACTTGGTTAGAGGGCCAGAGATGGGCCCAATGGTCATAAATGCACCTGTCAGGTGACTAGGGGCAGGAGCCCAGCAGAAATGCCCCTTCTTGGCAGTGAGACCCTGGCCAGGTCACGGGGGGGATGGAGAATGGAACGGGATCAGGATGGTGATTAGTCTGAGGCCAGGAAAGGAGTCAGGCAGGAGATGGGGTGTCAGCCAGCCCAGGGTCCCCCATGCAGACAGAGGAGTTTCCCTGAAAGGGGCTTGCAGCGAAAGCCGTTTTGGTGTGGGGTCAAGCGGGCGAGGGTTGTCTCACGGAGACAGCAGTCTGCGCAGAAGTGGAGGGCGCCTCTGGTCCTGTTGTGCTCTGTGCCAGAATCTTGACTCCAATCCATCGGGAAGGATCTGACCTCAAGGACCTGGCAGTTATATATAACAATGGCTGGAGAGATACTCGCGCGTGGAGCTTTGTGAAGGTGACAAAGGGATTTAAGTGTGACAGGACTCACAACATGTACTGAGAACTGTTTACAGTTCATTTTCCACTGCGGTGTAGAGCAACCGAAGCGCAGGCTTCCAGCCTCTTTTCAGTGAGGAAGTGATGATCAGCCTCACTGTGGGTAACCCATCTTGTCCTGATCAGTCCAGATCCCCCTGAGTGTCGCCCACATTGCTCTTAGCTCACAGTGTCTGTGCTGGTATCAGTGTCCCTTGTAAAGGAGCTTATTTGCTGATGTGCCTCTTTTCAAAGGACAGTTTTGAAGACCTGAATCATTTTTATTAGCTGAATTCTATGGAAAGCCATACTTCCTCCTAATGTTCCTCACAGAGCTGGTTGTGCTGACATATCTTTGAGGTGTAGTCAGCCTGTGCACCCTGTGACTTTTATCTGGGGTGGATGAGGCTAGGTGGGTAGACAGGAACCACATCAGAAAAGGTCTGGTTATACGTGTTGAAGGCCTAGCCTTGAGCTTTATATGTGGGCAGTGTGTGTGTGTGATTAAAAGGCTATTAAGCAGGGCAATAGATGAGTCTGAAGGTAGAACATTGAGAGAGGATGGCAGAGAAACTAAATCCTGGGGACCTCTGGGCTTATTGTCTGATTTATCTCTCTTGAGGCTGGACCCTTTCATACGCCCTCCAACAGGCAGAGTGTCCCAGGCAGAGTGGGAAGCTGGCAGTGAAATGCTCATTGTTCCTACAGTACATGGACATAAGGACATTTTTGAATACTTATATTTGGAGATGCATGTAGAAATTAATGAAAAAAAGATAGATTTTGAAGATGTAGTGACACTTGATGAAAATGGAGTTCACTTTATTTTCAGAAGGTTAGATTAGAAAAAAGTACTAGAGAATCAAATTTGTTTTTTATTTGTTGGGGAACTGATGCTTTTTGACTTGAATCCAGTATAACTCTTGGGCTTTCTGAAGCCTGTGAGACTTCATATTTCTAGGAAGTTTGTCAATGGCTGGCCCACCTCCATAGAGGAGGTGACCTTCAGACAAAACTCAGGTCTTCTGTTGTGTGAAGGTCCAGATGACCTTATGAGGGATCCTCCTGGTGGTGGGTGGAATAACACTGGAAGGTTCTTCAAGGCCATTAGTCCTTCTGTCTGTCAGCCTAGAATAAAAATATAGGATTGGTGACTGAGGTTGCAAGTGAAGACAAAGTTCTGTCAAAACTGGAACACAAGCGGGGCCTCTGCAGGGGTGATGGGGTACATTAGCTTATAAGGAGGAATGCTTCCCGGATGGATAAGCAGAGCCCCTTGGTTAGGAGAAAGCAGGGCATTTTATGGGTGTTCCAATGACTATAAAACTGTTTATTGCTAACCCTGATATGGGTGGCATCAGTGATAAAACACACCAACCAGGAAACAGGGTCAGTTAGGTTTGGCAATGACTGGAGGAGATTTTCTGATTTCCCAGTTCCTCCTTTGGCACAAACAGAGCTTTCCCAGATATCTGGATACTTTGGTATCTTCTTGATAAATAATCTCCAAATTTCTGTCGCTAAAACCTAAAGGGTGAGTTGGAGCTAAAGAGACAAGGGATGGTGGTGATAATATGTGAACTCTAATCCTTTCAACAGCCCAAGAGCAAGGAAACCACCTTGTTTTCAGCATGTCGAAGGTATGACGTGGCAGAGGAAGGGGAATCATCAGAAAAAGGTCCGTGAAAATCCTTGTAGGTCATTTAAAAGGATTTAGGCAAAGAAGACCTTTAATAAAGTTTAAATTAGAGAATAAAGTGACATGTTCATAGTTGGTGTTCAGCAGGTAATGATGATATGAAAGGTTTGAGGTAGGGAGACTTGTTTAAATGACGGCAGGATGGTGCAGACAAGAGATAATGAATATCTGAGCCCAGGCCTTGGCTTGAAGGCATGAAGTGAATGAGAAAAATAAAAAAAAATAAAAAGTACAATTGTTCTGACTTAGTGATTGTGTTAGTCAGGATCTTCTAGAGAATCAGAACCAACAGGATTTATCTTCTATATATCTATCTGTATGAGATTTGTTATGGAACTTAGGCAATTGATTATGGAGGGAGAAAATCTCATGGTCTGCCATCTACAAGCTGGAAAACCAAGAAAGCCAGTGATGTGATTCGGCCTGAGTCTGAAGGTTGAGGATCTATGGCCCAGGGTGTAAGTCCCAGGCTGAGTCTGAAAGCCTGAGAACAAGGAGCACCTACATCCAATGTCTGAGGGCAAACAAGGTGAATGTCTCAGCTCAAGAGAATTAACTCTTCCTCTGTTCTATTTGGGCCTCACTGGATTGGGTGATGCCAGCCCACACTGGTGGGGACAATCTGCTCTACTCAGTCTGCTGATTCAAATGCTAAGTCTTTTGCAGACACACTGTCACAGACACACCCATAAATAATGCTTACGGCTATCTGGGCATCCCCCAGCCTAGTAAAGATGACATAAAATTAACCATCACACTGATGAGTTAATATAAAAAGTGACTTAGAGGGAGGAGACAAAGGTGACTGTCAGGTTTCTGGCTTGGATGGTGGGTCCGTCAAAGTAGATGGTGGAATAATCAATTATGACAAGAAAATTAGGCAGAGGAGAAGGTTTTAGGAATGGAGGTCACCCATTTTTAGATATGCTAAGTATGAGGTATTGAGAGACAAGCAAGAAAAATTATCTCTCTGAAGCTCTGGTAAGAAGTCAAGGCTGGGAATTTGGATTTAGGAGACATTAACTTATGGGCAGCAATTAAGATAATGAGAGTGGATGTGCTGGCTTAGGGAAAGCCATAAGCACACATGAGATAGAACACATTGGGCCTATGGGGATCAGGTGTTCTGGGCCTGGGAGATTCCTTCCTTCCTATTTTGACAGCTCAGCAAGATGCCAACTAGGCAGCCCTGAGTTAGCTCAGTGGAGCAGGCTGAATTCCAGAGCCTTTCCCTCTTTCTAATAATGCCATTTCTTTGAAAAGGAAGTTCCTGCTGTTAAATTGTTGACTAGATGTTTCCTGCCCCTTTCAACTCGCCTATATATGCAAAGAGTAGGATCAATTTTTACAAAGTGACAGGGTCTCTTTTAGAGCCCTTTCCACAGTGCAGCAGCCATGTCCAGCCTAGACAGAGCTCTGTGGCTAAGTCTCAAGACTGAATTTTCTCTGCCACTCCTCTCCCATAGGTTTTTCCCCAAATATTTCTGTTTTACATTTTCAATGCCTAACACTGGTGGTGGTGGTCGTGGTTGTATCTGTGCCTCTCTCCATCGCATCTGACCTTACCTGACTTGAGGGAAGTAGACCTGGGTCAATGAAATGACCTGAAAGCAAGGTTCTCGATAATATATATACCTAGCACTCTCACTGGAAGTGCGAGAAAGATTGGGTGCATGTAATTTATTCCAATCAGAAGTCAGTGCAGGATTTTATACATGAGAATGACATGGCTTTCAATTTTCTTTTGGAGTATTGGCATGAAATTCCATAATAAAAATAAAAACCAGACCCTTTAAGATGATCCTTGAAAGGAGAATCTCATGGTAGAGAAAGGGTCCTGGACTCAGGACTCTGGTTCTTCCTCTAGAAATGCCTTTGTGTAAGATTCTTTCTAACTTCGATTCCAATTCAGCATGATGGGGACATTTTTACTCTAAGACCCTTCCTTTATACCCCTTCAATATGCCCCTTTAGTGAAGCCCAATGTTTTCACTCATTATTTCAAAACTTTATAAATACTTTGTTACTCAAATGAGACTTTACTAAAATTAAGGAAGTGCTTTAAATGACAAATATTTTATAACAGATGAGTATTGAGTCTTTACTCCATGCAGGGGATTATCTAGAGTGTATTACATGTGAAAACTTATTTGATCTTCACAGCAACCCCTGAGGTAAGTCCTGTGATTATTCCCACTTAAAGATAATGGAGGGCCCGGCCAGTGTGGTTCATCATGGATCCAGTAGATGGCGGTTCCATTCCCGGTCAGGGCACATGCCTGGGTTGTGGGCTCCATCCCCAGTAGGGGGCGTGCAGGAGGCAGCCAATCAATGACTCATCATTGATTTTTCTCTCTCTCTCTCCCTCTTCCTTCCTTTCTCCGAAATCAATAAAGACATATATTAAAAAAAAAAAAGATAATTAAGGAAGGTAGACAGTTGATAACTTCCCAAGACTACTCAGCTGATTGGTGGTGGAGTCCGGATATGACTCAGAACATGGCTCTTCCTGCAAATGCTCTGATCCATCACCTCTTCATAGTAAACAGAAAATGACACATATCTGAGGAAGCCTGCAGTCTGTGGCCTGCCCTCTCCGGTTCAGAGTCCTCTCCACAAGTAGTTCGTGGCATGTAGGGAGCAATTTCTCCCTTTTTGCTCCTAGACTAGTCCCTTGTTCCAGACATCAGTTCAGCACCCAGTGTCTAGGGGTCCACACCTGAGCCTCTACCACTAAAAACCCAGGCCTTAGGGATCTAAGACCAAAGAGGGAGATAAAAGGAGTCCTCTCTTGTCTAAACCCTGCTTTCAATAGTCTGGAGCTCTGGCTGAGGCATCTGCTCTCCCTGGGAGATTTCCAACAGGAACTCTGTTCTTTTTCTGTCTTGGCCCTACCTCCACTAGGGAGCAGGTCTCAGCTGTGTTTCATCAACAGAGAAGACCCTAAATACACACAGGAACTGCCCGCTTGTACCACTGTTGTGTAGGTTGCTGTGTGGGGTGGTTGGCAACATTCCTCTAGACAGAGCTCAGCTCTCTCCCTCTGTCTGTCTTTATTTTTGTCTCTGTCTCTGCTTCCCATTGCGACCTGCCCCTGATTTAATTAATTATGGGCTTGCTACAGTCCCCTCTGACTACTCTGTAGATGAGCTGGGACAGTGACTTGCCCTTTGTTCCTGTAGCACCTCTCACTTGCATGTGGTGGGTTTCATACGAATACACATTCGTTGGATGAATGAATAAACTTATTGGAGTTCAATCCTATTTTTTTACACCCAGTCTCCTGCCTGCTCTCAAAAGACCTTCTGAATTTTTTGAATTTGTTGAATATTTTAAAAAACAGATCACGCAATTCAGTGGTAACTTAATATATTCCTCCAGAATCTTCTATTAATTAACTTAGTGATTTAACAACACAGGACTTTGTCATTTTATAGTGCCTTGCTAATACTTCATTTTCATTCTCATCTTATTTCCCCACCCCTTAATCTGAGATAATTTTTACTATCTCCCATGCAGCACTTTTTATCCCTCACAATCAATATTAATTTCGTTCTCAGATCGTATTTTGAGAAGGAGCTGTTCTCTTGGCTCAGGTTTGGAGATCGGGAGGAAGTTTGTAGAATCTGTGTCTTCAAAGGAAATTTCTTATTAAGATTGTTATCTGGCAGGCTGGCAAGATGATTTCCATCTGGCTGGTGCAGAACTCACACACCCACGTGTCGCTGTTCAAGGTGACCGGGTCACGCCTCAAGGTCGGCTGCCACAGCGTGGGCCACGTGGGCA
The DNA here is from genome assembly GCF_054644295.1 of Miniopterus natalensis. Classification (NCBI taxonomy): domain Eukaryota; kingdom Metazoa; phylum Chordata; class Mammalia; order Chiroptera; family Miniopteridae; genus Miniopterus; species Miniopterus natalensis. Next base: position 7,288,574 of record NC_142100.1, on the reverse strand, counting down.
CGGCAGGGGGAGGGACGGGATCCAGCAAGCAGGTGGTGCTCGCCCGTCGCCCGCCTCTCTGTGCAGCTGGCACGGCGGCCTTGGCGTGGGAAGGCTGGAGCCCGCCTCTCCAAGCCCTCGCAGGCATTGACACCGCGGGAAAGAAGGTTCTAGGACTGAAGCCATCAGTGGGAGCAGGCCAGAAGGAAAAAAGGTGGCGAGCGCCGGTGGGCAGATATCAAAAAGTAACTTTGAGGAGACTTGAGACGACCTGAGAGCACATCTCTGGATATTGCTGGGGAATTTTTGCTCTATGTTCCAGGTACTTTGTTAATTCAAGGCATTTCATTTGTCATACAACTTAAAAGGGTGTTGGTAGGATTTTTTCCTTTTTAAGTAAGATGAATAATAGGATTTATTTATTAATCACTTAAAAAGCCAAGAGGTTGCTATACAATTGCAGAATGGGAGCAAAGTAAGAAATCATTTCTGCTCTTTCCGGAATCAGCATTCTGAAAATTCAGAATGAGCCTTTGTTTTCTTGGCTTGTTTTTTTTGTCGGGGGAATGTTATCAGCTGAGTAATTATGCAGAAGAGCACATGGGGAAATGCAGACGATGGAGGTAGCTCTTTATGGAAAGGGAAGTAAAGAACATCATGGCTTATTCTCAAAGGAGGCCTCTGATTCCTAAATACACCCATGCGATGAGGGAAGGAGGCAGAGAGACATCAGAGGATGGGAATGAACCCTCTGTCTATTTTCTTTATATTTACACTTTAGTCTGTTTTGTTTACCTCATCTCTGTGTTAAACAGCTAAATGAAACCATTCTAGCTTCCTTCCTCTCTCCCCTTTCCCTGGCCATTTCTCTTCTGCTCCCTCGCCCCCCTTCTCTTCCTCCTGCTCCACAGTTTCTCTGACTTTCTCTCTAAGATACCTCCCAGAACACATGCTAAGTTTAAAAAATTACCGTTATCTTCTTTAGGTGTTTCTTTGGGGTGGGCTTACGCACTCGAACGCTCCTACTCAGAGCAGTAGGTACCCAGCACACATACTTTAATGGCTTCTTAGCTGTTAAGGCCCTGTTATGGTATATTTTGCATTTTCATTTTCATGACTTCCTTTAATATTCAAAAGCACCTGGAAGGAGGTAAGAAAGTATCTTCCCAGTTTTGTAGATGGGAAAACCAAACAAGGACAATTCCAGTGCTCGGCTGCCTTGACTAGTAAGACAGGCGTCAGAATCAAAGCTCTTTTGTTTATTTATTTTTTTATTGCAAGCCCACTGCTCTTCCTCCCTCTCTAGCTCTAGCTTCTCTGCATCGCTGTGGTCCTCTCCCAACTTCCCACGTGTTCGCTTTTGCGATTCTGCATTGTGTTCTTCAAGTAGAAGCTTGAGGGGTCCTTTCATGGTGCAGACCTGGTCTTGCCCTGTCACTCATGCCACGAATGGCTCCACTGAGCTCCTGGGAGGAAGGCTAATGGGCTTCACATGCACACGGGTCCGTGCTTGGCCCCCCCTGTCTCTGGGCTTCACCCTCCTGGCACACTGCTCTCCTCCAGCCACTTGCTTTGCTCAGCTTCTCGCACCACAGCCTCCTGTTCCCTCACATGGGAGAAGCTGCTCCTCCTGTTCCCCCTTCAGATTTTGGCTCAAGCATTTATTCTTTGAGTAAGTAATCCTCTCAGCCTACCTTTCCTGCACCCTGTCCCCCCAGGTCAGATCCCTCTCTTCTATCATGTCAGGGCACTGTAGAAATGTTATACTTATGTGTATAAATGCTGCATATACTTTACAAATATATGATTAGTACTCATCTCCTCCAATAGATTTTAAGCTCCATGAGGCCAGAGTCTATGTCTTTATTAGCTCAAAATTATAATCAACAGGTGCACAAAACCACTTTTTGAACCATGCCAGTGATATGATGATTTTATTAACAAGAAAATATGATTTTACCATGTGGCTTATCCTGGGAGGGTGTGACTTTGGGGCCTGGCCAACATAACAATTTCTTTGGGTAAAACGCAGTGGTTAAATATAGACAGTTCAAGATACCCTTGAGAGCTAACAGAAACTATTAGAGAAGGTAGCAGTACACAGTTCCCCAAAAGTAGCCAAATGCCATGTCTTCGGAGAAGTCTTTCGGATCAACTCAGGTCCACTTGGATGTTTCTAGCTCTTTTTCCCTGAATACCTAATACAGTCCTAAATGTTTAAATACCTGTATCCCTCAACTTACCTCCACCTCTCTCATGGCAAGGATCATCTATTTCTATCTGAGGGTGCACCTCTTCACATGATTTCTAGAATGGCAGGAATTTCATATTTGTGGAATGGATGGTTTTGCACTTCCTAAGGAAGGCCAAATCACACCCACCTGCAGGTTAGTGACTTAGACAACTCACTTGTGTTTCCTATCTCCCACCATGGAGTAGAGATAATATCTTCTTCTCTGGGTTGTCACCTGGCTTTCAGGCAGGTCCGCAGCTCACCAGCCTGTGCAGGTCCCCAGCCTTCCCCCCATCCCCAGAAGCCCCTGAGCCCTGGCCCAGCAAAGACCGTTTTGTCTCTGCCTTAATTAGAATTTAGTCTTTGACAGCTAGTTCTTCGATTTTTGGGATGCAGAATCAGACAAATGCATAAAGAGAGCCACGCCTACAGCAGTGGGAGGTAGCAGAGAAAGGAGTAGGAGACCAGGGCCTTGTGGCAGGAGCCCCTAGGCATCTGGGGACAGTAAGGGCTGTTCAGAGACAAAGGACAGAAGTGGAGTTGAGAGTCAATGTGTTATGATTGCTGGTTTGTTTTAAGGAAATATTGCTGTTTTACGACTTGGATTTTCTTTATATAATTTTATTTATTTATTTATTATTTATTTATTTTTAAAATATATCTTTATTGATTTCAGAGAGAGGAAAGGAGAGGGAGAGAGAGAGACAGAAACAGCACTGATGAGAGTCACTGATCAGCTGTCTCCCGCAGGCCCCTGTTGGAGATCGGGCTTGCACCTCGGGCATGTGCCCTGACCGGGAATCAAACCCCGATCGCCTGGATCCTAGGTCTACGCTCAACCACTGAGCCACGCCCGGCTGGACTCTTTATATAATTTAAGAGACTTAAAATGGCAGTTTCTTTACAACTTAGTTCTGACTTTCGGACTGTGGTCCTTTGAATGAAGCAGCGCAGCAGGATGGGCCGCAGGGAGGCCCAGCTCCCAGCCAGCGTTTGCCTAGATGGTGTATGAAGAACCCTGGACTCAGCCCGCAACCTAAGGGGCGCTCCGTGAACGACTTTCATTCTTCCTATATCCTCTGGTCTGACTGACTGGGAGGTCAGATAGACACAGTGGAAAGGCAGATGGGGGAAGTAATTGATGTAGGTCACCCCGGAGCCCTCTTTGCTTCAATTATTTGAGTGTTTCTAGGAGAAATGCGTTTGAAGCTCAAAGTATTCAGATAATTGATCCGCGTCTCCACCTCGCTTGCCCTCAAGTCGGAAAGCAGTTGCCAAGTTGGCTTCTGGGATTCTCTGTCCCCTCCTAGGTCGTTCATTGGAAAGGGTGAATGAAACCCGATGTTCGCAGCCAGCTGCCAATCCCGAGTGCGACCCTCGGGTCCCCCTGGCTGGACGTGGGCTGACGCGGGTCGGCCTCGGGGGCCGCGGCCCTGCGGTGATTCAAGCTGCCAGGGCTGGCGACCTTTCCAGGTCCCGGGCTGTGCGGAGAGGACAATGGCTCTGAGTGACAGTTTAAAAAAAGAAGGTAGAAAAAGAAATAAAAAAAATGAATAAATAAAACACAAGGGGAGAAAGGAGATTTCAACATCAAAGGAAATAGGTTATGAAAGATGGAGAGAAGTTTCTGATGATTTAAACCTCGTTGGTGGCTCCTGCCTCTCCCTCTTGACGCTCTTGTCTGTGTTCTGGGAAAATGGAAAGAAACATTCTTACTCATTTCTGTCAAGTGAAAGATGCTTAATATGGTAATCAGCCCCTCCTGAGGAGAGTGTATGAGGCAGCTCACAGCCCAGCAGCAATGGTTATTATTCAGCCCTGAACTGTCTCCAGTGTTGGCTGAGACCAAAAAAGTGGAGAGAGGGGGGAACCACCAAAATAGGACCTTTTAATCACACATCAAGGGACATTCTGGACTTCGCAAACCATGAGGAGCGCAACTGGCGGTGGGGACACTGTGCACATCCTGGCTTGTTCTGACCTGGACTCTTATTGAGGCTGGTTTTTGGTCATTGCTTCTGTTTTTAATCTCCGCAGCTTGATTCCCCCCGAAGGGAGTGGGCGCTTGCTCAGGAACTTGCGCTGAATGCTAATCTGCTTGTGTTCTCACCTGCCCAAGGGTGTCAACATCAAGGGGTGTGAGGGGCAGCCTTGGAAGAGGCGGACCTGTCCCTTTAACCTGGCTCAGGTGACTGGACGACAGCGGCTGCTGCTCTCCCACTCAGTACTGGGCTGGGGTGTTCTCAGGGCCCATAAAAATAAGTCTTTATCCTCATGGTGTTTTGGAGCGAGTCCCTTTAATCCAAGCCTTGCCAAGGAGCCCTAGCATGGTCTCTCGCCACACACCCATCTAACCATTCAACTTTTTACTGGGAGGCGACAAGATGTGGTGAAAGCAGGAGCGCTGGAGCCAAATGACCTGCTCGGTTACCTGCCAGATGTGCCACCTTGGGGAAGGGAGACACTTGCTACCTATTGGATGGGATCACTATGCAGAAGACATACCTGTCAGGAGAGGTAGCTAGACACAGAGCAGAGCAGTGGAGAGGGAGTGAGAGTGGAAGGACCTAGCTCGCTGCCTGGCATCTCGCAGGCCCTCAGGACAGGGCAGGAGTGCTCAGCAAACACTGAGCGCTGGCTCCCCGCCAGACCTGGACCGGGTACCAGGGTCACAGGAGAAAAAACACGAATCCCATAGGGAACTGTTTGGGAATCTAAGATTATTTTTAATCTCTGGCATAAAGAAAGCGCAGACCACACAGCGATCTCTGCGACTGTAGCGGCCACGCCTGAAGACCGCGGTGCGGCACAAACGGCAGGCAGGCGTTGTGATATGCTAACAATATTCCCCTACCAGTTCTCCTACCAGCCGCTCCAGTGCGCCCCTGGGCTGGTTCCCATCACTGGTGATTAAGGAAACAAACACAGGGGCTTGTAATAAACAGTGTGAGGGCTGCTGCTGACTATCAAAAAAGCCCCGTGGGGGAGAAACAAAGGCTTAAGGGAAGATCTCACCTATCAGTCACATGGTGACAGAGAAGCCTGAGGCCTGCAGAAGTGTGGCCTTATTGTAGTAATGACTGGATATTGCAACCTCTTTTTAAAAAGACATCCTTTTAATTGAGAAGTAATTAATGTACACATTGCAAGTTTCTCTGGCAGAGCTTAAGGAAGGAGGTATTTGGGGTTGGGAGAGGGGATATAGGGTCTTTAGCGAGTCCCATAACCAGAGCCTTGGAACTGTTTTTGTACAGGGTTTACTCAGGACTTTGGTTAAGATGCAGATTCGAGTACAGTTGATTTGGGGCAGGGCCCGAGAGTCTGTATTTCTAAAGCTCCGGGTATAGCTGGTTCTCGGACTACACTGCTCACCTCCATCAGAGCCAGGAGGGGCTGATTCAGTAAATTTCTTTCTTGGATCACTTTTACAGCTCATTGATTCTGTGGGAATCATGCTGGATTTATCAGGTGGGTTCTCCCCAGCCTCCTGGAGACACACCCAGAAAGTCCAGCACACACCAACTCTGTGGGGCTTCTATCCAGAGCTCAGTGGGCAAGATCTCAGGGCTTCCAGAGCATGAGCCAGCGAGAGCTCTCTCTGCTCCTGCTGCTCCTCCCAGGTCTGGACAGTGATAATGAAAGGCCCACATGTTTCCAGCTCAGTGTTGGCGATTGGCTGGCAGGCTTGGAAACAGCAGCTTTTCCAGAGCTCGATAAGCATTGGGGAAATATTTTTCATGCTGAGCAGTGTGCCACAAATTGCCCAGCATCTGGAACAAATTGCTGTCTGGGTGCCTGGGCTGCAGAGGAGCAGGCGAGAAAAGGCTGCCATCGCAGAGAGAAACCTGGGGTCCTGGCTCTGCAGGCGGAGAGGGGGACCTGCAGGACCATGGGGATGCTCTGTGGCCTCTGTGTCCAGTGGTGGGGAGCAGTCTAACCCTGGGGGAGCTGGGGAGCAAGCCCACTCACTATCAACGGAGAGAACAGGGTTTTGCAGAGAGTGTTGAAAACTGTGGATTCGGGGGTGGAGAGGCACTCACTGTGGATACAGTGAACAGTTCACACTGAGGCCCAAGTCCCAGACACAGTAATGAGAGCTAAACTATCATCTCTGCTGCTCTAGTTCCAAATGTATTACTTTCTGAAATCTCATAACAACCCTTTGAGGTAGGGAGGTTCTTTGTTATTCTCATTTTATTGTTGAAAAAGTTAGGCTTAGCAAGGTGAAGGGAGTTCTCCAAGAGCACAGCCCTGGAAGGTGGCACCATGGTGACAGGAAAGTCAGCAGCATCCAGTGGATACACTATTTGCAGACTGAACGAACAGGCTGGGGCACTACCAGCAGTCTCTTCCCTCCTGTCAATGCCCACTTGCCCTCCATGGGCACTCCTGCGGGCAGAATTCTCTCTCCACTCCTGACCCTCTCCCTCCCTGCAGCCCCAAGTCCACACAGCACTCATTCTTGCCTCAGTCCTTTCCCCTGGGTAATATCAGCCCCCCTTATTGCCACTGGAACTCTGCATGTCCCACCTTCAGTGTCTCTTATCTGTGTCCTCTGAAATAACCAACATGACAAGTGGCAGGGCTGGTAAAACTGGCCCATATTGGCCCACTGCTGGGAGTGGGCTGGCTCGAGAGGCCTGACTGTGCCATCCGCTCCCCTGCAAGGGGCACTCACAGGTATGAGGCTGGAAGCACACTGCGTCCTGAGTTCACAGCGCATAACTGCTGCCCCCATCTGGGGCCACAGGGGATGGAAATGACATTTAACCCGACAGCCGTGAAGATTCTTGCCCTAGAACTTAAAGACTCACCCATGGTTTTACTTGTTTTCGGTCAGTTTCACTCCTGATGCTTCCCATCTTTGAAATGGTCTCTAATAGTTTCTCTCTTCCCATTTCTTTAATGGTTTCTTTTCTTTAATTTCTTCTCTGCCTGGAAGTACACTGCTTTCCCTGTAGCAGGCGGAAAAAGTGGACTTCCAAACATATATTCACATCCTAAACCCCAGAACCTGTGGCTATCACCTTAGATGGCAAAAGGTGGGATTAAGTTAAATATTTTGAAGGGAGAGGTTTACCCTGGGTTCCCAAGGTAGGCCCTGAATTCAATCATAAGTGACTTTATATGAGACAGATGGAGAAGTTTTGAGACAGATACACAGAGGAGAGGCAAAAACAGAGATAGACAATTGTACTAGTCAGGATTCTATATATATATGTGTGTGTGTATATATGAATATTATTAAATATGTATATATGATTATATATGTGTAGATAGATGATAATCTGTGGAGAGACAGAGAGATTGAGAAAGGGAGAGAGAGAGATTATTATTATAAAATACTGGCTAAAATGATTATGGAGTCCAAGGAGTCCTTCACCATTTGCTGTCCCCAAGCTGGACAGCCAGGAAGAGGCCCAAGGAGGAGAGCCTATGGGTGCATCTCAGTGTAGGTGCAGGAGGAGATTATGTCCTAGCTCAAGCAGTCAGACGGAGAGAGCAATTCTCCCTTCCTCTGCCTTTCTGTTGTCTGCAGGCCCTCAGTGGATTGGAGGAGGCCCACCTACACTGGGGAGGAGGGTCTGCTTTACTCAGTTCACCAATTCAAATGCTAATCTCTCCTGGAAACACCCTCTCAGATACTCCCAGAAGTAATATTAGGCAAATAGCTGGGTAACCTGTGATTCAGATAAGTTGACATGTACAATGAGCCATCACAACATGGGAGTGGAGCAGCCACAAGTCAGGGAATGCCAACAGCCCCCAGAATCCAGAGGAGGCAAAGACCAGAGTTTCGCATAGAGCCTTTGGAGGGAGTGTGGCCCTACCCACACCTTGATTTTGGACTTCTGGCTTCCAGATCTGTGAGAGAATAAATTTCTAGTGTTTTAAGCCACCTAGTTTGTAGAAACTGGTTGCATCAGTTCTAGAAATGAACACCCCCCATTGAATAAAATCATTCTTCTAAACACTGTCTCTCCCCAGCAGCTTTTGAATTTCTTTCCCACCCTTATTATCCCATTTTGATGGTGTGTAGGTATCTCTTCCCACCTCCCCACTCTGTGTGCTTCTCCTTATTGCCCTACAACCAGGCTTCCCAGCCCTAACGAGCTCAGCAGTAAGCCCTCCACGGTCCAGACCATTGGCCAGGCCTGCTGTGTTCCCGCTTCTTCCTCCCTGACATTGCATCTGCTTTGTCCATCCTTTCTGCCTGGCTGCTCCTTCCTTGAGGCTTCCCTTCCTCTGCCAGTCTCTGAAACATTGTCTCTTATTCGGGTGCTCTCCTTGATGTTCCCCTCCTCTCAGTCCACACACCCTACACCTAAGGTTTTCGCTCGAAGGCCCATGGCATTTGGGAGGGCTCTGCTCAAATCTCATTTCAAACCTCAATCACTGCTCCTAACCTCTACAGGCTAAGCTGACTTTAACTCCTCTGGGTTTGCCAGGATCAAAAGTCGCAATCGCACATTGCCACTAAACCAAAAGGCTATTAAATTTATCAGAAGGGCCATTGACACAGTGGGACTCGCACACACACACTTTAATCAGAGCCCGTGTGGTCAGCTCTCCTGCTTTCCAAACACTCTTTGTCTTGCTCTGTGATGGCACAGCCTGCGGGGGACAGAAATAGCTTCTCTGCAGCTGGGGGTCATTCAGGCCTCAGCCCTTGCACCAGGCAATTCCATCTGAGGTTGTTTTTTATTTTTATTTCTTTTAAGCTCATTCAATAGTTTCTGGATAAAATGAGAGGCTATCATTTGGAAGAGCTGAGCCCATTTGCCACTGGCTCATCTGACCATGTGCTATATTCACTCTTCCAGTTGCTATCAAACAAGGAGGGATGAGCAGAAGGCCTTGGAGAGGGGTAAGTAAGGGAGTCGGCTGCTGTCTAGTTCAGCTGGAAAGGTGGCCCAGATGCTGGGAAGTACAGTGGTTTGTAATAGGCTAGGCCTACACCTTTATATTTTGAAGAACCGCCAACAACTCTAAAAGCTGGGAATCAGAATCATTTTCCTGATTACAGTTTCTTAGGCAGAGGCATTTTCAGCATTTAGACACACTTCCCTGAGAATTAAGCTGCCAGGTCTGTGAGGACAACCCCTCGTCTTCTCCTCTGGCCTCGGCCACTCCCCTACACTTTGTCACGGCAACTGCCTGGATGTAATTATTGCCATGAAGTCCCACATACACCTCACACTCAGGTTCCAAACAGAATGTGTTAATTTTTCCTCCTATATTTAAATTTTTTCCATGAATTAATTACCTTATTTGTTAGTAACCCCATCCCCTAGTAACCTATGCTGGACACTGGGGAATCACTCTTGACTGCCTCCTGCCTTACCCTGCCTCAGTTGGCTTTCTAAATCTTTCTTGAACCTTCCTCCTCTCCTTCATCCTGAAACTCCCTTGATTGTACAGCCTTGGACAAGCTCTTGACCTCCTGGCACCTGCTCTGAACACAATTAACACATAACCTTTGAAGTCAGTTAAGGCAACAGGCTGGGTGACAATGTGCGAAGGACCGAAGCACCAGGAGGAGCCTGGGTTTGGGAGAGTGAAAGGCTAGGGGTGGCCACAGGGGCACAGCTGGAAGGGACGTGCATAGGTCTTGAAGTAGTCCCTGCTGAAGGCAGGCTGTGGGGGTGAAAGGGTTTTAGTTGGGTTGCCTGTCACTTAAGGGAACTCTTCGGCCCCTGGGCAGGGTTATGGGGCCAGTCCCCCAGTCCAGGAAGGCACAGGAACCTGAGCGAGCAGGGAATCAATGCCTCTCCATAGCCATGAGAGCATGGGGCTGGTTCAAGTCCTTCCAGGAAGGATGATTGGCCTGGACCATGGAGAGGTGACTCAGGCAGGACCCAGTGGTCTGAAAACAGCATGGCAGGGAGTGGGGTCGGGTAGGCTTTGACAGCCACGATGAGGATGCCCAGGGCTGTCCTTGGCACTGGTCTCCCAGAGGAGCGTGGCAGTTGCAAACCGTCTTGAGCATAGGGTCACCAGGCCTCTGGGCCCCGGTGCCAGGTCGTGGTGGGGAAACAATTCCAAGCTCTACTGGTCTTGCTGGGCCTGCTGATGTGCTGTGGTTTCTCATTCTCAGATGCAGCATCGTCTCAGTGACAGTGTGCGACATCGTTGTAAAAGCATACACTGCCACATGCAACGGGCACAGGGATTGTGAGAGGTTTCAGATTTCAGAAATAGTCAAATGAAAAAAACAACCCACCGAATTCGTCTTCTGCCAAGAAGAAAAGATTTCATTAGCTCTCAGAGGAGCCTCTCGGGAAGTGACGCAGGACCAGTGCCACAGGTGGGCATCCCTGTAGGTGCAGACAGAGGCGGCCCTGGAAATGGCATGCCAAGTGGGGGATGGGGGTCATGGGTAATCCCCTCTGGGACCTCTTCCAGCCCCACTGCACCCAGTTCTGAAGCCCTCCTTTGTGAGACTGTCCCTCCGAGCAGGCTGGGCCTCAGTCTCCCTTTGCCAGGTTGTCTTCCAGGATTTCTTAAGGAGATCCCACACTCTTCACTCATCTGTCCAAGGGCTCTGTGTCCTTCTTTGTCGTGGAAATGCTTCCCCATGTCCCTGACCATAGTGCAGGGTCAGTTCCCTCCTCCTCCGAGCCGCAGAGCAGCTGTCTGCCCCTGTTGTGGGGTGTTTTATGCTGGTTCATCTTTTGCTGGGTTTGCTACCCCAGATGATGGATATTCCATATGAGCCCCTTCACCTCCTGGGCACTGGCAAGAAGCAATTTATCACTGAATTTTTAAAATCCTCATTAAGGCAAATTAAGGCAGCAAAGCTGGCAACAGAGGGTTTTTGAAAAAAAATAGTGTTCATGAAATATTTATTAAAACAGCCATTGTAATAAATATTTGAAAACCAGTTATTAACGTTAAATCATATCAGTGTCAAGCACACGTTAGACACCGTCTGTTCTGCTAATTGAGTGTCAGGGTCAGAAGAGCGGGTCGGCTGTAGCAGCATGTTCCTTGCTCTGCTGGCTTCCCGGGGTCTCCAGCGAAGGCAGCTCCAGAACCCAGATCATCTCAAACTGGAGGAACTCCTCCAGAAAAGAGGTCACCCCGAACTGGAGGAGCCGCTCCAGAACCAAGATCACCCCGAACTGGAGGAGCTGCTCCAGAACTAAGATCATCCCAAACCAGAGGAGCTCCACCAGAAAAGAAATCACCCTGAACTGGAGGAGCTGCTCCAGAACTGAGATCACCCCGAATCGGAGGAGCTCCTGGGATGTGAGGGCCTCTAACAGTGCGTCGCCCAGCTGGAGAAAGAAACGGTGTTGGAGCAGCAGGAACTTGGCAAAATCAGCGTCTGGAGGCAACTGCGGGATCTCTGGAGACAGAGAGCCTGTCCACCAACGTGAAAGGTTTCTTCGGCGATGAGAGTGGCAGACCCACGATGAGTCAGTTCCAGGAGGTGCTTGTGCGCCCCGCGGTGAGCCCTGGGCCTGGCCCGTGTGCTCTCCACTGCACCGTAGCTGCTTGGTTTCTGTTTGTTTTCTTCCCCGCTTCCCAGATGCAATCCTCCGTCCACCCGTGACCCCCGCCCGGCCCCACCAGATCCTGCGAGTCCCACGCCTGCCCGTGACGCGCACTGGGTGTGTTTGTGAGCGACACGGCACAGGCCGGCCCTGCGGCCTCAGCCATCTCTCTGAGCCGTCCTCTGCGCTCTCTCTTATAATTCCGCCGGCCTCTAGCCTGTCACGTTTCTTCTCATTTCCATCCTTACCTCCCGGTTGGCTATTTATTAGTCTTTTTCTTTAATACAAAGAAATCGTAAAGGAAAACATGCGGACAGTTCCTAAACTCAGAACAAACGCTGCCGTGTGACCCAACTCTTTGGGCCTCGGTGGTATTGCCGGTGGCTCCCTCGGCTCTGGCCACTGTCCCACGTGCCCTACCCTCTACAGGGACACTAACTCTTCTTCAGTCCCTAGTGCTCTCTGAGCTCCTTCTGGCCATGGGGCTGTAGCGTATGTTCTCTGTCCCCTTGGCCTGGGATGCTTTTCCTGCCATCTTAGCCATAAGCCACCTGTCCTCCTTCGGTTCTCTGCTTAAGTGCCTCCTCCTAGGGCTCTGTTCCTGTGATGGGCTTTCAAACTCCTCTTACCCGTCCTCGGACCTCATCCCAGCTGTCAATTTCTGTCTGTGGGACTATTGGGCCAATCCCTGCTTTCCAACCTGCTATAAGATCCATGAAGAGAAAGAGGTTTGACCCCTCTTGAAATGCACCTGGCACAGAGCCTGACCTTCCACAGAGCAGCACAGAACAGGTGCTAAATCAGTATTTGTCAAGTGAATACATTAAGGAGAAAATGAATGGGTAGATCTCCTCACAACTCTGTTGCATGAACTCCTAGGTTTTGACTTCGTATAAACACATATTTATGAACCACTCTACATGCTGCTATTTATTTAATACACAGACCAAACAATAGGCATATTTCCATGTTATTGATCTTGTTAAAACAGGACTCAGAGGCTCAGAGAAGTTAGGTAATTTGTTTAGGGCTACACAGCTACTAAATAGTAGGTCCTAGGTGCATTGTGCTCTCTCCAGTACATTGTGCAGCTTCCTCTAAAGGTCAGCTAACTCGTGAAATATCCCAGTGCATAAAACACAGTGAATAAATGAATATAAAGGTTCATTTTCTTGGTGCTATCATTTCCCCCCAGTCATTCCCTGTGAACCACTACCCAAGATACTTCACATCTGGGCCTAAAGTAGGTTCCTTGCACCAGTAAAAATACATGCAAAAGGCAGTGGTAAAAATTGGATCTGGGAAGTGGAGCATCAGTGCGCTTAGCACTGTTCAAAGCAAACAAGGTTCCTAGAAGGCTCGGAGTGGGGCTCTCAATAAGTGGATTCAGGTTACTGAGTCTCTAACAGTCCAAAGCCTGCAAGATGATATCACAACGACCCAGCAAACATAAAACTAATAAAGCTGTTCAAACCTGATGAGGGTGCAAAGCCAATTATTATTTTTCAATACAGTATAAGCAGAATGATTTGCCAATGGGGAAGGAGACTTATCCCATGAATTCCTGAGAGAATAGAATAAATGTTAATTCTATAAACTACAATCTCATGCAAAGCAAAGCAAGAAAATAAATCTGAATGTCAGGATAATAAGAGACCCAGTAAAATCAATATTGATTATTTTGAGAAAAAGGCAGTAAAAATGTTAAGTTCTAAGGCTAAAATTATACTAAAAGGCTGGAGTTTAAGCACAGGGTATGGCTCAGGAATGCACATAGAGCATTATCTGAGCATCAATAGGCTATTTTATTTCTGGTGTCAGCCCGCTCTGCTTTATGGGAGGCTGTGGCTGTGTGTCTGGGATGCTCAGGAGTGGAAGGCGGGGAGAGGCCCATTGGTTGCTATTAATTAGGACCTCATGGGGCCTATAACTCTCTTACCTTTGTTTTTGGCCCTGTCATATTCCCCCCCTGGCTGTGGGGAGGCCCATGGAGATATATGTGTCCTTCACACTGATATAAGTGAAAAGAAGAATCCAAGATCAGAAACAGCCAGCCAGAGAGTGAACTCGGCTCCTCTGTATCACGATGCAGCACACCAGCTGGGCCACGTGCGCAGCGCAGCTCTCCCCTGAAGCGAGGTCTCTTTGCCCCAGGATGAAGAAGCCGGCTCCCTGGGAGCCCGGCTGGCCCACAGGCAGGACACTGAACCCCAAGCAGAAGTAAAATGCAAGATAATTTAGATTATTTTGAAAGCGAGAGTGGCCTGAAGCAGATTGAGTGTATCCATTTTAACAACGAGAAACCACATTCCAATTAAGTCAGACCGAAGCCTGGGAGGTGTGTTCTGTTCCCTGTACCCCACAGTTCAGCGAAGGGAGTCTGGAAAAGGGGGGGAGAAAGGGTGCAAAGGGCGCCCTCACAGGGGACGGATAAAAGTGGAGCCAGGAGAAGAGAAAGCGAGAGGGAAATGGTTAAACAGTGGAGAGAGGAGACGCGCTGGCAGCGGGGAGTCCTGCCCCTGTTTCTGAGCAGTTTCTAACCAGAGGCAGCCAGTTACTCACCCTGTGCTCCTGTGTCCACTTCCATAAGGAGGGAGGGACAGGCCAGAGGACGCCTGCGGACTCCCCCACACCAAGGCCAGGGGGTGACGATGCTCTGGAACCACAGTGACCTGCCCTCACCTGGGCGCTGGACCTCAGTGATGTTCCCTTTTATTAAATCAGCATTTAATGTTGTAAATTAAATTTCCATCAACATAATACACGCATGTGGTAATAAACCGAACAGCATAGAGCAGCTGAGATGCAAATAAACCATCCCTGGCCCCACCGTCACCAGCTTCTGTTCCCGGGCCTACCTCAGCTCTTCTAGGCCCAGGCATCCCAATCGCCTGAGGACCTGAAAAGGTCTCCAAACTCCAGCTCACTCGCCCAGAGGGAATGAGAGCCGAGTCCCTGGGGTGGGACCCAGACACCTCCCTTCTCCAAAGCTCCTCATGTACCGGAGACATGGGGCCAAGGTGGGTGCTGTGTTTTAATCTAGGGCCGAACAGCAACCAAGGAAATAAAACTCAATTTCTTGAGTTTTAGATTTTAGTCAATATCAATATAATATTATTTCAATATTAGGAATGGTGAGAATTTAAATTATTAATGCTCCCTTCCCTCACACACAAGATCTTTTATCAGTATTTGAAATTTTTATTGTTGTTTTAAAAATTATCCTATTTGGTTACATTTAATATACATATATTTAAATATATGTAAATCCTTATTTCTGCAGCATTGACCTTTGCCGGTATCTTCCGCATAGTCCCTGGTGAAGGCGAGGGTTCCAAAGCCCCTTACTGTTCTTCCTGTCCCCCCCTTTCTCTGTCCTGCCCCTTCTTTCGCAGCCACAGGGCTGATGCGTCATTTACATTCTGGTCTTCGGCACAGACAAGGCTTCTGATTTCTGTCCACAGGTTTTCTTTAAAAGCTGAAGACTAATAAATGGCGTTTACATGATTGTAACCATGGAAAGCATTACTCAGTGCCTGGCAGAGGAGAGGCCTGGGTTGCCATTTCCATCTCTGTGGGATACCCTCTGGGAGACTGTCCCCAGGTTCCCAGCCAAATAGATTCTCTTTTCTCAGACCCTGTCACTTGCTTAAAATTGTGCCTGGTTTTCCATTGCTTCTTACATAGAACGTGAATTTCGTGGACACTTTGTTTTCACGGGAATTAATTACCTTTCTCTTGGAACATTGCCTTGGTCATGCTTTCAGTTATTTCCCAGACTCTCGGTTATATCTCCTGTCCTCAGAAGTCCCCTTTTCTTGTGCCTTCCTCGGCTCTGGAGCGCCATCTCCTTCCTCCGGCCTCCATGGGTGACTCTTTGGGCCCCACACAGCAGTGGCCCTGGCATGCCCTCTACTGCCCCCGTTAGCGAAACCCTGGCTCTTGGCTCACACCTTTTCCCCTTCTGGGGTTATCGAGTGCATCCTAAAACAATTTCCCAAAAAACAATGGTTTAGAAGCAAATTTTGTAGCCCTTACATTTTAAAAGTGACATTATTCTACCCTTACAGGTGTTTGATTGCCTAGGTGAGCATGCAATTCTGGATTAAAATTATATTCCCTTTGAACTTGGAAAGCGCAGCTACATCACTTTCTTGCATCCCCACGGCTAATTGGAAATCAGAGGGACTATATGTCTGATTCTCATACCTTTGTAGGTAACTTATTTGTGTCCCTCTGGAAAGGTTTTACAATCGTCTATTTAGAATCCAGTTTGGGTGTCTTTGTTTAATTTTTGTTTTGTCTGCATTTTTGTCCCTTAGAAGCTTTTATAATCTCTTTATCAATGACAATATATCTACATGTAGGCGATTTTCTTTTAATCTAAAAACTCATGTCCGTCAGCTCTGGGAATTCTTGGTTTCATGAGCAGCTCTTTCCTTCTGTTTACCCTGTGTTCTCTTTCTAGGGCTCACATTAGCTTTTGGATGTTAGATCTTTTGACTCACTCCTGTTTAGTCTTAGTTTTCCTCATCATTTCATTGTCTTTGAATTTTTGCTTTACACCTGAGAGATTTTCTTAACTGTGTTTTTTAGTTATAGCACTTAAACTTTGTCAGTTGTAGTTTTAGTATTTGTGAGCTCATGCTTTTTTTAAAAAAATATGTTTTTATTGATTTTAGAAAGAGAGGAAGTGAGAGGAACAGAGAGAAACATCCACTGACTGCCTCTTGCACACCCCCTACTAGGGATGGAGCCCACAACCCGGGCTTGTTCCCTGACCAGGAATCGAACCTGTGACCTTTTGGTGTTTGGAATGACGCTCAACCAACTGCCCATATTGGCCAGGGCTGTGAACTCATTCTTACGTTGCAAATATTCTCTTTTTCATAATAAAGAAAGTATTTTCTTGCATCTCTCAGATGATGATAATGATGATGAAAGTCATTTTCTGTTTTCAAAATTATGTCTTTTTCTTCCAGGATTCTTTATTTTATTTGCTTATCTAAGCCTTTCTCTGTCCTGCTTCTGGTTCTCATATCTCCAGCTATCCTTACTTGTATGTTAATATTTAAGAGGAATTACTGGGATTCGGACCTTGGACTCTGGGCAGTGTGGGGCAGAACCATTCAGAGAGTACCAGCACATTTAACTACAAGCCTTAACTTTCCACAACTTGTTCCACTTCTTTAGAAGACATTTTCGCCGCTGTGTTTTCAGTTTGACTTCATTTGTTCCCTCTGCTGTACCTGCTAACCCCCAGCCCAGGCCTCAGAGGGCCCCACAGGGCAAGCTGGATCCCACCCCATCTGTGAGCTCCTGGTCGGGCTATTGAAATCTGTCTCATTCTTGCATTAAAATGCCTGCTGGTAAGCAACGCCCACACATCCAAGCTTCTCTTCTCGTAGTTTTTGCGTATTATCAGGTTTTTTTTCTATGCTTCTGTACTTATGTTTCAATTGTTTCTTAGAAGGAACCGGAGATAAATGTGCGTGCTTCCAGTCTATAATTTTAACCCTAGCAGAGTACTTCAAGATGCTAAATTATTGCTAGATAAAAGGTCCTCAGCTCCAATTTATCCTTAGGTCCTCTGAATTTATGTTCTGGATAGGGCAGTTATCTGAGAAAGAAAACATTTTCTGAACTCAATTGTTGGGGATCCAAACAATATTACCTTAAGCTAGATAAAACCCAGCCAAGGACTAGCGGTTTATATCCCCTGTGATAGGCACACCGTCGTAAAAACACGGTCTCAGGGAGCCAGGCAGAGGCAGATTCACGTCTCAGATCATCTGGTAACAGCTTCTCATTTTAACAACGAGGAAGCCGCAGCTCAGAGAAATTAACCTGCTCAAATCACGTAGCCAGCGAACCTAAATCTTCTCTTATTCCATTGCTCTCTACATGATTCCACCCTTAATTTTCACTAAATTGGTGTTGATTAGAATATAATTCAGATCTTTTTTTAATGTGTGGTTAAAAGGCTGTATTTCAATAGACATAGCTCAAGAAGTACAAATGCGAACATACCCGAGAATCACAGCTTCTAAAAGCAACTTTTAAATGAAACTCAAACACTTTCAGTGTGTTTCTGTGAGGACCACGTGGTGGACTCAGGATGTAGAAGTGCAACGATTCCCCCCGGTTTCTACATGGCATTTTTGGGACCTGCTCCTGCAGAGTTAATCCTGGTGACAGCCCCACCAGAGCAAAGCAGTGTGGCCCAGAGGTCCTGGCTGTGGTCAGAGGGAGCACAGTGCCTGGAAAATGACCCAAGGGGGCACCTCCCTAAGCAGGTGGCTTGTCACATCATGCCAGAGCAGAGACCATGGGTGCCAAGTGTTCCCTAAAGGTTTTCTCTAGAGGAAAGTGAATTTGTGTTATTTACAAAGCAAATGATCTGAGTCAGTTGGAGACTACATTTCTTTTTAAGTCAAAGAAAAAAAGAAAGAAAGAAAAAAAGAGTATAATGAAGCCCAGCCCAGGCCTGGCTCACATAAAAGCCGATGTAAAACAGATTTACGGCAGGGCACCGCTGGGCTTTTATGTGCGGCTGAGCTTCAGAGGGGGCACATCCATCTCGGAGGAGCCGAAGTGAGTGAGATTTAAAAGGCAGCCTTCCTTTGTTCCATAATAGGTTGAACACTTCAGAGTAAAAAGAACCAAAAGGCGTTAAGCATGATATTTATAACGGCAACATTGCACACCTATTTTGGTAATAGGCTTTAAGTGCTTAAGACACAGAATCATCTTATATTTCACACGCTAGGCTGTGTCTCATTCTTTGTGAATTTGTCACACAGGAGTGATGTCAACACAGCCTGCACATAAATGGTTGCTAAACCCCGAGAGATGATGTCCAGGGCCTTCGTTAGTTAACTTAGTGCTCAAAAGGTCTTAGATTCCCAGGATGATTGAGAAGGCATGTAAATGGATTAGTTCACAGAAGAGAGGAGTTTATCTACATAATGTGAAAACCCTGGGTATTAATTACAAAGTTTATTTAGCCTTCCAGAAGTTTAGTCTATATGCCATGAAATATTCAGAAATTGAACACATCCAAAAAATCCCCTGCTCACCTCTTTTTGTTGTTAATCATGTCAGCAGGGTTAGAAACACCCGTGAGATTTTTGCAGGGAGGTCATTGCATTATAGGTGCAGTTAGGAATTTTTTAGGGACTTCACAAGGCCTTGGAAGAGCTGTCCCCAATGCCTTTGGACACTGCAGTTTTCATCTAGATGCCTCAGGGAGGAGAGAAGAGGCGGTTGAGTGCAGCAGGGAAACTGAGGAGTGTTACTAGTGTGACCAAGCAGGAGGAGAGGCTCCAATATTGCACCAACATCACGAAAGAAGCCAAGGGACTCCCCCGTTTGTCTACTTGAGAAACTGCCGCAGAAACTAAAGGCAGGTTATGCCGGATGAGGTGGCACTGCGTTTCAGAGTCAGGTAAGGACATCTGAGCTTTGCACAGAAAGTTGAAATGAGAACAATGCCCCCGTCCATGGTGAGTGCAGAATAGTCAAGTGAGACAGCAGAGAAGCCAGAAGAAGTCACACCAAGCGGGAAAGTTGATTAATTTCCCCATTTCTGGTGTGAAAAGTTCATCAGCTGAGAAGCCAGGAGTGCATGAGTAGCTGGGTAACAATGCGCTTCACTGTCACGGTCGCTCCCTAATTCATTCCCCCACCCACTCCTAGCTCCTGTCTTCCTTGTATAATATTAATGTACATTTTTTTGGTATCTCCGTGGATCTCAAGGTTCTTTTATGAACTCCCTGCGAGGGTCAACGGCAAGTTCCCACTGTTAGAAAGAGCGTAAGAACCTACCACAGATTTAAGGCCAGGCTTTCCTGGGCCCGCGCTGTCCCCCTGCCCAGGCGGAGCAGTCGGCGCCAGGTGATCCGAGGGCCTCAGCCATCTGCACACTCAGGAGGGGATATGAGCTAATATTTTCTTCCTTTCCGGTAAGAATCTTCAGTGCACTAAGCTTTCGGTTTTCAACAAGGGCCCACAAATGTATATTAATAAATATGGGCGCTTGGAATTTTGCGTAAGTTTCATGCCCTCTCCCTGCCTGTCAGTCGTGGCTCCAGTAACAGCAGCAGCGAGTCTAAGAGCAACGCATGCGTTTTTATATGGTCGCATCTCTTTTTCTGGAAGATTTCTGAGTAGAGAAGAGAGCTGTTAACCTACCAATTTACATGTATGGTTTTTCCACAGTGACCTGAGTCCTGATGTTTGTAACAACAAACTAAGTACACTCTGGGCAATGATCTGGATTTTGTTCAGTGGGCACATCCTTGACCCTAAGGGCCGTGGGACGCTTTGATCTAACCTCGCCCCGTTTCAGCCCTGAATTTCTCTCCCGGTCACCCTCCGGGCTCACCCTCAGCAGCTCCTGGCTCATCTCAGTTTTGCTCTGTGCCATGTGGATGATCTCCTGCTCAGGTGGCTCCGCACCCCTCCCCGGCCTCCTGGAAGCCTCCGTGCGCACTCTCTGCAGTGTAAACGACAGGGGGAATTTCATTAGAGACGGAATTTAATTATCCATTTTTAGAATTGAGCGAGGAAGCAAGGCTAACAGCTCAACACTTGCAGGAGGCGCCCGGGGACCATCTTCTGAAGATGAGCCTGTGCGATGCTTTCAGAGCCTGGGTTTGCACGTGTCCCCTGCAGGCCCGCAGAGACGCTGCTCCGTCCCCACTGCCACGCTCCCCTCAGACCCTGCTGGGCTCTGAGCTGAATCTGGGCAGAGAATCCCAATCATGAGATCTGATGAAAGTCTTTATTTTGATCATGTTTCCATTTATCCTGTTTTTGTCACTTGCTCTTTATGGCCCATGGTCTATATGACCCGTCAGTTCGTTGCTGTCTGCAATCGCTGAGTTCTGTGCCTCTCAGAGTTATTTTTTAAAGTTGGATTAGCTCATTTGAGGAGGGAAATAGAACCCTTCTGGCTTTGCCTCTATTTGAACTTACTGCCCCCGCACCTGCCACTGAACTAGTGGGAGGGGGTGTGTGTCATTGGAAACTACCTTTGGTCCTCACTCTTGGAGGGAGAGCTGGGATTGGTCCCTGGCTGCGGATGCGGCCCTTGGAGGCCTTTCCTCCCCCTTCCTGGGTGACATTTGCAGGCCCACGTGGACTGAATAATACGTGCACGTAGGCACCAGGGCACTGCAGCGTGAGGGGCTTGTTCAGGTTTCCCTGCTTTACTCATTTCTCCTTGCCATCCTGTTTGATTTACCTAATGTGCCAGCTCTGTGATACTCCAGGACTCAGGCAAGAGGGAGAACCTTGGGGTTTGCCAGAACCTCTTTTTAAAATATCCTTCCTTCCCTCTGACAGTTGGGATACCTTTAGGCTTTATGCCTCAGAGTCCTCCGCTCTCTCCTGAACGCCAGGTTTGTCTCTCTCAGTGGCTCGCTGATGTCCCCGTTTGAGGGTGTAAAGGCCTCTGGAACTGAACATTTCCCAGCATCTTGATTTTCCCCACCAAACCCATTTCTTCCCCAGGCTTTCTTGTTTGAATAATGGTAACATCATTGATTTCGTTGCCCAAGCAACTATATTTAATTACTTACAGAGGCTGCCTCCTCGATTCCTCTCTTTTCTTAATTGCATAGCCTAAATATAAACTCTAGCAGCAAGTCCTATCAACTCCATCACAAAGAAATGTGTCTCGAATCCCTCATCTTTTCATCTCTACGGCTGCCACTCGAGTCTCCCCTGCCATCAACTTCTATTGGGCTCCTTCAAGGGCCTCTCATCTCGCTCTTGCTCTCTCATCTATCAATCATTTATCTACCTAATTATAAAATAGGGAATAAAAGATCATTTTCTTATGGTTTAATAAAGCATAAAAAAAGATACAGTAAGAAGTGTACTTCACAATATCGCACCACATCTATTCTTTACAACAAATAGCAAATAACAAGCAACACTAAATAACTTTCAGGCCCAACCATATGCAACTGCCCTTTTTTGATAATTTTTGACCTGCAAAAGTGGCAATTGAGTATGGTGTGACCTGTTGGTTTCTTATAATCGCTTTTAAATGTTTTGCAAGGTATATCAGTGCAGATAAATACAAAAAAGTGTAATTTCTGCACACCTCTCCCCAGTCCCCATTGTTTGTAAAAAGCAACAGCCTTTACAATCTGGTTTGTATTAACTTTTCCCCCCATTTAATAATATATTCTGAAGATATTTTGTTAACTGTAAGTAAAGAGTGTCTTTATTTAACAGCTGTTTAGCAGTCCCATTACATGGATGGACCCTTACCGATGCACCTTCTCTTACTGGTAGACACCTAGGCTGTTTTCAATACTTTGCCACTGCCAGTGCTGCAAGGAATAGCCTTGGATATACCTTGCTTTAGAAGCACTAAACTCTTAGCCAAATTCTTTTCTCTGCCCTCCCTCCAAACCATCCTTTAACAACCAAGGTGACCTTTTAAAAACATAATTCAAATTATGTCATCCTTGTGCTTAAGATGCTCTGATGACTTCCCATCGCATTTAAAATAAAAACCAGTGTCCTCACAGGTTTTCAGTCCCTAAGGGATTCAGTGAGTGCCGATCTCCACTCTCATCCTATCTCCCCCATCTCCCCAGACCCCAGCCTTCTCTCTGCTCCCTTATTCCACATTGTAGGACCTTTGCCTGTTCTTTCCTGGACCTTCACATTGCCGTCTCTCTGTCATTTAGACCAGATTAAACGCAGTGGTGCGCTGGTAAGTGTTTAACAGCCAGCTCTCTGGAAAAAAGCAAGCCACGATACACAGCATTTGCTGATTGGTGTAAATATTCTGCCACAGGCTACTTAAAGCCACCAATGTAGCCCGGCCAGGAGTGGCTCAGCAGTTGAGCACCGACCTAGGATCCAGGAGATCAAGGTTCCATTCCTGGTCAGGGCACATGCCCGGGTTGTGGGTTCGATCCCCAGCAGGGGTGTGCGGGAGGCAGCTGATCAATGACTCTCATCATTGATGTTTCAACTCTCTCTCTCCCTCTCCCTTCCTCTCTATGAAATCAATAAAGATATATATACACATATATATATATATATACACACACACATATATATAAATATATGTGTGTGTGTGTGTGTGTGTGTGTGTGTGTGTGTATATATATATATATATATATATATAAATAAATATATATAAGCTACCAATGTAAGGCCAAACTGCTCGGAAAACTGTGGAAATCTTAACACTCTCTCCTTCTGAACTGGCAGCTGGCTCCAGCATGACAGTGCTTCAAAGGTTGCTCTTCCTAAACAGCTGATTTAATGTAGGTCCCAATCGCTATTAAATCCATTTCTTTTATTTTTCACTTTAACCAGTATCACTATCAATCTAATCTTTTCTGGTTCAATGGCTTATTCGAACTGAGTTCCAGGAAAGCGGGGACCTTGTTTGTCTTTGTCAAGGCTTCTATTTCCTGTGTTTAGATTGGTACCTGGAAAATAGCATGTACTCAGAAAATGTTTGTAGAATGGATATGTGAATGAATGGATTTCAATTGCTGATTAATTTCCCAGCCTAACTTTGACTCCAAAACTTTAAACATTGTTCTTCCTAGTTTCCACCTGAGTATCTTCCAAAAATCTATGTGACTCTCTCGTAAGACCAGCCACAGTTCAATTTTTGTGGTACGTGGTCACTGGGTCATTGATTGCTCAAACTGACCATCTCCCGGTACCCTGATTCCGTGGGACCCGTCCAACCTCACTCTTTCCAGCCTCACTCTTTCCACACTGCAGCCTCTATCCCGGTCACCACCTCCCACTAAAAGCACTTTTGTTCCCATTTCTGTACCTTTGCATATAATATTCACCGACTCCTACTTTCACATTTTCTCTTTCCCCCTTTTTGAGTATCAGTTCTTCACAATTCAAATCCCATTTCCTTCTTGAAGATTCCTCCCTGCTCTTCAACCCGTATAGATATTTTCTTGCCTGAACTTCTAGTGTATCTACAGTTGAGAAAAATCTCAATCCTTGTCCTAAAAATATAGGGTGCACTTAAATATCCACTGTATATTCTGGTGATATTAATACATTAATATTAATTTTCTTATGGGTTATGTAGAATGCTTTTCTTTCTGGAAGGAGTATGTTTGAAATATGTAAGAATGAAATGCAATGATGCCTACAACTTACTTGCAAATTATTTTTGAAATGGAGAGAGAGAGAAAAGAGAATGTGGGGAAATGTTAATAATTGTCCCATCTAGATGAAGAGTATGTAAGATTCATTGCATTATTTTCTGTTATTTCTGTAGGTTTGAAATTTTCAAAATAAAAAGTTGAGAGGTTGATGCACTGGAAATACCGATTAAGCTTTTAAACACACAGCTGTCTGGACCCCACCAGAGAAAATCTATGGATTCTGACTCAGCAGATCTAGGTGTCCGGGTCCAGGCGTGGGTATTTTTAAGGAATTCCACAGCGTATTCTGATGTGCAGTGTCTTAGGTCTGGCTTCCCAGAAGCCTGGCGTGAGGCCACGTGCTTCACTGGGGAACAGCCCCCAGGAGTAATGAGAGCAGGATGGGGAAATGGAAAAAGCTACACAAAGTTGTGCTCTCAGCTGGAGACTGACTTCAGGGTGACCCCACGGGAAAGCTCTGGCTGGAAGTGTCCCTGCAGTGAGTCCCAGTTTGAGGCAAGGGGCTGACCTTTTTCACCCCCAGGCTACTCAGTCACTGAGGTCTAGTCTGGAAGACGGGCTGGTGGTGGAAGGAGCTGCCCAGATGAAGGTTTGGCCAAGGGCAGTTCTCCGCGGGAGGCAGCTGTGAGTTACCCACTAACACTTTGGGGCTCAGGAGCACCGCCCAGTGAAGGGGACCGGGCAGGACACAGGCTTCCTGCATACAGCCTGGGCGTTGAGAAGAACCCCCTCTGTCAGGACAAAATGGGTTAGTAATGTATCACTCCTTATTTTGCGAGTCTCATCTCACCAACTTGAGGGCAGGGACCATGTCTTCAGCTACTAATGTCCTCCACAGAGGTTAGCACAGTGTTAGGACACTATGAACACCTGATAAGGTCCCCTGGCTAGTTAATGTGGCCTATCTCGGTACTCTTATAACAGTGCCTATCTGGGCCACTAAAGAAATTCGCTTAGGAGACAGGATTCCTGGACCCTGGCACGGTGAGGACCAGCGTGTAGGATGACCCGCAGAGGGTTAAGGGGTATGATCTACACTTCCCCAGGCTTCCATGTTACAGCTGCAGGCTCCCTTCTCTGCTCTGTATCAACCACTGTGGTTATAGCAATACACATGGTCTTAGTGGGTGTCTCCTCAAAAGCAAACCCAAAGAATTCAAGTACAGCTACATAGTTTATTTGGGAGGTGGTTTCAAGACACATCGATAGGACAGGGGGTACAGAGATGGGGAAAAGGAACACAGCCAGTACTTGACATCATCAGGATGATGATGTTAGCACCATGGAAGTTAGCACCATGGATGCCCAGGGCTTAGCCCTCTGGGAAATGCTGGGCTCAGTGTGGAATTCACACCTCAGCCCTTTTAAACCCAAAAGGTAGGGGGCTAAGATATTTATATGCCAATAACATCAGTCATTGCTTGAGGGCTGTTCTTGTGGGGTTGGGAGGCCTTGATTCTCCGGCTCCTCCTGCCAGCCCTTGGTGATGGCAGAGCAGTCTTCGGCCACAAAAGAAGCAATGCGAGCATGCAACCCTGGTTAGGGCATCACCTGCAGTGCTCACCTCATCTCCTTTATCTGCACCACACCCCAAGAGAAGCAATGATATCCTTGTTTGTAGACAGGAGGGAGACAGAGAAAGGTTCAGCAGCTTCCAAATGCTGCCTATTTAGTAGCTGGCAAAGCAGAATTTGGACTCAGATGCCCTGTTCCAATGGTCTTCTACCTAAAATGCCTCCCTGATGTAGAGCAGAAACATGGGTGCTAAGAGAGACTTGTGTCAACCATGATCACCACGACTGCCACCGCTGAATGGATGGCTGGTCTAGGTCTTTGGCAGCTCTCTTCAGTCCAGAGCTTGATGGTGAATAAAAATCCACCAGGCGTGAGTAATTTGGAAATGGGCTTAGAGGAGCATACACCCTTCTAAGTAGCAAAGGCCAGCCTGTCTAGAGAACCATTCATGCAGGAGCCAGCTGGACTGGCTGATTTATCTGGAACAGTCTCAGCCTCCAAGAACACCTGCCATTTCCCTGTCGGTCACAGCTCTAGCCCAAGTGGGTTTCCAGTGACTGCCTCCCCAACCTCACATCAGCGAAGCCCCCCACTCACGACCCCCTGCGTCTCACCAGCCCCCTGCCAGGGCCCTGACAGTTCTCCTCCAGGGAGGCCAGCTCCGCTGTGCTGAGGGGAGGCCTGTGCAATTCCTGAGCACCAGAAAGAAGCCTAAGGCGGAGGGGCTGAGGTCGGAGGGGAAAAAGCAGCCTCCAAGTGAATGGATCAGGCTGGCAGCTTCGGCTGCTGGGCTGTCCCCACTGCAGGGGCTTCTGTGTTCAGGGTGTTCACGAGTCTGCGACGTCTCCTGATGACTTTTTGCTGGTTCCCTAGGTACATATGTCTCACCAGCACACTGGCCAGTCCTGGGCCACCATTCTCACGAAAGTCTATGTCCAGTACCTCCGTCCCAGCCTGTGTTTGCCCCGTCAGCTGGGTGCCCGGCGCCTCGCCGGGGCTAGAGCTGTGACAGGGAGATCCGAGTCAGGAAAAAAGGGGTTGATGTCTCCATTGCCGTGAAGTAGTGGCAGAGAGAACCATCTGGGAAGCGGTAAACTCAGAGCGTTTAAGCAAAGGCTGGAGGTTAATCCCAGAAACCCTAGCCCAGGGGGTGGGAGCAGGAAGCTGGATTCGAATTTCTCTAAATTTTCTTTCCAATTTTGAGGTACTACAATTCTATATAGCTCAAGACAAAGAATAATTTTTATCCCTATCTGTAAAATAAATTTGAGAAAAACCCTATATATATATTTATATATTTATTTATAAATTATATGTTATATTAAAATATATAAATTATATTTATATATTTATTTATAAATTATATTTATTTATATTTATAAATAAATTATATAATTTATTTATAAATTATATATTTATAAATTTATTTATAAATTAAATGTGTTGCTTACATTATAAAACTCATACATGTGTATTTTTAAAGGGAGACATTAATTATAAATAGACAAGCTGGTATTTTC
This sequence comes from Miniopterus natalensis, assembly GCF_054644295.1. Lineage (NCBI taxonomy): Eukaryota > Metazoa > Chordata > Mammalia > Chiroptera > Miniopteridae > Miniopterus > Miniopterus natalensis. Next base: position 7,261,651 of record NC_142100.1, on the reverse strand, counting down.
TTCTAGGTTCCTGTTGGGTAAACTTACACCTCCCTTGAGTGTAAGCTTGATGGTTTGGAGACCACTGCTATAGATACAATGCTTCCTTTCTCTGCTTCACCCAGTATAACTTTGTAGGACCAAAGGGATTCAGACAAAACAAAACTTTCAGATGGGAATTTGCAGAGCCATTCAAATATAGGCGCTGTGGAGTGAGAGTCACCCAGGTTTACATCCTGGCCTTAGTTTTAGCCAAGTGACCTCACACTGGTTACTTAACTTAATGAGCTTCAGCTTTTTCCTTTGTGAAATGAACCTAATTATAATAATAGTACTCAACTTTCAAGGTTGCTGGGACAAATGGAGATAAAACATGTAAAATGCTCAGCATCATGCACATAATAAGGATCCAATAACTGGCATCAGCCACTGAGACTTTAATATTGATTTATGCCTCCCCTTGACAACCATCTCCTTCTCCAGCATACAGTTGGTTTAGCTGGGAAGTCCACGCATCTCGGTGCACAGAAAAGGTCAGAGCCGCAAAGCTGGTTGTGCTGGGGCTAAGGTGCCTGCTGCTTCCTCTTGAAGGCCTTACGTCCCCAAAAAGTGCCTCTGGGACAAGTTCCCATGCAGTCCTTCAGGTGTGGCCTCATCCCGGTCATAGCCATCGTCATGGAATTCAGTGCTATGGAGAAGACCGAAGAAAATCTTCCCCTTACAGGAGATGGGCCCAGAGACGCAGAGGAGGGACACAGAGCTCCCCTGATTGTGGAGATGACCTGAGAGGTTCTGCCACTTCCACCCTCCCACTCAGATGCCTCTCTTCCCAGACATAAAGTTGCCTCCCTTCATTATCTTTTTTTTAGTACAATGTATTTTAATATTTCCTGGAATTTTTTTCCTGGATAAGATTAAAAAATCAGAGGTGGAACTTTATTAGTTGTGTGACATTGGGGAAATCATTCATCCAAGTATGAATTTATTCATCTGTACTGAGCATACAAATTAATAAAAATGGGTGATGTGAGGAAAAGGGCTTTGTATGTATTTCTCTACCTATGTAAGGGACTATTTTTAGTGTTTCCTTTGAGGAGAAATGATATGATAAAATTATGAACAATAAAACAGAAGCTCTATTTTGATTCCATGCTTCTGTTGGTCCTATCGAGAGAGAGAGAGAGAGAGAGAGAGAGAGAGAGAGAGAGAGAGGTGGGGTGGGGAGAGAACACAAGAGAGCTAAAGCAAGAACAAGGAGGGAAGAGGAGAGAGAAAGTCCTCCGTGTAATTAAATAAGCAGGCTCAGAGTTAGAGGGAAGCAAAATGAAGGGTGAGGAATCTAACTAGTATAATTCTGATCTATTGTGCCATCTAAAAAGACATCTATATGAACTCCTGTACAAGCAGCAATTACCTGGAAAATAAATGTAATAAGAATCTCTTAAGTTGGCAGTAAAATTAACATTGCTGAATTTTAATTAATAGTCTAGCCTGGAAGGAATATATTTCTCCTTAGATAAAAAGGATGGCCTTAGCCATGGAGCAAGCTCATCTGAATCAGTGCTTTCAGCAGGTTTCTTTTTCCTTAGCTTCTGGGAGAGTTTTTGCATTTCCCACATGCCTGGGAGAATGAAGAAGGTGTATCACAATGTCGCAGCTCGCCCCAAGAAATGATGGTGATCATTGGCCTCCCCTGTGGGCCTCAGTTTCCTCGTTTGCGAGATGGTGGGAGAGTGTGGACCCACCCATTACCTCCCGGGTCCTTTTCACTTTTAATGCTCTTTGTGTTTTGATCTGGACACAGGGTTCCAGGCTTCTCTGTTTTCTTTGCCCATAATAACGACAATGATGGCAATGGTACTGAAGGGGGGGATGCCATATTAATTGTGCTCTTCATGACACCCCCTTTAAAGTAGCTGTTATTTATGTGCCTATTTTATAGATGAGGAGACTGATGCTCAGCAAAACCTCACCGATGGCCATCCTGCTGGCATGGGTGGTAACTGAGATGATAAGTATTAAGTTTTTTCACTGCAGCTGTTAGGAATCCCAGTGTTGCTTTTGAGAGCCAGAGGAATGTCTTGCTTATGGGACTCTTAGACCCAGCAGGTCCAAGTCTCTTAGAAGAGTCACAAACTCTTAACATCACACTCCCCTGTGGATTTCCTGTTCCTCCCAGTCCCCCAAATGCAATGCAACTATTTTCTTATTCTAGCCCTCTGGACATTTTGAGACCACCTTTGGTTATTTCCTCTTGTTTCTCTAAATCCAAGCGTTCATCAAAGCCCATTCTTCTATTGCTTAATTAAATCAGTGATAATGTGTTGGATACTTCGGGAGAAACTTAATAATAATAGCTCCTTAATTTGCATAGTGCTTGGGAGCTTTCAAAGGGCATCCATATGCGTGATCTCATCTTTAATCCTCACAATGGCCCCTTGAATGGATGATGGGTTTTACAGATGAAGAGATGGAAGCTCAGAGAGGACCACAGTCTGCCAGGACAGGGGAAGAAGTCGAATGGAGCCCAGGCCTTCCCCACCTTTAAAGTTCAGCGCTCCCTGCAGCATGCTTCTCCTCAGTGTGCTCTATATTCCATTTTCCTTTTTCATTTCTGCAGTTTCTGCCTAAGTCTGACTCCACATCAGCCCACCTCTGTTTCTGTGACAGCCTTGTAGTGGCTGGTGTCCTGGATCTCTGTCTCCCTCTCCCTGCTTCAATCCAGATTCAAACTTGAATTGCTGTTTTGAACCCTACAGTGGGTCCCTGTTGACTTGGATCTAAGTCACACTCCTCTATAAATCTTTCAAGATTCTCTATAATCTGTCATTCTACACCACAAGTGCATGTTCCACCTTCCCGCTAGCTCGTGGGCTCCCTATCATCCTCCAGGTCCAGCAGCCCCCTTGCTGTAGGGAGCTGTTTACGTACTTGCTCACCAGCACCTCTGGCCCATCGTTGCATCTCCAGCACCTGGCACCACACCATGCAGACGGTAGGCGCTCAACACCTCGAACAAATGGTCATGACCCTTTATATTCTATTCTCACACTGAAGCCTCGCTTCTTAAAGGCCCAACTTTAGCACATGGGGATAATCCTAAATTCCAGTTAATGCTTAGAGTGTATATCTTTGCTACTCGAAGTGTAGACCAGCAAGATAAGCACCACCTGGGAGCTTGTAAGAGATGCAGAATCTTGGGAAACTCAGACTTAATTAAGATCTGCATTTTAACAAGGTGGTTGATATGCACATTAGGTTCTGAGGAACATCAAACCGAAGGCTCTAGTCGTGATGAAATGGGCCAAGCAGAGGCTTTAATTCATAAAAGCCCAGGTTTGAATCCCAGCTCTGCCACTTATTAGTTATGTGACAGCGAATAAACTTGTAAAATTAATTGGGCCTCTGTTTCCTTATACACAAAACAAGGATTCTAATAGTTTACCAAGCATGAACAAGGCATTCCGTATGCATTATTACTAATTCTCACAAACATTTGCATCTTGGATATTTTTATCCCGTTTTAGAGCTGAGAAAACTGAGACTGCATGGTCCTGGACAAGTAACAACACATTAGCTGGCAGGGTTGCAATTCAGACCCATCAATCGGCTGATACATGCCACTTTTACTCCCTCCACCATCTGTACTCTCTATTGTCAGGGTAGATCACCTATTGTGAAGACCAGATAGGATTCAGGCTGTTACGTGCTTGGGGTCCTGCAAAGCTGCATACAAATGTTATTAAGCGTTAATCGCATTACTAGCTCCAACTCTCTATTTGCTTTAAATATTTTGCTTTGTTTCCTGGCAGCTAATGGTGTCCTTTTTATTGCCTGGGTATTTGTTGAATTTGAGGTATCACTTCTTGTTGCAAACAAGAAATATCAAATATACTCTGAATGAGCATGTGGATGCTTGCACAAGCTGATCAGTGATGAGCCCGAGATGAAATGAAAGGAGGCAGAAAATAGGGGAGAGGAAGACAAATTGGCATCTGATTTATCTGAGGGATAGGAAAGTGTGAAAGAAAATTGATTAGAAGTCAGACTAGGAAAGCAAAAAAGATGAACCTGGACTGTTTTAGATTATTCAAAGAGGAGAATGTCTTAGTTCTGCAAAACCAGGAAAGGAACTGATTATTGGGTTTTAGACATGGATTTCCATAAGCTGTGGAATGAGTGTAGTAGTTTTTCAAGAAGTTGGGCTTTCTCATGCCAGGTTATTTATTTGTCCCTTTGGTATATTGAGATATTGTTAACCTATCACTGCTGCTGTGGGAGGTTTTTAGTTTGTTAATCCTCACTTGAGGATACATTTTTCCATTGATTTTTTTTATTTTATTTTTTTTTTAGAGAAAACAGAAGGGGGGGGAGAGAGAGAGAAAGAAACATCAGTGTGAGAGAGAGACATTGATTGGTTGCCTCCTGCATGAGTCCTGTCCAAGGCCAGGGATGGAACCTGCAACCCAGGTACATGCCCTTGACTGGGATTTGAACCCACAGCCCTTCAGTGTCTGGGCCGATGCTCTAACCACTGTGCCACACAGGCCAGGGCAGTGTGGGAGGTTTAAAATGTGAATAATAAGAGGGTAATTAAAGGAAGACCTTAGCAATATCTAGAAACTAGAGGGAGCAGGCATTGCTCCTAGAAGTACGAGCATAATGTGTAGTATCGCCAGATGCATCTGCTCTCACCACTGGACCATCCTGCCATGGGGAACGGACTGGTCACCACCGTGTCATGATAGCACCTTTCTGAAGGGGTTTGACTTCACCTCGTTCAGCTGCGGCATCATGAGGGACAACTGGTTGTCATATTTAAAAAATTATGAGTTTATTTATAATCATGTGAGGGAGAAGTAGAACTACTATTGGATAAGTTAATTCTTGGCTGTCCAAAGTGACAGGCTAACTTTTTGGAGTCAAAGGCTCTTTTGTGTAGGGATCCAATTAAATTTAAATTTCAGATAAACAATGAGCAATACTTTAGTATAATATTAGTATTTAGTATATATTCCATACAGACTTTGAAATACATTAAAAATTATTTTTTATATTTTTATTTTCTACATCTAGAGTCTGTAAGATAGGAAGCAATTGACCCCAGAATTGTTTAGAATCTTCCAGAACCTAAACCTATGACTTAGTGTCAGCGAGTGGCTGGAACCTGAGCCGAGTTTGTGGAGGAGGAGAGATGAAGGTCAGTGAGATGCAGGGCACAGGACTGGACCGGGCCTTAGGACATCTGTTTTCTAGCCTTCACTGCACCCTGCCTGGACAGGCTGCCATGTCCCCTTGCCCGCTGGCTGTGTGGCACCTGCAGGTCTCCCCACAGCTCCTGGCAGCAATAGACTCTTTGTGACTGGGCTTTGGAGCAGACGGCCTTGGAGACCTTGCAGCACAGACAGATGTGGTTCCAGGAAGCAAAGGTTTTGGTGGAGCGGGGGCCGTGAAGCAGGGGAGGTCTCAGGTCTGTCTAAGAAAGGAGGGTGTGGGGAGAATTTACACGTATAAATCAAAAACCCATTCATCCAGAGCCAATTGCAACTCGGACCAGGGGGAAATTGCTGTTCAAATTGGCATTTCCATTGCTAGGTTTACTGACAAAATAAAATAAAAAAGCCTCTTTGTTTTGTGAATTTGTGGTAGATTACAAAAATGGGGGGAGGCCTTATCCTCCCCATGGTGGCATACTTGATTCCGAGAGGCGTTTCTTTCACAAATGTAAAAGTGCTTATGGATGAGCCGGAGCGCACCGTGGTCCACGAAGAGCAGCGTGACTGGGTCTTTGGATAGACCTCTCATCTGTGCCTGCCCCGGCGAATTCTGCCCTCCTTCCTGGGGTCTGGGAGCTGCTGGTCCTCATTTCAAAACTGGGGAAAGCAGAAGCCAGATAAGGAAAGTGACTTTCCAAGGTCACAGGTGGACAAAGGGGATAGTGGGCAGAGCAGAGGCAGTTCTCTGCAGCTGGGCCTAGACTCTCACCCCTACCACCCGAAAACCTCTGATCAGGGAAGCCGAGGCTGCCTGGATCGCCTGGGAACATTTGGCAGGTCCCTCCTGTCCCCAGGCGTGTACAGCGGCCTGTGGCCCAGGCTCCTGCTCCTGCTCTGAGCCCTGCCATCTCCAGCCCGCTCTCTGTCCCCAGGCTTTGCCATCCACCTCAGCTCCGCTCAGGCTGAAGTGTGTAGGGATCAAGACGTGTGGGGTCGAACAAGAAGCCAGCAGCTTCCATAATTGCCACTGACATGGAAATACAGGAGCAAATGAGCAGCAATTCATATGTCGCTGCGTGACAGATCAGAAACCTCTGCTGAGGAATTAAAGCCGTAAATATCCTACAGGGCTCCTACCTGTGAGCATGTCCGCGACATCTGGAATGACAGCTCACTGCTGTCAGCATGTGGCTGCAATTAAGCGGTGGGACAGAGGGGACAGGAAGGGAAATGCTGGTGGAAAGGGCTGAGGGTGGTTTGCCAGTGGGAATCTGGGAACAAAAAAGCCCCTTTACCCCACAGTGACCACGGTGACTAAGAGGCTCCCACCCACTCCTGCGCGGAAAGCCTGCTTGTGACAAAAGGCCCTGTCCTTGCCAGAGGCATCAGCAGCTCTGGGGCTGGTCTCCCATCTGGTCGACAGCAGTGTGACAGCTCAGGCTCTGTGCTCCCCCAGGGGAAAGGACTGGGGCCCAGGAGAGGAGAGAAGGTGCGGCTTGGGGCTGCCCGCATGCTGCGTGTGGGCCCGCTCCAGAGGGCTGGGGAAACGGGCTTCGCTGCCAGGGAAGGGGGAAGCGTGCAGGAGGCTCAGAGAAATCCAATCGCTGAGCCTCAGGAGTGGGGATTTTGCTAATGGGGATATCTCCTGCCAGATGTTTGCTATTTCTGGAGGTGGGAGGGATGTTGGCGGTGCCGACTGTGGTCTGTGCTAGAAGCAGCTGGGGAAACGTGATTCTGCTACTGTGGCGGGAATTCCCAGGCCTGCTGCTTTTTGCTGGGACCTCCAGCGCTGCTGAGTGGCACTGATCCTGAGTTACCCACAGTTTGCACAGTGTCTTCAGGCCTGAGCTGAGCACTGACTGGAAACACCTCACCTTTCCTTCCCTTCACCTCTTCTGCCCCAGCCCCAGCCCGTGCGCTCCTGCGGGCGCGCTCCTGCAGGCAGACCCGGTCCAGGGAGCCATTCTGCAGAGGCGCGGCCTTGGTGGGCCTTGGAAACTCTTTTGGAGGCCCTCTGTGCCTTTGTTTTCCTGTTTGCCAAATGGGGAGGAAAATACTGGCTGTGCACCACCTTTGGGAACTAAAGGGAGCGACTCAGGGTCTGAGAGCTGAGATCTAAAGCCTTCATCCCCGTTTACCAGAGAGAGCTGCGTAGCCCACGTCTCTCTGTTTCTAGGGAAACTGAGCAGGGTGAAATGAGGAAAGCAGGAGGGAGCCTTCCCCCAATAATTTAGGGATATAATTGAAAATACACCTTTTTTCTCTTTACAACAATTTTGAGATTTTTTGAAATGGAGATAAAAATAAACAGCAAGAGTGGAGATGTAGGCTGTCCGATTTTCTATCAAGGCAAAAACGAGGAGGCTTTAGTTCCAGGTGTTTCCCCTCCTCTGGTGGCCACGTGGCTCCCACTTTTAGTCTGTAGGACACCTCCAGTGAGTGCAGGGAGGAAAATACGGACCCCAAGTTGACAATCTCTCCAGCAAAGCCAGGCCTGACAGTCACCAACCAGGTGAGAGCACTGCCACCTGACTTATCTGTGGCACCTCACGAAGGCCTTGGTATGAGTCAGGCTCTTCTTTACTTTAATACTCACGCATGTTGCTCTAAAATTCCTGGACTTTTCAGCACTTTTAAGACAATGTGGGACAGGTTGGTAATGGGGGAAGAATGTGGGTTTAGAAAATAGCTTCCATTTCGAATCCTGACCCTCTTGCCCCCAGTTAACGATGGAACTGCGAGTGAACCTTCTGAGCCCCGCTGGCTAACCTGAGAGCGGGAATGACAATCCTCGCCTGCCGGTGAGGTGGGGCGGGCGAGGGAGTCACGTCCTGCACTTGCTCAGCACAAACCAGGTGCTGAATTAATTGTTTTCTGTGCCCCCTTTGCCCTCAGCAGTAATCACCAGATGTCACTGCTGCTGCTAAAGGACAGAGAGAAAGAAACCAGCAACCTAAACTCTTATTTTTGTGTTTATTATCGTGAGGGGTGATGGCTGGTTTTAGCCCCACGACCTCCGAGTTTAAACCCAAGATAGTGCGTTTGCTGAAAAAATGCAAAGATAGTATGTTTGACCTACTAGGCACCCAGCAATGAATGGATATTCAGGCAAATTTTTAAAAAAATCAAAGAATTGGAAAATCTTCCGGGAGCCTGAGGTCCAATCTTTAGGATATAAATATTACATAAATCAGAAAATTAGGTTTGACTCATTTAAAAATATTTTGAAGATCGCCATTAAAAGGACTTGACCTAGAAGAGTCTAAATCATATTTTACCACCTATGTAAAATAAGGGGGGAAAGAGCTTATGTATTTGCTTATATGTAGTACCCTGTTTCTGGAATGATTCATTAGAGATTGGTAACTGGCGATACTAGGGAGAGGAACTGGGTGAAGTAAATGAGGAATTAGAGAAAACAATTTTACTGGTGCCCCTTGTATATTTTGAATTTTGAACCATGTGAATGTATTTACCTATTTGAAGTAAAAAAATAAAATAAATTAAAACTTAAGATAGATATTGTACCTAGTGAAAATCAAGGTGATGTTAATTTTTAGAAGTTACCTGAACGTTTGTAAAAGCATGCCATGCAAAATGCACTTCAAAAATAAAATGCTGCCCTGGCTGGTGTGGCTTGGTGGAGCGTTGTCCTGTGCACCGGGAGGTCGCCGGTTTGGTTCCTGGTCGGGGCACGTGCCCCGGTTGCAGGATCAATCCCCAGAAGGGGATGTGCAGGAGGCAGCCAATTGATGTTTCTCTCTCTCTTCCCCTTCCTTCCTTTCTCTCTAAAATCAATAAAAACATATTTTAAAAAATAATGAAATAAAATGCCAATTTTAGTTAATACCAGGAGAAAGTTCCCTTACTTTGTAACTGTTACTGTCTCACCAAAACTAAACTCCCAAGATGAGAACTTGGAAATACCATGGGACACCTACACACAGGTATTCCTCTGTGGCAGGGACAGGTCTGTTAGAGGACAGCCTGGCAGGTTTCATGTGCCCCTCTTCTATTCATATCTGTGACGCTAGACTTTGTGGCCAGGGTTGGTACAACTCCACAGTGTGTTGAGATGGGATAGAGGCGTGGCTAAAATGCCTACAAAGCTTTAATGGAAGTTCAAATTAAATATCTGAACATATTTTGGGGAGTCTTCAGACCTGGCATTAATTCCTCCTCTGGCTTCTGCCCAATGGTTCATGCACGAGAACATTTTCCGAGACTGGCATGCAGGGGGCATGTGTGCATGTGTGTTTGGGGAACGTGTGGGAGGAAGATGCAGGATGAAAGTCTTGACTTCTCTTTTTAGTGCTAAAGCTTTTCTAGATTCCACTGAGGGTGGGAGTGGGTTGGACGGATGAGGTGGGTTCTAGTTCCTGTCTAACCAAATCTGTCCACCTACAATTTCCTACACAAGATTTTTAGGCCCCCATAATGTCAACCAGGCAGGGATCATAGTTTTATAACATATACTTGTGAAACTTTTTATATTTCTAACCCTGCTTCTATGTTGATTGTTTCATTCACTAGAGAGAATAAGCCCATGAACTAGACTTATCTCCATTTTACAGGTAAAGAAACTGAGGCAGCCTCAAGTGTTTCCCTCAGCGCCAGGTGTCAGGTCAAACAGAGCTCTCCTGATTCCTAAACTCAGCTATTTCTCACACAGAAATAAGATGTCTTAAGATGCTTAGTCTCTGTGCTTCGAGGTCTGATTAAAAAGCTGGGAGGGCATGCTGTTGGTAGGGAGTTTGCTCACAAATTAAGTTATATCCCTCGAACAAGGTTTTCATTAGAGCCTAGATTTAAGGCAAAGCCCAGGCTGGTTCTCAGTTCACCTGAACTTGGGTCTAATAGCTACCCGTTAGTGTTCGTTTGTGCTCACCTAGCAGGAAGTTATTGGTAAATATCATGTGTTTACCCAGTAATTACATACCCATGGAGATTACTCACTAATTACACTCAGCAGGTGCAAAAGTCATTATTAGCACAACACATCCCGACACTGGTGGTAAAGGAGACACCCCATTCAGTATTAATTTGGTAATTGTATATTACTTACCATATCTAGGGTTCTTTTGCCACAGAACAGTAACAAAGAGCTGTGCGGTTGGCCTGCTGAAGCCATCTGCCAGTGCCAGTCAGGGCAGTGCCTCTGCTCCCTCCCATCCTTCCTGGGTGAACTATGGGGCAGCTGGACGCGAGGGATACTTGGAATTGCCTTTGCCCATGCGTGTCTCTCCTAAGCAAATTTAAAATCCTAGGCCAGCATCCCCAGTGCCCCACATGTTCCTGAGCTGCTGTGTGCTCAGGGAATTAAAACTAATTTCAATACTAGCCCTAAGCAAAGCATAATTAGAAAGATAAATCTTCAGCAACTCTCTGCTACCCAGACCTCTCCACTGCCACCTCCCACCCTCGTCCCACCTCCCTGCCACATGCATTATGAAGCCGAATATAAATGGATTGCAGAGGATCTGTAACAACACTCAACGAATTTGTTCAGCTAATTGAAGCTGGTTCCGACGCCAGGCAGTCACCAGTGGTGTGACACCTGGGAGGGTGGGACAGTCTCTGCCTCCTGACATGAAGAGGGGGAACATCTGGCTGTGGACCTCCGCCTGCTCATCCCTCAGCTGGACACCAGCACACTGTTTGTTCCTGGAGCAGCCACTTGCCTAACGTGGCCAGAAGAGCCTATAAAGTCAATGGTGGGGTATTTCTCTCCCTAAGTGATACTGCCTTGGACTTCAAAAGTCCATCTTCATCTCCAGAAATAACTGTTCATCTTTCACAGCTTTTTATCACTGTAGAAGGACCCTCTTTGTTTCTCCTTGAGGGGTACAAGTAGGCAAGCAAGCTGGTGTCTGGTGAGTTTAGGAAGGAGGGACTATGATGGTGACAGAATTGGCCCCCTGGAAGGCAGGAAGCGTGGCCTGAAGGGTGGCCAGGCAGGGAGTAGGTGTCTGTCTACCCCGACAGATCAGGGGGAACTGAGCCCCTGTACACTGAGGACTGCTGGGCTCTCAAATATGAGAGAAAAGAAGGAATACAATTTAGGGAGAATCTGGCATGTGGATCAGATAACTTGGAACTTTCTGCTTCTCTCTCTTGGAAAAGGGCTTGGCCGATGATAACGGGGCATCCTGGTTCAGAAGACAAAACTCTGCTTTGCATGCTTATTTCTTTCTTCAAGGAAACACTGAACAACCAGCAGGACTTGCCTCCTACTTCAGGTGTCTCAGTGATTTTCCTGAAGGCTGCTAAGTACTTTGCTCACAGCATCACCATCACAGCCTGTGACGTCCATGCCAAAGACAGACCTGAGAAGGCAACTGGGGACAAAAGCCAGGCAGCCCCAACGTGGGAACCACTGTGACAGCTGGGTCAGCCCCTTCCTCCCTGGGTGGGCATGAAAGACCAGGTCAAAAATCCTCAGAGACTCTGACCCACTTCCTCAGGTCCCTGAGCCCCGAGCTCTGCTCTGTCTCCCCAGCCCCACCCAGCTCGGGTGGTTTTCTTGTGGACCCCTCATGAGTTACTGACAGCAGAGCAGAATTCGGAGCCTTCTGTTCCTCGCATATTTCCCACACCTTTTTTACCCTACAACTGTCATCTTTGGCTTTCTTTTTAAAATCCTGCTCTTTATATTACAAGGTGTTAAAAATGGGGGAAGGGGACAGTGGATCACAGCTTAATTAGAGAACTATTGAGTCAGCTCACTCCCTACCACCCACACCCATCCATTTCTAACCTTGCACCAAGTTCTAAACCTGGAGGGTCCCATCAACCCACTTTCTAGCCCCCTAAACCTTTTCTCACAGGCCTCCCCGTTACACTCCACTCCATGCGTGGTTAGTTCTCTAGAGCAATGTGGTGTTTGGCTGCCTTTGAGAAGGGTGGGCCTGCGGAGAGGGCTGGTGCTGAGGGAGGTGTACACACCCACAGCCCCTCTCCTGCCCCCTGAGCTCAAGGGGCATCTGAGGGGTTCGCAAATACACCCCACAAAGGTGCTCCTCCACCCCCTTCCTCCTGCTCTTTCCCGTTTGGAATTGCTTTCTTCTTATGGGGACTCACTCAGGAATCAGCTCCGCAGTCGGCCCCTTGATTGCGGCTCTCCCCAGCCACCTCTGGCTGACCAGTCCCTCCTCCTCTGCGTCCCTGTTGCCCTCAGGCACAGCCAGAGCATTCCAGGGGATGATTCCTCCAGTAGTGTGCAGGCTTCCTATTGAGAGCTGGACCATGTTCCATTCATCTTAACATCCTCAGGCCAAGGACAATCTCAAGACAAAAACAGGCCCCACATGGGGCCCGAGTGGGCCTAACCCCCAAGGGAAGGGAGGCTTTCCCCTGAGCGAAGGTCACCTTGATCTTCCTGAGATCTCTGCCTTCCTTCCCGCCTCTCCTCATGGGGACTTGTCCGCCTTCCTTCGCAGAGCCTGTCTGACCCTGCAGGTGGGAGACCGGTAGCCTTGCCTTCTCCCTGTGTTGCCCCTTCGGATGCGGTGCCCGATTTAACCAAAGTGTTTCTGACCGCATTTCGGGCGCCCCTCATGCACGGTTTGTTTTCTGACAGCCTTTGCAATTGGCGGCGCAGGAAGGCACGTCTGGCTCTGAAGCGGTGAAACCACGAATTCACGTTGAATGTGAGAAATTCACAACTGATGCTTGAAAACAGTTTAGTTTTCCAAACACACTCTCTCTCAGCTGGTCCGCCCCTCCCCTGCTCTCTTGTAAATGCCACTTATTGGGCTTTTCAGCCATATAAAGGCTTTATATGATCTATTATATGCTGCCTGAAGTGCTGCTGCTTATTTATCATGATTGTATTTGAATGGTCGTGGAGAGCCGATAGCGACTTGGCAAAGGGCACCCAAAGGCAATGTCACGATATCGCTTTCAGGGATGCAGCGGCCTGAACCACAAAGTGGAGAGCTGCGACTGCGACGCAAGGGACAGAGGAGGGGGCTGGTGGCCTCTGAGCAGCCTGACTGGTGCGGGATCGGGAGTCTGCAAGGAGTTGCTCAGTCAGGCTCTGTGTAGATAAGTGGCCCTAGATGCAAGCAGCTGAGAGTCTTCCCGGATGCTGTGTAGCACCTGTAGGGTTGACTAAAGTAAATATGCAAAACTTCCCACACTAAAACAGCACTCCGACCGAGTCACAGGCGTCCCTGGTACCAGCTACATACCCTCCCACCCAATCCTCACTGTGATTAGTGGCCAAGGACTGAGGGAACGTGGCATCGTGGCTTTCTGTTGGCCAGCCTCACATCCTAGGGGTTCACTGACACTGAATCTCAATCCTCTGGGAAAGGGCCATTCTAGGAGCATACAAGCTGGGCCATCAAGTTCATTCATTCATCCGAGCTTATAGTAGATGCCAGTTCTGTGCTAGGCACTCCCTCCCCCGCCCCAGTCTTGGTGATGGGGCTAATGAATGGCTGGTAGTAACTGCAAAGAATGATCAGACCCGGTTTCTATCTTCATGGAGCTCAGTCTGGTGGGGCGGGTGGGGGGGCGGTAGATGAGAGATCCGCAAAACCACCGGAGTAGCATCACATGGCAGTGAGCAGTGTTGGCCGCCCCTCCTCTCTGCTCCAGCACTGTCATCCCCAGAGAGCCCACGCTAATGTTTCCAGGGGCACACCCACGTGTGGACCCGACCCCTGTCCTTGGGGTCATGTGCTTGTTAGGAGGAAGGGGGAATGACAGCTCTTAGGAAGCAGTCACCCGTGTGTCCTCTGTTTCAGGAATGGCTCGTATCTTTCTTCATCTGAGAAGACATCAGGGATCTTGCCTGCCTACCTTGGGCTTCCTGGAGGAAAAGAAACTGTAGGAAACAGTGTTTCTGCCTCAGTAGGATGAAAGTGTCAACAGAGAGGCCGGGGAGGAGGGAGGGGAGCAGCGGGCAGCCTTCAGCGGTGATGAGCGTGGGGAGAGCCAGGGCGCGGCCTGCTCCACGGAGGCCGCAGGAAGCAGGCCGCCTGTGTGCGGATGGCTGGGAGCCAGGCAGGCACGGGGAATCTTCAAGGGGATAAATACTGAGAGATTTCCATCCCTTTGGGACAAGTGCCAGGGAAAGAGGCCAAGATTCCAGGGAACGCAGCCAGGACAGGGTTATTATAATCCCTGGGAGGATTCATTTGCCAGCTACTAAAGCAAAAGCAAGCAGCACCCTGAAATGGAGACTAGCTATTTCGGAGCAATTAGCCATCGGTGCCTGCTGCTGTCTTTGGAGAAACTCCAGAAGCCAGCGAGGTGAGGGCGAGGGCAGGAAGCTGTGGTCTGCTGTGGAGGAGATGACTCCATCCCGGGCACCCAGCTGACAGCTCACTGCGAGTGCAATGCTGGGCCCGAAGGTCCCAGGGGCTCCTGCTCCCCCAGGGGCCACACCCTGTCCTCAGAACGACACTGGGCCATCACAGCTTCCATCCACAGGACACCCCACAGCTGCCCAAGAGTGTAGCCAGGCCAGATTGTCTGCTCACATCAGGCATCCTCAGCCTGGGACCCAGAGACGCTTTAGAGAATTTGACGTTGGAGGCCAGTGAAGCACCAGAAATTATTTATAAAAACAGAGAAAGGCTAAAGAGCTCCTATCTCCTCCCATACTGTCATTAATATGCTGAAAACATTTCACTCCCCAACACGGCCTCTTTAAGAACCAGCAAGACCTGGACACATTGGGGGTGAAGGTGGAATTGGGGTACAATTTGCACTTAAAATAATTTGATTACTGCTCAATAAAGGAAAAGCCACTGCCTTTTTCTCTCTCCACTGCCTGTTCTGGAAAGTTTCCAGCCTCTGGTCTCACTCACTTCTATGCCTTGGGCTTTCTTTCTGGCATCCTGTGGCTTAGAGCTCCTGGTAACAGCTTTCGCCATCTGTCTTGGTCTGGGACCCTGCATAATCCTGGGGTGTGCGTCTTGTGTCCAATTCCGCCCCTGTGTCCAAGGCCTTGTTATGGGCTATGGCCACTCACTGGAAAGAAATCCGCTGGAACAGAATGAGATTAGGCACCATTATAGTTGAATAAAATAGAAACAAACTTCCAACTTCATGAAGCAAAAGAGATAGAATATGTTTTCTTTGCCTCGCACCCCTGCCCTGAACACAGGAAGAGCTGAGTAAGAGGGAGCCGTTTGGCCTGCCTGTGTACATGGGCGCTGAGGAGGGGAAGCTGAGATGAACAGGTGTGGAGATGAGCCACCAGAGCAAAGTGTGTGTAAATTCGGGAGTCCCCACAGCTCCTTAAGCAAGGGTGCTTCGGTACACTGAAAAATGATGTTCCAACTCTTTCTCCTGTGCACTGACCTTCTAGGTCCCAGTCCATTTCCCACCCCACCGACTGCCAGCCACCTCCTGAAACAGAGGCTCTGGCACCACCCATAGCCGGGGCTGGCACCTAGATGCAATGCTCTGAGTTAAGGAGACAGGTATCTCACAATGTCCTTTCCCAGGTATTTTGTGATAGGATCTTTGGGGTGAGTTAGCATCTTATTAGCCTGAAGTTGAACTTGAATTACCTTTTGAGGAATCACGTCTCTGTGGAGATTTCCTGGGACTATATGGAAATAACAGAGAAGAAAGACCATGGTCCCAGCAACAACAGTGCTCAGGAAGAAGCCTCAGCAGGCTCTCTGCTGGACGCTGATGTGGATGAGAGAGAAGATACAGAATATCGTAAAGGAGCTTGGGTGGCTATCCCCAAAGGGCTTCACAGGGGTCCCCACTCCAACTGCTAAGAAATGACAGATTTCCCTGCTTCTCTCTTCACTGGGAAGACTGGCTGGCAGCTGCTGATCCTGGCAGGCGCAGATTTCCAGCCCCCAGTGCCCAGCTGGGGGGCACTTTCCATTTCTGAGAGCTGTCCAGCTGCTCTAGGTAGGATGTGGAAAGAGAAGTGAGGGGAGGAAGAAGAATGACTTTGTTTTAACTCACTGTGACCCCCATAGGAAGCAGGAGCTGACCCTGTATTTCTGACCTCATAGAAAAGAGTAGCTGACTCCATATTTCTGACCTCCATAGGAAGCAATAACTGACCCCGTATTTCTGACCTCCATAGGAAACAGAAACTGACTCCATATTTCTGACCCCCAAAGGAAGCAGAAACTGACCCCATATTCCTGACCCCCATAGAAAGGACTAACTGACCCCATATTTCCAGCCTCCATAGGAAGGAGTAGCTGACCCCACAGTTCTGATTCTCAGAGGGAGCAGTAAATGCGTAGGCGATGCCATCTCCCCATCATGGATGAGCGTATATTTCTTTACCTTCCTGATCAGGTTTTCCAAGGACTCATATGAAAAGAACTGCTATTTCCAAAGTACCCATCTTTTGAAAAGCAGGCTCAGGGAAAAGCAGTTTGGGATTCAATTTGTTTTTTGAGGGCCTAACAGAGGTTTTTTCAGGGCCTCTGCCTGTGATGCTGGTCCTTCCCTGAAGCCTCAGGTCCAACTGATTCCCCCCTCAGTCCCTAGACGCATCCTCCCTGCACCATGCTGGAGCCAGTGCCCCTCTGGACCTAGCCCCCCGGGTGCAGAGGCTGGCCTCGCTGCGCTTTGTCTCTCCATGTGGCCTAGTGCAGGGCCCTGAGGGGCTCAGCAGCTGGACAGCACAGGAACAAGGGTAAGTAATTCCTCGGTCCATCCCCTCCCCCGTGTGCTCCCCTTTCCCTACAGTCTCAGCATTCCTTTACAGGTCAAAAAGAAGGTGTGGAAAGGATGTGTGGAAAGGCAGGAGAGCAATCTTATTTCTTTGTTTTAAAGATGGGCAAGCGCATCATATACTCACGATCAAGTCTCGCTGCGTTCATGGTAGTGATATCAGCTGGTTGGCTGGAGGAGCGCTTACCTCCTCCCTGGGTCATTGCCAGGTCACCTGTGGTACATTTTATGCCAGAGTCACAATCAAAAGATGACTCTGGGCTCAGGTCACACCTTGGTGGGTGCATTAGCTCACATGCCAGCAGGGGGAAGCATAGCTGCCAAATCCCCCCGAAACTCTGGCTGTGATACAGGCTGGGCAGGGGACAAGGTCATATGGTGGAGGCTCAGGCCGGAGAGGCAGCCTGCTGGGGACTCTGGGGACAGGACCTGGGGCTCCAGTGTGGCTGCAGACCCCCTTCCCCACCACCTTGGACTCCCTGCCTGCTCTGCACGCACCCGCCATCAGGGGGCTCTGCTAATGGGAGGGAACCTGTTGGCAGGCACTGCTGAGCCCCAGCTCTGGCAGACCGGCTCTGGCATACCAGCCCTGACAGCCCTCAGGACCGGAGCCAGAGGGTAAAAAGGACTTTGAGATTCAGAGCAGAGACTAGCTCGCGACAAAGAGGCCTGCAAGGCTGACAGGAAGCTGGTAGCCAACACAGGCGCAATCTGCCGGTCTCAGCAGGGTGGTGGGGGCTCTGGCCTGCCCGGTGTGTGTGGCTGTGACCATCTGAACATCTTGATTTGTTGCTAATTGAGCAGCCTGGCACTCGCAAAACCACGTGACACCCCATGCTGCTGAGACCAGAGATGCCAATCCCCCTGGCTCGCTGCAGGGCAGGGAGAGTCAGCTGCCTCGGGCTGCCCAGAAGTCTCATGGTGCCAGGGAGAGCGGTCTGGGCAGGGCCTGGAGCCAGCGACATCCAAGGGCCTGGCGGCAGTCCCGAAGATGGCCTGGCTCCGAGGCTTCTCTTCACACACAAGCTCTGCAGCTGGTAGCGCTGGGGTCTCCTGAGTCATGACAGTGACCACCAGTCCAGCCCCTGGGGGCTCAGTACGGCCGTCACATGCTGTCTTGCTAACCCTCTCCACAGTCCATGTGCATCATCTTGGGAATGCTGAGATTGGAGTCTCAGAGAGGTTAGGTAACCAGGTGACAGCTAACAGTTAGTAAGGCTGCGTGCACCTCCAGTGCTGCTGGGCCCCAGAGTTTATGCTCTACAGTCTCAAAAATAGTACAATCTGAAAGAAAAAAGGATTTGTCTTTCTGGGACTGGCCTATTTTCACTCAGCACAATGTCCTCCTGGTGCGTCCATGCTGTTGGCTATGGCAGGATTTCCTTTTCCAGGCTGAATAATATTCCATGGTACATATGCACACATATTTTCTCCATTCATCCGTCAGTTGCATTTAGGTTGTTTGCGTATCTCAGCTACTGTGAATCATGCTACAGTGGGCATGGGAGTGCAGAGATCTCTTTGAGAGCCTGATTTCTTTCTTTCTTTCTTTCTTTCTTTCTTTCTTTCTTTCTTTCTTTCTTTCTTTCTTTCTTTCTTTCTTTCTTTCTTTCTTTCTTTCTCTCTCTCTCTCTCTCTCTCTCTCTCTCTCTCTCTCTCTCTCTCTCTCTCTCTTTCTTTCTTTCTTTCTTTCTTTCTTTCTTTCTTTTTCTTTCTTTTTGATAAACATCCAGAGGTGAGATTGTTGGATCATGCGGTAGGTCTATGATTCCACTTACATGAGGTAGAGTCCAAACTCATAGAAGCACGGAATAGAATGAGGGTTTCCAGGGGCTAGAAGAAGGGAAAGGGGATGTGAAACTTAAGTTATGCAAGATAGATAAGCCCCAGGGATCCGCTGTACAGCTTTGTGCCTATAGGTATCAATACTGTATCGTACATTTAACAATCTCGTTAGAGGGCAGATATGTGAAATGTTCCTACCATAATAAAATAAAATTTAGAAAAAAGAAAGAAGAGATCCATGATGACCCCATCAGTCATATCATTCATGAATGTCTTTAAAACGTTTCGATTCTAAACATAAGTAAGGAAGTCCTGGAGCCCTGTAGTAATCGTCAACTTGTACTCAGCGGACACTTTCAGTCTAAACAGAGCTTTTACAGCTATTCGCTCTCCATAACCATCTCGGGGGCAGATACTTTCTCCATTTTTTTCGTATGTGGGTAAACCAAGGTCCAGACGATGAGGAGGCCCCCCTGGTAACGCAACTGGTGCCCACCTTCGGATGGCCACGCACCACTTGGGCCCATCAGCAGAAGCAACGTGGGGACAGCACTGATCTGACCCTGGCTCAGCTCTCAGAGCAAATCCCTCGCTGCCCAGCTTCGATTTGCAAATGCTAACGAGTCTATTCCAACCACCGCGCTCATTTTTGTGTGTCACCCTCCAAATCCATTTGTTCCATTATTAGATTAATGCTGGGGATTAGGTCAGTGCGAGGAGGCTTTGATGTAGCGGAAGGAAGGAGCGTTTAAGTATCTCTCTCTCCCTCTCTCCTTGTATGTAAGTGCTCCCCGCTCCTGGTGGTACTGAGGCGAGGAGGGCAGGGCACGCACAGGTGAGGGGGAGCATGTGTGCAAGCCTGTGTCCCTGCAGACGAGAAAGGGGGCAGGAAGGAAGAGAAAGGTCTGGAGTCTCACATTTTTTTACCGACAGTAAAAAATCGATCCGTGACCTTAAAGAAGTTTATGAATTTCTAGCTTAGGAATCAATGGCCATTGATTTTTGCGCCTCTGCGCGGGCTGCACATGTACACTAGAAAGCAATGAAAGCTGTGTTTTGTTGGGCTTGGAGCTGCAATGAGCAGGTGCCGTTTCTATCAGATTGCCAAGAGCAGGAAAGGGGGAGAAAAAGCTCATTCTGTGGCGGTCTCCGCGCAGAGCCCGGTGCCTCTGGCTGTGTCTGCTGAGTGCTGACACTGGCTCTGACCAGGTCCAGTGTCACGGATTCCCGAGCACAGTGTCCCAGTCCTCACACCTGCTTCCTTGCAGCCCCGAGCCTTTCCACACATAACCCCCTTGCCCAAGGGAGTTTTCTCAGCCTAGATTTCCAGGGTGAGGATTTGCTAAGTGAATGAAAGGTGGAGAGAGAACAGAGAGAAGCACAGAAGGTGTAAGTGGAGGCGACAATGATTTACATTTGAGCGGTGGATTCTGCAGAAAGAATACCTTTGTGTGCACTATGACATCCGAGCACCATAAGACCCGTGGGTGTCGGTCAGAGGATGTGTCGTGGTCCTCAGTTTACATATTAGAGAGCTGAGACTAAGGCGGCCTGTGATTGCTGAAGATCACATAGCTGGTTGCAGCCCAGCCAACCCTTCCCCAAGGCCTCCCCCTCCCCCCAGCTCCTGCACCCAGGGCTCCTCTAGTGTCCAAAGGACAAGGTGGCCACCGGCGTGGAGCCCGTAGGCTACAGGAGGGTAAGCTTTGTGCACGGGAACCGCATAGACATGCACACGACACTCAGCAAAGGTCACGCGTGCAGAAGGATTAAACACACGCTTGCGAAGAACTGAGCTGGGGGAATCTGGAAGGAAAAGACGGCCTGAAGGTGGGACTTGGGGTCCTGCTGAGCCCCAGAGATGGAGTCCCCAGTGGGACCTCACCTTTGGGATTTCTGACACTGAGCAGGCAGCTCAGCTTCTGGGGATGCCGCCTTCATGGATGACTTCTGGGCTCCCTGAGCTCAGCTGTCCCCAGGTGACCCCCTCCCATAACCGGTACCCTATAGTCCCGCTCCTGCCATCATTTCCAGCTCGGCGGGTGCCATTGCCGTTGGCTGTCCCAGGGACCCAGAGTCCCTCTCTCTTACCCCCAACCTCTCACCAGTCCCCAGCTCTTATTTATGTTACTTCTTACATTTTTCTTGAATCTCCTTATTTTCTTTCCTTCCTCCTATCTGCCTCCCAGTTCAGGGTCTCATAATTTCCTACCTAAAGTGGTGGTATCCCCTCCTCAGATATGTGTGTGTTCTTTGATTTTTAAAAACTCATCACAGTGGAATAAGTCACTTTCTGTACTAACAGTGATTTCCCCTCTTTGTCTTCACTTCCTTTCCCTTCTAGACAGACAGGTCACAAGCCCTGGCGAGGACCGTGGATAGCAGAAGGAACCGGCGTGCAGAAGTCGCCTGCCCACCTACCTGGGGTTGCACAGCACTCCCCACACCCGGGCACAATCTGTGGGAGGGACTTGCCTCAAGGAGATGGCAGTTAGAGATTTCTAGCAACCTGGCCACACAGGGAGCTTGAAAGAGAAATTAAGATGAGTTATAAAACGATGCCTTTCTCACACACCTAAATTTGTGGACCGTGACTCGCAGACATTAGCCCCATGCATTGCCAGTACATTTCAGAGACGTTCAAATGTCTTGTTAAAACAAAACATTTCCCAGTTCTCCCTACAACCTTCCCTTCACCCCAGCTGCCAGAGTGATCTAGTTGAAATGTGCATTTAATCACTTTATTCCTGAATGAAATCCCACGGGGCTTCTGCATGCCTGTAAGACCAGGTCTAAATGTCTTAGGGCCTTCTGTGATTTCCCCCCCTCCCCTCACCTCTTCGGGCTCCCCCTCCCCGCCACCTGTCTCTGTGTATATTCCGGTCATGCTAAGTGCCTACAAACACCAGCACCTCCTTGACGCTCATGCACCTTTAGTCATGTGTTCCCTCCCCAGTTCCCTCAGCACCCGGATAACTTCCACCTGACCCTAAAACTTCTCAGGCATCACTCTCTCCAGAGAGCCTTTCCCGACTCCCCGGCTGGTGCCCACAGCACTTCCTCAGAGCTCATTTCTTACACCAGGGCACCCCTGTCGAATCCCTAGCTCTGGGAGGGACTTGGCATCTGGAGGCAAGGCTGAGGTCAGGGTCGCTGGGCTGGAGAGGTATCCCCAGGTGGGCAACCAGCCTTCAGGAGAAACCTGCTGCTTCCTTAGATTTCTCTCAGGCAGGACACAGAGGGGTGGACTTGAATTTGAGGCCCTTCATGGGCTGGTGTCCACAAGGTTTTCTGCACTGAAAATAAGCACTGGTAGCTTAAAATATTATGTTAAATGAAAGATCAAGAAGCAATATTTTAACCAAAGTGATTTCTGGTATGAAAGGTCAGAATAAAGTTTCCTCTATTTCCTTGAGCCTTCTAGGTGCTTCTTTTCACTGAAGCCTGATCAGGCCAGGCTGCTCGAACCTAGGAGGGAGACAGAGAGACCAGTCTCCCCACCACCTCTGCACCCTGAACGGGTGACGAGCTCCAGAGAAAGTTCCAGAGGAATCCACAGACTTCTATCTGGGATTAGAATTGACCCTGCTCCATCGCCTCGCCTCTGTTCTCTCCCTTAACTCTGGCATTGTCATTGGCACTTGGGCATGTAGGTGCGAGGTCTTTAACTGGAAAATCTTGATCTGGTAATAATTAGGGACTCTGGTCAGTGTCCATCACCACATTTGCTTGATTTCAAAGGATAGGCTGAATGGTTGGAAATGGGAGCTGAGCCCTTACAGCCCAGAGGAGAGCTGAAGGGGGGCAGCAGTTGGGGCCAAGGTCCAGAGGGGGGTGAAATCAGCTCCTTGAGCTCCCAATGTCAAGGCCCGCAGGCAGAATCATCACGTAATCAGCCCTCGGAACCCCACAGCCAGAAGCCAGGCTTCCTCTGCACTGGCATTTTTCTGAGCATCTTGCTCAGACACCTTTCTTTTCACTTGTTTCTGTGCATAGACCTCTGTGAGTGTCCGGATGACACGTGCTGTGTTCACACACACACACACACACACACACACACACACACACACACACACACACGCATGGAGGGAGAATCATGGGAAGAGGAGCCGGCTGCTCCCTTTTCTCTCACACAGGTTTGCAGAGATTTGGGCTGGAAGGAGCATCCCCTGGAGGAGAGGATGCCGCTCAGGCAGCCCCGAGCTCTCTGGTGGCCCCTGTGCACGCGAGGGAGAAGGCACGGGAGGGGCTCAAAGCCCACCTGCAGTGCAGGCTCCTAGCCAGAGCCGCCCTTCATACACTGGCTTACCCGTGTGCAGAACCAACCACTTGAAGGCCCTGGGAGTCCTCCCCGAGAGCACACACCTGCTCTGCGGCCAGTAAACAGTCCTGGGGCTGGGGAGGGATGAGTGAAAGGATGGAGAAGGGACTGGCGGGGGCGGATCAGAAAAGCACGGTGGGGGCAGGGGCGAGCCAGCCAGGTGTCAGGGTTTCTTGCTTAATTCTATAGAAAATAAAAATTCACTCAAAAATATAATAAAGAGGAAAATAAACAGCCTGGGAGCCTGCATGAACCAATTTCTCACAAACTGGTCATTCTAGTCACGACGGGGAAGCAGCAGGAGAATTACCAGGGTTAAGCTCTCTCCAATCAGGACCAGAGGCTTTGTCCCTTGGATGGGTCTCTCTGCTTGAGGGGATTCCTTTTAATCTGTACCGTGGGGATAGAGAGAGAGGAGAAGCTAAAAGAAATATTTATTGAGCTAGGCAAGGGTTTTTCAACCCTGGCACTATTGACATTTTGTTCCAATAATTCTTTGTTGGGGGGCTGTCCTGTGCCTTTTAGGATGTTCAGCAGCATCCCTGGTCTCTACTGACTAGATGCCAGTAGCATCCTCCCCGACACCAGTTGTGATAACCAAAAAGGTCTCCCGACATCGCCAAATGTCCTGTGGGGACAAAAATCACCCTTGGCTGAGAACCTCTGAGCTAGACTCTGTGATGGTGCCTCACACATATTATCTCAAGTAGTTCTCCGTGCAGATAGGACTCCTCCCTTCGTCTGTCAGATGAGAAAAGAGGCTGGAGCCAGGTCCTAGGGCTGCCTGACTCCACGGCCTGGGGTCTCTTTGTTAGGCGAGGCTCCCACTGGAACAGATTCTAGTCTATATTCCCTGGCTGAGGGCCGGTCACTGAGCAAGGCAAAGCATGGAGAGGCCTGACGGTAATGCCTCCTTTGGTCCAGTTTGACCTTGAGCGTGACTTTGTGGAGACTTCTGGAAGACTTCCTTTCCCTGAATCTTCTTCATGTCAGCCTTAACAGAGATTCCATGCTTAGAGAGTGCATCCTTTAGCTAAGTTAAGTCATGGTTTACTGGGGGGAGGATAGGAAGTGGAAGAGCAAGAACATAAAAGGAATAATATGTTAAGCCAATTCATATCTGAGTACGAATTCACCAGACTTAAATCCACTGGATAGGAAGTACCTTTCTCTACCAGCTCCTATTTCAATTAGAATAGAACTGAAGCAGGAGACTGTGTAGGCACAAGCAAAGGCATATCCCTTCCTCTGGATATTAGAAATGTCATAAAACACACCATGTGCATTGGTTAGGTTTCCAGATCAGTTTGCTATTTCAGTGCTTGCGGTAATGCTGTTATTACGGTGTAATAAGCACTACTAGTGGTATGCTCTGCGGTTCACTCTCCGTCGAGGAAATCACTCATAAGAATCAAAATACTTCGAAATGAAAACACTTCTAAGTGTTTATTTCTAAAATGTATTGCTATTTTTCTACTTAGGACCTTATTTAGTCTTGCCTGAAATTCTCTATTGGTCCCTAAATAAGTCTCCCTGCCTTCAGTCTTCACCCTACTCATTTGTCCGGTCTCTACCCTCTATATTTATGTAGAACTGATGTTGCCATAATAAAAATCTGTCCAGGCCTCTCCTCTTTCAATGCTCCAAAGACACCTTCTCAAACCTCAGGATAGACTTTAAATTCCTTGTTATGACTTGCAAGGCTTTTAAAAAATTTATCTTTATTGTTGAACATATGACAGATGTTCCCTTTTTTTCCTCATTGATCCCCTCCACCCCGCATTCACCCCCCAGGCCTTCATCACCCCATTGTCTGTGTCCAGGGGTTATGCATATGTGCATATAAGTTCTTAGGCTCATCTCTCCCCACCCAACCCCCCTCATCCCCCTCAGATTCGTCAGTCTGTTCCACGCTTTTTTCTTAATACGAGTTAGACCTATTCTTTGACACTCCCACACTGAGCTTATATTTCAATCACACAGAACTAGTGGAAATTCTCCAAATGCTATTGGTTTTCTCATCTCTCTAAACGTTTGCACCTGCTGTACATTTTGCCTGAAATATCCTTCCCATTTTTATCCAGCTGGCTAGCTCCTTCTTGTCCTTGAAAGCTTATCCCAAAGATCCCTTCTTTCTGGAAATCCTGCTTAACTCCTTCCTCCACTGTCCACTCCGTTTGCTTTCCACAGTGTGCTGCCCAGGCCATGATGACATTGTAAATCATCCCCTATGGGAGTTACCTGGTTGTTTCTCTGTCCCCTTCACTAGCCCATGAGTATCTCAAGGGCAGGGAATATATCTTCGTCATCATTTCATCCTCAGTGACCAGCACAATGCCTGACAGAGTGGAGATGGAAGAAATACTCAATAAATGTTTGTAAGATGGCTGGCCAGCTGTACCCATTAATCATGGGTGGTTCGGCTCCATCATTTACCTTCTCTTTTTGACATTCTAACTTAGATAATATTCAGACCCTAAAATCTATCAGAAACCCCCTCAACCAGATCTTCAGAAACTAGTAGACCATTTTGGGGGGCGTGGATCAGTTATTTTTACTATTCCTCAGTGAAGTGGTGAGCGATTGGGCCTCTGTGCTCAATCTCTCCCGCCACTTAAATGCCTAGGAGCCAGGGGCAGTGAAGTCGGAAGGCGACACAGCAGACGCCAGGGTCAAAGCACAGGGAGTTTATCCTGCCTTTGGTGGCTGTGGAGTTCCCCCCGATACACGCTCACTGCTCATTCACAGCGCACTGTAGGTGTTCAGGATGTTTAAGAATCGCTGCTGTTGGGTCTGGGCCATCCTTCTCGTTAGTTACTTGTCTCTCCAGCATCACCAAGACGATCCTTTCCATGCAATAAGTGCTCTACAACTGGATCTATGGCCTGACTGACGTTAGCAGTATGTTCTGCTGCGTGAGAGCAGGGAGGACGAATAAACCTGCGTGGGTTGTCTTCCTCCGAGATGGGTCGTGGTGACTCGAACTGTGCTGAGCTGAGCATTCCACGCGGAAGCTCTTTATTTATTAGCTTATTTACCCTGCCCGCCCACCTTTCCTCACAGCTGCAAATGACATTCCATAGTAAGTGTGGATTATGAAAGGTGTTAGAAATGTGATAGGAACAGAAGGCTTGGAGTTCTGTTCAGCTGTTAATAACTTATGAGTGGTGTCAGCTGTGCCCCAGCTTAGCTTGTGCTGAGCTAGAGAAGCAGCGCAGGGGCCCTGCCCCTCAGCCTCTCCCCCCGTGGGCTCTGCTCTCACCGAGGGTCCTCTGGGGCCCTGCCAGCAACAGGGTTGCAAGTGGCCAATGTATAGGACACGTGCCTATGTCATGGGAAGTAGGAAGAGGTTTCTCTTTTCTTTTTCTTTTTTTTATTTATTATATTTTTATTGATTTCAGAGAGAGGAAGGGAGAGAGAGAGAGAGAAACATCAATGATGAGAGAGTCATTGATCGGCTTCCTCCTGCACGGCCCCTGCTGGGGATCCAACCCAGGCATGTGGCCTCACCGGGAACTGAACTGAGATCTCCTGGATCACAGGTCGATGCTCAACCGCTGAGCCACACAGGCCAGGCTGAAGAGGTTTTCTTCTTTCTTGACTTCAGCAGATTTATTTGGCAGTCCAAATGGTCAAGTTGTGGAGGAAGTTAATGAAGGCTTTACAAAAGTACAGGCAAATTTGATATACAGACTATTGGTAATGGGGTGAGTTAATTATTAAAAAGTAACTGAAGTTAGTATCTCCTTTCCCACTCAACCCTGGGAAAGAAAGGGCAGGATGATTCTTAGAAAGTTCTATGGAGGAAGATGGGCTTTGCCCTGAAGCAGAAGGCACAGGTGATAGGTTTGCATTGCAGAGGTGGGAGCTATGCATTCTACATTCAGAGAGAGTCGGAGCTTCCCCAGAGGCAGGCAGGAGCAGGAGCCCGTCTGCAGCACGCCCGGTGTGAGGCCTGTATGCTACACGGCAGGCTGCAGAGAAGAGATTTAAGCCTGCCCCAAACAGAATGCTCAGGAGATGGATGGCAGGTGCTGGGCAGTGATGTCCACAGATGGCTGGAGCAACAGGAAAAATCGAGATTGAGACCATCATTAAATTCCATGGAGGTGAAAGGGAGAATGCCAGAAATTACCAAGACTCTAGCTGGGAGCTTACAGCAAATTAAGTCTGATTTTGAGAAATAAAGTAAAGTGACATCTATTGGACTCTGGTAGCATATCAGCAACATATTCTTGGAGAGGCCAGGAACCTTATGGACACATGGGGATAAAAATAACCAAATTGGTGATTAAGCTTCAGGCTACCCAGCCATCGTTCGTAGTGCTGCTATAAATCACATCACTTCTGTCCTCGAAGAACTTGCATTCTGAGAAATTCTGATAGTCTACGGTTTCATAGGAGTTTAGAATCAGTTGGTACTCGCTCGTACCTCTCACCTGTAAAGAAGAGAGCTTAAAGAAGGTAAGCTGGGGACAAGCAGGCTTTCAGGCCATTTTGTTGTTTGTGCTGAAGGCACATCTAAGCCACTCCATTGGATATCAACGTCTAGTCCTCGGACCCACATCCTACTGCTATAGCTGAAGGCACTGACTCTGGAAGACAGGGCAGACTTGGGTATGAGTCTGTGCTCTGTGACTGGTACCTGCACGACCTTGGCGAAGTCCCTTAGCTCTCTAATCTTACAGTGTCTCCATCTGAGAGCGCAGTTTTTAGTAGCACCTGCCTCATGGTGCTGTTTAGGATTAAAAATGTGGTGGAATTTGCATCTTAACAGAGGAGATAGGCTATCTACAAAAAAATAAATATTTATTCAGATGTCAAGAAATAAAAAGTGCTGCGAAATAAAAGCAGGGCAGGGGGATAGATAGCTGCCCAGAGGTGGGTGGGTGGTTATGTTGGCAGGGTGGCCAAGAAGGATGGTGTCTGAGCAGAGAGTGGGTGGGGTAAGGGGAGGGAGTGAACTGATGGGCAGAAAACATACACCACCTTTCAGGTCCAAACGAATGTCCCATAACTGCTTGTTCCTCTCTCATTCAGATGCACAGAGACTGATTCGGGGCACAGTTTCTACACAAGAACAAGGGTTGGTAGGCAGGGGCCTTAACGCTGTTTCTTCTGCCTGAGTCTCTGAGGCTGCAAGGCTCTAGCAATGACAATGGGAATATGATGTTCTACCTTGGAAGATGCCTTAGCTATCCAGGCACTACCCTTGAAAGGTTGGTCAAGCATATGTAAAGGATGAGCTATAAAGAAACAAAGGCATATATGCAGGGCAGATATAGAACACAAGGGGGTGTATGTGCGTGTGTGTAGGGGGAGAGAGAGAAGAAAGAGAACATAGGAGCAGAAATGAGAACAGGTGTAGAAACAAGAGATGCTTTTAAGTTTTTTTAAAAAATACAGGATATATTTTGAATTAATGGGTTTCAGT
The DNA here is from genome assembly GCF_054644295.1 of Miniopterus natalensis. Lineage (NCBI taxonomy): Eukaryota > Metazoa > Chordata > Mammalia > Chiroptera > Miniopteridae > Miniopterus > Miniopterus natalensis. The sequence goes on along the minus strand of NC_142100.1, from coordinate 7,233,246 downwards.
AGCTTCTCAGTGGGTTTCTGGGCCCCGAGTTCCTTGCAGTGCATTAGCCGGACTGTATAAGGAATTGGCTCCCAGAAAGGCCTGCTCATTTGTTCTCAGTTCTGTATGCTCCCCACCCTCCCACTGCTCTGATGTCAGCTTTTGACATTTTCCATCGGGCAATTTATACACTGTCACCTGCCAGCCTCCCATAGTCCTCATGTTCGTTTGATCTCATACAAACTCCCCTCTCCGATCTGTTGATGAAATACTAAATCCGGGACCTTTGAAGATAGTGCGCTGTAGGAGACCACAAATGAAAATCTTTTCTTGCTACTTAAGCATTCTCAGTGCTGAGTCCCCGGCGCTGATGGGGTCTGCATTGTGTACTTCCTTTAGACACATTTAGACAAATCCATCAAGCAGGAGGCCCTAAAAGCCTGTAATTTTCCAGACAATATGAGACATATCACATTGGTAATGGAGGATTCTTGTAAAGCCACATGATCCTGAGCTAAGCTATCTATTTATTTGATTTAAATAGTTTTAAGCACTTTATAGTTTCTGATGCGATAGCAGGACTCTCACATGATTTAACTTCAAGACATGGGCCTGACCTTCAAAAAACTTCAAGACCCAAATAGCATGCTTATTTAGGACATTGATATTTCTAAAACACGTTTTGGGCATCTCTTAGCATTATATGAAAAACTTCAGAAACTCATTTGGTTGCTGAATACATGTTAGGGTCTTTAATCTAGAATCCACAGTCTCCCCCTGTGCTTTGCAACCTGTCTCCAACTTCTCTCCCACGAAGCCCCTCTGCTCTGCCCACTGCCCGGGCACTGCCAACACAGCTCCTGCTACTGTGCCCGGCCCATTCTTAAGAACTCACTCAAATCCCATTTCTTTCATGCATGCACTTCATTGCTTTTTTAAAAAACTGACTTTATATTTTAGAGCAGTTTCAAGCTCACAGAAAAACTGAGCAGAAAGTACAGAGAGTTCCCACATACTCCTTGCCTCCACACAGCCACAGCCTCCCCCACTGTTGACATCCCCACCAGAGGGGGACATTTGCTACAACTGATGAACCTACAAGGACACATGGTTATCACCCAAACACATAGTTTACCCATTAGGACTCACCCTTAGTGTTGTTCATTTGGTTGGACAAATATGTGATGATGTATCCACCACTACAGTTTCACCCAAAGTAGTTTCACTGCCCTAAAATCCTCTGGCTCCGCCTATCCATCTCCACCGCCCAACATCTCGAAACCACTGACCTTTTTACAGTCTCCACAGTCTTGCCTTTTCCAGAATGTCATCTAGTCGGAATCATACAGTATGTAGCTTTTCAAATTGGCTTCTCTCACTCAGTAATATGCACTTAAGGTTCCTTTATGTCTTTTCATGACTTGACGGGTCATTTCTTTTTAGTGCTGAACAACATTGTGCCCTACCTTCCTGCTCTTTTTAAAATTCTGGTAGTTTCCTTAATGTCTAGACCTGCTCTTTCTGATGCATGAGCCACTAGTTATATAAAATATAAATAGTGTGGTTATTTAATTGTTAAATAATTAAAATTAAGTAAAATTAAAAATTTAGATCTTCAGTTGCTTCGGCCTTATTTTAGTTGCTCCGTAGCCATGTGTGCGAGGTGGCTGCAGTGTTAGCTCAGATGTGGGACATCTACAGTCCTCATGGAAAGACTGGGAGGGGGCTGCTCCACCCCGCCTGCGGGCACCAGGCTTGCCAGTGTGCGGAGCCTCCACTACAGTTAGGTACCTGGCCACATCGACATGCATTGACTAACTTTGTTCTATGAACAACCCCATGAGGGTGGTGCTTTTACTATTCTCATTTTTCAAAGAGAAAAGCTGAAGACCAGAAAGCTGAAGTGAACCATCCATAGTCACACAATCAGTGGCAGGGTCCCAGCTGGAGCCACGTGTCCTGATTCCAGGACTCGCCTGCCCCTCATTTGCTCTGTGAAGGCTCTGGGTGGTTGCCTTGGGACTCACTCTAGTTCCAACCTCGAAATGCCCTCAGTGAACTGGGACTGTGCATCGTCCATCCCAACACCCTCATTTACAGATGAGAAAATTGAGGTTTCAAATGCGAATCATGTGCCTGCGGCCACGGAGGTGAAGCTAGCGGCAGGACAGAGACTGCGAGTCCCAGCCTGTCCTTGGCAGCCTGGCAAGCCCTTGGCCACCCTGTGTCCTGCAATGCAGGCTGTGGCACATTCGTGGGGCCCTCAACAGCCAGTACATGCCTCTGAAATAGAAGGTGCTTAATATAGTATAGGTTTCACTTGGTGAAAGAGAAAGGTGTGCACCCATCCTTCCCAGGGGCGTAGAGAGCAGAGGCCATGGCCAAGTTTCCTCTCCCGGGGAGCTGGGGAAGGTTTGTAAGACAAGAGTGTCTCTCATGTGCCTCCTGGACGATGCTTTGGCTTTTTTGGAGGACAGACTCGTGGCAGATATGGGGTGGTGACAAAGGACAGGGTAGCTAACAGGAGCAGTAACTCATTCACTCAATAACATTCAGCAGATACTTACTGAGCACCCTCTGTAAGCACAACACCACAACAGGACAGGGGGTCCGGATGCAAGAAGGACTGAAATCCGATAGAACGAAATTTGCCAATTCAAAGCTAGAAGCAGGAGACAGAGAGTGGCTGGGAGCAGCAGGCAAGCAGTTGCAGGATGGGAGGAAGGTGACAGAGCAAGACGCTGCCTTTTGCAGAGACAACCTTTGTGGATGAAGGAGCGGCCCCCTCAGAGGATGCCTGGCAAGTACTAAGAGCAAGATCAACTTCTGACCTTTCCCCTGTGCAGGAGAAGCACCCTGGCCTGGGTGGAGGTGGCCCTGGCTATAGAACCAGCTGTGGCTTGGTGTTTACAGCTGGGATTTCCAGGCAGCTCTGCCCTCCCAAAGCCCTCCCGCAGCCAGGGCCCCCTTCCAATGCACATGGAGCTCTGCCTGGCGTTCAGTGCTCTCCCGGGGAACAGGAAGAAAGGAAGGGCTGGAAGGACGGTGGGAGACAGAGGAAGCCCCCTGGCCCCTGGTTGCAGGAGAGTCACTGAGTCTGACTATTGAGAGGACCCGCCCTGCCCCCAGCCGGCCCACAAAGCCAAAGCAAGTTGGGAGCACAGCGGCTGTCTAGACGTCTTCTACAAACTCTGTGTGGACTTCCACCCCCGCCCCCAGCAGCCTCCCCCCAACAGCTCAGAATCAGCCCCGAGGGCAAGGCTGCCGCGGTCCTTAGCCAGTGCCAGGCCTCGGCTCCACCAGGTGCCCACTGCCACAGCTCCTGTGCAGGTGAGGGAGCCCGGTGCCCTTCCTGCCAGTGGAAAGGCGACAGCTGCTGGTTCCTTATGCTCCCCTCCTGCCCGGTCTAGCCCTGAGCTCACTGTCCCTTCTCCCTGCCTTTCTGTGCCCCTGCTCCCTTGCGATTGTGACCGCTCAGCCTCCCTCCTGTCCCCTTCCCTGGCCACCATCCTGCGCCAGGCCCTTATTTCTAACTACCTGGTGCCTCCTCTGAGGACAGAGTGGCAAATAATATTGTCTGAAGCAAGAAAAAGGGGGTGTTTATTGCTTTCCAACTTGTCCCTTTGCTCGCAACCCTGTCGTGCGCAGGGCGACTAAAGTGACCCCTTTAAACATCACTTACTTAGCGTCGCTCCTTGACTCAGAATACCTAATGGCTGCCACTCATTCTGAGAAGAAGCCAAGCTCCCTCCAAGGGACAGCAAAGCTTTACATGACCCATCCACCCCTGCCCTGTCACTCTCCCTCCTGTTCCCTTGGCTCTGACCACACTGACTTTCTCGACGCCCCTCAAACATGCCAGCACCCCGGCAAGGACTTCGCTCTTCCTGTCCCTCTCTGTCCCTGGACACCACGTTGCTTGCCCCTTTGGTGCAGAACAGCAGGGCCGGGTAGAGGACTGGGGTGGAGCCAACCCCACCCAAAGCACAGAACTTGAGACCAGTGGGCAATAGTTTCCAAAGGGAAACACGGTACAGTGACCAGGAGGAGAGACGATACACAGGGCACAGGTGAGAAGAACCTGTGTCCACTGGATCCCTGAAAGCCTTCCCCGTTGCTTTACCTCCCCTTGGGCCATCCTGCCTGCACCCTGCAGTCACACTGAGCTCAGGAAATGTACCTGTGACCCTGTGACCCGTTACTCTCCTATGTGCAAGTCTTTGATACTTAGAGGTTGAAGTTCCACTTTTCGGACCAGCGTTGACATCGCCCACAGGTTGGCCTCAGCGTATCTTTCCCATGGCTCCTCCTCGCAAGCTCTCTGCCCAGCCAGTGGGTCTCCTCGCTGCTGGGTCCTGCCTTCCATGCTCCGCTGTGTGTGCTGGTCTCCTCTTCCGAAGTGCAGTGGGTGCTGCCTCCAATGTGACACACTTTCAATACCTGGACACACTTTCCTGCAGCTCGGTAATGCTTAGCCTTCCTCGTGTTGCCTATATATTGTCTTAGATCGTTAGGAATTTGCACAAGCCCTTCCCTCTATTCCTCCGGCCCTAGTGCAGGTCCCTTGAAGGTAGAGACCATTTTGCACATCTCTGCTGGTCCGATCAAGGCCTTAGCATATTTTGAGCACCCAGTAAATCATGATCGATGGTTTAAATGCCACTCTTGACCCATCTCGGCCTTATGATGAAGAGCTGGCTTCTTTCTCAACAAGTCTACCAGACGGATGTTGATACTTTGGGTTTAGTGTGACCCTAAGGAGGAGCCAAGTGTCATATGAAGGAGCTAGAAGCTCAGACTTGACATACTTTCTCCTTACCTTCTCTCTCTTTCTCTTTCCTTGTCTCCTTCCTCAAGGGTAGGATTTCCTCGCCAGGATGAATATCATCCCTCAAATTGTTCCTAGTTGCCTTTTGTCTTCAGGAGACAAGTTCCAAGCTCTAATCTAGCCTCGAGAGGTCGCTGGATGGAAACTGCTGTTTTCTGTGTTCTCCACGCCTCCCCCACTTCTCGCCAACCCCTCTGCCCTAGAGCTTTGCTTCTCTATTTTTACGAATGCCCTGGGACACCACTGTGGTGTAGTGAGCATGGCCTTAGGGCCAGGCAGCTAGCTGTGTGATCGTGGCACGTTATTTCACCCGCGTCTCAGTTTTCAAGCTTGTCGATCGGGGATACAGTGTGTATTTCGCAGTTGTTATGCAGACCTAATGAGCAGGTATGAGGAGGCCTCTGTGCCAGATGCATAGTAAGCTTTACCCGGTCTCTCTCTCTCTGTCTCTCTCTGTCTCTCTCTCTCTCTCTCTCTGTCTCTCTGTCTCTCTGTGTCTCTCTCTCTCTGTGTCTCTCTCTCTCTCTCTCTCTGTCTCTCTGTCTCTCTGTCTCTCTCTCTCTGTCTCTCTGTCTCTCTGTGTCTCTCTCTCTCTGTGTCTCTCTCTCTCTCTCTCTCTCTCTCTCTCTCAGATACTGCCCCCCTTTCATTACAGCTGACGTGAGGTTGCCACCTAGTGGACTTGCAACTCGCAGGCAGCTGTGAGGCCCTAAGCAGGGCCGGTGCACAGACCAAATCCCAGGATACTCCGGAGGAGGGAGCTTGGCTGCTCCGGCTCTGAGGTGTGAGAGTTTGTCATCTTGTGTGCTTGCATAGCTCAGTCTCCAGACATGGGTCTCCCATGAACCTCTCATGGCTTCCCGTCCAACGGCAGAGCAGAAACCCTAACCTGCCCCCCACTTGGCTCTTGTCTGTCTTCCTACCAAGTCCTGCTCCATGCTGCAGGGGGCACTCAGGGCAGAGGGGCTACCTTTGGTTTAGAGGTTTTTATTTTTATTAAATAAAAACCTCAGGACCACCATTCCTTCCCTCTCTATTTTCAGCAATTCTTCAGATCATCAGAAAGGAAGGGTGTGTTGGTGGTGACATAACCAGTGTGCTTATGGAGCACAGAAAACCAAGAGGAGCTTTCTGACTGAATCTTGCCCTCAAAGCAAGCCTTAGACCAGTTAGAGCCCCATGCTGGACCCCAAGGAAATCAAGAACCTGAGGCCACAGGGAAGAGGGAATTCACCAGCAGGCAGCGCCGCGGATGCAGCAGAGTCTCCCGGTGCGCTGTGCACGTGGCCCTCCAAGGCTGACTCTGCGGGCCCATCCCGTCAAGCGTTAGGCGTCTGTCAAGGGCTGGGTGGTGCACCGACATATGAAAGTACAAAGGAGCCTCAGAAAACCTGAAGGGAAAAAATGTGTTTGAGTTTCTTTGGTGAGTTTTTTGTCAAATTAGATTGGTGGGGCAACGCTTTTGTTCCTGCATAACCACTGTTAACACTCTATAGAGCTGTTGTTTCTGAGAACATATCATAAATAATGCAAAGTTATGCACAGCTTCATGCTAGAGTCTGTGTAAAACTTAGGAGTTTATTTACCCAAAAACACGTCTGAGCACCTGCTGTGTACCATATGTTTATGCAGCAATGAAGAGAATAAATCCTAGCCCTCATGGAGCTTACTTTCCATGGGCAGAGAAAGACAGAAAGTACATAAAACACTCACTGCATCAAGTGGTGGTAGGTACAGTGAGCAACAGTCTCTGCCAAGGGTAGAGTGATGGGCTGGTATTTTAAGTAGAGTAGCCAGGGAAGCATTTGGAAGAGATGAGCTGTGTGACCATCCTACAGAAGAGCGTCCCAGGTGGAGGAGACATCAGGAACTGGCCCCAGAGGTGAGATCATGTCTCCTGGGGTGAAGGGCTGCAAGAAAGGCACAGAACTTGCTGAAGGGGAGGGTATAGGGAATTAGGGACAGGAGAGAGGCTCAGGGAAGGGGGAGGCCAGGGAGATCAGGACTGAAGGAAGGATTTGAATGGATTCTGAAGGATGGGTAGAATGTGGATCCTCAGAAGAGGGAAATGAGGGTGTCCTGTATGTGGAAAACAATCAGGGAAGATAGAAGGTTGAAAGCATAGAGAATGTTCTGGATTTAAAGTCATGGGATGTGGATTCAAGTCCCACACCTGGGCCTCAGTCTCTACAATCGCAGGGGAGGAGAGTGGCCCAGCCCTCCCCGTGATGATGTACAGTTAGTTGCATGTTGCCAGGGCAACGAGTGCTAAGGAAAGGTAAGCTTCCATTATCAAGAGAGGAGCTTCAGTCAGGAACCCCACAGGCACAGAGGCTCAGGGGCCTTGCAACCTCCGTTTTGCCAGAGGTGAGTGTGTGAACTGCTCTTTCCCATCCTAGTTCAGGTAGAGACATGAGGCTGGTCTCTGTGATGTATTGGCCATTTTTTTTTCTCTAAACACCTCCAAACCTCCACCCCTCAATGAAATAAGAATTAAATACTATTGTCTTTCAAGTGTTAGAAATGGGGGCCTGGGAGAGCAGTGGGGGGCTTGTTTGAGGTCTTCCAGTGAGTAAACTCTTGGAAAAAGAACCGAGATAGAGTCCACAGTTCTTGCTGAACACGATGCGTGTCCAATGTGAGCCAGGCAGGTATAACAACTTTAATTGTGGTCAAATACACATAAAATAAAATAACACCTTAGCTGACCATTTTAGGTACACAGTTTAGTAGTGTAAAGTACAATTATAACAGCGTGCACCCAAGACCCAGAGGTCTTTGCATGCTACGGAACTGCCCATTAACGACTCCCTGTCCCCTGCCAGCCCCTGCCTCTGCTTAGTCTCATAACTGCTGCTTTCCATGATAATATTCCATGATAGATAGATATAGATATAGATATAGATATAGATATAGATATAGATATAGATATAGATATAGATATAGATATAGATATAGATATAGATATAGATATAGATATAGATATAGATGATATAGATGCAGACGTAGACATAGACGTAGACATAGATATAAACATAGACATAAACATAGACAGAACTGCAGATTAAAAAGGACCCGTGTACACCTGGTTGCTTCTACCTTTTGGCTGTTGTGAATAAAACTGCTTTGAATATGAGCATACAGATAGATATCTCTGAGAGCCTGTTATTAATTATTTTCTAGAATTGGAATTGATGGATGGTAATATGGTAATTTTATTTTCAGTATTTTGAAGAACCACCATACTGCTTTTCACAGTGGCTGCGCAGTATTATATTGCCCCCAAGTATACACAAAAGTGCCAATTTCTCCACACCCTCGTCAGCACTTGCTTTTTTCTGTTTTTTCTTTTTTTAATAGTAGCTATCCTACCAGGTGGGAGATATGTCTCCCTGTGGTTTTTGATTTGCATGACCAATGACTAGTGGTGCTGAGCATCTTTTCGTGTGATTTTTGGCCATTTGTATATATTCTTTGGAGAAATGTCTCTTCAAGTCCTTTGCCCAATTTTAACAGGGCATTTTTACTGCTCACTGAGATGAGGTAATAAATACAAAGGAACAGGGCAAGCAGGGCTAACAGTTCATCAGCTCCGATTCCAAAATTCCAGCCGGCTGACTCCCTGCCCACCCCACCACACGATCAAGGCCCCTGCTCCGAGTGGCTGTTGACACCAGTGGAGAGGAATTTCCACCCAGCAGGAAGGGACTGGGGAGAACCAGGGCTGGCTTTAGGGCCCTACATTTCATCCACAATGAAGTTGAAGAATAAATTATTTGTATTAAAAAAAATAATTTTTTCTTTTCCCCTTTTGCAGCCTAATATGAAGTATTATTACCACAGCAACAAGCACAGCCATGGCCACCTTCCCCCCAAATAGCCACCACTGCTACCAGCAGCTAACCTGGTGCTTTCTGTCACCATGCCTGCCCCCCCCCCCCCATGGCTGGAACCCATCAGGATTCAAATCCCATAGGTGAGAGACAACCAGCCATCTGCCATTTGATTGACTAAACATTCTAAGCATCTGAAAATGAGAAGAAAATGTGGGTGTTTCTTTTCCTTTAACCCATACCAGAAATAATGAAGCCGTGGTTAGGAATGCTAAGCAGCCGCTCCCGTCAGCAGGGTGGCCTACTGAGATTAACTTACTCCCTCGGAGTGTTCAGCAACCAACCAGAAGCCTCTCCCAAGCCAAGCGATTTTATAATTAAGTGATAATTGTTTTTTTGGAGGTTTTTTTCCCTGGATAGCCTGGAGAAAGATAAACAGCTGCAGGAATCAATGAGCATCAAGGTCATGGGCTGAATTATTTACCCAGCCTCTCCTATTCATCTTAAACTTTTCCCTCCACCAGGAAAAGTGTGTCTACTTCACAGAACTTTTAAAAACATACCTGGTTTAGTTTCACAGTTGCTGTTACTGTCCTCACCTTTCTATGACTGAGCAACGTTGCTGCCTCACTCACCGAGTCTAGAGAATGGGCGCACGGGAGGGTCTAATGGCAGGGCTCTCACTGCACTGGGCAGGGTGGGTGAGGCCTGGCTGAGCAGCCGGCTGCAGGGGGCACTGGGGTGAGGGGGACACAGAAGATGCGGGCCGTGTGTCCCTCACACCTGTCCACCACATCCCTGTCCGCTTCCCTGATGACCAAATCGCTTCCTAACAGGTCTCCCAGCCTCTGCTTTGTTGTTTCCCTCCTCCTATGATTCTGCCTTCTGAGCTCAACATGATCTTTTCTAAACCCAAATGCCAGTTCCCTGTGACAAGAAGTCTTCAGGGCCATCCTCGCTCTCTAAGGATCACCCAATCCACCTGCATTTCTTAGGAATTTTGCAGCAGGCTACCCCTCTGCCTTCCTCTCTAAACTCCTGCCATACTTCTTGGGGTTCCTCAAGCATATGGTGCTTTTCCCTCTCAGGTTCACCTCAGCTATTAGTCCTGACGGAATAGTGTCCCCCTGTTCCCCATGACAAGCTCTACTCACCTAAGCTCTATCAGCGTCTACCTTTTAAGTTAGGTCATTGCCACATCTTGGGTCCTCCCAACCACTCTTCCCAACCCCATGAAGTCATCTGGATTAAAGGACCATGCTTACATGAGCTTGTATCACATCACTAATAATAGTTCCATGTCTGAACCATAATAGATAGTAAATATTTGTGCAGGTAATGAAGGAATCTGGCAAGTTACCTTGGACTACTGGGAAGGAAGAGGGCTCCAGGCAGATGCTGCTGTGAAATCCTAACGGTTCCTGTTTAAAAAGCATCTTGCTTGCCTTTCATTGAAACTCACACCAGCAGAAAGTAGTTGTGATGGTTTAAAAAAAGCACAATATATAAAAATTATAACAACCTGACATATTGCGAGTTGGTTATCTGTTTAGAAGACTGCTATTCTTCTATGCAAAACTGCCCACTTAATTGTATTTTACTGTTGAATTAATCTGTATACAACCTTCAAATAATATAACTGTTCTAAGAAACAATGAGACATCTGTGTCAAAACTGTGTACTTTTCTGGTGAGTCACCAGCTCCCTCTGACAAGTAGAATATTGGTTAACATGTACAGGAATAGAAAGAGCTTAAGGGGACCGGGTCTAGGTAGATATGCTTGCCCCTACCAACACTGAATTGAGGTAGAAACACCTACACCCATAGTGAAATTCACTTATTATTATTTAGTGTCCTTTTCAGGAACATTTCCAGGTTTTCCTCTTTGGCAGATAGGCTAATAGGTAACCTTGGGTTTGCTAAAGCACCTCTATAAGTCTATATGGTACCAAATATTTGGGTGGAAAGCTATTTGATATGACATGAATAAAATCTCCGGATAAATAACTCAGGTTTCTCCTTTTCACTTGGAGTTCTGAGTGCCTGCAGACACATGTAAACACATGGTTTTCTATTTGGAGGTACTTTGCTCTCCTGCTAGGCCTTGGATGTTGACCCTGGCTCTAGGCCAGGGACCAGCCCTCTGGCCCAGGGCTCTTACAGGGCCCTGCGCAGCTTTGAAAGAGCTTCTTGATCTCTATTAAGGGTGTAGATCCCAATGATGCATTCATCTTCCGCTTCTGCCTGTCCTCCGCCCCAGCGACTATTAATGAACTCAAAATCAATGTGTCTGGTTGCTTGATACGATTAGAGGACTTCCACTAGTCTTGCAGCTGCTCATAGGGAACCAGATGAAGCAATCAGTTTATTTTGAACTCTCTTTCTCCCCTCGCTCTGCATCTCTGCTATCGATTAAGTAATAGCACCCTGGGGCTTGTTCCTGATAGAGCAGCTTTGGAGAAAGCAAAGGGATGGCCTTTACACAATCCTGGCTGTTATTCTGTATCCAGGAACCAGACCAGAGATGGCTTAAATAAGTTAGGCAGCGTGTTAGTGCTCAGCAGTGTCTCCTGAGAATTCCGGTTTTAATCTGAGACAGTGTTCATCCTGAGAACAGATTTTCCATTGGTGAGGCAGGTCCAGCCTACACAGGGGCTGGGAAGCTCAACAGGATTCACTGGCTGTTTGGAAGGATTCCGATGATGCTGTGGCAGGAACTGGAAGCAGATTCTCTGAGTGTCCCCAAATCCAATTTTGTTATTTCTAATCCCAGCATACAGAGACCGGAGGGCAGCGGTGTTTCCATAATGCCCACTGAAAGACAAAAGCCTGAGATCAAAAGGAAAGTGCTGGATCGCTCACTCAGTTGGTTAGAGTGTTGTCCCATACACCTAAAGGTCACAGGTTCGATTCCCAGTCAGGGCACATACTCAGGTTGAGGGTTCACTCCCTGTTTGGGGAGCATATGAGAGGCAACCGGTCAATCTTTCTCTTTTACATAGGTGTTTCTCTCTTTCTCTCTCTCTCAAATCAATGAAAATAACCATATAAACATTAACAAAAAAAAAAAAGAAAAGGTTCTAGAAACATTAAAAAAAAGAACGAAAAAGGAAGCGCTAGAAATAGGAGTAGTTGGTCCTGGGAGCCCAGAAAGCCTGCAGCCTAAAAGCAGCTGAGTTTGGGACCAGGCAAATAATTCGGCACTTAGGAAATGCTGTGCAGGATGGACAGCAGGGCTGCTCCTCCCTTCATGGATTAAAGAGCCAACAGGGGTTTAGAAGGAGAATGGGCTCATCCCATTTCATGCAAATTGACACTGAATTTACACACATATATATGTATTTTACTGCAACACTTTCTTTACTACCTATCTTTAGAGGGTCTTCACTTTCTCAAAGACTAGCAACAAACTGCCATGTTTTTAGGACATATTTTGATTGTATCATGGATACAGTTAGCAAGCACTAGCGTAAGGATGTAAGAGTTAGGATTTCTTTTTAGAGTCCTTGTCTCTAGTTAAAAAGTGATAGCAATTTTTAATTGTTTTCTTTACATAGGGTTAACACAGTGATTGCCTGAGAAATTGGAATTACTACGCAAAGTTACAGTTCTTTTGGGCAAAGAAAATTCAAGAGGTCCTCTATTCGTCAGGATTTATTCTAAGCTGCTATTACAGAGAGACCCACTCTTGTTTAATCAGTTCTTAAACAAGAATAGAACTCTCAAGTGCTTTATCAAAAGTGCTCCTCCGTCAGTAGAAGTTTGGATAGAAGCATGGGGCTCACACACGCTTTCTCTGAAGGCGCCACCGGGAAGTGGCAGGCCTTAGTCATGTGGCCACGTCACCAGGCAAGGCTGGGGAACCAACTTTCAGCTGGGTACCGGTGCTCCCAGGTAAAAGACAGGAGCTCTGTTATTAAAAGAAAGGTCGAGTTATGTTGGCGGACAATTTGCAGGCTCTTCCACAGGTGCACAAATAGAAGGGATGCAAGACAATGTGGAATTTGACATAATGATCTGAGATTGAGCGAAATAAAAAAGAGAAAAGTAACGAGGTAGGTGAAGGGGTGGTCATCTCAGGATCGGATAAAGAGGGTCAAACATAGCTGTGTAAGTTGAAAGGTGGAATTAGAACAGGAGAGATGTAGTCTACTTTATAGTTAAAAAAAAAAGAGTTCAAACTAGCTTAGATAGGGCTTATCTCTAATCATTTAGGACGCTTGATCCCATTCTAGTCTTTCGTCAGTCCCTTGAGGCACTTCCCTTTCATTGGGCTGCATTTGAAAACCTGCAGCTCTTTAGGGCTTTATTCCTGCTGATATCACTTGTTCAGAAGTGTATGTCATCTGATGTTAATACAGCCTCTCCGGCTTTTTTATTGTTAGTCTTTGCGTCACATATATTTTGAAGGCGGTATCTGTACCTTTATGTTTAAAGAAGGTCTCTTGTGGTCCACAAATGTTGATCTTGCTTTTGTATTCAGCCTGAGAATTTCTGTGATTTAGATGGCATTTTTGAACCATTTACATTTAATGTAATTAAATCGTGGATTAACTTACGATTTTCTATTATTCTATTTTATATCCACTCTTGGCCTATTAGCTATATCTCTTGTTTTATTTTAGTTTTAGTGGTTGTTCTAGGGTTTCTAACATGCGCTTTACTTACCACAGACTGCCTTGAAACAGTATATTATATCATTTCTTGTATAACGTAGGATTCTTACAAGAGAACCTTCCATTATCCTACCCTTCCTTTGTACAATTGTAATCATACATTTTACTTCTACATGTATTATACAATCACATAACACATTGCTTTTTGCTTTAATCATTCATTTATTTAAAAAAAATTAAAACACTAGGAAAAACTACTGATATTTTAAAGTGGGCTTTACTTCTTTGTGTGGACCCAGGTTTTCATCTGTCATCATTTTTCTTCTGCCCAAATAACATCTTTCATATTTCATCTAACGTATTTCTTGTGGGCCGGATTTACTGACGATAAATTCTTTCAGATTTTTTTATTGTTTGAAAAAGGTTTTATTTTGTCCTTGTTTTAAAGGCTATTTTTACTGAATATAGAATGATAATTTATAGGGTTTTTTAAATCATTCAGATTTTAAAAGATGTCACTGTATTGATTTGAGGCTTGCATGGTTCTCTCCTCTCATTCCTGTCTTTATCTGCACATAATGCGGCTTTATTTTCTTCCTCCAGTTTTTTATATTCTGTCTTTATCACCGGTTTTAAGCAATTTGATTATGATGTGGGTTTTGTGTGTGTGTGTTTACTGGGTGTAGAACTCATTAACCTTATTTCATGTGAGTTTGTAGTTTTCATCAAATGTGGAAAAACTGGAGCCATTATATTTTTCAAACATTGTTATACCTCATTCTCTTGTCCCTCTCTTTCTGTCACCCCGATCACATGTATGTTGAACAACTTGATATTGTCCCCAATCACTGAGACTTTCATTTTACTTTCAGTATTTTTTCTCTCTTGGTTTCATTTGCCAGAGGTTCTATTACTGTCTTCACATTTACTGATTTTTTTCCTTCTGCAGTGTCTAATCTGTTGTTAATTTCATCCAGTGAAAAATTCACTTTAAAAATTGTATTTTTTATTTCTAGGACAATGATTGGCAAGCTTCTTCCATAAACAGCAGATAATAAATATTTCAGGCTTTGCAGATCTCACAGTCTCTTTTCTATGGCCTGGCTTTCCATCAAGTCTAAGGGGACCCATACGCAGATGTCTAAGGCTCATTTTCTATATAGCTCCTGCTTCCTGGAACTCTATTCTACAACCTCCAGCTGCCACGGGTTCCTTGAACTCCATTCTTTCTCTCCCCTATTTATAAAGGCCCCTGCACTCTGTTAGGGGGTCTCTTTTTTTGCCTCCAGGCAGAAATCTGGGGCAATTACTGAGTTCACCTACTTTGTTTCTCTTCTTTCAGGAATTGCTATTTTCTCCTTTCTGTTGTCCAATGTCTAAAAACAGTTGATTTGTACATTTTGTTGAGTTTTCTAGTTGTTTGTTATGGTTACATAAGTTCAGTACTTGTTACCACATTGCAGCTGGAAGCAGCAGTTTTTTCAGCCCTTCAAAGATTTGCTGTCACAAGGGAATCTCTGCCATGTCTTTACATGCAACCTATTCATTATATTAGTGCGTCTTTCTGTGACCAAATAGCTGTGTTTAGTTCCTCACTGATAAATAAATAATAAATAAAAGAACGCTGGTAGTTCAGTGATCTCTGGCCTGCTTTATAGTGACACCAGTCTGGGTTCGCTAATGTTTGACATAATGAGGTTGTACAGAAATAGTAGTTATAATCTAAAGTGTTTTTTTAAAAAATGGTAAATTGTTAATGTTCACTATAATAGGTTGGACAAAATATCCTGCTGCACAATACTGGCCATTATTTTTTATTACTTGGCAGGAATATTGTTGAGCAAAATAATTTTTACTAAAAATTCAGAAATGACCGTTGTAGGTATGACTTCAATATTCTACTCATTTATTTCCACATTCACACAAATTTCAAAACATTCATGATGTGTACTGTGGAGGTTCTGCCACTCTGAGGGACCAAGGAGGCATGCTTCGGGGTAAGGTGTAATGTGTGAATGCAGGGATTCTGTCTGAAGCCTAGTAATTGAAGCTTGAAACATAACAACAGGGATTCCTCCATTGACAAATATATTGAACAGACATTCAAGTTGTAGATGGAAAAAAATAAATACCTGTTCAACTTTGTCTTTTAGTTTCTACAGGTTGGAAAACAGATAGGACTGATAATTGTCAAGATGTAAAGTTATTAGTTATGGGTTTGATGGTAAAGGAAAGGCAAAAATTAGAGGCATTTTAGAAGATCTCCTTTTGGACAAGCAATCTGGATACTTGTTGGGTTATCTCTAAAAGGAGTCACACACTGGGTACAGTCCCTATAAGGCATATTTCAGAAATTTTACAGATGGGCACTGTTTTGACAAATGATGCATTGACAGTTCTGTTTGCAGGTCAAGGCCAGTGTTGTCAAGGCAAGAAGTGAAAATAATAGCAGGGTGTACAACCTAGAGACATGGTTTCTAAACTGTTCTTGGGGATTCTTGAGGGACCTATGTAATTAGTAGCTAATCTTACAAAATTCAAAAATGACCGTTGTAGGTATGAATTCAATATTCTACTCATTTATTTCCACATTCACACAAATTTCAAAACATTCACGGTGTGTGTCTGTGGCCACAGCCACAAGGAGACAGCCCGGATTCATAGCCGGAATTGGAGGAATCCCACCATGATGAATTGTCATTACTGTTCCTAGAAAGTAGGAATCTATCAAGAATCTGTAGAGTTCAAGTTCATTTGTTCAACTTTACAGAGTGCCTTTATGTAGTGGTGCTTTCCAAGAAAGCTTGTTTTTTACTTATATATTTTTTCATATCCTGGAAAAAAATATGTGCTCCTGTTTTGAGTTCATCTAAGCTCACATTCTAGAGGAAAATAGTCTTGTGCTGCTTTTGCTTGTCATTAGGATGCAGAACTTGACAGTGCGTAGGAGGTGGGCTTTCAGTGTTGGTGGTAGGACGGCACTGAAATAGCTTTGCATTCATCCAAGAAATACATTGAATGAACCAGTGAAGTGCAACTGCCTTCTTGCCTTCATGGAGCTCATATAATCTAGCGATAGAGAAAGATATTGAAGAGGAATTGCACACATAACTATATGAGTACAGTTTTGATAGTTTCTTTGAGGGGAGCTGTTGAAAAAGCCTAAAGTGGTCAGAACTAGTGCTGGGCATTCACCTTAGTCTGGAGTTGAAGGCTGAGAAGTGAAAGGTGGAAAGTTGGGGGAAAGGGGACAATTGGGTGTGGAGTTGCAGGAGTGGAAGGACCTTGATAAGCCTGAGGAAAGAGAAAGAGCCCACAGGAAGGGGCCACAGTGCGAGAGAAGACGATTTTATGGTGACAAGGTGCTGCTTGGGAGCTCAGTCACGCTGGACCGCAGGAGCCATTCTAGACTTGAACTTGATTCTAAGGTCAATGGAAAACCACTGGATGCTTCTCATGACACCATCAGATCTGCCTTAGCAAGGAGAATGGCCTGGAAAGAGATAAGAATGGATGCAGAAAGACATCGCGGAGGGTGGATGTGATTTTAATAATTTACAGATGGCCTCTGCCATTCTTTAGTTCTGCATACTCCGACCAAATTAAAGGCTCTTTTGTAACACTTAGGGAACAGAAGTTCATTTATTAGGAACGTGGGCAAAGAGGAAAAGAGAAAAACTGGCACAAATTACCTGCTCCCCCACTGTCATTATGCCAAATGTCTGACAGCCTCTCCCTCAGGAGGGGGATGAGTTATGGTGCCCACAGAGCTCAGGACTCGTCTGGAGCACGGCCTCACCTTTCTCATCCTGGAGAGCGCCAGGGGATAGAGGAGATGTCATGGTATCAGTCTAATGAATTTGGATATTATACCAACCTCAGCAGCCCCTGCCTGTGGCCAGATTTTTATAATTCCTCTCGCACTTCTGCTTTTTTGAACAAAACTGAGTTTTCATGTATCTCCATCCTGACAAACAGAGGACTTTTGTCTCAGGACCTCTCCTTCCAGGAAAGTGGGGATGGGGGACACTAGGGTCTAGCTCTCACTGACTCAACACATCTCTCTTACTTAGGGAATAAGAGAGTAAATTAAAAACAACCCCCAAAACAACAAAAACAAACACTAACCAACTAAACACCACCACCAGCAGAATCCCAACCTTCTGTTAGCAGCACTTAGCTAGTAATACATGCGTGGTGTTTGCTAATTGTTTGCGTGTTTGTTTCAGTGGTGGGGATAAAAAGGAAAATCCAGAGAGGAAAATTCCTGTATAGACGCTGGAGCCTGCTTCATGATTTTTCTTCCCATCATCCAGGGCCAGATAACCACAAAAACACTCTTATAGCACTTAGGGTAAAAGATATTTTAAAAATATCCTGTTTGGAGACCTTCTCTGTGATAAGATCATTTGAGTCTAAAATTATCCTGCTGTACTCTAGCTTAGTTTCCATTTCTCTTCTCAGAAGATCGCCAGAGGAGTTTGAAGTAATGCTACTTAGGTGTGGTCTGGGCTCGGGGCCAATCCATGAGGCAATTGTCACTGGTCTGTGATGAGACACACACAAACTGAAAAGAATCCTCCAGAAATTTTCATAGAATTGTCTGTAGCTATCTGTTTTGTTGAATCTAATAATAAAGAATTTGGGCTGGTATTTTATATATCTTTATTTTTTAATTTTCCTGGTAATTTATTTCTGTCATGTTTTATAAAAGCATTTAATCAACAATAGATTGGGAAAAAAAAAACCTGGCTCTCCCCGTACCATTCCAATTATTTTTTGCACCTCTTGGATCTATAATGGATCTATAACTATTACAAATAAAAAAGTAAAGTGAGGAGGAACATGTGAAAAATTAGCTGGCCCTTCACTACAGATAGAGAAACACTCATCCTTACAGCACTGGCTTTGGACTGGATCAGCTACACATGGAAAGAGTAACTTAAAAACAATCCTAAATTCATGGTCAGTAGATAAGGGGAGACTCATCAAGGTGTAATCTATTGCTACTTTTTAAAAATCCATTATATATGACTACAATAATGCTATGTAAGAAAACCAAACACATAAAGCCCAGTGGCATAAAATGATGCACATTTATTCAGCTCACTGGCAGCTTTTTGGGCTGTGTCCACCCATGTGTCTGCAGTTAGCTGGTGGCCCAGTGGGGGAATGGCTGGTCGGGGGTGGCTTTGGATGGGACGCCCCGGCTCTGGTCCATGTGGCCTCTCAGTCCCCAGCAGACTAGCTTGTCCTTGTTCTTGTGACAGATACAGGGTGCTGGGAGAGCACACAGGAGGGAGGCTGTAGGGCCCTCCAGGCCCAGGCTCAGAACTGGCACGGGGTTGTGTTTACTGCCTTCTGTGGGCAAGTCAGGAGGCCGGACAGATTTCAGGGGGCGGAAACAGACTCCACTTGACAGGATACTGGATCAAGAAAGGGGAGGAATTAGGGCTATTTTGCGATCAACTCAGCAGGCCTGGATGACTGTAGCAGCTTCCACATTTTCCAGGATCTCGCAGTGATCTCGGATTTCAGATGCTAGCACCTGACTTCCAGGCCCTGAGGGCTATTGATGAACTAATTCCCTTCTCCCTCGTGCGACCCAAATAAACACAATTAATTGATTATTATGGTCTGCTGATGAACTTGGAAGTGACTTTAGAATCTTTCGGAATTGGATTTACAAATTGAAATCCATCGCTCAACACTGCAACTCTGAACAGGAGCAGCTCAGGAGCCACAGACCCTCAGGGCAGTATGTGTGCACCGACAGGTTAGTAATAGGTGACTCTACCCCCTCAGGCTTAGTAACCCCCTAGGGGTCATGGAAGCCCAGTTACGAGACCCATGAACATCTATCTGCACAACTGAAAAAGAAGAGCTAGGCCTTTGCCGAGGAAAGCATGTGTTCTCCCACCTAGGGCCTGTGGCGATAGGCTGTAGGTGGCGGTCCTTGGAGCTTCTCTGGCTTAAGATGCAGTGTCGTTGTGTTAGTTTTGAGATTAGCAAGGACCATAGATGTGGTTACAATACTAGAAATTCTCAGGAATGGCACAAACCAAACCTGAACACATTAGGGAAGATCTTGGGTCTGATTTAGGGCATAGATGAAATCATGTTTGGATGCTCTCCT
This sequence comes from Miniopterus natalensis, assembly GCF_054644295.1. NCBI lineage: Eukaryota > Metazoa > Chordata > Mammalia > Chiroptera > Miniopteridae > Miniopterus > Miniopterus natalensis. The sequence goes on along the minus strand of NC_142100.1, from coordinate 7,213,853 downwards.
GTAGTGCAGAACATAGAAGGGGAAGGGAACTGGGAGCTGCAGGGGAGCAAGGGGACTTTCCTGCTTCAAGAATGACATCCTTAGGTGGCGTGGCTGTACCCAGGCAGCACTGGTGAGCCGTGGAGACTGGCTGGGAGCAGGGGCAGAATTCTCGACAAGGTAAGGGTCTCCCTTTCCGCTTGGCATTGGCTCAGTCTGTGCCCATTACAGTAACAAAGCTTCCACAGAACAATTAGGAAGCCCTGGGGATTTCAGGGAGGCAGATACGACTCATCAGCTCTTCCTCAGAGGGACCTCTGGGCTCAAGCACACACTCTGCTGGAAACTTCACCTGATCACAGTGAGCATAGACCCATTTTACGGGGAGCCAAGGATGGTGGAGAAATTTGCCCGCGGTTCCATGAGGAATCTGTTATGGAGTCAATATTCCACTCGGATGCATGACGCTAAAGCCTGTATTCTTCACCACTATTCTCACAGATTTGAAAGAGGTAGGGTTGGCCTGATTTGCTCCAGGGATAAAGATAGGCTCCAATGATGGAATGTCCACTCTGGATTCCAGAGAAGATTGGGGAGCAGAGCTAGATCACGGCCACAGCCTGCCCTGAGCCTCTTCCCTGTGGAGTTCCTCAGAGACACAGCAGACCCCAGCACCCCAGGGTGCTCTGGTTGGCCAAGTAGGACTCAGCCCACTAAAAGTCAGGCCCAATAGCAGGTGAGCCAGGATGGGTATGAAGCTTCAGGGCTCAGGTGCATGACAAACCTTCAGGGGTGGGACTCGGGCATGTACAGGCTCCTTGGAGCTTCACAGAGAAGAGTTGCCCATTGCGGAGTCTAGTGAGAGGGAGCCAGTGTGTACCTGAGCAGGAAGGGGAGGAAAAAAGATGCAAACTGGAAAGAGAAGTCCACCTGCAGTCAGTCTGAGTGACCAGACAGGTGAGCAGGCCTTTCCATGGATAAGGCGCAGCGGCTGGGCTCAGGCGTTGGGGAGCAATAATGGGGCAGGAGCATCCGCACTAGATGCACCTGTTCCTCAGCCCCCCACCAACTCAGGTACCAGGCCCACGACAGGCCCTCAGAGGGGGCAGCCTGAGAACAGGTCACCTGAGGATACCATGTGAGGTCCCTTGAGCTGCCGCCGGTGGAGGACTGTATCGATCTTCCCCACCCCCTCCCCCAGGACTGACTCCACAGACTTAGAGCGATAAAATGTCACTTGTAGGGAGACAGGAAATCCAGATGGTTTTCACAGTTGGCAAAGGGGACAGATTTTATCAGGCTTGAATGTCTTTGCTTCCTGTGCCCGCTCATCTGAGAGGCCCTGCTTTCATGCACGTCCAAGATTTCAGAAACAGAGCCTGCTGGGCTCCATTTAAATTGCTATCTTTTATGTTGTAGCATTTTGAATCAGTAAATTGTCGCAGGCTCTTATTGGGCTGGTCCAGGAGAACATGAAATTGGCTGGAATTACAGGAGAGATTTGAGTTGGACACGTCAGAGAACTTCCTAGTCTGAAGGGCACTGGCAGGAGGGAATGGAGTTATTTCCGTCGCTGTCAGACTTGCTCTATTTTTCTGCCCTTTTCCCTCCTCTTTGCAACATTTTTGTTCCTCTCTCCTTCCTTCTGCACTTCACTCACTGATCTGATTTTGTTTTTTTAATCTTCACCTGAGGATATGTTTATGGATTTTAGAGAGAGGGGAGGGGAGAGCGATAGAGCCAGAGAGAGAGAGAAACAGCCATGTGAGAGAGAACATTGACTGGTTACCTTCTGTACGTGCCCAGGCCTGGGACCAAACCCACGATCTATGTGCCCTGACTGGGAATCGAACCCACAACCTTTCGGTATATAGGATGACACGCCAACCAATGGTGCCTCACCAGCCAGGGCTCGCTTACTGATTGCAGCCAGAGCTAAAAGGGCTTCCTTGCTCTGAACTTGGCCGTGACTAGAGGAATTGAAACGAAGATGCTGTCATTCGTGTGCTGGGAGAGTCCTAGGACAGCAGCCTCATGTTAAACTTATGTGCTCTTGTTTTTGTTGAGTATGACTATATTTCTGTACGTTTTATTTCACCCTTTAAACATTTATGTTCCTGTGTTATGATTAATTAAGTGTAGTAAAATGAAGTGTTTGCAAACTTAAAAAAGCCCACCCACTTCTCTGGAGTGTTTGTGTTTTACATTTGTTTTTTTACTCTCCAGCCCTTATTTCTCTTTGCTCTTTTCGTCTCTTGGTCACCTCTCTTTATTTCTCCCTTCTGCTCCTTGGGGACAGTCCTTTAAGCCCCATCCCATGAAAGGGTTCACTGATGCAGGATCCCTGCCAGCAGCAGGGGCTGATTCCAGCTGGAGAATCCGCTCTCTCCCCTTCCCCTCTCCTTCGTCTCCCTCCCTCCCCTCCTCCCCTCTCCCTCCCATTCCCCTTCTTCTTCTCTTTCCCTCACTTCCCATTGTCCCTTCTCTCTGCTTTTTCATCCATCTCATCCCCCCTCATGTCCCCACCTCCTCTGGTCCCTCCCATAATCACAGTTTTATCAGGAGAATGGCAGTGACTAGTGGAGTCAGTGTACTGTCCCAGCCCAGGGACTGTCTCTCGAGCCTATGTGCCCAACCGTTGGGTAGGAAGATGAGTCCTGGAGACAAGAAGAACATTCTGGGATCAGCACCTCAAATTTGCAGGCAAATGATCTTAATAAAGCAACTGGAAGTACAAGTAAAATTTACCCACCAAGTGAATTTGTCTGAACCTTCCGGTACTCATAAATCGGTCAGAGGAAGGACTTCATAGGTGCTGTTTTAGAGATGCTTCCCTCCATGGCTTAATCAATCTCCTAAGGGCTTCCAGAGAGGACTTAAAGGCTCCACTGGGCAAATAACTGTTTGTCTAAGTCAGCGGCTCCCAAACTTCCAAGAACTTAAGGCTCCCCTGGTAGCTTATTAAAATGCGAATTCTTGGACCTCTTTCCTCTCTAAAGACCCTGGTTCAGTGTGTCTACAAAGGGGCCCAAAAGCTGCGTGCTGGGCAAGCTCTCAGGTGATTCTGCAGCAGGTCCCTCCTAGACGACACCCTGCAATGGCTGCTGAAATGAATAAAGTCTTGTTTTTCTTGAGGAGAAGATGGGGAAACATTGTCAGTGCTCCTTGATATTACACAGGTGTTTGAGTGTCGCTGGGTGAAAGCTCAGGGGGGGACACTGAGTGGGAGGCAAGGAAGCAGAAGCCCAGGCTGCACCCGCTGCTCTCCACGGCCTTTAATTGCTCCTCCCAGTTTGAACCTGGGGTAATGCTCCCTGTCTCAGGACGATTGGGTTCTCTCTTCTGCATTTGCTTCCACAGGTCTCCTGTGCTGGGTGTTTACTGTATAAACATACAATCAAGTCAGGAACATAAGACAATAAATATTTTAGAAGATTCGGTAATAGCTGAATGAAGGTCTAGGACTGTATTCAGCCAGGGATGTCCTGCAGTTGATGTGAAATGGTGCTAAACACATTCATAGCATGGCCTTTCTTCTAATGGGTTTTGAAAGTAGGAAGCCATCATGGTCTCACTTTTCCTTCCATGTGAATGCTGTTTGTATACCTGCCATATTGCTCCTGACCGTAGCTGGGGCGTCAGGACTGCTCCCAGAGAGTGGGTGCAACCCTGATGTCCAAGTAAAGCTCTCACTAGGTAAGTTGGCTTATACTTCAAATCTCCTTGGCAGTCATTCTGTTTGCATGAGGCCTACTTGCCTTCCTAAGACCTGGGCAGTGAGGGTGTGTGTATGTGTGTGCACGCAGGTGTTCGTGCATGTGCGTGTGTTTGTGAAACCTGAATGTAGGCATGTGGAGCAGACCTCCATTTTAAGAAGCATTATTTCTGAAGGGATTTCTTCAAATGAGCTTTTAAAAATTATATAAAGGAGTATATAAAAGGAGAAAGAATCTTTATGAAATAATCAATTTTTGAATTTTATATATTTTAAATTGATTTGCCATCAATATTCTATTTGGTATAAGCCAGTTCCTCTTAATTTTTGTGGAGTTTCACAAATCACCCTCATTTCTATCCTGATGAAAGCTATAGATAGAACACTCACATGCATTTAACACAGTAGTTTGTTTAAGTTTGAAAGGGTTATGGACCCTGACAAGTCTGCCCATGTACTCCAGATTGAAAAATGCTGGTTGGGATGGAAAAGAAAACCCTTTTTATTTCTTGAGTAGCTATAGGAAGGTGAATAACCCAATGTGGCACACAAGGCTGATTTGGAGTGCCTCAAACTAAATGTTACTCAGAAACTGGGAGTTGCTTTAAATGCTATTTTAATAGTTTTCATTCTAATCTGTCAGGGATCAAAGTGTGCGTGAGAAAAAAATTAAACAACAGTTTTTAAGAATATATGCATGTATAACATTCACTCTTTTGTGCTCTTTCAAATACATATTACATATCTAGAGTTTTTGAGTGTCTAATATTTGTATTTTTTTTCCACAATGAAGCTATGATGCATTTATTTTTATCCCCATTTGCAATGAGGAAACAAAGGCTCAGAGAGGTTAACTCAATGACCCAAGGTCACACAGCTAGTGACAGAGGCACTGGCCTTGATTTCACATCTTTCTGGCAGCATAGTCCGTGGTCTCCACCCTCTGGCTTCTGCCCTGTTGCCTGAGCCACCTTCTGCTGGGGGTGGCCTGGGAATTACAGAGCTGAGCACAAATGCTGCCCAGAGAGGCCTCACCTGATCCTCCTGACAACCAGCCCGGCTGGCAGAACCAAGCTAAATTACTATCCCGTTGTATAAATAAAGGAGCGACTGTTAGAGAAATGAAATGAAATTATCCAGGTAGCCTCAGACGCGGCTGGAAGCCAGGCCGCCCTGGCCTGTCCTATGCACGTCCCCTGTGCACTATCCTACATTCCTACGTCTGTGTTTCTTCACTAACCCCTGCTCCCTGTGTGAGCAGCATTGTCCTCCAGGATCCCCTGTCCCCTCTGTCCTCTGAGATTTCCAGCGCACAGCCTCCTGGAGGCTCACAGCACCGGCCTCCGGACCTAGGTGTTGTTCAAGGAGGTGACGCTGTCCTCCCCATTCATCACACAACAAAAAACTCTCTGGGAAAAAGAAATTAAATCCAGACCAAAAACCCCCCAGCAACCCTTTCCTCCAAGTTAATTAATTTGAGCACTGTTTTCAGGAAAAGCGTTTCTTAAATCCCTATCGCTGAAGGCAATTTTCTTGCCACAATCACTCAGTGTTCCTGACAGAAAGGCGCATAATCGCTCCTTGACAGAAGGGACTGTCAGAAAGGGGGCTGAAGGGAAAGCAGATTTCTGCAGCCATGGAAGGGGCTCAGTGCCTCCGAGGGCCACCTCCTCCACAGCCCCGGGAAGCTCAGTGCCTGATAAACATGCTTCTCTCTGCAGAGAGTGCTGGCTGCTGTGGGTGCATGGGGTGGGGCTACGTGTGCATGTGAGTGTGCACACATGAGCATGGGCATGGTTGTGTGCACAGGTGCATGTGTGTGCATGAGCACACATGGGCATGGACATGTGTGTGGTTGTGTATATATGTGTGTGGTACGCGTGTGTGTACATATGTGCATGTGTCTATGTATATGTATGCATGTGTGTGCACGTGTGTGTGTGTGCTGGCGGGTGGAAGGAGTCGCAGGATCTCTGCATCACAGGGAGCTGGGTGCGCGGTCACTGACCTCCTATAGGCCGGTGTCCCTGCTCCGCATGCAGAGGCCTGTGCAAGGCGGCACTGCTTTTGCTCTGAGGGCCACCTGTCTCAGGTTATCTCCATACCCGCTTCTGTGGCTCAGCATTGCTTTAAGCCCAGGTACTCTTGGGCTCTCTCTAGGGAATGGAATTGACCATTATTGACGGGAAAATTGTGATGGAGCTTTTTCCAGTCCTGAAAATAGAGGTAAAATATGGGGTCAGCGCCCTGGTTCCCTTAGCCATTAAGAGGTATAATAGCGTCCATTAATCAAGCAATCAGGCACCAGGCGAAGCACTCTATGTGTCTGCATACATTATTTCTTGTAATCCTTTCGACGCCTCTGAGAAGTTGCAATTTTAATCACTGGTGTTTACAGATGAGGAAACTGAGGCAACATGACTCACTCGGTTCACACGGCACAGCAAGAATTGGAGCCCAGCAGGCTTGATTGTCAGAGCCCTGCTCTGAGCACCACCCTGCCCATGCAGCCTGGCACCCAGGCCTGGGCCCATCGCCAGCCACGGTCTCACGCCCACAGAACCGTGCGCTGGGGCAGCCCTGGACTGGGAAGAGTCCGAGTGAGGGGCTTCTGCCCTCCAGATCCGGAGATTTCTCCAGGGACTTCACCAGCTGGAGGGCAGAACCCACCCCTCTCAGAGTGAAGGGGACACTCTTGAGAGTGGCAATGAGATGGCTCCTGAATGTGCTAGTGCACATGTGCACACCCGGCATCGGGGGGAGAAGGCAGGTTCCGGAGCCCAGGTCTGCAAATGCCCCCTCAGTGCCTTTGCTCCTTACCTGCTGTGCACACACTTAAATCACCTGTGAGCCTGTAGTGATTCACCAGTAAATTGAGGATAAAAAACTTGCCTCTCAGGGTTTTGTGAGCATTAAATGAGAGAATATATTTAAAAGGCTAAATAGAGTACTGGGCCTAAAGAATTGCTCAGGAAAGAGTAACTATTACTGATATTTTCCCCTCCGAGTGGCAGGTAGCAAACCTGCATCTTGTGCTGCGCATCTGTACCCATAAGCCTCCAGGGGTCGAGCCAAGCGTGTCCAGATTCCACCTGGGGCTGACGCCTGTCAGGCCTGTGACCCCAGGTTCCTCATGCACAATGGGGAAGGACTTGGTCAGACACACAGCAGGTGCTCAACAAATGGTATACATTGTTGCCATTATTATTATTGTTATTTTATTATTATTGTTATCATTATTATTATTGTATTGCTAACCCATTAAGTTATGTAGGAATTCTCCCAAGCCCCCTTGGAAACTCAGGCTGCAGAGAATGTTTTCTTTGCCTGGAGATTAGTATATCAGAACAATTCATAGTTCATTAGATGAGGCTGTGTGCTGCTAAATGAGTCCCCTAGGAGTTGAGGACATTTCTAAAAACCGTTTTAAGTAAATCTGTGGAGTATAGAGCAAGGACAGAGTGGATTTTCCCTCAGGCTCCTTTTGTGCTCACTGCGGACCAAGAACATCCTACAAATGAGAGGACATCTCTCTTCTCTTTTCTAAGCCACGTGGCTAGAAGCCTGAGTCTGGCGAGCTGGCGGGTCACCCGGGAGCACCCTGCTGGAAAGGACCTGGGGTGTCCTCACCTTGCACTGGGTGTTAGGACTTTGCCTATGTTCCCCGGCCTGTGCCTGTCAGACCAGAGCAGATTCAAGGGCCCTCGTGTGTTTAGTCTTTCCTCTCCTATCTCCGAAATTTATTCATTTAAATTTGAGGCCCCTCTCCAGTTCTAACACATTTTGCTTCAATCAACTCACCCCCCATGTTTGTCTAAGTCAATGGCTTTCAACCTGGTTATAGGTTAGAATCACCTGGGTGAACTTTTAAACTATCCTGGCACCTGCAGGCTGAGGGGTGGGGGAAAGGGCAGATATTGATCCAAGGGCACAAACTCTCAGTTATAAGACTAACAGGTTTTGGAGACCTAATATACAGGATCGTGACTATAGCTAATAATAATATTGTAATTCGGAATATGCTAAGAAAATAGATCTCAGATATTCTTACCACACACACACAAAGATAACTATGTGAGGTGATGGATATGTTAATTAGCTTGACTGCCATAATCATTTCACAGTGTGTACTATACTACATCACACTGTACACTTTAAATATCTACATTTTTATTTGTCCAAAAAAATGAGAACTAGCTGGGAAGCTCTACCTAGGACATGGGAAAAGAAGGAAGGAAGGGGAAACTAGCAACATCAGCGTGTTAGATACTTGGGGCAGGTCATCCTGCAGGGAGGCTGTGAGCGAGATTTAAAGCAAGCTGGGAGCGCAGGGCATGCGAGGGAGGTGGTAGGGGGGCAGGAAGGGATTTTGGCAGATTGAACTTAAACATGCAAGGTTAGCCAACTATGGCCCCTGGGCCAAATCCAGCCTTCTGTCTGTCCTTGTACAGCATAGCTAAGAATGTTTCTACAGTTCTAAATGGTTGAGAAAATCAAAAGAAAATACTGTGACACATGAAAATTATATAAAATTCAAATTTCAGTATCTATTAATAGTTTTGCCCAGCCTGGTATGGCTCAGTGATTGAGCATCGACCTAGAATCCAGGAGATGACGGTTAGATTCCCGGTCAGGGGTTTTGGGCTCGATCCCCAGTAGGGGGCGTACAAGAGGCAGCTGATCAATGACTCTCATCATTGATGTTTCTATCTCTCTCTCTTCCTCTCCCTTCCTTTCTGTGAAATCAATAAACATATATTTTTTTAAAAATGTGAAACTTATAAAAAAATAGTTTTATTGTCATACACATACAAAAAATATCCTGACACCTGAGTCCCATCTCCGGTCAATTAAAGAGGGCTCTGGGTTGGGTGTGGGGAGCGGGGGCCTGGGTACTAGCTGTTCTTTAAAAGCTTCCGAGACACGGTGCAGCCTAAGGCGAAAATGAGTGATCTAGTTCTCACTATGTGTTGCTGGTAAGAATCCCGGCCTTGCCAGGCGGATGGGAAAATGGGGTCCTATGTGCGGAAATTCTTTGTGAACTACGCAGCAGCATGCACACACGTGTTTCTTGTTGCCTCTGGATTCCAGATGTGGATGCATCTGGTGAGCTGTGAGCACAGCTTTCCCTGTGCCGTCCTAGCCCCCCCACTTGCATGCCCCCCACTCTAATGCCCTCTTTCTTTCTCCCCGGCCCTCCCCGGGGAACCTGCATTGACCTGCACCTGCCTCAGGGTGTCTCTTGAGCCTGGCCAACCTCAGAGGTGGCTTTGCACCGCAGATCCATGTGGCAGGATGGGGCCCTCACATTCCCATCACTTGTAAATGGATTTGACTTGCCGCTGGGTCGGAGAGGATATGGCCCCTGACAGGGACTAAGGTGACCCTCTGAGTCCTATCTTGTCCTCCTAGGGCTTCATGGAAGCAGGCCCCTTGGCCAAGTCCACCGGACAGTCAGCACCGGCACAGAGAACCAGCTCCTCGCAGCTGGTCACCAAGCCAGGCAGCCCTGTGTCAAATCCACTGTCGCAATTGTTACCCTGTCCCTGTTCCATACGTGAAATCAGTTACCACACATTAGGGCGCGTTTAACACTTGAATGGAGTACTTTTCTGCATCATTGTTTGCGTAGAGGGGGCAGGAAGAATCATTATGGAGCTGCTGGAAATGGATTTTTCATGGGCACGAAGGGAGGAGGGCAGGAGCTGGGTGATTTCAGAGGGTGTGCAGTGCCCGTGGAGAACCAGGCTCCCAGGGACGGAGGAGGCTGGGTGAGGAGCGTGCTGGGGGGACCCACCGGGCAGTTATGAAACGATTTGTTCAGACCTGAAGCATGAGGATAATTTCCTCTGATTGTGTTAGGTGTACACCTGACTCCAGGTGCTGGATTTGCCCATGGGGGGCCTCAGCCAGCACCCTCTCCACCGAGCAGGTGCAGAAGCACCTGGGAAAGCCCTGGTTTTCCGTAGACCACGCGGGTCTGCATCCTGGTCCGGCCACTTCCCAGCTGCGAGGCTGCAAAGGGCACCGGCCTCTCTGAACCTCCGCTGCTCTACTATGAACGGGGAATGAACAGAATGGCCAGAGAGTTAGAAGGGGCAACGTGGGTAAAACGTGTAATCCTGGGCCTGGTGCGATTCTTACACCCCAATGCCTTCCTTCATCTATTTGGGCGGCAGCAACAGAATAGCACAGACTGGGTGGCTTATAGACACAGGAAATTATTTCTCACCGTCTGGAGCTGGAAGTCCAAGAGCAAGCGCTGGCAGATTCTTTCTGGCGAGGACCTGAGTCCTGGCTCACACATGCCCTGTTGTCCCCTGGTGGAAGCAGCAAGTGGGGAGCTCTGAAGCACGAATTGCCTTCATGACCTAATGGCATGACCTGATTACCTCCCAAAGGCCCCACCTCCAGATACCATCACCTGGGTGACTAGGTTTTAGCACGTGGATTTTGGGGGAGGGCACCTTCAGTCTGTAGCACTAAATAAAAGTTTAAAAATAAATGTTGTTTCTCCCTCCTTCTTTAACCCCAGAGCCGCTCGTCCTGCAACCATGTTAAAGACCTTCTCAGAGCACTCTGTTCTAAAGGTGGCCTTTTCTCTTTCCCCACATGCACATGTCCATGAAGGGTTGGCCTTGCTTACCTCTGAGCCCTCCTAGCTCCAAACGCCTGTGCGTGGCAGGTGAATTCATATAGACACATCCAGACACAAGTAGCACCTCCCTCGCTGCACAAAGACAAAAGAAACGGATGAAGGTTAATTTTTTTGGCCCCTTCTCATAATGACTCATCCATAACGATTTCCACTGCTTGTATTTTCTTCTGTGACAGAAACAATTTACTGCATTCCTGCAAAGCCCATTTTCTCAGCATGATCTAGTTGTGTGGTGGTTTGGGAAGTAATTTACTGATATTTTGCTTCAAAATAGCTTACAAAGACAAAGGGGTTCTGTTGACACCGAGGTGCATTCCTTATGGGTTGGAAAAATAGGATAAAACAATTTAAAAAGTAAAAACATGGTATTATCGTCACTTTGAACTTGGGCTGTAAATCACACACCCCTGGCTGAGCCTGGCCTCTCCGCCCCTTCATTTCCACGTCCTGCTCTGAGTCTCTGCAGAGGACTGTGTGTTTGCATGGGCAGGCTCAATTCACGGTACATCCTGTTGGAAGCAAGTATTTCTACTTGATCATGAGCCCCCTCCTCAGGATGTGAATGCTTTCTTTCTCTCTCTTTCTCTTTTTTTTTTGGGGGGGGGGGAGGCTTTCACACCTATGAAAGGCAGGCAGGCAACAATTGCAAGACCTATAACTGAGGACTAGGGCAGAGCACTCCCCTCCCTGGATGCTGTCCTTGGTCCCAGCTTCTTGACATTCCTCAGCCTGGGAATGTTGATTCTAGTCTTCTCAACCCTTCTCTGTCCACACTGCAGACTAGCGAACTACAGGGTGACCCATGCCAGTCCCCTGACTTGCGGCAGAAGCAGGAGCTTGTCTTCCTCACACCTGAGCTCCCAGGGAGGGAGAATCGGCCTCCTCCGTAATCCGCTCCAGCCTGAGCTCTCCAAATTAGACAGGATTTAGGCTTCATCTTGGTTTTAGAGTTGGCATACATTTGTTATTAGTTTTGCCTGAGGTTTTATACTCCTTTTAAAATTAATAATGATTTTAGGATTTTATAATGGGCACGGTTTATGATCGTCAGTCTAATCTCGTAAGCCTAAATCCTAAACCAACATGAATTATGCTCAGGACGGCCCAGGCGGCTGCACAGATCTGACTTCCTGAGCAGTTGACATGAGTAGGGGAGAGAGGAGCAGCCATCGTCAGCCCCACACTGCGTTCTCATCGACCGAGGGAGCCTGCGGACACTTACTTAAAAGGAGAGGGCTTTCAAGGACCCAACAGAGATTATATTTTGTTAAAAATGCAGTTGTTTAAGTTGCATTTATACATCTAGAACATGATCCTTTGAATTTTTAAGCAAATATTGAGTAACTAAATTACATTTCTGGGAACTTTATAATTTACTCTTTAATCATTTGCTTATTTAGAAAAGTTTGTTGAAGACCTACTATGTACTAAGCATTGTGTTAGAGTCTTCAAAAACAACATTTTTTAAACGGTTTCTGCCTTGGAGGAGCTCCTAGGTTAGTGGGGGGAGGTCAATATTCTCAAAAATGTAAGTAGTAAGATCTTTCCCCTATATTTGTTATTTTCAGCTCCTTTAACTAGCTAGTTGGAACTGAAAAGAGATGGGGCTTCCCAAGAAGTGCTGCTGACTTAATAGGAATAATGTTTCCACCCACACTCACTTCTGCTTCCTGACATCTTGACTGTGTTTTTTTTTCTTTCTGTTCCTGCCAAAGTAAGAAAACATATGTTTATTTCTAAACAAAATACACATACCTATGACTTACAAAACTATCCTAGACAAGGTCAAGGTTCTAAAACATAGTCTCGAATCCTGCCTGTCTCATTTTTGTCTGCCCTGATTTCTGTTGAGTCCTGGGCATGTGCTAATTTGTACTGCATTATCATAGTGACAATTGAGTTCCAAGGACAGAAAGTTAATTCTATACTTCACAAGCCTCCAGAGCTATGCAATCAGGGAAAAGGTCCAGTGGGTCTTCAAATAGGATATTTAAGGCCCGGACTGTGCCATCTCTACTCCACATTCATGGCCAGCACCAATGCCCTTGAGTAACCTAGAGAGGCAGCCCCAAGAAGACTCCACCCATGATTACACAGTTATCACTGGGCTGTTCCTGGGCCACTTGGCCAAATTAAGGGCATCGTCTTCCTCATCTTTCCCTTGCAGAAGCTGATGAGCACAGTTAAATGGCCCTGGGACCCTGTGGAGAGTTTGACAGTCCTCCTGATATGCCAGGAAGCCCAGGAGACACACATGTCTGGTTAATAATAGAATCAGCTATTTGACGAGGCTCTTTTAATTTATTAGAGGGATGCTTCAGATGGCAGGTAGTTAGACCAGAAAGGAAAGAAATGGCCAAATAGTGTTTCTTTTCTTTTGCGGCATTGACTTCTGAAACAGCTCTCACCCTCAATTTCTGTGACTCTTTTGGGGCACAACTGAGCTCCACCAATAGGAGAAGACTTTGTCATAAGACGTCTACCCCTCCTCTGAGACCAATGCCTTTTATTTAACTGACCTCACTCCATGGTACTAGGACATCTAGAATTTGTCCTTCTGGCCTTCCTTATACCCCAGGAAGGACTCTCGAGGCCAACCCAAAAGGGCAGCTTTGGCTGTTGAACAGGAGACTCCATTAATTTGGGATGAACTGAGTGTCAACAAATTAAGTTTCAAGGGCAGCCCAGGAAACTTGTCAATTTGAAGCTGTCTGCTGTGTGTCCAAAGAATCCTTAGTAGCTGGATCTTGGAGTCTTGTTTACGCTGGTCCATGTAATAACTACAATCCCCCGGGTAGATTAAGTGATTTCTTCATTTAGAACATCCAAAACTGTATGACATTTGAGAGATTTTCTCAACCTTGTCAAGGGCAAATGCTCACTTTATTGCTTTCTCTGAATCTTTACGTGTAGTCAACAGACTGCTTTCTCCCTCCTGGTGACTAGAGGAGCAGAGGTGAGTGGAAATATCACAGATGTTTTATGACACTCAAGCCCTTGCAGTTGTACTCCCCAAACTGGGTAATAGCTTCTCTCTTGTGTTTTCTCATTCTGTTTCCTGTAATTTTTCCTCCCGTTTTCTTTCCAAGTCAACATCTCTGCCCTTTGCGTGAAGCATAGTAATAATCAGTATTCATGCAACGCTGCATTTTTAAGACCCTAAGTGATCATTAATTAGCTAATCCACATAAGATAATGCTTGCACGGCAGGCCAGCTGTTACCCCATTGGACAGAGGAGAAAACTGAGGTCCCAGTGGACCAACTCACAACTCAAAGCCAGGTATTCCTTCTATCACATCAGAGCCTCTGCCTTCGAGAAAAGGCTTTCTCCACACTTGCCTCCCAGGAGTAAAGTCAAGAGAGAAAGATCAGCCCTGGCTGGGTAGCTCAGTTGGTTAGAGCACTGTCCTGATACACCAAGGTTGTGGGTTCATTCAGGTCAGGGCACATACAAGAAAAAACCAAGGAACGCATAAATAAGTGAAACAACAAATCAATGTCTCTCTCTCCCCCTCCCCTCAAATCAATAAATAATAATATTAAAACAGAGGGAGAAAGATCAGAAATTGTTTTCCCTACATGCCTTCTCTATTAAAATCCAACTTGTTCTGCTTTTCAACTATTTCCTCCATAATCTGTCTGAGCCTAAAAGAATTCTAGGCCCGCACTGCACTTTAGGGGCTACGCATGATATAATAAGCCCATCCTTGCTCCCATTACCAGCGTCATCCATGGAAATTGGGAATACTTCAGGCTCAAGATCAATTCCTAGCCAAAACCTCTTTTGTGGTTTCCTCCGAGTGCACCCACCATCTAGCAGTCACTTAGGCTGTGTTTATTAGCATATTTATGAGCACATCACATCGGGGAGAATCAACAACCTTGCTGTAGTCAAGTTATAATATGTTTATTGCTTCACAGTTTCTACGCGGTTCATCTTCCTCTTTGGGAAGGAAGTAAACGGGTTTGGTTGGACAGGATGTATTCCTTTTAAAGCCGCATTGGTTTTTACTCAACACCTAATGATTTCTCCCAAATAATTCTCTTATTTTTTTGAGAGTCCTGGTATAGGCAAATTAGGTGTTGTTACTCATCTCTAACTTTCTGACTTCTGATCTTTCTGCCTTTTTTAAAACATACATTAAGTTGGTCTGTTTCTAACCTTTGTAAACCTTATCTAATGCTTCATGAGGTTTTTTTAAAAAATATATCTTTATTGATTTCAGAGAGAGGAAGGGAGAGGGAGAGAGAGAAACATCAATGATGAGAGAGTCATTGATTGGCTGCCTCCTGCACGCCCCTGACTGGGGATCGAGCCCACGACCCAGGCATGTGCCCTGATGGGGAATCGAACCACCATCTCCTGGGTCCTAGGTCGATGCTCAACCGCTGAGCCATGCTGGCCGGGCTCCTTCATGAGTTTTTAAAAATGGGATTTGCTGAAACTAAAATTCCATCGGTCAATTGTTAATGATGGTGGCCACCGAGTTCCTAGACTCCGGGTGGCAGCAGCAATGCTGTATTCATTGTCTTCTGTTTCCCCCATGGTGCTGAGACACTGCGTCCTGAGAGACGGAAACGTGCTTAAGCCTGTGAAACGCACCAGCCTTCTGGGAAATGCTGCCCAACACATGGTCTTGCCCAAACTTCTAGGAATTCTTCATTTAAGTGGGCAAACAAATCTTGTATCTATGAACCTTTTAGAAAATAGTGAATGACAATGTGATCAAGGGCCAGAACAGACCATAAAGATCATGAGCATAATGCTCCAGCCAGCAGGGTAATCAGAGCAGGATCTCACAGCCGGCATGCCCTGCTCTGAGCACAGCAGGAGCAGGGAAGGGTGGGGTCCATTTGGGCTTTGCAGTCAGACCTGCATTCAAACTTGAGCCTTCTGCCATTGAGTAGCTTTGTGATTTAGACAGCTCACCTGAAGCCTTGGTTTACTCATCTGTAATATAGGAATAATACTATTTTCAAGAATGCAGGGGAAAGAGAGTTTTGCCCCTTTTGTTCACTACTGTTCCCCCTTTGGCTAGGAAAGCATCTAGTGCATAATAAAAGATCAATAAATATTTGCCAAAACAGTTGACCAAACCAGATTTTTATTAGTTTAGGTTACATATGGATATTAAAATTTTAACATGGTATTTGGCATAATAAACGCTCAGTGAACTTTCTCATTGTTATTGTCATTTCGCCTGGGCTTAGGCGTACTGAGCCTTCTGGCCCTGCAGGCCTTGGGTTCTATTTTTTGGATCAATGAGGCAGCAGCCTTTCTAAAGGAGTATCGGGTCTGTAGAAAGCTGTCCACACATCTGGACCTTCTCCATGCATTTCCACACCAATTTCGCCTCGCTAATTTATCATTTGTTAACTCCAATCTTTCTGGGTTTCGATTTTCTTTGTTATTTCCCCCAGGTTACACAACTCACCTGCTGCACCTTTTTTTTCAGCCTTCATCTCATCTTCAGGGATGCAGGTAATTTTCTTATGTATGGCCAATGTGAGTCCATGAGATACAGTCTGGAATCCTAGTAGCTCCTCGGTAACTAGCTTATGGTCCTTGGCCCCAGCTCTCTGGGAATTGGAATGACTCCCTGGCAGATGTGAAGCATTTTTCCATCTATCTGAGTTTTTTGAAATTCAGATCAGGACTAATTTACATTAGAAACACTATTTTTATAAAGAGGATACAGACTTGGGTTCCAGGCTCTTCCATTTGCCAGCTGTACAATTTTGGAGAAATTAATCTTTATGATTTTTCATTTCTTCTTCAATAAATTGTGGTTAAAAATACCTACCAAATAAGGTGTGATCAATGATAAGAAAAAAGATATGTATAAAGCACTACATTCTGCCCGGCATCTAAGTTCCTTTTATTTTCCTGTGCCTTGTCTCCAGGAAGCATGTCCGACCATTCATAAGTTCTCCAAAAGGGATCCACTGGCCCAGAGTCACTTTTCATACATAAAGCGAGTGATGCTTAAAAAAACCAGCTTCTTAAGCAGCTCTGCATGTGGCCTGTACTTTCAGACACCGCAGGGTGCTGGGTGCTGCAAAGGATTCCAAAGACTAGGAAGTTCACAGTGTAACTAAGAGTCAAGACTAACACTAACACACGAGACGACAGTGCACAGCACAAGATAGAACTTAGCAACAGTTTAATTAGGTAGCACAGAATCTCAGTGCTGCGGGGAAATCTCAGTACAGAGCAGAGGAAGGTCAAAGAGGGCTGGGGGAGTGGGGAAGGTCTTCACTGAAGATGCCCTGAAAGCTTTACTGGAACCCTTGAAGAGGATCCTGGGGGGGGGGGGGGGGGGGGTGATGGGAGAGAGAGGCTTTTGCTGTCAGTATATTGTAAAAATAGGAGATTTTTCTGAACTAGACCTACCAGATATTTTAAGGTTGTGTAAATATAAAGCTATACACACTACCTGCAGGCAGGAGACCCCACCAGCCAAGGAGAAGTTCGTGGTGAAAGCAGATGTAGCGATCAAGACCCAAAGGAGACCCAGGAGCCAAGGCAGGGGCTTCTAGTACCAGACAGCAGGGCTGTGGAGGGCTCTGCAGATGGGGTCCTGGCCCCAGGGGCATTGCGACAAGTGCTTGGGAGTCCAAGGAGGGCATAGTCAGCCCCTGCCCCCCATTTCCTAACCCCAGGGGGCACCATGTAGGAAGACTACATGGGGAAAGCTGCTGTCTGAAGTCAACACAAGGTGGCAGCCCCGAGTGTAGTGCATACTGTCCATGTGTCTTCTCCAGTCAACACACACCCCGGGAAGATGCCATCTGTAGCGAGATGATCTCACACGCCACTTGATCAGACGAGATGGGTGTTCAAAATTAAAATTTCAAGATTAATTGCAAGAGCATTACACATAGTGCACTAGTTTTGTTACTACCACAACCTTTTATAACACCTCAAAGTGCTTCGTGTATTGATTGTAACTTGGATTCCTTTATTTCGAAGTGGGCTTTTATAGGCACGTGTCTGCCGCAGGCTGTGTAGGCTGAGACTGTTTTAAAAGAGGGGATGGGGGCGAAGGGTTCCCCGACTGTCTTCACTAACTTGTTTGCTTTTGAAAGTCTTCTTTCTCTTTCTCTGTCCATGTGTCCTCCCTTGTTCCGCCCCCCTCCCTTTCTTTCCCTTTTCCTTCTGCCTTCTGTTGACAAAGGTGAAAGGTGTAAGAAAGCCTTAAGGAGCTCTGGGTGCGAGAACTACCTTCCACCCTGGAAAGGAAATTGCAAGGGGACAGCTGAAGGAAGACACACCTGGAACTTGTCCACTCTCTCTTCTCTTTCCTGTATTTCATTTATGATTATTATTTTTCAATATGTCTTTATTGATTCCAGAGCGAGGAAGGGAGAGGGGAGAAAGAGCTAGAAACATCAGTGATGAGAGTCCTTGAGGGGCTGCCTCCTGCACGCCCCCTGCTGCCGATGGAGCCAGCAACCAGGGCCTGTGCCCTGACCGGGACTCGAACCCCGGTCTCCTGGATCCTAGGTCGATGCTCAACCTCTGAGCTGCGCCGGCCGGGCTGTATTTTGTTTCTGACGCTACCTTTCATTCCTGACTTGGTTTTTCTCCATGGATTTTGTATATGCTGTTTTTTGACTGTGAGATATGGCATGAAACATATTTTACGTCCTTAACACAGCCCATATGGACACACACGCACACATAAATAAGATAGTCGTTAAGCAATCTTTAACCTTACTATGGGGGATGCACTCTGACATTTATATTCCATTCTGTTCTCTTCGATTTCATCCCATCCATTCAATTTCACTTAAATATAATTCACTGGATCATAACCCACTAGGTTGATTTCATAACTAATTAATGGGTCGTAATCGGTAATTTGAAAAACTCTTTTTTAAATGATTATTGACTTCTGAATTAGTCCTATCTCTGAGTTGTCTATTGTTCCTACCTGATTCCAGAATATTCTTGACTGGATTTTCTCCTTGGGTTCCCAGCCAAAAATGATGAGACGAGTAATATGTATTGAAGAGCATGTAAACAAGTTTTAAATGATTTTGTGGAAGCAGCCACAGGAAATCAGTTTAAAACTCGCGATCTCACATTTTATTCAATATTTTCAGTGTTTTATTTTTCTATTCTGTTCTAATCCCTACCTGTATCTGAATGAAAATCCTGGCAGGCCCACGACTTTTTGGCTCCCAATAAAACAAGTGTTTTTGTTTAATAAAACAAGTGTGCACACTGGCCAATCAGAATGAACACGGGCAGAAAGCAACCCTGACGAATGCACTGAGGCTGGCTGGCTCTGTATCAAGTTATTGAAGAAAGTAACCTCTCTTTTACTTAAGTCACAAGTGCAATCTGGATTAGGAAATTAGAATATGCAGTCTAAGATTTTCATCCCAACCTGAACCTGATTTAACATCAAATCAAGCCCTGTCAGCAGGACGGGAGCCCTCTCCTCTCCCCACCTCCAGCTCGCAGCAGTCCCTGCTGGGATGGGCCTGGGACTGGGAACTGAGCCACGTCCCACAGTTGGGACTGGGGCCTGCCAGCTGAGGAAAAGGTGCATACCTATGTCAAGAGGATAACACCAGCGGTCCCATGTGGTAGGAATTGTCATAGACCCTCGTCATTGCTCCCCTTTAGTCTCTGGCAGGAGCCCCGCTTGGGAAGATTCAAACTGGCCCTGGCCACTGCTCTTTCTCTGGCATGGCCCATGTCTGGCCACAGGAAGCAGGACAAATCTGGGGATGGCCACCACCTGTTTTACCCCTTTCCTCTGAGTTTCCCTCCCACACTGACCGCCAGGAACCTAGCCAACAATCTTGGAGAAAGAAGGAAGCGTGCTCCCCCCACACCAGTTCCCCAGGGCTTGGATCTGGAAGCATGGTGACAGCTCCTTCCAAAGAAAAACTCATCAAATTCCTCCCTCTTCACCTGACCTCTGGATACTTTCATGTCCTGAAGTCAGGTGAAGAGCTCAGAGCTGTGCAGGGGCTTTTCATTAATTTCTTTGGGTTGTTAACGCTGCTCTTACCACTCACTTGGAAATGTTCTACCTACTGTATCTTCACACCTCTGCTAAAACTTAAATCTGTATATCCTGCTACTTTATGAAAAATATTTCAAATGATATGAGATTAGAACGAAAAGATAGAATTGTTTTTATATCACAACTCTCTGTATTATTGTAAGCCAGGTCAAATTAATTTCAAATTAAATAGCTGCATTACGGTTGTTCCCACTTATCTTTGGAGATTCCCAGTGGATGCCTGAAACCAGGATAGTACCAAACCCCAAATATGCTGTTTTTTCTTATACATGCGAACCTATCATAAAGTTTAATTTACAAGTTAGGCACAGTAGGAGATGAACAAAAATACATAATAAAATAGAAGAATTATAAGGATACATAAGAATTAAAAGTTATGTGAATGGCTTTGGAGCCATTATCAAGTAAAACAAGGGACAAGCTCTGCACTGCAGTAACAGTAGGTCTGAGAACCCGGAGAGCACTAAGTTACTCAGGGGCAGGGAGCTTATGCAGCGTGGACAAGCTGGACAAAGGGATGAGTCATGTCCCGGGTGAGATGGAGCAGGATGGCCTGAGAGTTCATCACGATACTCCATTTAAAATTGATGAATTGTTTACTTTTGGAATTTTCCATTCAATAGTTTTGCACTGTGGTTGACTCTGGGGAACCAAAACTGTGTGAAGAAAAACGCAGCATAAAGGGGGGACTACAACATTTAATTATGTCTTACTTCACAATAGATTTGTTTTTTTCAAAATTAATATAAACCTACTTTCTGAATAATCCCTTCATATTTAGGATTCACTACTAAAATCACAGCAAAACCAAACCTGAAATCCACTCTGTCCTGTCTTCACAAATGTAATCTTAAAGCAGGTTTTCCAAGGAAAAAAGACATGGTACCTTAACCGTAACAGCGCTCGCTCGGAGGGGCAAGACAGTTCAAGGTTAAAGTCCGCCCCCCCCCCACACACACACACAACTATGACCTAAGGGGACAGAGATAAAGGGAAGCGGGCCAAGTTTAGCTGTGAACGCAGGGAACTGAGTCAGGAAAATAATGGACCCACCACGGTTCATAGGCTCAAGCTGGAGAGAATAGGCCTGGCTGGGGAGAGGGAGGGGATGTCCACAGAGATGCAAGTGCAGCCGAGGCCTTTTGTGTTCCAGGCTGCTGCTGGTGGGTACTAGGCCACTTAGACTGGCTCTGGCTAATATGCAACTTGGTCTCTCTGCTTACTGCTGGCTCCTTCCCTCCCCCTGGGTCTTTCAGGCAGTAATGGAAAGATAATTATCAGCTGGCTTCCATCCAGCCTTCCAGGTGGCCATATTTTCCTATTTTTGCTTCTTTGGGTAGTGATAAAATTATTTTTACTATTAATCAGCTACTACCTGAATCATGAGAGTCTGGTTTGGGGGATGGGGTTTGCCAGGTGGGGACTGTAGGAAAACTCTTTGTGGATTGTAAAGGAAAACATAATAACTATAACCCGAGGGCAAAAGATTGCTATTTTTAAAAATAAATGACTTTATCCACTTGTGCATTACAAGGGAGTGCAGGTTTTATCTCAGGGAAGATGGCTCTTTTGTTTAGGAAAGCCAATTAATAGGCCTTTGGCTTAGGCTGGGCCTAGTCTGCTAGGAAGGATTGAGACAAAGGAGAATTCAGTCTCTCTGCATAATAAAGCAGGAGCCTTGACCCACGTGACCCAGGCCAGGCGCAGTGTCACATTCAAAGCGGCCCAGGCCCAGCTGGAGTTCCAGGTTTGCATCTCTTGAGCAGTTCTTTGCTGGAGTCTAAAACAGGACCCAGGGTTCTGGAGCACTCGTGACTCTTGGGAGCCTCTGGGTTCCCTTCTCCAAAAGCTCTTTCTTCCTACAAACCACCCCACCCTTGCATCTTGCAGCCCTCCCGGCAGTTTCCCTCCTCCCCTCCCTCCAGGAGGACTTGCTACCAGCAGGTCCCTCGGAGCAGCAGCTCCCGGAGGGCACAGTGTGTTCCCACCCTGACTGCTTTCTGGGAACTCTCTCCCACCGCCAGCGGCCAGGCCAGTCTTTTTACTCCCAGAGAGCAGAGGGAGGGGGAAAAGCTTGGGGAGTAACACTCACCAGCTTTATTCACCAGATGGGGCTGATGGAAAAGATTATAAGCTCTCACATATTCATAACTTTTTTCCTGTCCTGAGAGATACTGTAAGTTACCTGGAAAGGAAAAGGGTTTTGCCATCCCAGGAACCTAGAGAGCAAGACAGTGTTAGGGCGCCTTGGGGTTAGGGGTGACACCCAGCCATATTGAGACTGTTGTAATTAACTGGTTATTAATAACAGCCATTATAGGCATGCTCCCTGCAAAACGCTGAGGGAGGGATCCAACAAGGGCAAGACAGACACATGCCCCGTAAAGCTGGGGTGACTAGAGAAGGTACTTGCCTGTCAATGACACCCGGGTTAGTGAATGAGACAGGGGGCAGAGAAGATTGGATAGAACGGGCATGGCCACTGCAAAGGTGTGAAAATTTGGGAATATAATCCCCTGAACACAGGAATTTGCTCTTTCATTGCGCTTGACTCTTGGCTTGTGGGGCCCTTTGCTCCTGCTCTCCCGCATTTGCCCCCATGGCCACAGCCATGAGGACCCCGCATGCAATGGGCTGAGGGACTGCAGCGGGAAACATCAGCTAAGCTGGCCTGATGCTGCTCTGGATTGGGCTCCAACATGGAAAGGAAACTCTGGGCACTGACTCGTGTTCTAGCTCAACTGAAACCCCAGCTACATTTCTTTTATGACTGGACTAAGGGAAATGGGACTTTGGAAACCCGGGGGTGTAATTCCATGAAAATAAAGTTTCTTACTATATCTCACCCTCCCATGGGGCCTCTGGAAATGCTTATCCCAGTGATACCCCCAAGAAGCCCCCTCCCAGGAGCAATGGGGTCGAGGCACAGTCCTCTCCCATAACAATGCAGCTACCCGGCAGCGCTCAAAGGCAGGGCTGGAAGGAGAGTTCTTGTGCTCGAAGAATTGACACCTTTTGGGGAACACACGTATCTGACATGGAATTTGATTTTTGTTTCTCTTATGGCCTAAACCTTTCCTCCTTTATCTCAAACCCCTTGGTACAAGTCAGTTATATGTAACCATCGGAGGTGCTGGTTCTTTGGGAGGCGAGGAAGGGGGGCCCTGTCCAAGGTTAAGAAGAAGAAAAGCAGCAGAGGGAAGACCCCAGAAGGAGAAAGGGCGCAGAACCAGGGACATGGGGCTTTCTAACAACAGAAAGAGAGGTTCAGAGAGACTGGACGACTTGGGGACTCTTAGGTTATGTGAAAAACTGTTACAAACCCACAAAGTAGATAACTCACCACCAGTAACATAAAAGTTGCCTTTTAGATTCTGAAGTTAGCACAAGGCCTGTCACACCCCTTATGTGAGAAGGGCCCTAGTTCCTTAGCCTCACCTCACCCCATTTACCCCCAAGGCTGTCCCCTGTCCCATTCACTTCAGCCAGCAGCAAAGATGACATCCTCCAATGACCTGCAAAGAAACTGCCTGAAACAGTGTTTTTTCCCCATGGGAAGAGACTCTCTCTCCCTCTCTCTCCCCCTCTCCCCCTCTCCCCCTCTCTCCGCTTTCTCCCCTCCTGTTGGCAGATTCCTTTGACAGCCCCAAGGAGGCAATCTTTCATTCACAGATTTTCTTTAATCTCCCCATTTAGTCTCCTCTTTTTTAACTCTTGCTTAGCTGCTTGGAGGAAACTGCTTCCTTCACTCTCCCTCCGGCCTCTCTCTCTCCCATTTTCTTCCCTGCTCCTCCCAGTTTCTCTTGCTCTCTTTTCAACTGGCGAGGAACAAAAAACCTGACTCTAATTATGGGGGAAAGTATAAGGGGTCCCAGCAACACACCTGAATCAAGCGAAAGGCAAGTCATAAGTTTTGAAGTGAAATGAGAAGCGCTGAAGAGCCCGTGCCATCAGCCTCAACAGCCCTTCAGGTGACCCGAAAGCCTTCAAGAGCGCAGACAGTCTCCACTCACCGCCTTATCTCTCTCCAATTAATCTTGCTTTCTCCAGGATGAACTTTCATGTGAAAAAATTATTCTATCGTTCTGCTCCTTGGTTTAATTACTGGTATTGTGCAGTTACTGTTCCCAGCAACCGCGTAATACTGAAACCATTAGGGGGCAGAGAGGCGTTTGTGGGCTAGGCTAGAACCCCACTTAGGACACCGTTTCCATGGGGATGTTGATTCCCGGGTCCCAGCAGCTAACTTCGAAAGGAACTTTTTTTTTTTTATAACATATCTTTATTGATTTCAAAGAGAGGAAAGGAGGGTGAGAGAGAGAGAGAGAGAAAGACATCAATGATGGGAGAGTCATTGATCGCGTGCCTAGCCTGCAACCCGGGCACGTGCCCTGGGAATCGAACCCCGATCGCCTGGATCCTAGGTCAACGCTCAACCTCTGAGCCACACCCGGACAGGCAAGGAACTTTTTGATTCTGACTTGGAACAAAGCTCACACTTTGGGAACTGCTCACCCAGGACAGCAGGAGATGGGCCTGTGATGGCTAGTGCATGGCTCAGTTAGCACGGGCGACCCTCCACGGTTCTTACCTGTTAGCGAACGCCTGGCTACCGGCCCTAAGCTGGGTGAGTTACTGGTGAAAACGCAGAAGCACCTGCAAAAAGGCAGACGGGCCCCCACTGTACGCCCGGCCTCCCACCCGCATACACAGTCCTAGGACTCTGCTTCCCAGGAGAAAAGTGGGTCCCCAGGAGCGCTGGTCATTCATAGGGAACACAATGCGGTGAGGGCCCAGAGCTCAATTTCTCTGGGAGACTTTGCGAGGCCGCGGCGTTTATGGGGGGAAACACGAGTGTTCTTTCCTTCCATGGCTTCTGTGGGTCACCATGAGCCGGTCAACTTAGCTTTTCAGACCCTTTCACAAGATTGTTTTTGGGGGGAAATGCAATAAGCATCTCACGCACACATCTACGCAGCTGGCACTCTTTTATTTTCTACTCCTTTGTGGGTTATTGGTTGCACCAGAGTGGCCAGTGTGTTATTGGTGGGGAGAGCCCCTCATCCCCACCACTTGCTGGTAAGAGTGGGATTTTTGGGGTGCCGCTGGAATAAGAATTTCTGGAGGCTCCCCCCCGAGGAGAATGAAATACGGCAGAAAGCTTTATTTCTGTGGAATTACACCTTAGTTTCCAAGGTCTCACTTCCCTCTGTTCCATCAGAGAAGAAGTGTAGCTGCGGCTTCAGCAGAGCTAGGGTCAAAGCTGTTGCCCAGAGTTTTCGTTCCATGTCTGCACAGTCTAACCCAGTATCAGGCTAGCTGAGCTTGTGTTCCCAGCTGCAGTCCATTAGTGCCTTGTGTGTGGGGTCCACAGGGCCACATGGCTAGGGAGGGAACACGAGTGAATGCAAGGAAGCCACAAGAGCACCAAGAGCCAAGACAGTGAGCCTCTTTGTTGGCGGATTATGTATTCCCAAATTTGTGCAGGCTTGCAGTGGCCCTGCCCCCTCTGGCCAATCCATGGTTCCCCAGGCTAGCTTGACAGGCAAGCACCTTCCCTACATCACCCTGACTTTGCTGTGCATGCATTCATCTTCCCCTTTGTCCAGTCCCTTCCCCCAGTGATCCGCAGGGAATGGGCCTGTGGTTCCCTGGGGAGTGTGAAACTGCAGCTTCCTGGTGAAGCTGCCCAAATGACATACCTATAATGCCTGGCCTTCCCTTTGCTTCTTTCCTATTATTAAAACTAGCTAATTACAACGGTATCAAAAATGGAGGATATTTTCTGAACCTAACAGGAGTTTGCTTCATGGATTGGGGACTTTAATCTTCCAAGCATTTACCTTCAGTAATGATCATCTGGGGAAAATAAAGTTGCCAGGGCAATGCTGTGCCGGCCCCTGCACTCCCAGAATGAGTCCCCTGTGGAGAGCCATTCACACTTAGGAAGAAATGTGATCACCTCACGCTTACTGTGGTGTTTGGGGTGATTTGAATTGCAATGTGGTGTATCCAATCCACAGAGTAAAGAAAACTGAACCAGTATCATTAAAGCTTGAGGTGCTGTTGAAATAAGTGGCCTGTGTCTGGCTTCTGTGGGAATATAAGATTCATCTGGTAGCACCTGCATAAAAAAAGCCCTGATGAATTTAAGGGGAGGCGCAGGCCTCTTCCCTGTGGCCATTCTAGTGTGTGTGTGTGTGTGTGTGTGTGTGCATGTATGCGTGTGTTGTGAGTATACATATATATATATATATATACACACACACACATGTACACACACCACACACACATGAGCGCAAAGGCATTTTTTTCTTTCCTGATCACTGCTTTCTCTCTCAGACACATGATCTGTCAGAAAGCAATTCTCTCTTAGAGGAACCAGCTTGTTTCCTCTGAGGGGCAGAAATGTTTGCAAATTTCTCGAAATGCTTTCCCAGTTCCCCCTAAAAGATGAGGAGCCCATTTGCCTGGGGCAACTGCCAGAGGGTGTGTCCTGATACCCAGGCACCTTGGAAGCTGACAGCACCACCCTAACAACACTCCTCTTTACAACGTGCTGGTTGTTCAATATGTATGAGGCCTTGCAAGATGGGTCCCTATCACCGCCTGGGAACGCACATGTGCTGCGTTCCCGGCATTGCAGAGGGCTGCTCCGCAGCAGGGAGAGGGGGCTGCAGAGTCTTCCCACTCACCTCTCGGTGATGCTGCAGGGCTCGGAGCTGGTGAAATCACCCCTTCAGGGGAGGGATGCTGCAGAGCTGTTGACTACAGAGCCAAAGTACGATGGGGCTGGGGTGGGGTGGATATGGCTGTTTCCAAATAAGATCCAAGGCAGGCTCCTACCATCACAATCTTTTAAATATTAATGGGATCCAAAAATATGTTCAGAAAAATGAACAAAACAAAAAGAAAAGCAATAGACTGGGGAAGCGTTTGCAGTAAAGATGACAAATTAAAGGTGACTTTCTCTTTTCCTTGGTCCCACTTGGCTCAGGTAGCACAGGCGTTCGGCAGGCAGAGCACAGCCCCTGATGGCGCCCCAGACAGGTGGTGGGAACCTGAATGAATTCACGCGTCACCTCGTGGTCTTGTATCCTGAAGCTTCCAGTGCAGTAGAGCTGGGGCGGGGCTGAGATTCTGCATTGCTCCCAGCTCCCAGGGGGCCCTGCTGCTGCTGCTGCTGCTAGTCCACCTGGAAAGGCAGGGCTCTGGCCGTGCTGTCCAAAGTACTTCCAATGATGACAGACAAGTTCTATATCTGTGGTGTCCAATACAGTAGCCACTAGCCACATGCAGGAACTAGCCCTTATCATGTAGCCCAGTCTGATATTTTAATTTCATTCCACGTTAACTAATTTAAATGCAAATGGTCCTTTGTGATTAGAGGCTGCCTGCTGGAGAACTGAAGAGGAGGCCTCTGTCAGTAGGGTGGTAGCCAGTTCTTATCAGCGGAAGACAATGTCTGAAAAGTGTCTGCGCCTAAGTCTAAGACACAGCAGGCGCCCAGGTGGCCACCAAGCTGAGTGGCTGCCTTGCTTCCTGGCTGGTTCTCCTGCACTCCCATTAAACTAGGCCTGTTTTGAGATGGCACCTTCTTGACTGGGCTCTGCCTGCTCACCCGTGCCCTTGAGGACCAGATCCTGTGCCCCATGACCCCAGATGCCAATGTCTTTGTTAATATTACAACAGCATCACCTTAAATGCTTTTGTTTACAAAGGCCTAACCCACAGAACCTGTGCTCATGTGAGCCCCCAGGGGCCCAAGGGCACCCCTCCCTCTGGCTCTGCTACGAGTAGCTGGCGAGGCAGCAGGGAGCAGGGAGAAAGCCTGGGCTCCAAGTTCAGACCAACAGGAATCAACACTTGAGCTGCTTCTCCCTACCTGTGAGGTCTCGGGCAACTGCAACTTTCCTGAGCCTCACTTCCCACACCTAAAAAAAGGAGTGACAATAGTGTCTAATCATAGTATCTATCGTTCAATAATGTGAGGACTGGAGATACTATTTACAAAATGTGTTCAATAAATAGTACCTTTTGATTAATAATAATAATAATAATAATAATAATTCTATGCTTTATTTTTCGAAGTGAGCCCACTGGCTCAAGGTCCACTTATTCCTAGTTTATTCTCTTCTTTCAATGAGCTTATAACCTTTGAAAACCATAATGTGTAAGGACAGTATATAAATTCCTAAGAGGAATTGCCAGATTCACTTTACTAAGCAGAGCAGATATGAGAGAAAATACAAACAGTCAAAGGAAAACCTTGGCATTCTTTTTACCCTTGCTAATCATTAAACAAATGAAGAAAACCACTGCTGAAACAGTAAAGAATCTGTGGAGCAATATAATTCTGTGCTGGTGGCATTGAAATTGCTGTAATAACTCTGGAAAGCAATCTGGCAAAGTCATTCATTCCATGGACACATATTGAGTGCCTACCAAAGTCCAGATATTTTGTTAGGCTCTAGGGTTACAGAAAAGAATAAAGCCAGATCCTAGTTCCCCCAAAGTTTATGAAATAATGGGCATCATGTCACACACGTTCTCACAAAAGTTCATCCTACTTCCTGACTCAGGACCCCCAAATAAATAATTGAAGACATTTTTTTACAATGACGTGCATTTCTATGCCATCTATAACAGTGAAAGACTAGCCACCACTCAAGCAACCAACAATTAAGAAATGTTAAAAAATTATAATAATTTATCAATAAGTAAAATTGAACATTGGCATAAAAATGACAAATGGGAGAACTATAGAGACATTTAAAATAATGTCAAGTGAAAAGAACACAAAATAATATGTAAGAAATAATTTAACTGTGAAAAATTTTGTCTGGGCAAAGTAAGAGCCAGATATCAGTAACTTTTATAAGCGGGAGTTTCTGTTTTGAATGGAGCATTTTATCGTGACAGTCTCGAGCTGCTGAGGCAGACTGCCACCCACACCCCGAATCCCCCCTTCCTGCTTTGTAGACCATGGTTTCATGGTAGGACGGCAGGGCCATGAGATGGCTGTGGCCAATGAAATCTAAGTGCCACACGGCACTCTTGGTAAGGCTTTGGCAGCCAGTTGCCTGATGATGGACAGTTCCCTTCCCTCCCCTCGCCAATGCCACCAGCACACTTCAGGTGCCAGACGCTGCATCCGCCTGGGTCCTGGAAAGAGGAGCCAGTAGAGCCTCAGACAACCTGAGATGTGTATTCTGCAGGAGTGAAAAATGAACCTTGTTATTTTAGCCCCGAAGATCATTTCCACCAATATCCTGATCAATACAAATATGTGTACTGTTGACTAATCTTTAAAATTTATAGATCACATATTAGTTCTACAGTGGTACTAATATGGCCCTGTGGAGCTGTATCGCAAATCACAAGACATCATGAGCTTTATGACCTTGGAACTCACCTCCAGGCGACCTCCTTATACTTCTACAAGCCTTTGTGGGTTTGATCACCACTCGGTATGTTCTGCTTCAGCAGTTCTAAAATGTTTGGTCTCAGGATCTCCTTTATACATTTTAAAATTACTGAGGTCCTCCAAAAACGTATTATTACGTGTGGGTTTCACTATCAATATTTGCTATATTAGAAAGGAAAATTTTAAAACATAATATTTATTAATTAACATGAAATAACAACCCTTCATAAAAATGTATTCATGAAAAATAACCATAGCTTCCAAAACAAAAAAAAAACTTAGCAAGACAAGTGTCATTATTACACATTTTGAAAATCTCTTTAATGTCTGATTTAATGGAATTCAGCTGCATCCTCATATCTGGGTTTGCATCCAATCTGTTGGCATACGTTGTTTTGATTGAAATATATGAAGAAAATCTGGCCTCACACAGATACATCGTAGAAAAAAGGAAAAGTATCCTCATAGGCTCTGCAAGTAACTATCAATATTCTTTGTTACTACACTAAAACTTGAGAGGTGGTAATAGTTTCTTAAACGTTAACTGCAATATGGAATCTGAAACCATATTAGGGAACTTCTCAGAGTCTGTTTCATAGATTCACTGGTCTTCTTGTCCTGTGAGCGGATCTTTCGCTGTGTGTGATTTCATAGCAGCAGGCACTGACCATATGTAAAACACTGGTTTGTGGAGTTACTCAGATAATCCAGAAGTTAACACACTTCATAATACAATATCAAAAAGTCTCATTTATTAATATTACTACTGATCCCATCAGAAGATTGAGTATTGGGAAGCTCTCAGGCTCACAATGGCAGATACACATTTTTTTATATTTTGATTTTTGCTCAGAAGCTCCTATTTTATCATTGGCAACAAATAATCTCAGTTGTTTTTCCTTAAGTGACAGGCTCACTTTGCTCATTTTTGAGAAAATGTCTGCCAAATGCCCAACTCTGAATAACCATGGTTTGTCTGGAATCTTTTCTTTCCAGCAAAAAATGTGTTCCAAGAAAAAAAGTGGCTAGTTGAGCTCACAACTTAACCACACATGTGCTTCTCCTTGAAATAACCATCCAACCTGGTTCCCAGCATAGGTGCTTTGTGTGTACATCAGTTTGTCACAGAGAACACTAGAAAGGTCCATATTTAAGGGTTGCGATTTAACAACATGAATAATGTTTACCGTTTCATTAAAGGGCACTCAGCAGTGAACTGGCTTTGCTATTTTTCTTACCGTGAGTCCAACGACTATAAGATGGCCTGGTGCCTCTGCCTTGACTTCTGCTAAGAGGCCAGCGCTTTGACCCACCTTTGGTTTTGTGCCATCGAAGTGCAAGTGTCAACAGAGTGAAAGGCCAAATAGCATTCTTAGCATAAGCATGAGGGTAATTCAGACCCTGGCAGACTCCTGCAGAGGTGCTGAGCGCTTCCCATGTCTGCAGCCCCACTGTGCGTGGTAGTTCTGGGTGCCCCATATAACGCCTCATCCTGCTCTGAGGATCTGTGTGACCTCGGGGAAAGGACTGTATCTGTTGGGCTCCAGTCTCCTTGTCTGCAGAATAATGGCTCCCATTCATTCATTCATTTAGTCAGCAGATACTTATAACTACTATATGTACCACCTGTGAGGGGCGCTGGGGGTAAAGCCATGTAAAGGGCGACATAGTCTTTGAACTCATTTTACAGCCAAGAGGGGACCTAAACAACACGGGGTGGGCGAATGTAGGTTTACAGTTGTGAGTACATGGGACAGAGTTCATTCCTGTATTATTATTTCTTAATTATTGTATTATTTTCCATACAAACAACTGAAACCTACTTTTGCCCACCTCTGCATACATGTATGTGTGTATGTACTTATTTAGATAAAAATAAAGTATAAACATTTAACAAATAAATAAATAAATAAAGCAAGTACAGGCTATTGTCTGTGCCAGAAATGAAATTAATCATTAATCAAAGTGCTCTGATGAGAATGGGCAGGGGTGGGGTTGGCACAGTGTCCCAGGGTGCCAAGGAAGCCTCTGCTCCCAGAAAGTGATATTTGAGCTGAGATCTAAGGTGAGAAGGTACCTGGCAGGTTCCTTTCCAAATCTAATTCCCGGAGAGCACCCAGAGGGGCACCTCAGAAACATCTTTGAGTTGTAAAAGGGATGGTGAAAGAAGAGTGGGAAGAGAAGGCTGATATTTATATCAGTTAACATTTATTAAGCATATATTGTCTGGGTGGTATTTTAAGAACCTTACTTGTGCTAACTCATTTAATTTTCACAATAACCTGATTAAATAGAATTATATTATTTCCACTCTGTGAAAGATAAAATCAGAGTCCAGGGTTCACACAGGTAGAAAGTAATAGAGGCCGAATTCAAACCCAGGCAGTCTGATTCAAAGTGTTAGTCACTCCCTGAAGTACCTAGGAAATACTTTACATTTTATATATAAAACCCCCTTAGATATGGATACCTATTATGACTATTATTAATATACAGGTATTTTTAAAATACATGTATCTAAATAATACAAATTGAATTGACTTAAAAAATATTTTACAAATTATAGGACATAATCTATAGCTCTGACTAGAACTGGAAGGGTAGTAAGAGCAATAAAATTTGAGCTCTATAGAAGGGATAGGGCAAAGAAAAGTATGGGGAACAGACTGTCAGCTTTTGGCCTTGTTTTGAACCTGAAAGGGAAAGGTTAAGTGTCTGAGCGGATAGGGATCTGGCTCCCCACAGCTGCTCATCCTTACGGGGGCTCTTGCAAAGCTTGGAGAACTCTCTGAATGCTGTGTCTGGGGCAAACCTCAGGACCAGTCCTTGAAATGAACCTGCTCCGGCTGCCTGGGCTCTGAAAGATGCTCCCACCCAGCCCTCCCTGCAGCCCTGGCCTGCGCCTTAGGGGCGCCTCCCTCTGCACGCAGGCCGCACACCAGAGAGAGTGGTGCTCAGACTCTGGCTGTTTTCCTTGTGAGAGCCACACCCTTCGGAGCTGATGCTTAATACCCTTCTGGTCTGTTTTACCTCCGCACCAGATCTGTGAATGCACGTTTTTATTAGTAGCAGCTTCTTGTCATGCTCTTAAAGAGTTAAGGCAATCAAGAGACACAGGTATGTTTGGTCCTTTATTTTATTTATTTATTTATTGATTAATTTTAAAGAGATAGGAAGGGAGAGAAAGAGAGAGAAACATCGATTTGTTGTTCCGCTTTTTTACGCATCCATTGGCTGATTCTTGTATGTGCCCTCACCAGGGAACTGAACTTGCAACCTTGGTGTATCGGGATAATGCGCTAACCAACCGAGTTACCCAGCCACGGATGCTTGGTCTTGAATTTTCCTTTCAAGAAACTTCTTTTTCTATTGAGCAGCATGAAGAAGTTTGCTCCATTTTCTCAGGATGGATTTGGCTTTTGTTGGCTTGCTCGCCTGGCTTCTTAACCAGTAGATGAGGCTCTGGAGAAACCAAAGTAAAAGGCAATCTTAACAAGAAGGCCTGAGAGATAAATCACTTTCATAATTCCGGGGGTGAGAGGTGATGTTGACACGTCGGTTTGACTGAGGCCTGGTGACATGTTTGAGCTCTGCCCTGGGCTCGTTTTGACAAGCACCTTATACTTCCTGTCAGCAGCGTCAATGAAGATTCTAAAATCCTGGTTTGTTCCAGAGTCTGCTGCCTTTTAGACAGTATACTGGGCAGACGAAACCTGAATCTGGATATTTTAAACCTGTTCTGCCTGGAACACCATTTCACAAAGCACCTACTACGTACAGGCCTTATATTGGGCTATAGACCTACTCAACGAGCAGGGTAGATGCTGTCCTTGTGCCCTAGCCGTGGCTGCAAGTGACAGTTATGAACAAAAATTTAGTTGGCTGACATACAAATATGGGGAAGCCCACGTTATTAAACGAGATATAAAAAACTCATTGTGATAAAAGAGCTAAGGCATGCCATTTTTTATAAGATTATTATTGTTATCATTACAGCTGATAGTAATAGTGGTAATAATTAAGCACCCTTATATATATCAGAGTGTTTTTTTGTTAAAAGAAAATGAATGTGGATTTCTCATAAGACTGTAGTAGATGACATTTTTGGATATAAACTCTTCTTCCCCCGACCTCCGACACCAGGTTTTCATTTACCTATAATCTTAATTGCCAAGTTTTAGGCAACAGTTTCCTATACACACTGTCTTTGGATGAGGGCGGAGAAATACTAAAGCAAAGAGGCCCGCTGTGCTACTAAATAGATAATTGAGTGCACAGTAGAAATGACAGCCTTGAAAATAAACACTTTGGATTTGCAAGAGTTGGGCTTTCTGAGAGAAGAAAAGTAGCAGGGCATAAAGTGTGTTCTACAGCAGCGACTGGACAGAAGATAAATATGTGGTGGGGCGAAAGTTTGGTTCCACGGGCCCGAGAGTTTCTGGTGGCCGTGGTTTCCAGAGAGATGTGGGAGCGGACATCAGGACAATGTCACGCTTCTGAGCCCCACTGCGCAGGAGGCCCCGCCGCACAGCCCAGAGCTGATGTGAGAGGGGCGGGGGGCGGATGGTGGGTGAACATCCCGCGTAAGTTCCATGCGGGGACAACGGAGGCCACTGGCATATTTCTTGTAGAGTCACTGTGTGCAGCAGGGCGCCTCGGCTTGGAGGAGCCCAGGGGATTGCACCCAGCGGGGTCACAGGCGAGCAGCTGGGTGTCTTGAGCTCCCGGGGAGGCGCTGGAGGCCGGGAGAGAGCAGACAGGATCGAAGGGGCCTGAGCTTGGCACATACACAATGCACAGAGTTCGCTCCTGGCCATCCCAGGGTGTGCGGGGTGGTGGGTGTCAGGGGGAGACACCAGGGGGAAGTGACCAGGACCAGAGAGGCAAACTGCATCTCAGAGGAGACCAGCAAAGGTGGAAGATGGGAATGGACCAGGTAAGACATCCCCCAGGATTTCTAAATAGTTAACATAGGAAAAAGACTATGTATATAATATGCATACAGGAAGGAGTAAAAGGAGGTTTATAGCTGTGCATAATGAAAAAATCAATAATTAATAAATAATAATACAAAAATAAACTTTATGTTTCACATACTCACAACTGTAAACCTACTCTTGCCCCACTTTGCATATAATATATGTACAATCCATATATATCTATGTATCATATATCTCTTTCTCTCTCTACATATAT